>NC_056002.1:43942063-44542063 GCF_018446385.1 Zingiber officinale | reverse complement strand
GCGTCTCCTAAGGGAGTCGCTCAACCAAGACAAAAGTGTACGGAAGAGCCAGTATAGAGAGACAGACAGTGCAGATCAGCAGGCTTCAGGGACATGCGAGGCAATAGTTGGCTCGGGCCGGACTAGGTACAAAGACAGCTATCGGAGGAAGAGCTACGTGGCCAAACAAAGCAAGCAAAACGAGCAAGGGCAAACAAATTAGCGGAGATCTAACAAGACCAAAGGCGACCTACTAAAGAAAGAAACAAGTTAAGGATGTGTAAAGGGGAAGCAAGATAATTTTCCGGAGTGCAGAACGACCATAGCCATAATTACAATCATAGAAGGTTCGGCGTCAACACATAGAAGGAGAATATGGCAGTACATCACTCATCATACTACATCCAGGGGAGATAGCACTGAGTCAGCGGAAGCCGAAGGAAGGAGCATGGGGTCTGCTGGTGTGGTGTCGGGAGATGCGGGATTAGCAGGCGTGTCAGAGGCAGTTACGCAAGGGGCCTGGGCGGAGATATCCCCGAGAGCTGGATCGGCCGCAGGTGGAGGAGCCTCCAAGAGGAAAAGTCCCTCATCCGCTTCAAAAGAAGGGAAGGTGTCCTGCGGCAATTCCCTGGTCAGGCGAGCTGTGTCCAAGAACGTGGAGGGAGATGCCGAGCGAAGGAAGCCCTGCTCAAAGGCTTGTCTAACCCCACCAGCGGCTCCATGACAGAGCAACAAGACCATCCAGCGTCCCAGCTTGTGGAGAAAGAAGGAAGAGCGAACGTAGGCCAGTCTGTACACCTTCAGCCGCTCTGACTCGCTAGCCCGGTACACCTCCAAACTGTTCCGATTCTCTTCAGCTTCGACGCGGACCAAGGACAAATCGCTCTGACCCTGAGACACTGCTTCCTGAGCCTTCACGAGATCCTCTTGCAAGGATTGGAGAGTGGCTTGGCACGCTTCCTACTGAGCCCGTGTAGTTGTTTCTCGGGCAGCGGCCGCACTAGCCAGGGCTTGGGCGTCGGCCAGCCTCATCTGCAAGAGCTCCTGACCTTGCCGTAGAAGCGTCAACTCCTCTGATTGGGAGAGCAGCTCTGTCTCTTTGGCTTTCAGCTCAGAGACTGCCGCTTGACGACGATCCACCTCAGAAGCCAGGGAAGACTCACTTGTCTTCAAAGCCGCCTCCAGCTGTAGAAGTTTATCGAAGGCAGCATGGGAAATGGTCCGAGCAGAGTCCGCCGACTCCCCGATGGCACGCAAATAGGCATCCAAGCTTCCTAGAGAAGGCTCAGGAGGAGCGGAGGAAGCCGCAGGGTGTTCCAGTTCTTGAAGACGAGCCTTGAGTACCACGTTCTCTTGATGAAGCTCGGTCGCACGTTGCACGGCGCACAAACTCGCGGAGCAGGTCTGTAAATAGCCAGAAGGAGAGAAAAGGGGCTACGAAGACACATGGACACCAGGAAAAATAAGAGGAAAAGCTTACCGCCACCAGAGAACGAGCAATTTGATCAAACTCCCCCATAGGGGAACGACTCTCCCAGAACTGGTCACTGGCTGATTGCCATGAGATGGCCAGGTCCCCAAAGAAGTCGACCCTACCAAAGATAGGCGACGAATCAGCAGCGGGCGTGTAGGCCGGATCAGTCTCCGAAGGGAGCCGCCAGGACGCTTCAAAGGCTGGGTCTGTAGAGGGCAGGTTCGGAAGCGGCATGGCTGGGCTCGGAGGCGCTATGAGAGGAGACGCGGAGGGCATCGGTAGGCCCAGGGGCTGGTCGCCAGAGGACGAAGGCGGGGTAGGGAACATACTCTGGATCGGCGCAGAAGCAGTTAGGTCCAACGGTGGGTCTGCCACCTCCGGATCAGAGGTCTTCTCCTGGACCAAGCTTGCCTCTTGGACCGAGCTCGTATCCAAGGACCTGGTGGGGAAAGGGATGCCCAGTACGCGTTGACGGCGAGGAGGTGGAGGAGAAGTTGCGGGGACTGGGGCAGTCCGTTTGCCCTTGCGCGTCAGGCGCAGCTTCATAGTCGGAGGAAGAGAAGACACTGGTTCTGCAGGCGATGGTTCAGCCGGAGGTTGGTCATAGGTGCAAGGCAGGACTGAGTCCACTGGATTAAGGGAAGGTGGCTCAACAAGCATCAAAGCCTCCTCCGCATCAGAAGCCCGGGGTTCCGAAAGCGGCGAACTGGAGGCGACGGCAGGAGCAGAGGGTAGACCCTGTGTTAGCTCTTCGTTCAGAGCTTGCAGAACGGCCACCGCAGGTGTCTCCTTGCTAGAAAAGAAACGGAGGATTGCGGCCACTGCAAAAATAAGAAGAAAAAGCACTTCAATTAGCGAAGAGCAGTATACAAAGAGATAATGACTTACCGAAAGGAGCTCCAATTTCGGTAGGGACAGGACTAAGGCCAAAAACATACAGGATGCCTTCCAGCATCAGCACAGACAGGCGAACCACAACACCTCTTAGTTTGTCCGCAGCTGCGGAGTAGGCAGGTTCGTGGACATGCGATGGGAAGTCCGAAGCAAGGAAAGAACGCCATTGAGAAGGGCCCGTTAAGGGGGCAGGGGGCTTGAGGAAGAAAAAGCGTGACCTCCAGCCTTTATTGGAAGAAGGTAGGTCGTCAAAAAACTTAAGGCCTGGCTTGGCCTGAACATTGAATACCCCCGCCTCGGCTCGCCGGAAGGAATAAAAGTGATGGAATAGTCTGGCGGTCAAGGGGATTTGGTAAATGCGGCACAAGATGATGGTTCCGCAGACCGCTCGGAACACATTGGGGGCAAACTGAGAGATACCAATCCCACAATACTGACTCAACTCAGAAAGAAAAGGATGTAGCGGGAAGCGAAGACCGCCTAAGACCTGATCCTTAAAAACTGTGATAAACCCTTCGGGGGGAGAAGAAGGATGTTCGTCTGTCGAAGGAAGGCGAAACTCATAAGCCGGGCCTACCCCCAGGTTGGATTGCAGTGCAAACAGGTCGTGGTGGTCTAAATCAGAAATGTAATGCGAATACCAGAGGGGGTCCTTACCATCCATGGCTGTGAGGAGCAAGCAGGTAAGGGGGATGAGGACAAGAAGGGTCACAGGTCAGGCGTAAGCAGGAAGACGAGGAGCTGCACTGCTAAAAACGGCCGCGAACGAAGGGAGGAGGAGGATGGTGAAGCGTCGGGGTAAGGAAGGCGGACTGCCTTTAGGGTTTATAAAGCCCATTCATTCCTAGGAAACATCGAGAGTTGACCCGCATATCTTTTTGGGGCAACGCGCCTCAACGCCGTCGGATAGGAAATAAGCGCCGAAGGGTGCAAGAGGGGGTCAGATGCTGGCGTTAGGAGGCGTGTGCAGTAAAGGCGCCAGACAGGTGTCATCGCGAGAAGAAACGCATTAAATGTCGACAAGGCAAGGTTATCATGATGGGGCGTGGCCTCAAAGAAAGAAGCATTCTTCGTGAAAGGCTCGAAGTTAGGCGGGAAGTTTCATGAAGCTGCAGAAGCTAAGCAATATAAAAGGGCCGTAGGTAAGACGGGGCAGCGGAAGCGACTATCAGACCAGAAAAGTAGCAAGCAGGTCTGCGGGGGTGTTCCTCGTGCGGATTGGCTGAGCGAGTAGCTCTGCGTGGATAGCCCCGATCTGAGCAGCTAACCGGGCGTGTCACGAGGACTGCGGGGTCACTATAAGATGCAAGGGCACTGTGGCCCAGGGGTTGAGTAAGGGTTTTTTCGCTCCCTCTTCCATTCTTAATTCTATACTATGCATAATGCAATTGCAGGAAGAAGCGCGACACAAATGAGTACGCCCAAAGCTAGCAATAGCGACCAGATTAACTAAAGTAATGAGGCCGGCGTGGCCGGCACGGATGGAGGCGAAAGAGAGTGATGCATCTAGGCCTTTGCCGTTTGGGGGTTATTACTGGTCTCGGACCAGCGCCATCGCCACCGGTCTCGGACCGGAGTATCATTACTGGTCTCGGACCAGCGCCATCGCAACCGGTCTCGGACCGGAATATCATTATTGGTCTCGGACCAGCGCCATCGCCACCAGTCTCAGACCGGAGTATCCAGACTCTCGCCCCAGCGCGAGTTATAAGTGAGCTCTGCTCTCACGTCCAACAACCTTTCAGGTCGGCTCCCATGCGAGAATTAAAAGTGAGCCCTGTGCCACGCCCAACGACCTTTTAGGTCGGTAGCCCCAGACTCTCGCCCCAGTGCCAGTTATAAGTGAGCTCTGCTCTCACGCCCAACGACCTTTTAGGTCGGCTCCCATGCGAGAATTAAAAATGAGCTCTGTGCTCACGCCCAACGACCTTTTAGGTCGGTAGCCCCAGACTCTCGCCCCAGTGCGAGTTATAAGTGAG
This sequence comes from Zingiber officinale, assembly GCF_018446385.1. Taxonomy (NCBI): domain Eukaryota; kingdom Viridiplantae; phylum Streptophyta; class Magnoliopsida; order Zingiberales; family Zingiberaceae; genus Zingiber; species Zingiber officinale. Next base: position 44,537,737 of record NC_056002.1, on the reverse strand, counting down.
CTATGCTCTCACGCCCAACGACCTTTCAGGTCGGCTCCCATGCGAGAATTAAAAGTGAGCCACATGCTCACATGTTTTAAGGTCGGTGGCCCCAGACTCTCGCCTAGTGCGAGTTATAAGTGAGCTCTGCTCTCACATGCGACCTTCGTCGGCTCCCATGCGAGAATTAAAAGTGAGCTCTGTGCTCACGCCCAACGACCTTTTAGGTTGGTAGCCCCAGACTCTCGTCCCAGTGCGAGTTATAAGTGAGCTCTGCTCTCACGCCCAACGACCTTTCAGGTCGGCTCCCATGCGAGAATTAAAAGTGAGCCCTGTGCTCACGCCCAACGACCTTTTAGGTCGGTAGTGTTAGGATCGATGGACACGGCTAGAGAGGGGGGTGTGAATAGCCGCCCCAAATTCTCGCGTTCTTCCTACAGTTAGGGTTAGTCGCAGCGGAAATACAAGGAAGAAACTAAGGAGAAGAAAACCAAACCTTAACACAAGGATGTAACGAGGTTCGGAGATTAGGGCTCCTACTCCTCGGCGTGTCCGTAAGGTGGACGAGTCCAGTCAATCCGTCGGTGGATGAGTCCCCGGAGAACCGGCTAATACAATATACTCCTTCTGGGTGGAGAAACCTCACCACAATCTTTGCAACAGCAATAAGGAGTACAAGAAGAACAAGAACACAAGAACAACAGGAATGTAAAAACACTTGCTTGCCTCTTGTTGTCGATTGTAACCCAGATGAAACAGCAGCTTCTAGGATCCAAACTCAGCTAGAAAACCAGCAGGAAACTCACGCAGAGCTTCAGCAGCGAGGAGCTCAGCAAAGCTCTGATAGCAGGTAAGAGCAGAAGCTCTAGAGCACAAGAACAGAAGTTCTAATCAGGAAGCAGCCGCAACAACGAAGCCCTGTAGCTCTCTTTTATACCTGCGAAGAAGAAGAGCAGAGAACTAGCCGTTGCGTCGCAACGGCTAGATTCCTGATCGGTCCATGGACCGATCAGGGAACCTCCTGATCGGTCCACAGACCGATCAGGCCGATCCTAAATCGATCGGCGTCTCGATCGGTGCGTGGACCGATCAGAACTCTCTGATCGGTCCATAGGCCGTCGAGCTTCCTCGACCAGCGATCTATGCACGATCGGTGCCGACCGATCGGGCCATGGATCGGTCGTGACCGATCCGGCTTCTTCTCACGAGGTTGCGTTGCCTCCGATCGGTCTCGGACCGATCAGATTGTCGATGAGCCATCGATCGATTACGATCGGTCACGGGCCGTCGAGGAACCACGATATCACCGGATCGGTCACGGACCGATCCAAACTTCTCGACCCTAAACCTAAGGCTTCGCACCAACATCGGTCACCCTTGACTGTTGGTATATTATCCTAGCATCCGGTCACTCCCTGATGGCACTCCTCGCTAAGTGTCAGGTCAATCCTTTGACCCACTTGATTTTTCTCTTCGTGTCAAGTATCCGGTCCTCCTTGACCTACTTGACCTTCTCAACACCGGATGTCCGTCACCTTGATCCATCCGGATTTTCCCTTGCCCGACTTCACTCACCGTGACTTTCACCTAGCTTCACTCACTAGGGTTTTCACCGGCTTCACTCACCGGACTTTTCCCACTGCGGCTTCACTCACCGGGACTTTCACTTTCACCTAGCTTCACTCACTAGGATTTTCACCGCTTCACTCACGAGATTTCCATTGCTAGTTAGGACTTTCCACACACCTAACATCCAGTTAGGACTTTCTCACTGCCTTCACTCACCAGGACTTTCCACACCGCCTAACATCCCAGTTAGGACTTTCTCCTTGCTGTCACTCACCTTCCAAACGCCTAACATCCAGTTAGGACTTCCCAGCTTTACTCAGGACTTTCCATTGCCCGGCTTCACTCACGGGACTTTCCCCTGCCTGGACTTTTCCAGTGCCAAGTCTCCATACTTGGACTTTTCCCGTTGCCAAGTCTCCATACTTGGACTTTTTCCCGAATCAGGTCAACCAAGTCAACCTTGACTTACGGTTGTACCAATAATCTCCCAAACATCTATTCTTGTCCCATATCAAGAATAGAACTCTCTCACGAGTGTCAAACATCAACATGCAACTCAACTAGGTCAACCTTGACCTAAGGTTGCACCGACAATCTTCCCAAGTCAAACATCAAAATACAACTCGAGTCAAGTCACCTCGAGTCGGGTTAACCAGGTCAACCTTGACCTAAGGTTGCACCAACAATCTCCCCCTTTTTGATGTTTGACAAAACCCATAATCAAGTTAGGTTAACCCGATAACCTAACTTAGGTTTTCCAACCATCTTCCAATGTCCAATGTTCTTTCCTTGAACATTCTCTGGACATTCTCCCCTTAGGTTAACCCGATAACCTAACTTGGGTTCTCCAATAATTCTCCCCCCTTTTTGACATACATCAAAAAGAATTCCAATGTTCTTCCTCGAACATTCCTTGACATTCTTCCCCTAGCTTAGGTTAATCCGATAACCTAACTTGGGTTCTCCAATAATTCTCCAATGAGCACTCTCCCCTTTTTGACACACATCAAAAAGAAAAAGGAGAGTATCAAGGTCAAGAGTTTCTTCCTAATGAAAGTCCCATACCTTTCATTGAAACTCTTAATTTCCCCCTTGATACTAAACTTAACAATCAACTTAGTGATAATCCCATATCACTAATCCTCAAAAGTCTTAAGGAGTAAAAACTCCCCCTAAAAGTCAACTCCCCCTTGACAATTAGTTAAGACTCCCCCTAAAGGTCAACTCCCCCTTGACCATTGCACCAACAATGTCTTTGAGAGTTCCAAACCTTTAGTAATCCAAACACACCACTTCCATAACTGAAATTTCAGACAACAGCTGAAAAATCAGAAATTCGGCACGCCCTGATCGGTCCCCAGACCGATCAACCCTTCACCAGATCGCACTCGTGCTACTGGAACTCACTGGATCGGTCTGCAGACCGATCCACAATACTCTGGATCGGTCCGCAGACCGATCAGATCTTCCCTGGACCGATCCAGCCACTGAAATCAGAACTTCTGATTTCCCCTTCCGGAAAATCAGAAACTCCTAATAAATTCAAGAAAATTCCAAAAATTACGAAACTTTGAGGATACATTCCTCATATCATACACTATCATGGAAAAATAGTTTTTTATGAAAATAACTTCCATTTTTCAATCTTGATACAAAGTTCAAAAACTTTGAAATAGTTCAAGTTTAACTCAACTTTGTATCACAATGTTCAAATGATGAATGCTATCACTAGGAAAGCTTTATCAAAGTTTTTCAAATCAATTTTAAAAAGCTTTTAAAACCATTTGAATTTAGGACCATAATCTTAGGGCTAGATGTACATGACTTGTACACAAGCTTTCCCTATGATCCTTAATTTCTTGAATTAGGGTCATCTAGGTACAAGGACAATGCACCTTGATCCTAACTCATGATCCTAATATCTCACACACATCTAAGGTGTATCAAACCACATTCAAGTCAATTTGATGTGAGATATGGTTTAAGGTCAACTTAGGCTAAGTTCTCATGCATTTTCTAAACACCAATTTGATCTCAATATCAAATTATATGTTTGTCCTTAACTCAATTTCATTGATTATAATGCAAGAGATGATAACATGGCATATAATGATATCATAAGTAAAAACATGTGCCAATGTCATGATGTCATGGCATAAAGTTTGAAAACTTAAATAAAGCATGACATATAAACTAGCCTAAGCATTATCATGACATTTCAAATGATAATAAAACTAAACATGATGTCATGACATGTGAGGGCAAACAATCATGGCAAGATTTAGCATAAATAAATATACCTAGATTACCTATCTAAGTATCCTTAACCACTTTGCTAACCTAAAATTTAACCCTTGATTGCCCTAAAATGCCAAAATCCTAATTTTGACACTTCTTGAACTCTAGATTAATTCATGCCACTTAAAGATCAAATTTATCCTCAAAACTTGGCATGTTTCATTTTTCCTCGAGAGTTCTCTAGATTTTCCCAGATTGTGCCAATTAAAATCATTCTTTTCAATAATGGCACATTTTACTCTTCCAAGGAGTAAATGATAATTCCATTTCATTTTCAAAGGTTCACAAAACCTTGAAAATGCTCCTTGAGTGTCAATTTCCACAAAGTTGGGTTAACTACCCTTCTTATTGGAGTTGACACTCTCTAACCCATTTATGGGGTAGAGAAGATGCTCCTAGGAACCCAATACCTATTTGAGCTCATTGGGTTCACTAAATATTCACTAGGGATAACTTCCCTAGCAACCCTCCTAATGACCCTCTTAGGCTTTGAAGCCTTGGTCATTTGGGACTCATCAAGATCAACTCTAGGGGTGACTCCCTTTGTGACCTTGGTGGTGGTCTTCCTAGCCCTAGGTTTTGTTCCATAATCGAATGGAACATTGTGGTAAGTGGGCTTGACCACTTGGGACTTAGGTTTGTGACCCAAACCTTTCTTGTCCTTGGACATTGGTTTTTGACCCTTAAACCCTAGAGTCAAGTCCTTAAGAGCCTTTTCTAGAGAGTCAAGTCTTGACCTCAAGACTTGATTTTCTTTCTCTAATACCTCAAACTTTAATTTATCATTTTTCTTTGAGGTATTCCTAGGCATATGTCTAGATGATTTGGGATTTCTACCTAGATTTTCCTTAGCCTTAGATGGGTTAATTTTAGGGTTGGCTTTCCTAGTGTTATCCTTATCTAGGCTCACATGTTTGGCACCTAAGCATGTGTATCGATTTCTATAATTAACATGCTTATCATCCTTGACAATAGCAATAAGGCTACTAGCACGCATCCTACTAGAATTGCAAGAGTGTGCCTTAGAGATTACCTTAGGGTTTGCCCTAGCTCCCCCTATACATGTGCTCGATCTCTTGTCCTTGTGAGATTGCCTCCCTCTCGGACATTGGCTCCGATAATGTCCCCTTCGCTTGCATTGGAAGCACATCACGTGCTCCTTGCTCTTGCGTATCGGGACTCCGGCTTCCTTGATCTTTGGCGCCGGTGGAGTCTTCCTAACCCTCTTTGGACATTTACTCTTGTAATGTCCAAATTCCCTACACTCAAAGCATAATATATGCAATTTATTTGAAATTGAAATGCTTGAGTTACCTAGGGTTGAGGATGGATGAAGACTTTCTTCTTCATCCCTTCCGGAGGTAGAAGCTTCTTCCTCTTGCTCCATTCTTGAAGAAGAACTCTCCTCCTCTTCTTCCTTAGATGTTGAGTAGCCCTCAACTTCTAATTCCTCTTCTCCATGATGTGAGCTACTTGGCTCACTTGACTCCTCTTCATGGCTTGAAGTGGAGTTCCCCTCATGGAACTTAGCCAAGTTGTTCCACAACTCCTTGGCATTGTTGTATCCACCTATCCTACACAATATATCGTTAGGTAATGAGAATTCAAATATTTTCATTACCTCGTCGTTGATTGTGGATTGGTGGATTTGCTCCTTCGTCCACTTTTTCTTCTCAAGAGGTTTTCCTTCTTTATCCATCGGAGGAGTGAAACCTAATTGTACACAACTCCAATTTTCAATGTTAGTCATAAGGAAATACTTCATCCTTACCTTCCAATACGCGAAGTCGTCGCGATCATAGAAGGGTGGAATGGTGATGTCTTCTCCGAGTTGATCCATCTCTAGCTTGTGCTCCCTCGGGTGTTAATCCGGCGAAGAGCGACCTCGCTCTGATACCACTTGTTAGGATCGATGGACACGGCTAGAGAGGGGGGTGTGAATAGCCGCCCCAAATTCTCGCGTTCTTCCTACAGTTAGGGTTAGTCGCAGCGGAAATACAAGGAAGAAACTAAGGAGAAGAAAACCAAACCTTAACACAAGGATGTAACGAGGTTCGGAGATTAGGGCTCCTACTCCTCGGCGTGTCCGTAAGGTGGACGAGTCCAGTCAATCCGTCGGTGGATGAGTCCCCGGAGAACCGGCTAATACAATATACTCCTTCTGGGTGGAGAAACCTCACCACAATCTTTGCAACAGCAATAAGGAGTACAAGAAGAACAAGAACACAAGAACAACAGGAATGTAAAAACACTTGCTTGCCTCTTGTTATCGATTGGAACCCAGATGAAACAACAGCTTCTAGGATCCAAACTCAGCTAGAAAACTAGCAGGAAACTCACGCAGAGCTTCAGCAGCGAGGAGCTCAGCAAAGCTCTGATAGCAGGTAAGAGCAGAAGCTCTAGAGCACAAGAACAGAAGTTCTAATCAGGAAGCAGCCGCAACAACGAAGCCCTGTAGCTCTCTTTTATACCTGCGAAGAAGAAGAGCAGAGAACTAGCCGTTGCGTCGCAACGGCTAGATTCCTGATCGGTCCATGGACCGATCAGGGAACCTCCTGATCGGTCCACAGACCGATCAGGCTTCGGTCCCTCGTCTGATCGGCGTCTCCTGATCGGTCTGTGGACCGATCAGGGAACCTCCTGATCGGTCCATAGACCGATCAGGCCATGGGTGCGATCGGTGCCGACCGATCAGGCCATGGGTGGGTCGGTCTGCAGACCGATCCACGGCTTTCTTCTCGCGAGGTTGCGTTGCCTCCTGATCGGTCTCCAGACCGATCAGATTACAATCAGTGAGCCACTGATCTGATTCTGATCGGTCACCAGACCGATCAGGGCAAACGCAGTATCACTGGATCGGTCACCAGACCGATCCAAACTTCTCAGCCCTAAACCTAAGGCTTCCGCACCAACATCCGGTCACCCTTGACCTGTTGGTATATTATCCCTAGCATCTGGTCACTCCCTTGACCTGCTAGCACTCCCCGCTAAGTGTCCGGTCAATCCCTTTGACCCACTTAGATTTTTCTCTTCGTGTCAAGTATCCGGTCACTCCCTTGACCTACTTGACCTTCTCAACACCAGATGTCCGATCACCCTTGATCCATCTGGATTTTCCCTTGCCCGACTTCACTCACCAGGACTTTCACCTAGCTTCACTCACTAGGGTTTTCACCTGGCTTCACTCACCAGGACTTTTCCCACTGCCTGGCTTCACTCACCAGGACTTTTCCCACTGCCTGGCTTCACTCACCAGGACTTTCACTTTCACCTAGCTTCACTCACTAGGATTTTCACCTGGCTTCACTCACCAGGATTTCCCGACTGCCTGGCTTCACTCACCAGGACTTTCCACACTGCCTAACATCCCAGTTAGGACTTTCTCACTGCCTGGCTTCACTCACCAGGACTTTCCACACTGCCTAACATCCCAGTTAGGACTTTCTCACTGCCTGGCTTCACTCACCAGGACTTTCCAACTGCCTAACATCCCAGTTAGGACTTCCCCACTGCCTGGCTTTACTCACCAGGACTTTCCGACTGCCTGGCTTCACTCACCAGGACTTTTCCCCGTGCCAAACTCCCTGTTTGGACTTTTCCAGTGCCAAGTCTCCATACTTGGACTTTTCCCATTGCCAAGTCTCCATACTTGGACTTTTTCCCGAATCAGGTCAACCAAGTCAACCTTGACTTACGGTTGTACCAATAATCTCCCAAACATCTATTCTTGTCCCATATCAAGAATAGAACTCTCTCACGAGTGTCAAACATCAACATGCAACTCAACTAGGTCAACCTTGACCTAAGGTTGCACCGACAATCTTCCCAAGTCAAACATCAAAATACAACTCGAGTCAAGTCACCTCGAGTCGGGTCAACCAGGTCAACCTTGACCTAAGGTTGCACCAACAGGTAGCCCCAGACTCTCACCCCAGTGCGAGTTATAAGTGAGCTCTGCTCTCACGCCCAACGACCTTTCAGGTCGGCTCCCATGCGAGAATTAAAAGTGAGCCCTGTGCTCACGCCCAACGACCTTTTAGGTCGGTAGCCCCAGACTCTGCCCCAGTGCGAGTTATAAGTGAGCTCTGCTCTCACGCCCAACGACCTTTCAGGTCGGCTCCCATGCGAGAATTAAAAGTGAGCCCTGTGCTCACGCCCAACGACCTTTTAGGTCGGCAGCCCCAAACTCTCGCCCCAGTGCGAGTTATAAGTCGGCCCCCCACGCGGGGATCAAAAAGCAACTCCTCTGCGAAAATCATAAGCGAGCTCGGTGCCTATACCTGACTACTTTTCTGAGGAATGTGTCTCACTTGGAGCGGAGCATTTTCTATAATCAGGTCAGCTACGTCTGGTTTTATGTTATGCAAATTGCAAATATGCAGCAAATACGCAGGGCGAAGGATGCGGAGTGTCATCTACCCTACTCCTAGGATGTCAGTATTAACTACATAATCAGGTTCTGCATAATCATTACAATTTTAAGTCTTAAGCTCTATGTCGGTTTTGTTATCTCAAATTCACACGTGAAAAAGAATCATGAAGCAATTCTTAACTCTTACATAAGAAACAGTGTCTAAAAATACTTGCTAGATGAAAATTGAGCAGGAGAAACTTGGCCAAAAGGGGACGGATGTACAAGCATTGCAGCACAATCCAATAAGAAGGCGATACAGCCAAGGCCACAAGCAGGAACACCGTATGGCAAAGGAGCCACTGAGACAACTATTCCCCAGGCCAGCTTTGACTCGGGGAAGGAATTGGCCCTAGGGAGTGAACACTTCCGCGTGAAGACCTGTCGGGAGATTCAGGGGCGTTCACAGCTCGAGCCAGCTCCGCGCGTAAAGATCTGATGACCGCTTGCTGCTGAGTGATGGTGCGTTGCTTATCCTCGAGGCCCGCGCGGAGGAGGGATAGCTCCTTTTCATGCTCTCGACGCAACTGTTCCTGGAGACCAAGTTGACGCTGCAGGCTAGCCTGGCACTCCTCCTTCCTTGTCTTCTCCACATCCACGTAGTACTTTGCAAGGCGATACTGGTCTTCCATGGAACGCAGAGCAGCTACCTGGCGATCTCGATCCTGAGACACACTATTTAGCTCGCGCTCTCTCGAGACAAGTAGCGTGGTGAGTTCGTTCACCAGCGTTCGGGAGGGTGGTTGGTCAACTTCCTGAGAAGAGGGAGGGGAATGCATCGTGTGGGGAAGCGGTTGGCGGAACGCGGGTAAGACAGCGTAAAGAAGAAGGGATAACATGGAGAAGCGACCTTAAGGCTCCTTATAAAGAGGAGTAGCAGCTAAGTCAAGGCAACTGCGTGGGCGCGGCGCCCCAAGCGGCTGGCGACGCAATAAAGGAGGCATGGTATCCCAGGCGACACGACACAAAGGTTGATGTGAAAGCTCAGGCGACGCGACGCAAAAGTTGGTGTGTGACGCAGGAAGCAGAAGCACGCAGAGATATGCTGAGGTCACAGAGATGTGCTGAGGCAGGAGCACAGAGATATGCTGAGGTCTCAGAGATAAGCTGATGTCATAGAGAGGTGCGAAGGTCTAGTCAGTCAGACTGTCGTCCTCCTTCGACTAGACTTGTGAGGGAGGCTTGTGATACGGTTGGTAATGGAGGGGCCCATGAGGAAAGGGTTGGAAAAGTCAAGGCTACGTAGCGGTCAAAAGTCAAGAGGACGTGGTGGTCAATAGTCAAGGTGATGTGGCAGTCAATGGTTAGGTTGACGGGGCGGTTAAAGGCGAGCAGGTGCGATAGTCAGAAGTCAGGCAGGCTGATCGATCAAGGCGGCAAAGCAGTCGGAAGGCGAGGGAAGACGTCAGGCGGCACACAGGTCACGGGTTAGCATCGGTAGAGCTGATCAGAAGCAGCCCGATCTACAGACTTGCAGTTGAGGGCCAGGAAGTACAAAGCGCAGGATGCAAGTCGGGATCGGCAGAGCTAAGCAGAGGCCAAGAATTGGAAGTATAGGCCAGTGGGTCGGAATCGGCAGAGCTGATCAGAAGTAGCCCGATCTACAGACCTGCGGTTGAGGGCCAGAAAGTACAAAGTGCAGGATGCAGGTTGAAGATCAGCGTAGCTGTGTCTAGACAGCTTGGGCTGCAGGTCTGCGAGTTGGAGGCTTGGAAATGCGAATCACAGGTGCAGGCTGGTGCAGGGACACAATGGATCGGAGAAGCTAAGTAATACGGGTGCGGAGAATCTCAACGGTCCGTCGAGGAGAGTCATTACACATCAACAATGCGGGCGAAAGCAGAGGTTCCTAAAACGAAAAGATGCCCTCATAACCAGTAGTAGCCTGCCAGCTGTCCCCCACTACAGGACAAAATCATATACGAAGGCGGAGGTTCCTAAACGGAAAGATGCTTGCGCGACAAATAGCAGCACGACAGGTGTCCAGAACTAGGCGACAAAGCCCAGCGTCTAACGTTTTTTCTGACAGGATGGCAGGCTCCAGAAGGGGGAGGCATAAAAGGCGAGAAATTCCTGGTATGCAGGTACGCGCACACACTCTCTCGTCACTTTTTTCCACAACTATCTTCCCTTCTGCTTCTCTCTGTTCTTTCTGGGGAAAAAGGACCTGACTTGAGCGTCGGAGGGCCTGATCCGGGGACTTTTTCCCTGGGTTTCGGTCTCTAACGTGGGAGGGGAGATCGTCTGAGTGTGCGCAGGGTCCTGCAGCAGCGTCAGCCACCCGTGGGAGCCGAGTCATCTTCTACGACCTTCCGTCAACCATCGGGACACCTCGACCGACCTCCGTCCGACTCAGCCTCCGGACGGGATCATTCTCCATAGTTTTAGTATCCAAAATATACTAATATATTGAGAGGATTTTTCGTTGGGATGAGAAAATTATTTACGTGATCATCAATTGTAGATTTATCTCAGTTTCAAGAAGACTCTTGGCTTGTCTCAACCTTCTTGCTTCCCTAAGTTGTAAATTTCATGGCTTTAAAAACATTTTGACTACTATGAGAAGATAATTTTCATTGTAAAATACTCTAGAATTTTGATTGAATATGCTTTAGCATCCTTAAATGAGATGTCAAGTAAGAAAAGATAATTTCCTATAAAATAATTTGATTCTACGCTGCTAAGGGAAATGCTTTAAATTCTCATCAACGACAAGAATTTGATTGAATAATACAGAAACCACTCATACACTATATTGTGGCATAGAAACATGAATCGTAAATTAGCAAAAATTAGCAATATCATCTTGTTAGTTTTATTATTCCCCTATCCAAGCTCCACTGTTGATTGTATTGTTCCTCATTTATTTTTTTGGTTGTTGGTTTATTTTTTTAGTTTGGAAATGGAAAATCAACACAATAGAAACATAGGAGTCACGTCAAATCCAACTTTGAGTAAGTATACAAGTAAAAATTCAACTAAAACAAATCCACAAAGTGAAGGACGTTCAAATACAAGGTGGACTATTTCTATCCTTGAAATTTGTTGATTTGTGTGAAGAAGAAATTTTACTGGGCAATCGACCAAATAGTCACTTTAATACGAATGGATGAAAAAACTTAGTGAGAAAGTTTAATGATGCAACTGGAAAAAATTATGTGTACAATAGCTTCGAAACCATTGGGATTCCATGAAGAAGGATTGGTTATTATTCAAGAAGTTTATGCACATGGAAACTAGAGTTGGTTAGAATCCTACAAATAATTCACTTGATGCTTCCGATGAATGGTGGGAGACAAAACTTAGGGTAATGTTTCTAATTTTATTTGCATAAAATTTTTTATTCGTTCATTAATAATAATATACTTTATTATTGCAAGAAATGGAGAGTATGTCAAATTATAAATAAAGATTTATTATTCGTGTTATTTCGATATGATAAATTATTTTATGATGTTGCTATTGTGGGGGAAAGGGCAAGGACACCAAGTCAATAAACTGTGCATTGTGTTGACGACAATGAAGAGGTTATGAAGGAAAATGATGATTTTCCTGATTTTGAAGGGCATATTGGCATCGATGATAGTGAATATAACGAGAATAGGGGAATCGAGCATGATGTAAGCATTGGAATAAAAAAAAGTAATATGGGTAATGACATTGTGTTTTCATCTTTGTCATCGTTAAAGTGAAAATTTAATGGAGAAGATGGTAAAGAAAAGAAGAAAATTTCTGGAATAGCCTCACTAAAGGAAGATATTCACTCTCTTTTAAAGTATCTAGAAAATTATGTAGAATCAAAAGAGTGTGATAGAGGGGGGTGAATATCGCGCTTTTAAAATATTTTATTTTACTAGTTTAAAACAAAGTCGTGCAGTGGAAAAGTAAAAAACATGTTCGGTTACTTGGTTCGGAGCCTAGGTCGACTCCTACTCCAAGGCCCGTGATCCTTGATCACACCGATATGCAATCCACTAAGATTCTTTTTTCTGAAAACCTCGGAAAGAAGCAATACATACAGTAGGCAAGAATATAAGATAGTAACAACCTACTATCTTATATGAGTTTAAATACAATGTAAAAATAAAGTATACCGACAGTATGTGTAAGTTGAAGCTTGGTAGGCACTTGAACGAAATAGTTGCTTGCGTGTAGACGAGTTGTAGAGCAGTAGCACGAATAGTAGCAGCTAGCACAGAGATGAACTTCGAACTCGACGAATTGTGTTGCTCAACATCGAACCTTGAGCTCACTTTTATAAGAGTCATCGACGTTCGGTCGACCGAACCCTCTCCCTTCCTTCTTTGTTTAGATTCGCTGAGATCTGATCTTCGAGCATTAACTGATCTTTAATGGTTTGGTCGACTGATCTTATTCTTAGGTCGACTGAACAGTGACCTTCCCTGTTTGTCATGATCTTGAATTAATGTGCCATTAATATCTTCATTGTTCAATTGACCGATCCCTTGGTTCGGTCGACCGATCAGCCAGTCTTCCTTCTTTACTTTTGCTCAATCTGAATCGTGCTGAGTCATCAGGGTTCGGTCGACCGATCATCTTGTTCGGTTAACAGATCAAGCTTTGATCAGACCCTGCTCTATTTTGAAGATAATAAACAACACCATATATTCATGTATTAAACTTATTTAGTGGTTGTAATCTACTAAATTGTTTTTTTAAATGATTAATAGGATTGCATCGGGACAATTGATGGCACACATGTTAAGGCGCGATTACCACAAGGACAAGCAATCCCATATATTGGATGCAAAGGTTTTCCCATGCAAAATATTCTAGCAGTTGGAGACTTTAATATGTGTTTCATTTGTTTGGGTTGGATGGGAAGGAGCTGCTCTTGATAATAGAATATTAGGAGAAGCTATTCGTAGACTAGAATTTAATTTTCCTCACCCAAAAGGGAAAAATTATTACTTGGTTGATGTTGGATATTCACATATGCTAGGATATATGGGTTCTTATAAAAGTGAAAATATAAGATATCATCTTAAAGACTTTTGCCAATCTAGGACCTTGCAACTACATGCACCAAGAAATTTGAAAGAAAAATTTAACTTTTACCACTCGTCATGTAGGAATTGTGTTGAATGAACATTTGAAGTTTGGAAAGCAAGATGGAATATTTTGGCTAATATGCCTTGTTATCATATTGATACACAGAGAAATTGTGTTGGCAACAATAACCATTCACAACTATATAAGAAAGAAGAATGTTTCAGATGAAACATTCTGAATAGCTGAGTATGAATGTTGTCAACCATCTACTGAATGCAATATATTTACAGCAAACTCTATGGTGGAGTATAAAGATAATCCTAGCAATATATATTGGATGGCAGTGCGTAATTCAATTGCTATGGAAATTGCAAGAAGTGGGCGATAATTTTAATGTTAGATCTTTTACATTTTTTTAGTCATGTATTTGCTATTCAATTGCTTAAATTGTTCCATCATATTTCACTTTATTGTTTTCATTAATATCACTTTGCTTTATATTGAAATTAGATTTTGTCCTGACACTGAATATTCATTAATCTTTGGTTGCATCAACTCGATTTTCAAGTCTTCCAAATTTTATGGTCAATTGGTTGTCCTTCATGATCACCTTATATGCATAGCAAGTATTTGAGCTGATGAGATCGAAGTTGGATATGGACGTCGCGAAAGCTAACAATATGAAGTCCAAACCCCTCTATTAATCTATATGTATATATATAGTTGAGTGTCGGAAGCAACGCAAATAGTTAAGCATTTGTTATGATATATCCGAAGGAATCTGTTACGTTGTTTAAGCTTTGGAGAATGGAGTTCCACAAGAACGTGCCACATATGGTTAAAGTAATATTTTTGTTTTTTTAATTATTTGTTGATTATAAGTTTTTTCTCTTAAATTTTCTTTTAATTATTGCTAATGAGTTGCTATTTAACTTTTTAATTGTTTGAAATTTTTGTTAACTTTATTAAAAAATCGATGCTTAACATATGTTTAATTGTAATTGTTAACTTACATGCAATAATTAAAATGCAGTTATACCCTTTTTGGTAATTTTGTTAATAAAAAGATCTTATAATACTAAACACATCGATACCTTTAAGTTTATTATAATAAGTTCACTTAAACCCTTTAACAACTTACTTTTAAAATAAGACCTAACAACTTATAAACTCATAAAACTAGGGCTGACATTTAAAAAAAAATTCCCAACCCTTCCCGACTTCCAACCCATTCCCGTTTCAAATTTTTCCTGACCCGAATGTTTCTCGACCCGAGTGGTCGGGATTTTTCCTGACCAGATCAAAATCGGGAAAAGGATTAGGAACACAAGCTCTACTCGAAGGGATTCCTGACCTAACCTGAATATAATAATAATAATTTTTAATTGGACTTTTTTTTAAAAAAATAACATAAAAAATTAGGGTTAAAAATTAAAATATCTAAAAATGAAGGATGATTTTAAAAAAACACACAAAAAGAAAAGTAGAAAAGAAAGAAAACTAGGGTTAGACACTTGACTTACGCATCTACTCATTCAGTCGTTCACGGCGCACGTGAATCACACCATTCACCCTTCGTCGTTCGTCGTTCGCCGTTCGACGTTCACCGTTTGCCCTTCGTCATTCGCCCTTCACCCTTCGCGTTCGCCCTTCGCCGCTTACCATTCGTCGGCTTATTCCACTAAAACCCTAGTCGACGCCCACACCTCCTTTTCGATCCGCTGCCGCCACTTGTTAAGGCCCACAACATTTAAATGTATAATTTGTATTTATATATATATATATATATATATATATATTGTTTTAAGAATTAGGTTTTAACTTTTGTAAACCTTGCACTTGCTCTTTCCTTCCGCCGCCGCACAAGCAGACAAGCTCAAAGTTTCAAACATTCTCTTCCACCGTTGCACAAGTAGACAAGCTCGAGCTTTTGCAATTTCCGCCAACGCTCTCCGTTTCCATAATCTCTCTTTTCTCTTGGAATTTTTTTACAATTACATCATTTTTCTCTTAGTTTTCTGTTTTCATTTTTGTTTGCAGTTTGCTCTCCTTTCTACCGACAACTCCGCGACGGCATCACAGCGAGGCTACGCCTTTGCCTCTTCTCTACACGGCTGCACCAGCAGTCTAGCACCTCCTGCACGCTGCACTTGAAGGTTTTGAACCTCTACGGCTTGCGTTGTGGAGGTTCGAGAGTTGCGATGGTTGCGGGTTGTCATCTACTGATCTTTTTCATCCAGGTACATTTATTCCAGTTAATTTAAATTATAGTTTTATTCAGTTTATTTAAATTATAGTTTTGCAATTATTGTAATTTTGTGCATTATAATATGCTGCCAAGAAAACATATTTCTGGATGTGAAAAAAGAAGAAAAAGAAAAAGAATAGAACAATTAAATGAATCACAAAGAGGTGCTCTTAATAAATTCTTTATTAAAAGATCAAGTTCTAATAAAAATATAGAAAATTTAAATAGGGATAATATAGATGAGTTTAAGGAAATACATGATGTTAATGAGGAGTCTAATGAAATTCATGACGTTAATGATGAATCTAATGAAATTTATTATGTTAATGATGAGTCTAATGAAATTCATGATGTTAATGAGGATAGAGATAATTTAAGAGAGCATGAAAATGTTACTAATGTAGTAGATAATGAGAATACTAATATTGATAAACAATTTATTCCTCCACTTGATATATATGATCCAAGGAATTGGGATAATCTTGATAATAATGCATATAATATTTTAGTTGAAAAGGGGCCTATAAGAGAAATGAATCTCATATTTCCTTTTGATCACTACTCTAGACATTTTTCAAGTACGCATTATTTTAAAAAATTAAGTAATGGAGAGGTAAGAGACCGAAAGTGGTTGGTATATAGTAAACATGTAGATAAAGTTTATTACTTTTGTTGTAAGTTATTTAAATATGAAAACAATAGAAGTTCTTTAGCAAATGATGGGTTTAGAGATTGGAAACATATTAATGAACGACTTAAAGAACATGAAAATTCTATTGAACATATAACTAATATGAACTCTTGGAAAGAATTAAAAATGAGATTAGATAAAAATGAAACAATTGATAAAGATCTACAACGAGAAATCTCTAAAGAAAAATAGCTTTGGAGACAAGTTCTTACAAGAATATTAGCAACTGTAAAATGTCTTTCTAAACGTTGTTTGGCTTTTCGAAGATCTAATGAGAAACTATATCAAGAAAGTAATGGAAATTTTTTAGGATTGATTTAAATGATTGCTGAATTTGACGTTGTGATGCAAGATCATATTAGACGCATTCAAAATCATGAAATTCATCATCATTATCTTGGTCATGAAATTCAGAATGAGTTGATTTCTCTTTTAGCTGATAATGTTAAAAGTATTATCAATAAGAAAATTAAGGAGGCAAAATATTTTTCAGTAATTCTTGATTGTACTCCAGATATAAGTCATCAAGAACAAATGACTTTCATAGTATGATGTGTTAATATGTCATCTAGCAATGTGATGATAGAAGAGTATTTTTTAGAGTTTCTAAAAGTTAATGATACATCTGGTTTTGGACTTTTTAATCAATTAAAAAATGTGTTAAAATCACTTGATCTTAGTATTGAAAATATTAGAGGTCAAGGTTATGATAATGGTTCTAATATGAAAGAAAAACACCAAGGAGTTTAAAAGAGGTTGCTTGAAATAAATCCAAGAGCGTTATACATGCAATGTGGTTTATCTTAGTCTTAATTTGACTCTTAGTGATATGACACATTCTTGTGTTAAAGCAGTTTCTTTTTTTGGAGTAGTCCAATACACATTATTTTCAAATTTTCCTAAAAGATAGAAAGTTTTACTTGATAATGTGAAAGGATTAACTGTCAAATCTTTTTCAAACATATGTTGGGAAAGTCGTATTAAAAGTGTTCAAGCTATTAGATTTCAGGCTCTTGAAAGTGCGAAGTGCTATATTAGAGTTATATAACATTTGTGATGATGCAAAGTCTAAGAGTGAAGCTGAAAGTATAATTAGCTCAATTGAAAGTTTTGAATTTTTACTTGGTATGGTTATTTGGTATGACATTTTATTTGCTATAAATATGATAAGTAAGAAGTTACAATCAAAATCTATGTGCATTGATTCTGCTATGAAATAATTAGATGGTGTAATATCATATTTTGAAAAATATAGGAACGATGGTTTTGCAACAAGTTTGACTATTGCTAAAAGTCTTGCATCTGATATGAATATAGAGCCAATATTTTCAATGAAACGTCATATTTTTAGAAAAAAAATTTGATGAAAAAGAAGATGATGAAATTCCACTATCACCGGAAGAATATTTTAGAATAGATTATTTTATAATTGTTGTAGACATGACAATTTCTTCTTTGAAAAGTAGATTTGATGAAATGAAAACATTTGAAAATATATTTGGTTTCTTGTTTGATTCAAAAACATTAAAATCATTAGATAATGATGAGTTGAGAAAATGTTGTATTAATTTAACATCCACTTTTATGCATGAAAATTTATTAGATGTTGAGTTAGATGATTTATTTACGGAATTAAAAATATTACAAGTGACTTTACTAAATGAGATAATGTCAACAATTGATATTCTTAATTTTGTGAAAAATATAGATTGTTATCCAAATGTTGCAATTGCTTATAGAATATTATTAACTATGCCTTGTTACCGTAGGATCAGTTGAAAGAAGTTTCTCAAAATTAAAATTGTTAAAAACATACATGAGATCAACAATGTCACAAGAGAGATTGAATGGATTAGCAATTTTATCTATTTAAAAAGAGATTTTAGAAAATCTTGAAATTAATAATAGTATTGATGATTTTGCATCTAGAAAAATTAGAAGAAGTCATTATAAATAATTTTTACTTTATGAAAAAAAATTAAGGACTTATTTTGATCATTTCGTCCCGGGCCTCCTAATTGTTAAGACTGGTGCTGAGTGTACTTTGCTGTTCTAGAGGATGGGAAGCAGGTTGCTGTAAAAAAGCTTGATTTTTCATTTGAAGGCAACACCTTTGAATTTTTGACTCAAGTTTTTCTTTATTCATCTACAATAGACATTTTTTTCCTCTCCCTTTAGTAAAAACTGGACTAATCATTGAAGCATTACATTTAATCTAACATGTAAAGATTTAATAATTAAAGCACTTTCTCTGGACATCAGGTCTCTATGGCCTCAAGGATGAAGCATGAAAATTTTGTGGAAATGCTGGGATACTGTGTTGATGGGAATATACGTTTGATGGTCTATGAGTTTGCAACTATTGGTTCTTTGCACGATGTTTTGCGTGGTTCATAATAGTTGTATTTATTTCTCTATTTTTTATTTTCAGTTGCTTTTTTACTTATTTCAGTACTTGTAAGACAGTAAATTATTTTTTTTAAACGGTAGATAGCAAAGTAATCTTGACTGATTACTAATATCGATTTAAAATGTTGTTGTATAATAAAAATATTTGAATATTCAGGATATCATCTCCTTATCTGATGAGATCCCGAGCATTCAGATCTCGACATTTGTCGGGATCTGAATGCTCGGGAGAAAAATTAATTCTTAATTTTTAACGGAACGGAGATTGGGTAAGATGATTATAGGATGAGTCCCTACCCGATTCCACCGCTACTTAAAACAACTTATAAGTTATATGAGCTTATAAGTTATTTTTAATAAGTTTAACCAAACATTCTTAATAAAGAAAACGTAACTTTATCTTAATCAACTCTTCATCTTCAATAGACTTTATTTCTTACCTATTTATCCCTATAAAACATAAAAGGATTCCATTAAATCTAAAAAAAATCAATAAATTCTATAAATTCATATAAATTTGTTTACTGATAAATTATGTTGTAATATGATTACGCTAACACAGTAATCTATAATGACACCAATAAATGACAAGCATGCAATAAACGGTAATAAGAGTAAGGTTAAGAATTTGTGTATCTCCGGTTGAAGCGTCGGGCTTGCCGACTATCTTTAGAGAATTTATTGCCGCCCACGATGCAGAGGCTCTCCGGCAAAATCCTCCCAAAATCCGACAACCGCTCACGCCGTTCGTAGGTGCACTCCAAGACGAACGCCGCACTCGGACTCAACCTTAGATCGCAGAACCAAGCCTCAGAACTTGGAAAGAAGAAGAAGAAGAAGGAGAAAGCAGAGAGCAGAGGAATGCTTTGCTTTTTTCGGAGTGAGTTGAGAAGGAGCAGAGGAAGTGTATTTATACACTTGAAGCAGTGCAGAGGAAGCGACGCACGCTTTGCTTCTGCTTCCTCATCTCAACGCACCGCTGCTTCGCATCCTCACGCGACGCGGACAGAACCGAACAGATGCCGTCGCGCTGCTTCGCTTCCTCGCGCGGACAGAACCGAACCACCAGGTGTGAGGGACAGAACCAAACTGGACCAACAAAAATAAACCAGGTCATCAAACTGGTAAAAACAGACCAGGCCGCCCGCAAGCGCGAGGTCCACGAGCTGGGGATTTGCACCCCCCCTGCGCGCGATGATCGCGTGCGTCGCGCCCGGTTTATGGATTTCCGGCTCGAACCCCCCGAAACCACCTGATTTGGGCTCAGCCCGCGCATGCGTGTAAGTCCTCTTAACATTGCTAAGCATGGATGGAAGGACTCCATATATAAGGCCTTCCAACCTTCTTGGCTTAGCAATGTGGGACTAAAAGCATAAGGAATAATGTGAATTAAAACTCAAAAATCCCCCACTAATTCAAATTATTTTAGTCGAACACAAAGAAAAGTTCTGAGGCTTGGTTGCAATGAGCTTTTAGTGAAAATGCCTTCCGGTTTGAATTTTCACCTAAGTACACCAATCTTATTCACATAGGTTTGAAGAGAATTGAGTCTTGATCTTAAACCTTTTATATGTGAAGATCAATTGGTAACAACTCATCACTAGCGACGGTTGAATCCTTCTGGGTTGGTGCATTACGACCATGCCACCGAATCTTGTTTCATAAGTGCTAATGAGAGTTGTCTAGACCCCCCACACTGCGGCCCCACAGTTACACTTACATAGGTGAGTTCTCCAAGGATGTACTGCAAGCATCTTGTCATTAAGACCTTGAACTCATTAAGAGCTCCTAAGCTCATCCTTACTAGCAGTCAAGCATCTATCCAGGGAAGAGACTATGAGATTACATCTCAATCAATTTGATGCTTACGATTCATCCTTATAGCTTGTTTATACCACATTGAACCTACTTCTTGGGATCTCCAATCAGATAGGTTGGGTTGCTGCTATAGATGAATCCAGGACAGGCCTCAGTCCCATTCCCTTACTGGATCTTTTGATTTTCTCAGAATCAAGCCCTTTAGTGAGTGGATCAACAATATTGTCCTTTGAACTTACAAAGTCCAATGACACCACTTCAAGAGACACTAACTCACGAATAGACTTTAATCGTATTCGTACATGTCTCTTATATTTCTGGTTATACTTGGAGCTTCTAATCTGAGCTATTATTGTTTGATTATCACAGTGTACTGAAATAGAAGGTATTGACTTCATCATCAAGGGAATTTCAAAAAGAAGACCCTTCAGCCAATCAGCTTCAGTTACTGTGGTATCCAAAGCACACAATTCTACCTCAGATGTAGAACGGGCTATAATCGTCTGTTTAATAGACCTCCAAGCAACTGCACCGCCTCCATGTGTAAAGACATAACCAGTAACGCCTTTACACTCAGCAGTGTCCGCTATCTAACTAGCATCACTATATCCCTCCAGGACTGCAGGGAATCTCCCATACCATAAGCCCAAGGATATAGTGCCTTTTAGGTATCTGAGTACTCTGTCTAATGCATCCCAATGCGTTCTGTCCGGACAGCTAGTAAACTTGCTCAATTTCGATATAGCAAAAAAAACATCAGGTCTAGAACAATTTGCTAAATACATTAGACTACAAATTATTTGTGAGTATCTTAATTGAGACACTGCCACACCACTCTTATTCTTGTGGAGAGTTTTTGAAGGATCATACGGTGTGAATACAGATTTAACTTGGTTATAGCCATATTTCTCTAATACTCTCTCAATATAGAGTGACTAAGAAATTGTTATTCCATCAGTTGATCGAGTCAACTTCAGCCCTAAAATCATGTCAGCACAACCCATATCCTTCATATCAAACTTACCACTTAAGAGGGTCTTAGTCTCATTAATAATAGAAAGGTTAGAACAAAAAAGTAGAATATCATCTACATATAAACATAAGATAATACAACTATCACCTTTCTTTTTAGCATATACACATTTATCAGAGTCATTCATTTCAAAGCCAAACGATAGCATAACACTATCAAATTTTTCGTGCCACTGCTTTGGGGCTTGCTTCAAACCATAAAGAGATTTAACTAACCTACAGACTTTATTCTCATTTCCAGAAACTGCATGTCCCTCAGGTTGATCCATATATATCTCTTCTTCAAGATCTCCATTAAGGAATGCCGTTTTGATATCCATTTGATGAACCTCAAGATGATATATGGATGCCAATGCTATCAACACTCAGATTGTAGTAATTCTAGTAACAGGAGAATAAGTGTCAAAATAGTCAATCCCTTCTTTCTGTTCAAATCCCTTAGCATCTAGGCGGGCTTTGAATTTATCTACTGACCCATCAGGTTTTAGTTTTCTTTTAAACACCCATTTACATCCTATAGTGTTACACCCAGGAGGTAAATCTACCAACTCCCAAGTGGCATTAGAGATAATAGAGTCCATTTCATTTTTAATGGCCTCTTTCCAGTGCTTAGCTTCAGGAGAAGCCATAGCATCTCTATATGTCACAGGGTCACCTTCTATATTATAAGTGATAAAGTCCTGGCCTAAATCCATAGACACACGTTGCCTCTTACTTCTTCTCAGTTCTGTACACTCACTAGATTCATCTAGTCTAGAGTGACTTGAGAAAGGTATACCTTCTACGGATAATGGGGCCTCTTCGGAAGCAGACTTATCTCTAGTAGGAATACTAGATATAAACTGAGGTGTTCTTGTCTTCATAGGAAATATATCCTCAAAAAATGTAGCATCGCGAAGTTCGACAATAGTATTTGCATCTATTCCAGAAATTTCTGATTTAATAATCAGAAATCTATATGCAATACTATTTTGAGCATAACCTAAGAAGATACCATCTACGGTCTTTGGACCAAGTTTTTTCCTTCTGTGTTCAAGTACTAGTACCTTTGCAAGGCACCCCCACACTTTAAGGTATTTCAAACTTGTCCTCCGACCTTTCCAAAGCTCATATGGGCTTTTATCCCTAGACCTCATGGGGATTCTATTTAGCACATGACATGCAGTGTATAGAGCTTCTCCCTACATGAAGTTGGGTAACCCAGAACTGCCTAACATGAAATTAATCATATCTTCAAGGGTTCGATTTTTTTCATTCTGCTATACCGTTGGATTGAGGACTATATGGAGCAGTTACCTCATGAATTGTACCTGTATCTTGACAAAATTTTTGAAACAGGTTTGAGGTAAACTCTCCACCCCTATCGGACCTTAACCTCTTAACAGATTTATTTGTTTGATTCTCAGCTTCAGATTTAAAAATCATAAATTTATCTAAAGCTTCATCCTTAGTTTTCAGCAAATAAACATAACAATAACAAAAGTGATCATCAATGAAGGTGATGAAATACCTTTTATGATCTCTCGTTATTACACCGTTAAACTCACAATAGTCAGTATGGATCAATTCTAAAATATCAGAATTTCTCTCAACTGATTTGAAGGGTTTTCGGGTTTGTTTATATTGCACACAAACTTCACATTTTTTCTTATCATTTATAGCATGCTTAGGAATCATGTCTAGGTTCATCATCATTTTCACGGTATTAAAATTGACATGTCCTAATCTGTCATGCTATATATCATAAGACTCAATGTTATATGAACAACCAATATCAGTAGATTTATTTAAGGTAGCATTTTCTACATTGAGTTTAAATAAACCTTCATTAAGGTAACATTTTCCAATAAAAGTTCCTAAATGTAATATTACAACTTTATTACATTTAAAGTTCAACTCATAACCAGCACGGACTAACTTTGACCCGCTAATCAAATTCCGACGGACCGTTGGAACATGATGCACCTCATGCAGTGACAGGACTTTTTCAGAGGTGAACCTCAGGTCAACTTGTCCTATCCCAAATACCCTGGCTGCAGAATGGTTCCCCATGGTCACGGAAGTGCCTTCAATTACCTGATAAGTAAGAAAGGCAGAGCGATCAGCACAACAGTGCACATTTACACCTGTATCAACTAACCATTCATTAGTTTGATAGATCAAGTTTAGTTCGGGTTTGAAGGTAACAAACCTATTGCTGGTGTCATCACTAGCAGTCACGACATTTGCTTGTGTTTTGATGTTGGACGTATTGCATTGGTTTTTCTCCTTGTCTTTTCTCTTAGGGCAGAATTTGGCATAATGTCCAATTTGTCCACATGCCCAGCACGACTTGGTTACATTTTTCTTTTGAACCTTTGGTTTGGGTTTCATCTTGTTCTTCATTTTTTGATTTTTGAATTTCTTCTTGTCAGATGAGACTACTACATTTGCCTTTGGAATAAAATCCATAGGCATTCTTGTATCATCATTTTTATGTTGCTTCCGATGTTCTTCTTCGATATTTAAGGCAATCATCAAATCTTCTAGAGAGATTTTACCTCTCCGATGTTTAAGAGTCATGCCAAAATCTTCCCAACTCGGAGGCAATTTTTCGATGATTGATAAGACCTAAAATTTTTCGGGTAATGGCATATCTCCTTCGGCAAGACCATGAATTTGAACTTGGAATTCATGTGTCTGCTCAATTACAGATTTGCCTTCAACCATTTTGAAGTTTAGGAATTTTGCCACAGTGTACTTTTCTAAACCAGAATCTTCAGAGTTATATTTTTTATCCAAAGATTTCCACAGCTCTTTAGCTGAAGAGGTTGAACAGTACACATCAAATAGTGTGTCTGAGAGGACAGACAGGATCCTCCCATGGCAGAGATAATCCCTTTGCTTAAACCTCTGTAAGGCAGCACTATAGGCAGGTTCCTCTTCATCAGGTGAAGGAGGATCTGTTTCTATAACGGAGAATAGCCCTAGTGTAGTAAGCTAAAATTTCATCCGTTGTTGCCAATGTCTGAAGTTTTGCCTGAAAAATCTTTCGAGTCTGGTGCTAGCCTCATCAGACCCCGTTACCCTATCATTCATCATGTCTATTGACGCTACAATAAATTCTCTAAAAATTGTTGTAATATGATTATGCTAACACAGTAATCTATAATAACACCAATAAATGGCAAGCATGCAATAAACGGTAATACGAGTAAGGTTAAGAATTTGTGTATCTCCTGTTGAAGTGTTGGGCTTGCCGACTGTCTTTAGTGAATTTATTGCCACCCACGATGTAGATGCTCTCCGGCAAAATCCTCCCAAGATCCGACAACCGCTCGTGCCGTTCGTAGGTGCACTCCAAGACTAACGCCGCACTCGGACTCAACCTCAGATCGCAGAACCAAGCCTCAGAACTTGGAAAGAAGAAGAAGAAGAAGAAGAAGAAAGCAGAGAGCAGAGGAATGCTTTGCTTTTTTTGGAGTGAGTTGAGAAGGAGCAGAGGAAGTGTATTTATACACTTGAAGCAGTGCAGAGGAAGCGACGCACTCTTTGCTTCTGCTTCCTCATCTCACGCGCGGGTGCGCTGCTTCGCATCCTCACGCGACGCGGACAGAACCGAACAGATGCCGTCGCGCTGCTTCGCGTCCTCGCGCGGACAGAACCGAACCACCAGGTGCGAGGGACAGAATCAAATCGGACCAACAAAAATAAACCAGGTCACCAAACAGACCAGGCCGCCCGCAAGCGCGAGGCCCACGAGCTGGGGATTTGCCCCCCCCCCTGCGCGCGATGATCGCGTGCGTCGCGCCCGGTTTATGGATTTCCGTCTCGAACCCCCCGAAACCACCTGATTTGGGCTCAGTCCGCGCATGCGTGTAAGTCCCTTTAACATTGCTAAGCATGGATGGAAGGACTCCATATATAAGACCTTTCAACCTTCTTGGCTTAGCAATGTGGGACTAAAAACATAAGGAATAATGTGAATTAAAACTCAACAAATTATTCACTAAAAATATTTATTTTTCTTAAAATAATTTAATTATGTCAAATTTAATTATTTACATCTTTATTTATATTTTTCTTTTTGGTATATTACACAACAATACCATCTAGAAGCATATTTGAGAATGGATGAGCTCCTACAGGCTTAGCTGAGTTGGTAAGTAGCAGGTTCATTATCATATGAGGTCTTGGTGTTGAATCTCGGGGCTGATGGGACGTGAATCCCTATAACCTAAGTAAACTCACCCCACCTGCCACTTACCTTCTTAGTTACCGTGATTTACCTCCTTCGTATTTCTCCTGAGACGGACTGACAAGGGCGCTGGGATGAACGTATTCGCCTTTTACTACATATTAGAGAATGGATGGGAATTAACCTAATGCAGTTAAATGGATGGGAAAAGAAGCCAATATATATATATATATATATATATAACTTACTATTTTATTAAAAATCTCTATCATTTACTAACTAACTTTGGTGAAGCTTAAAATGCATTTACGTTAATGTCCTTTTTTCTATTTACACTAAAAATAATTCCAAGATTTATTAGTAATTCCACAAGCGAAACAATCAGTAATCTAGAGTTCGAGACTCGGCTACAGCGTATTATTATGAATTTTTCTCATCATTAATTTTCTCTAATTATTTTATATAAAAAAATATAGTTCTCTTTAGTCTCATATCTTAAAATTGACAACACTATGATAAAAGAAGCTTCTATAAATATTTTATGTCGACGATGTTAAAAAATATATTTTTCTTAGTTTTTTTTACTAAGATAAGTATAATATTAAATTAAAATAATTTTTTGCATAGGAAAGCCTGTTACAGTAGTTTGTTGCTGGGATTCTCTAGCGTCACTATTGCATGAGCCTGACGAATCTTACCCAAATAATTAATTCTTGATTTATAAGGGTGACTTAAAAAATTCAAATAATTCAGATTTTCGTGTGCACGATCACACTAGTATATATATATATATATATATATAGCTCTCACCTGCATAGCGTAGCAAATATGGAATGCACTGATTTTCAAAGCATCAAACATCCCAAATAACTACATCATAGTTGGCTCACACACCGCCGATCGAATTTGTCGGCGAGATATGACATGATAGATTTTATAATTTATCGAATTGTAAACTGATCCTGTTCTAACCAGTGGTATAGTGTATGATCTTTTGAGTAATTCATCAACTTTTCATTAATTTATTGAAAAATATATATTAACTCTATGAATTAGAAGGTTTTGGGTTTTTAATAAATTAATTAGGTTAAAAATGTAAGAAAAAGATTGCTGCCTAATTTAAAACTTATGGTAAACAATATTGAAATCCCTTGTTATTTACTCCCCCTTTCTTGTTTTTCCTCATATTAAACAAAGCCTTAGCTTCATGATTGGAGTGTAAACACATGGGCCTCATTAATGAGGAGTTCGAGAGGTCAAAAATATTTTTATATTGGAGTACTTATCATAGGAATGCAACTATATATCCATAAAGAAGAGTTATAAATTAAAGGGCAACAAATTAAAAGAAGGTACACCATCCATCTTATATGAAATATGATTAATAAAGGTAAAATAAAAGTGAGACAATACTAATTAAGCAAGGGCAAAAATTAAAATAGGCTAGAGCTTTATTGGAACCATGGACATTTTTTTATTTATCATAAAAAAATACTCTATCTTTTTTTCTAAAAATAATTTTATTTTAAAACAGTACGCTCTGAGGGTAAATAAAATTAGTGGTGTTTCGGAGAGGATTGAAAAATATATATATATTTTAAAAAAATCTCATTCTGAATCCGATCCTAATTAAACACAATCCAAAATCTTTAAACTTGAATTTAAACCTGGATAAAAGGAACAGAGTTTCCGTCAACGTCAATATTTGAATGTGTATAAACTGTAGCTCGGATCCTCTATCTTAAAATTTCTTTATCCCCGTGTCCCCTTGTCGATCGGACGGATCAGATTATATCTCAAGAATATCTTGCACATCACGAAAATACTGCACACATCTTAAGAATACCATGATGTTTTAAGATGTAATCTGATCTGTCCAATCGACAAAGGACACGAGGATAAAAAAATTTGAGAATAGAAGATTTGATCTTGTATAAACTGTGCTATGTATTTATCTAATTAGAGGATCATAAAATAATGTAATCAAAATTCCATTATAAAATCCAATCAAAACGATGAAATTTATTAGCTTCATACAAAAGTTAATAAATTACCTAACAGCACAGATTTAGAAATCATTACAAACTGTTAATTTTGTTTTCTATTGTCATTTGTTTTTTTGTTTATTATATGATATATTTAAAAATCTTCAGGATTAGGATTATTTCGAACACCTCGATTATTAAAAAAATATATAATAAGATTAAAATAAAAATATTTTTAAGATAAAATATAAGATGAGAGTCCTTTTGATAATAAAAAAGAACTTGTGGCGTTCCTCTAATTATTGGTCGTGTAAGTGTGGCGTTC
Organism: Zingiber officinale; assembly: GCF_018446385.1. Lineage (NCBI taxonomy): Eukaryota > Viridiplantae > Streptophyta > Magnoliopsida > Zingiberales > Zingiberaceae > Zingiber > Zingiber officinale. The sequence goes on along the minus strand of NC_056002.1, from coordinate 44,509,782 downwards.
CTCTAATTATTATGTTATCTTAAGCGTAGTCATTTCAACTATTTGGAATCAATGCCACGGATCTTAGTAGAATTATATGATTAGTAATATTAAATTATGTTTTATTATATTAACTAATTTTTAGGTAACCAGACTCTTATTTTAAATTATTGCTAAATACTCTCAAATCCTAACCCCTCTCATTATTAAATTTTTGACTATTATGATGACTTAAAAATTAAGTTGATTGAATTTTACTTTAGTGTTAAAATAAAGTTACAAAGTGGCATGTGATTTTTTTTTAAAAAAAGATATTATTATTATTAGCTGCTAAGATTACTAAATTTGTTAATATTTTTGCTATTTTAATATTCAACTAGTTTCAATTAAATAAGTATTGAGTGTTGAATTTAAAAAAAATGCATTATCAAACTCTTAAATATTAGAAATTTTATTATTTTTTAATATTTAAATATTGTTAAACAAAATCCTCAACTATTTTTTTTAAAAAAATACATTTTAAGGTAAAAATAAAAGACAGGAACAATCAGTAATTGTCTATTTTAAAAATAAAAAAAAATAAAAAGTCACCTTATTTTTGACATCTTATATTGAAAACTTCACATTATAGTAATTTTAAACAAATCTATTATACCTTATAATGCAGTTTTTTTAATCAAAATTATTAAATAATTTTAATTAAATAAATTTTTTAATTAAGTTAAAATAATTTTAACCATGTTAAAATAATATTTTAATATAATAATATTGATATGCAATAATTTTAATTAAATTTATTTTATTTTATTTTATAACTGTTTTAACTAAAATTGTTATAACAATATTGAAATATAAATATTTTGTGATATAAAAAAAAATATGGTGCTTCTTTTAGAGTATGTTTTATTTTTTTTTTCCTTTAATTTTTACTAACCTTTCTTCATTTTTGCACATAGTTTCCTGTAATATGTTCCTTTTAAATATATATTTTGGCCAGCTTATCTTTTTATAATCTTATATCTTCAAAATGTTTTTTTAATTAAAATACAATCAAAGAAATTGTTAATTTGTTGACCCATCCTTTTTTTTCATTTAATCAAATTTTCCACGTAATATTTTATTTATTTTTTTAGTATTTATTTCCATTTCATTATTTCTTATTTTTTAAAAACATTTTTTTAATTGTCGCGTCGAACAGCTTGCTCTCTCTCCCTCCCTCAGCGTCAGCGATTAATGGCTTCCAACTCCTCTCCTCTTCCTCTCTCCCTTCTCTCCTCGCCTCGAGTACTCAACTCCAACTCCTTCACCGGAACCGCTTCTTCCGCCGGGCCGGCGTTCGGCTGGCGCTGTCCCAGATCGTCTCAATCGAGGTCGTCCGCCTGTCCCTTCTCCGTCCCTGGATCTGCGCTTTGACTGTAGATCTCGCGTTTTCTCTTCTCAAGGAATGGGGAATTCGGGGCGGGCCAATGTTTTCTGGACGGAAACTGGGTAGCTCGTTCCTAAAGGTGATCCATTTTACCCATTCCAGCACTCGTTTCCGTGTTTGCCTTTATTTGCATTGTCTGCACCGAACGATTTGTGAATCTTGTGGCGCAGGCAAGGGGTTACTGGAGGTATCTGGTGCTGTAGAATGCTTGTTCGGACTTTTCTTTGTTCCTTCTTTGAATGCTATTGTTTTATTTAGGCAGTCACCTAGATGGCTCCAAAGACTCGTAGTTTCCTTCATTTTTTGGAGTGGTCCAGGACGTCGCAGAAGAAATTGTTCCCTGATGAACAGGCTTCGATCGGTAATTCCATTTGCTTGCTTCTCCGAGGCAAAACTGCTTTCCTTATCCTCTTATCATTTTTCTTTGCAGAGGACAAAAGTCAGGACAAGATCGATGGCCATGATGATAAGCCAGTACCAAATGTTCCTCTGGTCAGTTAATACTGCTCATGTTGCTCATTGTTCATTTTTTTTTTTTTATGTTTCTTTTTTATGATTTTATAACTTCGCAATCTGTTTGACAGATTGATGAGGATGAGAAGTCAGGAGTATCTAGTGTAAGAGATCTCAATGAGCATAGCTCTTCTTCTTCTTCTTCTTCAGTGGTTGTTGAAGAGGGAAGCAGGACTAAGGCTCCTGGAGTTGTTGCCAAGCTTATGGGTTTAGAGTCTATGCCCTCATCAGGCATTGTTTTGAGTGACTTGCATAACATTCAAGATAAACCTGGCCAAAATCAAAGAAACAATTCAAGTTATGTTATCTTGAAAGCTGGTGCTAACTCAAGAACACTAGATTTATGGTCCCAAAAGATGCCAGGCAGTCCAATTGAGAGGTTCCAGGTTGAAGCATTGCCTCCTAGACTAGTAAAATCTATCTCAGTTACACGCCACAAATTGCTATCGCCAGTTAAAAATCTTGGATTGGACTCTGTTAAGATTAGTGAACCAGAAGTTCAAAAGAAAACCAAGAGTAAAGTTCAGCCTTCTAAACCATCCCCAAGTCCTTCAGAAATTTGTGATTCAACAAAGATTATAGCTACTCCTCCAAAGCCATTGAAGGCCTTAGAATTTCCTGGAAGACGTATTCAGTCAGTTTCTTTGAAGTCTTCCAGATCACAAGCCTTATGCAGGAGAGACATTTCACAAAATGATAAATCTTTGCTATCAAAGGATGAATCGTTGAAATCCAGTCCAAAAGGCAAGAATAAATCAGTTTCACTTGCCATTCAAGCAAAGTTGAACGTCCAAACAAGAAAAGGCATAAGCCCAAGTACCAGCAACAAGTTTGTTTCACAGGAGGATAATGAATTTCACTCTGAGAAACCACTGAAATTTCAGTCTAGTAACCAAACACATACCCACAACAAAGGGAATTCAGATGCTGATTCTCATAATGTACACCGACCAAACAAACAAGACTATCTTGTAACTAAAAGCAAGCTTGGCCAGAGACTATCAGTCTCTGATACAAGTGAGGGAAATGCACTTTCTAGAGATGGTTCTTCTAGAAATAAAAAATTAGTGAAGGATTGTGTAAGAAACAAAAAAGGACGGAACAACATGATTAAAGGCTCAGAGGTATCTCGTGTTGCCAAGGATCGATCCATGCCAAATTACAAGAAGGTGGTATTAGTAGAGAACAACAGATCATATTGCAAAAGATGTGATTCTGTTGATAATTTGCCACTAGACAAACAGAGAAAACATATTCGACATAATGTCGTTGTATCTGATCATTCAGGATGGACTAATGGTAATACAACACGTGATAGAGATGTTGTGTCATTTACATTCACATCCCCTCTAACAAAACTGCATGAATATTCACCTCATTATCGGAATGAGGGTGGAAAAGAGGGGAAAAAGAATGGTTACAGATTTTGTAGTTATTCTGGAAATTCAACAGATTCGGATGACAAAAATTTTTTGCCTTTCAACTTGAATGTGAAAGATGGTGATCATTTAGGCTTTATTTTGGAACAAAGATTGAAAGAATTAGCATCTATGGGTGGATCACCTTTCTGTATCTCAGTTAAAGATGCTGGTGTTGTTGCTCATCTCTCTGATTCAATAGATTCAGCTTCTACTTCCGATGCCCCTGGAGTTGCATATACTGATTACCAAAGTGAATCTTTCCTCCTATCTTTTGATGATGAAGTATGCAGCAGTGCCTCAAACTCCTCAGTGAATAATGTTTGGGTTCCTTGTAAAAGTGATAAGCTGCAGGTTTGGTGCCCTTATGCGTAATAATAATCTGTATTGATAATGCCATTCTACCCTTTTACTAACTTTTTTCTATAAAAATTAGTTCATTATTGATATGTACAGAAGATTTATTACCATATTGACCTTATAAAAACATATAACGTAACTCGCTTTTCAAAATTGAAGGGTATTTCCCTTATTTTCCTTCGTAGGCAACATATTATTCTTTATCAACAATGTTTTTACTATTTGGTCATTAAGCTACCTAATACCCTAGCTATGAGCATCATTAGTTGCACTAATGTCTCTGTATCTTGCTTTTAGTTTATTTTGCATCTGTTAGAAATAAAGATTTCTATTTCCTATTTGTAGTGCTATTGTTAAAAATGATAGGAACAGTAGGCAGCCTAATAATTATGTTTTGTTTATTCATTAGGCTCATATCCTATATATACATGGATTCTAATATTCTTTGGAATCAATAACAATATAATATGTTTCCTCTCCACTTGGTATTTGTATAAATTCTCTACTAGAGTTATAATTTTCTGTAACAAACACCGTAGGGGGGAGGCCACGAGTTTGATATGATGGCACGACCTCCCCTTTGTCCCCTCCATTATTGAAAAATTTAATTTTTATTATTCTTTTTTTCTCTCTCTTCCTACTGCCCACTCACTGCTTGAAACATCAATCCTCCTGTGTTCCTTTGTTCTTTTCCTTCCAATCTATCAGCTGATCTCTTTCCCACACCAAAATCCTTCACTCCTGATATACTAACCTGAGAGCAAATCAAAAGGCTTATTATGCCACAATTTACATGAAAGTATGATTTTGAGGTAACAAGGATATACTTATACTTCTCATGCATATCTTTACCAAGTGCCTTTGCGTGATATTGCTCTTGCCATATGAACTAGTGAATCCATATAGTAATCATGATAAGTTTCACTTACTAAGGTTTTTTTTTTATATAGATATAATGAACATATAACCTCAGCCTTAGTTCAACATGATGACCCAATATTCACTTTAGTAGCTCTCGTTGCTTCTGAACTCTGAGCTATAAGCAGATAGGCACTTACTAGCAAGAAAAGTAGCAAGTATATTAACTTGGCTTTCCTAGGTTTATATTTAGTTTTTGCAATTGAGTCAAGAATTGTGGGGATCGAGAGAGCTATAGGGTTGTTTTAGGCATTTCTGACATACTTTGAGTTGATTGACATAGGCAAAAGACTGTACATGTCTGCCAGATAGCCAAAAACTGCCACATGATCATAATGTAAATCCATAGGGTGGCATAATGGAGGGGCATGAAGAACTACTGTTGTTTCATTCACTTTGAATATGGAAAAGCTCAATATGTATGAAACTTTTATTAATCCTCAAAACTCTTTGTAAACTATGGTACTGAAGAATAGAAGTCTCATTCTTCAACTGGTTGTGGATAGTCATTGGATTTACATTCAAATCTGTGGTACTTGTAAAATTTACAGTGGTGTATAGGTAAAATATAGATGGGGTGGACTACACTGATATGCTAATGAGATTTTATTTTGTCATATTTGCGTGTATTTCTGTGAAAGCATGCCTGCTCTCTGATGGGTGATTTCTTTGATCTCTTTACCACATGGGATGATCTTTTTTAGCAGACTTCACAACCTTTCATGTATTTCCTAAACCTTCCAAAATGATTGTGCTTAGAATAGATTCATTATTCTTAAAGATGTGGCATGGTTTCATTAAATTCCCTTTTTCAGCAGCATTGCAAGATTTTCAAAAGTAATTTTCATAGTGGTTAATGTTCTTGTCTCGTATTCCCCTTTGTATACAAATGAAACCTAATCTTGTTGCTGTTAGTAAGTTGCTTGATAAATTCTACAACAGCAAGTTGCTTGATAAATCCTACAACTGATTGACTTTGTCATAACTGTTGAATCAGGAAAAGAAAAGGATCGGTTCCTACTGTAACATTGCAGATCAAAGTGAAATTGAGCATCAAGATCAGAGCCCCCTTTCCATTCCAGACAACTCATTTTCAAATGAAAGCTGCTCCTCTGAGAGTTACCAAAATTCTGATGGTAATAACATATAGGTTCAGAAGTTAGATGAATGATTTCCCTTTTATGGATGTGGTGCTCCCTCCCTAAAAACTAAAATACCTAAATGTTGAATTTTCAGGTACCAGGACGAATCCTTCTCATTATTCTTCTCTCTCCAAAGAAGCTGAGTTTGATTCCATGTACAAAACTGGGCCAGCAGAATATGAAGTAGAATTATCTACATCATCATTACATAAACAAGCCATAGACTCAGACGAAGACCTAGCCTCAGAAATCGGCCGAATAGATAATGCTTACACTTGCTGGGATGAGCTGGATTATGTGAAGGAAATATTGAATAGCTGGGAAATTATTTCAGATGATTCAATTCTCAGCTACATGGACCAATCTAGTGAGATTCTTGATCCCCATCTCTTTGAGAAGTTAGAAGAGAATCAAATCTCAGGTCATGTAGACGAAACACAGATAATGAAGAGGAAGATAATATTTGATGCTGTGAATGAATGCTTGTCTACTAAATGTAGTGTTTACTTCCAAGCTGGATTCCAAATGTGGGCAAAAGGTGTCATGTTTGTCAGGAAAGACTTGTCAGAAGAACTCTACAATGAGATATCAGGATGTGTCTGCGGCGAGGACTGGATGGTGGATGAGCTTGTGTATAAAGATATGAGTGCTCATCTAGGCAGGTGGATTGATTTCGAAATCGAAGCATTTGAAGCAGGAGTAGAGATTGAAAGGTGGTTGCTCGATACCTTGGTTGATGAATTTTTCAAGGAATTTTAGTTTTCCTTCAGTGTAAGTACGTTGGTGTAAATTTCTCTTTTACTCCTTCCAGTTGAATGTTGTATAATAGCAACAATATTCGTCGGGTCACTTAAAATCAGGAAAAACTATCATAGAACTACAGAAGAGGCTTTCTGTGCATCCCTGTGGAGGGTTCACGTCGTTGATCAAAGCATCAGAGCGGCGGTAAAAGAAATAAATCTTGACCGTCAATCCATCAATGACTGAGATCTATTTCTAATGGCAGTAAAAGCTCCTCCAAAAAGCACTGCGAAACCTTCTTTATATTAGTTTTTTCCCACCTTTAAAGACTTTAAAATGGATGTAAATGTTCTTCACAACTTAAGTTTTTTATTTTATTTTATTTTGTTTTAGATTTTGGCATTAGAGTCTTTATTTCCACTGTGAGACTGTGATTATATATATATGTATATATTATTGCAAAGAAAAATATTTGCCTTCGGAGTAAGTTTCTAATGTTTGAGCAAAGTAATGTCTATTGATGTTGAGAAAGAAGCGTAGACCTTAAGCAGTGCATCTAAGGCTTCATAGTGATTAGAGCAGTCGATTTGAGGATGATAGAAGTCATCTTCAATTGCAAAAATTTAATCCTAACAAAAGCTATTTAGGCTGTTAATTTTTATAATTTATTAAAAAACGTTTAAGTTATTTTACTTTTTTTTAAGTTAGTTGAATTTTATTAGAATAATTAGAGTTTTATAAAAAATATTTTATTTTATATAATCTAGGTCAGGTTATTGTTGAGTTAATGGAGTTTCGAAACGTTTACTATCAGAAACACATAATAGAGAATCTATTATCATTAAAAATAAATTATCTTTTTATCAATTAATACAAGTCCTATCACAAAAAGAAACAGTGTACGAAATATAACGATTAGTGATGAAATGTTTTGTCATCCAAATTTCTATTGCAAATTTATTTAGTGACGAAAATAAAAATTTATCCTTAATGTAGTGATGGAAATTAAAATTCATCATTAATTTAGTGATGAAAATCAATACATGGTCACTAAATCAACAACGGAAAATAATATTCTATCACTAAATTAGCAATGATAGTTAATTATTGGATTACTAAATGTATTTAGTGATGGAAATGAAAATTCATCGTTAATTTAGTGATGAAAATTAAAATGCCACTAAATTTAGCAATGGAAATAAAAATCTATCGTGAATTTACTAAAAATTGTGTTGATAAATTAGCACGGATTTTCATTTCTATCGTTAATTTAAAAAAAAAACCCTTAGAATTGATTAAAAATCCTAAAATACATTATAAATCCAACAACATTCATCACAAAATAACATTCATTCAACATTTAAAAATAACATTCAAAAAAACAAAACAACATTCACAGCATTCAACAAAACAACATTCAACTTACATTTAACAAAAAAAAAACATTCAAATACACTTATCCATCACAAAATAATCAAATAATTTTAGTTTCATCACACCACATGTTAAAAGACAAGTACTTTAATTACTTATTTGGCTTATTCCTTCTCAATATCTTATCCTCCAGCAACTACAATAAGATAGATTTAACAAAAACAAGCACATGCATGATTTAAATTCAGTTAAATAAAAAACAATACGATAGGTTTAACACTACATTTTTTTATTTTGAAACAATATCATATATAAATCTAAAGTAAGTTATATATTAGTTGGATAACATGGATAATACAAAAAGGCAAAACTACTTATAAAAAAAATATACAATTTGATAAACACAAATTTAACATGTTTTAAACAAATATACCTTAATAAGAGTTTGAATATCTATGAATGGTGATAAAATATAGTCTCAAATCCAAATTTTCAAGTACTCACTTTTTATTTCCTGAAAAGATGTAATACAATTAGAGATGCATATAATATCAAAATTAATAAAATCATTTTACATGTTATATGAGTGATAAATAAAAAAACTAAATTGAAGGTCAACACATTTTAGAAAAACTATGTTATTATGAGCAACTTATCAATACTGTTAGGATCTTGAGTCTCGTGTGAGTTAAAACCATGCGGCGTTAGAAAAGTAGGACTCATTAATAAAAAACGAGGTATGAATTCTTGCATTTGCTGCTCTATTATTGTTTTGATCCAATCTTCCATCGACTGCTAATTGACTAAATCTTCCATCGACTACTCTAATGTTGTAACTCGATCCCTCAAATCTTGATTTTCTTGTCTTAGCACTTTCACTTCAATAGATGAACTAGGACGACCCTTAAGCCTATGAGTCATCACATGATCATATATAACTTTTGCTTGGGAGTCAATGTCGTATAGAATGTTCTTTTTTTCTTTCACCGATAATCTCATAATATATATCATTTATAGCATCCTATGATAGAGTATGTAACTACTCTTTCTCTATAGCATAGTGATACGTCTGTGTAACTCGACCAGTTATATCATCTTATATAAAATATTATTATTATTATTATTATATGATATACAATTAATAAAGTTAGTCATTGTTAAATGTGAGTGGTAATAAAGTTTATATTCTTATATTTAGGACCTTTAATCGAGCATCGACAAAAGTGTCATTCTTTTTTGATGTGTATTATGAAATACCTTCGTAGGAGGTCTCTGTAAAGTATCTACCTGACACATAATTTTTTTTTATAAATTAAAATAAGTTTATTAATAATTAAAAAAATCTCTTATATAATTTTATTGTAAACTCACCATATCTATTGCATAATCTATAATAGACCGTGATCCAATTGTATGCTTTGTGAATCCCATGCTTCGACCAGCGAGCTCAGTATTTCTATTATTTCGAGCAGTCAATGCATTTTGCTATCATTTTTCTACAGCTATATTATTCTTCTATGCATCCTAAATCTCAATTGGTATATGATATGACCTTGTTTCTTCCTTCTGCACTTGTATAACAAGTCATTGTATAGTTTTTAACAATAATTGTTTCATATTCCTTTGAATTTGATATAACTTTATTGTCCTAGCTCCCAAATATATTTTTTCTACATAATATTAAGAAAATTGATATAAAAGGATATTGTATTATACAATATCAATAATATTAAATTACTTACCAAAATTTTCTGATAATAAAAATATTTAAGATCTTAATCTATATGCCTCCATATAGAGCCAGAAGTTCGCTGATGTACTTTAAATATTTTGGCTATGTAAATAGATACACTATAACTATTGGTAGTAAAACTACATGAAAAATACTTTCATTTTTCAAAATAATAAATAAAAAATTGGATGAATTTGAATTAATAATAACATTAATACTTACCATTCCCTAATAATTCTCAACATAATTTGGACATAGAGTACTACTGCAATATCTGCCATGATTATATAGTTATAAAATTACATTATAACACATACACATTCCAAATAAAAATAAAATAAGAACAATTAATGTCTTATATATGGTAGAACTAGTGAGATTTACATGTAAAAAACAAGATAACCATAACTGAATCATTCAGTAGAGGTGGTAAAAAACAGTATTACACAGCGATCACTCCGGTCAGTAGGCCAGAGATTGATGACATCCGCTTGGATGAAACGGGAGTTGAGGGGTCAACTCTGAGTGCTGGAGGAATCAAGGAGAAGCTCTCTCCTTGCTCAGACGATGGATGTGGAGCGAGTGCTTCAGAGGAAATTTGTTGTGCGGGGGGTAGCCGATCGACGCCTCTTGCATTGTTGACATTGAAGCAAGGGTTCTCCAAAGGTGGTGGACTAAGAGGGTGTTAGGATGTATACTAAGATCCTAGCTTTTGGTATAAATATTTATCTAGAAATAAGAATCACATTGGTCAAATATCTACATTTATGATAAATGTAGTTGTTCAATTAATTTATATTGTAAATAACATGGTGTGTGGTGTCACACACAGAGGATCATGTTATCAGCACCTTATAAATTATAAATAGTTGCTCACGACTAAGATGGAAAGGAACAAACCATTGAAATAGTCGTAGTGTAATTAGGTATTAGTTTATCTTGACTAATAAATTACACTAGTATACTCTAAGTGTATTGAGCAGGACCATTTTAGGTAAGTTCTTTTTATACTGACTAGATAAAAGAACTAGACCTTAGTTATTATGGAAGTGTATGCTCTTAATCCTAATATAATAATAAACACATATATTTGATATTTATTTCTTTAATTTATCAATGGGTGAGATTTAGTTCGATAAATCAATAAGCCTGATAAGTTGGGAAATGATATCACTTATAATGTGTGTTGTTGATTATAGAAGGAAACTGCGTCCTAGTGATCTAGGTTGAGAATGACCCCAAGAGGAGCTCATAAGCATTGTCATGTTAAACCCTGCAGGTGGACTTAGTCCGACATGACGATAAGGTTGAGTGGTACTACTCTTGGACTAAGATATTGTAACGACCCAACTCCTGGGTACTAAGCTGTGAACCGGATCGCTACATTAACTACTGACGCTACTGGGGTGTACTGTGCGGAAACTGGGTAAAATAAAATTTTACTAAACTATTGTAGTTGCCTCGGTTAACTCTGTAGGAGTGAGATTTCATATCCAACTACCTTCTAGATATTCATAGCTATGCTGGGGAGGTGAAACTGGAGCTTTGGATCGGTCCGTGGAACGACCTACTGACACCCACGTGAACACTGGCTGGATCGGTCTGCTGACCGATCCAGCTGCTCACTGATCGGTCGGCCGACCGATCGGTGACTGCAGATTTCGTCCCGAACTCTCTGTTCGTGGATGGAACGGTCGGCTGACCGATCCTGGGAGATACAGTAGCTACTGTATCCATCTGGATCGGTCGGCTGACCGATCCAGGAAGAGGCATGGCACTGGATCGGTCTGCTGACCGATCCAGGTTCTGAAAGTCTGAACCGAAATCAGAGTTTCTGATTTCCAGCACTGATTCGTGCCAAAAATCGCATACACAAGTTCTAAATACATGAAAACACTCTAGCATGCAAATACTAACATTCTAACATCATATATTTAACATTCTAAGCATAATCTAAAGCATGGTTCGTTAACTCATGTTAAACATGGAAATACTAAAGTTCATATGCTGAATTGAAATTTCTAAAGAGTTCAAATGCATAATTAAAGCTTGTTAGATTCCTAAGATCTTTCATTCCAGTTCCACACACACACATCTTGATCTGCATTGTCCTTCAGCCTCCTCTGCTAGTCCATCTTTCCTTTACCTTTATCTGCAGTATAAGGAAACATAGTATCTGTAAGCTAAGGCTTAGTAAGAAACCATCTACCTCACTAAATCATGCATACGATGCAAATATGATTTTAAATCATGCTGTTTGAAAAACATACTGAATATGCAAGCATGGCATGACATAGTATCATACAAAGCATGGCATAACATATAAACTGAACATGAAACTGAACTAGTCATGCATATATCTAAATCTGTACATGAACTCAAATCAGGTAAACTGAACCTGAACTGAACTGAAAGCTAAACTAGTGTTCTCATCACTGGTTTCAAATTTGAAAACTATACATATAATAGATGAAAATACTAAACATCTTTGGGCCCCGCAACTATACTTCATATCCCTACGAGACCGGATTGCAAGTTCCGAATCCAGAAGGGTTACTAGGTTATCCGAACCTAGGGACGACTGTGGAGTCCAGCTCATGGATATCTGATCCAAGTAAAGTACCAAATACTGTTTTATTTTACTTTGTTGTTCTAGGTTATCTGAACCTAGAGGCTAGGTGACCCATGGATATCTGATCCATATAACTGTAGTAACTAATAATAAACTGAATAAAATATTTCTAATACATTTTACATGCTGTTAGGACGCCTACTGGTGCATCCTTCTGAACTGGGCATTCTACTGAATGCTTGGTGTGCACTAAAGGCACACCCTAAAACTGAAAACTGTAAAACTACTGAACTAACGCCAAAACTAACAAGCGAGAGCAATTATACTGCAGGTGAGGGGTTTCTTACCTCAATCGCAAGGTTTTCTTACGATTCTATCCGTTAGGTTTTTTGGAAACTGTTCCGTTCGACGAACCGCTTACGTCCTCGCGTTCCTCTCGCGGAGAAGAACCGACTTCGTGTTGGTGTTGTCGCCGGAAAGTGAACACACGATCCTAGGGAAGGAACCCTAGGTCTCCTTTGCTTTGTTTGCTGCACCGAGAGAAAGAAACAGGAGAGGGAGAGGAGGCTTCGGTGAGGAGAGAAAATGCCGAACCCAAAAATAAACCAAATCCCAACTTAAGTTAATATTTATATTAAGTGGGTAACTAGGCCCAACTCTAATATAACTTAAATTGTTCCCCTTTCCTTTTAGCACGGCCCTGCTGGGTTCACCGGTTACTAAACTTATCCGTAAACCATAGGTCTCGGGTTCGATTCCCGCCTAAGCTATTTTACGGTTCCAATTATTTTTGCATTTTCCGCTACTCGGAAAATTCCGGAAAAATATCTAAAACTCCAGAAAAATCATAGAATAATTCTATAATAAATTCGGGAATTTTTTGGGCTTTACAGATATTAATTAAGTGAGTTGTCAATAACTCATTTAATTAGTCGACATTCATTATCTTAAACACAGGGAGACTAACACACTCATAATAAGAATGAGCCCAAAATGTAATTTGAGATTGATGCGGTAGTTCAATAATAGTTCTTTAGTGGAATGAATTATTATTGATAAAATTAAGTTATGTGTTCGGGGAGAATACATGAAGCTTAATTTCATCAGGAGACCAAAATCAATTCCTCCTCTCGATCCCTATCATAGCCTCTTGTATATAGAGATTTATACCTACCACATACCCACCTTCTTACTCATCCTAATAGGGTCAGCCAAGCTAACTTGGAACCCAAGCTAGGGTCGACCAAGACCAAGTGGATGAGCCAAGTTGGTGGTCGGCCAAAGCTTGGGTCCCAAGCTTAGGTGGCCGACCACTAGAATATTAAAAAAGATTTTTATTAAAATTATTTTTTATGTGGATATCATGGTTTTAAAAGATAGTTTAAAATTTAAATCTTTCCTTTTATAGCTTTCTACAAAAGATTAAGAAAAGATTTGAAATCTTTCCTTATTTGTAGATTGAAAGGAGATTTTAATTTTGAGAAAACTTTCCTTTTTAACCATGATCATAATTTAAAAGAGAGTTTTAAAAATTAAATATTTTCTTTTATTAGTTTCTACAAAAGATTAAGAAAAGATTTGATATCTTTCCTTATTTGTATATTGAAAAGAGATTTTAATTTTTAGAGATAACTTTCCTTTTTGGAAATTATCCATATGTTTAAAAGAAAGATTTTAATTTATAAAATTTCTTTTTTATAACCCACCATGAAGGGAAAAATTATTGGAGAAATTTTTTATAAATTTCCGGAAACAAATTAGGAAGTTTTAATTTTTGTTTTAATTAAAACTCTCCTTGTTTTGGGGAAATAAGTGGCCGACCATGTAATAATGAAAAGGAAAATTATTTTTAATTAAATAAATTTTTCCTTTTCATGGAAAAAGAATTAAGGAAGTTTTGTATTAAATTTCCTTATTTGCCAAGACCAAGGAATATAAAAGAGGACGTAGAGGTGCTTTCATGGCGAACGACTCTATTATTTTTCTCCTCTCTTTTTCTCCTTGGGTGTGGCCGGCCCCTCCTCTTTCTCTCTTCTCCATCTTGTGGCCGAACCTCATCTCATCCTTGGAGTCCTTGTGGTGGCCGGATCTTGCTTGGTGAAGAAGGAGAGAAAAGGAGGCGATATTTCTAGCATCCCTTGGAGCTTGGTGGTGGCGAAACCTCTTCATCTTTGGAGGAGCTCTTGGTGGCCGAAACATAGAAGGAAGAAGAAGGTGCTTGGTGGTTCTCATCTCGGAAGATCGTTGCCCACACAACGTCTGAGGTTAGAAGAGAAATATGGTAGAAGATCAAGAGGTTATTTTTGCTTACAAAGAAAGGTATAACTAGTAATTGTTTTCCGCATCATACTAGTTTTCTTTGTATAAGTTATTTTTGGAAATACCAAACACAAGAAGCATATGATTCTAGAGTTTTCGGATTTGTTTCGAAGTTGTGTTTCTTTTCTTTTATTTTTCGAATTTGTGATTCGATTGTTCTTTTTGGTTAAACCTAGAGTTATTTAAGGAAATTAAATATTAGCTTTCCTTAAAAGGCTTTGTCTTGGTGGTGGTGGTTGCTCCCATATCCAAGAAGGTCATGTTCCTCGCCATGCAGTCCTGGAAGCCAATTTTGGAAATTAATATTTAATGGAATTAATAACATAGGTGGATTTGAATCAATAGTGTTAAGTTCCGCTTGCGATTCAAATCTAAACCATTAAGAACATATAAGTTAAATTTGGAATCAATGATGTTAAGTTCCATCTGCGATTCCTAATTTAACTTCTAAAGAACACAATAGGTTATTTAAGAAAAGGTTCGACATTTGTATAAAAATTTTATACAGTGGAATCGGTACGTTTTCCTAGGACTAACCAACAACTGGTATCAGAACTAGGGTTTGCCTCTGTGTGTTTGGTTTTCAAATTAGGTTATGCACATGTCATATATAATTTAGGTAGGATAATAGTAGGATGCACTAACTTTGTGGTTGCAGGCTCCAACTATTATATCTTATAGATGTTGTGTGTGATTGGACCCTTGGACATGTCAAGGGCATTATTTTTGTGTGTGCATGATTGTATGTAACTAATACAACAGGAGTTGTATTAGCCTTAGGATTTTAGAATTTTATTTCGATCTAGATTACATGTACATTCCCTCGTGGAATATAGGATCCATATATGTAAAATTCTATTTTTGTCGCGGATCGGATTCTTGCGAGGCGTGGTACTTTTGGAGCACCAGAGGCGCAGTGGAATAAGAAGCAAGATGGATGCAACGACTCGACCCGATGGCGGTGGCTAAAGATGGCAGCAATTAGGGTTGGAGCTCACGGAAGACAGTGATGGAAAAAGGCCATAATAGTTGGAAAAATAATTTCCATATGTATTGCTTTTATTTACTGTGATGTGTGTGTATGTATGTGATGTATGCTAGGATAGTTTAAAATTCTTCACTTTAAATAACTAAGTGGGAGAGGGATTTATTTTAATAAATTCCACGGTCTCCATTACTAGTTTGTAAGTGATGCAAATAAACTTGCGCGTTGGTTCTGAGTGCCTTCCTCCATATCGGATGAGTTTGTTTGCGGATCACTAGATCAAACTTCCATTTTAGATGACTATAGGAAATTAAATAAGAGTGTGTGATCTTCCTCATCGGAAGGAGCACAATCTTATTAATGGACTTACTGTCAAGTAATGGTATATACTTAGGCACATTTAATAATATCCTCCCAATCGGAGTCACTGCTATTATTTGTGTGACCGAAGAAAATCAACTATTAATTTGTCACTAAGATAGGTTGACAAGATAATAAAATTAAAACCCCCTCTTACAAATGTTTGGTTTTGTATACGTTCACACTATCGTGGCATACAAAATTCACGGTGTATGAGGTAATTTTATTTGTCAAGTTGACAAGAAAATAAAATTAAAGGGAAAACTCTTCTTACAAATGTTTGGTTTTGTATACGTCCACACTATCGTGGCATACAAAATTCACGGTGTTTGAGGTAATTTTATTTGTCATAAAGATTTATTGACAAGATAATTAATGGGTAAAACCCTCCTCTTACAAATGTTCAATTTTGTATACGTCCACACTATCGTGACATGTAAAATTCACGGTGTTTGAGTTGTTGGTGGATTTAAATGATATTATTTTGAGGAATCAATATTATTTTAAAATTCAAAGTTTTGACCAAATATTTGATCAAAGACAGACCAACTATTAATTTTATTTGTCATAAATTAAGGTTGACGAGATAATAAAATTAATGTATAAAATCTCCTCTTTGATTTTGTATACGTCCACACTATCGTGGCATTTAAAATTCATGGGGATTTTTAAGGAGTTGGTCTTGACCAAATATTTTTGTGATTCTTAGGTTTTCAAATGTTAGTCAATCCCCTAGTTGTTATACTATAGAAAAGACTTAGTAGTCCCAATTATAATGATTGGAAATAGGACTTGGACATTAAGGTAGACTGTCTTCTTAGAACTAAGAACAATATAGGTGTATTTAATTCATTAGTTGAAACATGTTTAGTGGTGTTATCTACCAGAACCTAGAGTGTAGATACAGATGCCATTAATCATGTCTGCAATTCATTGCAGGGTTCCAAGAAACCCGACAACTATATGAAAAGAAAAACACCGTCTACATGGGCACTACTGCAAAAGTAGCAGCTGTTGCAGTAAGAGATGTTTATCCTCTGATAGGAATATAATATGGATTTTCAGAAATTATCTTTACGTACTAAGTTTAGAATGAACCTGATTACGGTTTCTAAACTATTAAAGAATAGATATTCTGTCTATTTTGATAACAAACTTGTTATCAAGAAAAATAGAGAAGTTATCTGTTCTGGTACGTTGGTTGACAATTTATAATCCAATAACTCCCATAATGCAATAAATGGAAATTAATAACACATTTTCTAAAAAAGAGAAAGTAACCTTCGGAGATGAACCAATCATATTTTTGGCATCTAAGGCTAAGTTATATTAACTCGAGTAGGATTCAAAGAATAATAACCAATGAACTCTTGGGTTCATTGGTAGTGGAAATCTTTCCAACCTGTAAGTCTTACTTGGAAGGAAAAATAACCAAGAAGCTTTTAAGTCTAAGGGGTGCAAAACTAAAAATATGATGGAATTGGTTCATTCTGATTTGTGTGGTCCTATAACTATACAGACAAGAGGTATGTTCGAATATTTCATCTATTTTAGACAACTATTCGAGATATATATATACATTTACTTGATGCGCCGCAAGACTAAGTGCTTTGATTAGTTCAAAGAGTACAAGACTGATGCGGAGAAACGTCAAAGTAAAAGTATCAAGTCACTATGGCAAGATCGTAGTGGAGAGTACCTTTTGGGAGAATTTAGGAGTCACTTATCAGAAGTCGGGATTCAATCCCAACTAACTGCACATGGTTCACCCTAACAAAATGGTGTAAGAAGGTATAAGGCTCTTATGGAATAATTAGATTGATGATGAGTTATTCAGAAAATTACCAAATTTGTTTTAAGGATATACACTAGAAACGGAAGTGAACATAGTACCTTCTAAGTCAGAACTCTCCACTCCCATAGAATTGCAGAATGGGCGTAAGCCTAGTCTGAAGCATATTCGAATTTGGGTGGTCTAGCACATGAGAGACACTGATAAGTTGGGCAGGAGTTCACTTGTTTGTGAGTTATCCTAGAAAAACGGAAAGAGGTTTATAGTCCTTAAAATCGGAAGGTCATTGTTGACACCAATGCCCGATTTTAGAAAAGGACTATACTATGAACCACAAGCCCATGAGTAAAAATTATTCTTAAGAAAATTAAAGGGCACTCTAACCTAATATCAACTGTACAAGATGAAATATCACAAGAAACTGCAACACGTATCACAAATGATACACAATTGCAGAAAGTGCCTCGTCGTAGTGGGAGGGTTGTTAGGCAACCTAAAAGATTCATGTTTTGGGAGAGTCTTTGGACTCGATCCATGGTGGACATGAACCTGATCCCCAGACATATGACGAAGCACTCCAAGATAAAGATGTAGCATCTTTGCAAAGAGAAATAAATACAAAATTAGAATATATGTATTCTAATAGAGTCTGGGAGCTTATAAAATCACCAAATGGTGTAAAAGCCATTGGGTGAAAATTAGTCTACAATAGGAAAAAAGGGATAGACAAGAAGGTAGAAACTTTCAAAGCAAGGCTTGTTGAAAAAGGAAACTTTTCCACCGGTAGTCATGCTCAAGTCTATTCGGATTCTTTTATCTATTACTTCTCATATGGACTATGAGATTTAGTAAGTGGATGTCAAGACAACTTTCCTTAATGGAAGTCTTGAAGAAAACATCCATATATAGCAACCAGAAGGGATCATTGCAAAGAGCAAAGAGCATCTTGTGTGTAAGCTCAATTAGTCTATGGACTGAAGTAAAGCTTCAAGGTCTTGGAACATCCGGTTTAATAAAGTAGTCCAGACTTATGGATTTATTTAATAACCGAATGAGTCTTGTGTATACAAAGAGTGTGATGGAAACGTGGTGGTATTTCTTGTACTATACGTAGATAACATTTTTGGTAGTTGGAAACAATATCAAAGTGTTGTCAGAAGTAAGGGTATGGTTGTCCAAACAATTTGATATGAAGGACTTAGGAGAATGCATATATTCTTGGGATCAAAGGGATCGCAAGAAAAGAATATATTTTACTTATCCCAAGCTTCATATATCGAAACAATCTTAGCTCGTTTTAGCATACAGAACTTCAAGAAAGGTTTCTTACCTTTTAGACATGAAGTAGCTTTATCTAAAGAGATGTCTCAGAAGACATCAAAGGAAATAAAGGACATGAAGGCAGTTCCTTATGCTTCGGCTGTAGGAAGTCTAATGTATGTAATGCTGTGTACGAGACTGGATATCTGTTTTGCCGTGGGCATGGTTAGTAGATATCAAAGTAACTCTGGACAAGGACATTTGTCTGCGGTAAAACATATATTGAAGTACCTTAGAGGCACTAGAGATTATATGCTAGCTTATAAGGCAGGTAATTTGTTCCCTGTGGGTTGCATGGATTTTAACATCCAATCGGAAAGGGACAATAGTAAGTCAACCTCGGAGCTTTGTGTTTACTTTAGGAGGTAAAGTCATAACTATGGAAGAGTGATAAGCATAGGTGCTTTTTCGGACTCCACCATAAAAGCTGAGTATATGACAGCCTCTAAGGTAGCCATAGAAGCTGTATGGTTCAGATACTTCAAGATAGACTTAAATATGATTTCTGGTTTGCCTAAAATATTTTGGTGCAGTAGCAAACTCGAAGAAACCATAAGTCCATAAGGCAAGTAAACACAATAGAGTGCAAGTACTACCCAATACGAGAAATCGTATAACGAGGAGAAGTTGTTGCTGCTTAGATTGCATCAAGTGATAAACTAGAAGATCCTTTCACTAAGACCCTTAAGGTAAGAGCTTTTGATAGGCATGTTGAAGTGTTGGGAATCAGATGTATGGTAGCAGATATGACAGCTTAGTCTTTTAGTATAGGTGAGAGATTTTTAAGATGTATACTAAAAGCCTAGCTTTTGGTATAAATATTTATCTAGAAATAAGAATCACATTGGTCAAATGTCTACATTTATGATAAATGTAGTTGTTCAATTAATTTATATTGTAGATAACATGGTGTGTGGTGTCACACACAGAGGATCATGTTATCAACACCTTATAAATTATAAACAGTTGCTCACGACTAAGATGGAAAGGAACAAACCATTGGAATAGTCGTAGTGTAATGAGGTATTAGTTTATCTTGACTAATAAATTACACTAGTACACTCTAAGTGTATTGAGTAGGATCATTTTAGGTAAGTTCTTTTTATACTGACTTGATAAAAGAACTAGACCTTAGTTATTATGGAACTGTGTGCTCTTAATCCTAATATAATAACAAGCACATATATTTGATATTTATTTCTTTAATTTATCAATGGGTGAGATTTAGTTCGATAGATCAATAAACCCGATAAGTTGGGAAATGATATCACTTATAGTGTGTGTTGTTGATTATAGAAGGAAACTGTGTCCTAGTGATCTAGGTTGAGAATGACCCAAGAGGAGCTCATAAGGATTGTCATGTTAAACCCTGTAGGTGGACTTAGTCCGACATGATGATAAGGTTGAGGGGTACTACTCTTGGACTAAGATATTAATTAAGTGAGTTGTCAGTAACTCATTTAATTAGTGGACATTCATTATCTTAAACACAGGGAGACTAACACACTCATAATAAGAAGGAGCCCAAAATGTAATTTGGGATTGGTGCGGTAGTTCAATAATAGTTCTTTAGTGGAATAAATTATTATTGATAAAATTAAGTTATGTGTTCGGAGCAAACACGGGATGCTTAATTTCATCAGGAGACCAAAACCAATTCCTCCTCTCGGTCCCTATCGTAGCCTCTTGTATATAGAGATTTATACCCACCACATACCCACCTTCTTACCCATCCTAATAGGGCCGACCAAGCTAGCTTGGAACCCAAGCTAGGGCCGACCAAGACTAAGTGGATGAGCCAAGTTGGTGGCCGGCAAAAGCTTGGGTCCCAAGCTTAGGTGGTCGACCACTAGAATATTTAAAAGGATTTTTATTAAAATTATTTCTTATGTGGATATCATGGTTTTAAAAGAGAGTTTAAAATTTAAATATTTCCTTTTATAGCTTTCTACAAAAGATTAAGAAAAGATTTGAAATCTTTCCTTATTTGTAGATTGAAAAGAGATTTAAATTTTTAGAGATAAATTTCCTTTTTGGAAATTATCCACATATTTAAAAGAAAGATTTTAATTTAGAAAATTTCCTTTTTATAAAAATTATTGGAGAAATTTTTTATAAATTTTCGGAAATAAATTAGGAAGTTTTAATTTTTGTTTTAATTAAAACTCTCGTTTTTGGGGAAATAAGTGGCCGTCCATGTAATAATGAAAAGGAAAATTGTTTTTAATTAAATAAAATTTTCCTTTTCATAGCAAAAGAATTAAGGAAGTTTTGAATTAAATTTCCTTATTTGCCAAGACCAAGGAATATAAAAGAGGAGGTAGAAGTGCCTTTATGACGAACGACTCTATTATTTTTTTCCTCTCTTTTTCTCCTTGGTTGTGGCCGGCCCCTCCTCTTTCTCTCTTCTCCATCTTGTGGCCGAACCTCATCTCATCCTTGGAGTCCTTGTGGTGGCCGGGTCTTGCTTGGAGAAGAAGGAGAGAAAAGGAGGCGATATTTCTAGCATCCCTTGGAGCTTGGTGGTGGCCAAACCTCTTCATCTTTGGAGGAGCTCTTGGTGGCCGAAACCTAGAAGGAAGAAGAAGGTGCTTGGTGGTTCTCATCTCGGAAGATCGTTGCCCACACAACGTCTGAGGTTAGATGAGGAATACGGTAGAAGATCAAGAGGTTATTTTTGCTTACAAAGAAAGGTATAACTAGTAATTGTTTTCCGCATCATACTAGTTTTCTTTGTATAAGTTATTTTTGGAAATACCAAACACAAGAGGCATATGATTCTAGAGTTTTTCGGATTTATTTCAAAGTTGTGTTTCTTTTCTTTTATTTTTCGAATTTGTGATTCGATTGTTCTTTTTGGTTAAACCTAGAGTTATTTAAGGAAATTAAATATTAGCTTTCCTTAAAAGGCTTTGTCTAGGCGGTGGTGATTGCTCCCATATCTAAGAAGGCCATGTGCCTCACCATGCAGTCCTGGAAGCTAATTTTAGAAATTAATATTTAATGGAATTAATAACATAGGTGGATTTGAATCAATAGTGTTAAGTTCCGCTTGCGATTCAAATCTAAACCATTATGAACAGATAAGTTAAATTTGGAATCAATAATGTTAAGTTCCGTCTACGATTCCTAATTTAACTTCTAAAGAACACAATAGGTTATTTAAGGAAAGGTTCGACACTTGTATAAAAATTTTGTACAGTGGAACCGGTACATTTTCCTAGGAATAACCAACAGAGGGGACGCCCACGGACAACAAAGAAGGTCCGGGGAGGGGGTTGTGGCCTCGTCACTTCCTACTGTTGGTGCAATCGACCTCCAAGGTTTTAATGTCCGACAAATATGTTTAAATGAGCTTGATCAAGGGGAGTCCTAGTCGCGGCTAGGCAAGGGTGAGAAGTCAATCGAGTGACTAGTCCTAACTGCGGTTAGGCAAGGGAAGTCCTAATTGTTAGAGTGTATACTAAAAGCCTAGCTTTTTGTAAACATTTATTTTGAAATAAAGAATCACATTGGTCAAATGTCTACATTTATATGCTAAGTGTAGTTGTTCAATTAATTTATATTGTAGAGAACATGGTGTGTGATGTCACACATAGAAGATCATGTTATCAATTCCTTATAAGTTATAAAAAGTAGCTCATGACTAAGATGGAAAGGAACAAACTATTGGAATAGTCGTAGTGTAATTTGGTATTAGTTTATCTTGATTATAAAATTACACTAGTACACTCTGAGTGTATTGAGCAGGACCGTTTGAGGTAGTATATTTTTATACTGACTATATAAAAGAACAATACCTCTGTTATTATGGAAGTGTGTACTCTTAATCATAATATAATAACAAGCACATATACTTAATACTTATTTCTTTAATTTATCAAAATGTGTGATTTAGCTCGTTAAATCAATAGGCTCAATAAGTTGGGAAATGATATTATTTATATAGTGTGTTGTTGATTATAGAATGAAACTGTGTCCTAGTAATCTAGGTTGATGATGTCCCTTTGAGGAGCTCATAAGGATTGTCATGTAAGCCTTGTAGGTGGACTTAGTCCGACATGACAATGAAGTTGAGTGGTACTACTCTTGGAGCTAGATATTAATTAAGTGAGTTGTCAGTAACTCATTTAATTAGTGGACATTCAATATCTTAAACACAGGGAGAATAACACACTCATGATAAGAAGGAGCCCATATAGTAATATAGGATTGGTGCAGTAGTTCAATAATAACTCTTTAGTGGAATGAGATATTATTGATGGACTCGAGTTGGGTGTTCAGGGCGAACACGGGAAGCTCAAGTTCATCGGGAGACCAAAACCAATTCCTCCTCTCGGTCTCTGTCGTAGCCTCTTATTTATAAAGTCTTATACCCACCCATACCTACCTTCTTACCCATCCTAAGGTGGTCGGTCAAGCCAAGCTTGGAGCCTAAGCAAGGGTCGGCCAAGATAAAGCTTGGATGGGTTGAGGTGTAGCTGACCCTAGCTTAGAGCCCAAGCTTAGGTGGCCGGCCACATAAAAAATAAAAGGAGTTTATTTTAAAATCTTTCCTTATGTGGAAGTTATGGTTTTAAAAGAGAGTTTAAAATTTAAATCTTTCCTTTTATAGCTTTTTACAAAAGATTAAGAGAAAAGTTTGATATCTTTCCTTATTTGTAGTTAAAAGGAAGATTTTATAAAACTTTCTTTTTTTGTAACCATCCTCATGGTTTTAAAAGAAAGTTTTAAAATTTAAATCTTTCCTTTTATAGCTTTCTACAAAAGATTAAGAGAAAAGTTTGATATCTTTCCTTATTTGTAGTTAAAAGGAAGATTTTAATTTTTGATAAAACTTTCCTTTTTTGTAACCATCCTCATGGTTTTAAAAGAGAGTTTTAAAATTTAAACCTTTCCTTTTATAGCTTTCTACAAAAGATTAAGAGAAAGATTTGATATCTTTTCTTATTTGTAGTTAAAAGGAAGATTTTAATTTTGGAGAAAACTTTTTTTTTTGTAATCATCCACATGTTTTAATAAGAGAGATTTTAATTTATACAAGTTTCCTTTTATAACCAACTATGAAGGGAATTTTTAAAGAGAAATTTTTATTTTAAAAATTTCCAGAAACAAATTAGGAAGTTTTAATTTTGTGTTTAAAACTTTCCTTGCTTGGAGGATTTGAGGTGACCGGCCATTAATAAGAGAATAGGAATTTTTTTTTATTAATTAAATTTTCCTTTCTATGGCAAGGAAAATAAGGAAGTTTTTATTAAAACTTTCCTTATTTGTCAAGACCAAGGAATATAAAAGAGAGAGTAGAGGTGCCTCACCTCAATACAACATATCATCTAGTATTCCTCTCTTCTCTTCCTTATGGTGGTCGGCCCTTCTCTTCCTCTTCCTCTCCTATTCTTCTTCCTTGTGTGGTCGGTGGCATCTTCATCTCAAGGAGCTTGGTGGTGGCCGGATCTTGTTAGAGGAAGAAGGAGATAGGAGGTTTTGTTTCTTTGCATCCGGATCTTCATCTCAAGCAAGTGATTCTAGGTTTTTGAATTTATGATTCGAGTTTGTGTTTCTTTTATTTTTTTGATCTTGTGATTCGATTGTTCTTTTTTGTTAAACCTAGGGTTATTATAAGAAAATTAAATATTGAATTTCATTGAAAGGCTTTGTCTAGGAAGTGGTGGATGCTCCCATAACTAAGAAGGCCTAGTGCCTCGCCATGTTTAACCTAGAAGCCGATCACTGAAATAAATATTTAATCAAATTTGTAACATAGGTGGATTTGGATTACTAATGTTAAGCATCGTTTACGATCCAAGTCTAAACCTCTAAGAACAGATAAATTGAATTTAGAATCAATAATGTTAAGTTCTGTTTGCGATTCCAAATTTAATTTCTAAAGAACACAATTGGTTGTTAGGAATGATTCAGGACTTGTACAAAATTTTTGTACAGGAGAACCAGTACGATATTCCGAGTAGCAACCAACACTAATTGCGGCTAGGCAAGGGAAATCTCGGTAGATCATGGAAGCCAGGTGGATTCAATAGGTCTAGAGGACTTGATATTAAATCCCTAGTGGGCTGATCCAATGCTAAGTCTTGGTGAGTGAAGCCAAGTTGAGAAAACCCTAGAGGGAGGTAACCTTAGGTCCTGGTGAGTGAAGCCAAGTGGAGAAAACCTTAGAGGGAGGTAACTCTAGGTTCTGGTGAGTGAAGCCAGATGAAGAAATCCTAGGGAGAGGTATCCTTAGGTAACGGGAAGTCTTGGAGGTGTGGACTCCAAGCAAGGTTGATCGGATGGTTTCTGATCGACCGCGTGCGGTAGATCAGACTAGCGGATCTCGATAATTCTAAGTTTAGTTCTACCATATGGCTCTGTATTACTATTAATGCTATTGGCTAATGTAATATTGCAAGAAAAGTCTTAGTAGATCAGGGATCAGACACTGAGCAAAGAAAGTCCAAACAAGTCTGGAGGACTAATGTTTGGAAGGTAAGTTGAGGCATAAAACTGGAGGTGCGACAGTGAGGTCATGTTTTAGAAATGAACAAACCCTAGGTCACTGATCCAATTGAACAAAATGGGAAGGTTTCCAAGTTGAGATCAAGATATTTCTACTGTTAAATACTACTCATGCATCTTAGTATTCATATATTATTGTCCTAACTTTATTTTGTAGGGATATATTGTTTAACTCTATTTTGTAGGAACTGGCCTGATCGATCGACCGAACCTAGGGATCGGTCGACCGAACCATATTGACTCAGACCAAAATTTAGACTAGAGCATAACAGACTTCAATCAAAGGTTGATCGATTGATTGAACCAAATGATCGGTCGACCGAACCATGATGATAGAGATCAGATCGAGAAGAAGTAAAGAAGGAAGCTAGGCTGATCGGTCGACCGAACACAGGGATCGATTGACCAAACGATCACATCATTAATGAAGAATTAAATACGAATCTTGGAGAACAAGGAAAGTTCACTGTTCGGTCCACTGAACATGGTGATTGATTGACCGAACCATTAAAGATCATAAATGCCCAAAGATCAAATCTCAGAGAAGAAAAAAAGCAAAGAGTTCAATAGATTGAGAGGAGGTTCGGTCGATCGAACGGATCAGTCGACCAAAGAGTTTATCAGTCGACCGAACTGTGCTTATAAAAGGGGAGCTAGGGGTCTGAGGTAGTAACGAAGTTTTCTGTTCATCTCTGTGCAAATTCTCTATGCATGCTACTACACTGCTTTTTATCTTCAAGCAAGCTACTCCATCCAAAAGTGTCGACCAAGCTTCATCTTCTATTCTTTTCGGTATATTTATTTAAGCTTGCATTGTATTTAACTTAAAAGAAGATAGTAGTCTGTTACTATCTTCTACTTGCATTTGTACGCATTGCTTCTTTCCGAAGATTTCGGAAAGGAGAATCATAGTAGATTGCCCAACGGTACGATGATCATGAGTCTCGAAGTAAGAGTCGACGTAGGCTCTGAAACAAGTAACCAACTTGTGTTATCTGTATTATTTTATTTTTCGCTGCTCATTTTAACTTTTTTTAAAAGGAAAAGAAAATTTTTTAAAGTGTGATATTCACCCTCCCTTCTATCACACCTTTTTGATCCTTCACTTGCGACTTGGCTAGCTCCCTTATCGTCAGTCGGCTCCTCGATCGAGCTGATTGGTATAAGCCTATGGCTTGCTAGCTCAGCCTCACTGTGGGCATCTAGTTCCTCGTCATCCAATTTGGTGGAATCTCAAAGGAAAGCTTTCCACGTGGTCTTGATTGTAAAATGGAAAAAGAAATCAGTTAGATACAATAGTAAAGAGAGATTGAATTTCTCACTGAAATTGTTGGGCAGTCAAACTCGAATGGGGCTAAGCCTGAAGATGCACATAATATTAGTACAATCGACTCCAGGGTTTGATATTTGTTTGAAAATATGTTTAATGGAGTCTAATCAGCTCAAGGTTGACCCGATGACTAGAAAGGGTAGAGTGAAAAGTATACCGAGTGACTAGTCCTAACTATGGTTAGGCAAGGGAAGTCCTAGTCGCGGCTAGGCAAGGGAAACCAAGTAGAATTCAATATGTCTGGAGGACTTAATATAGAATCCCTAGCAGGCCAATCCGATGTTGAGTCCTCGTGAGTGAAGCTAGGTGGAAAAAACCATAGGGGAGGTAGCCCTACGTCTTGGTGAGTGAAGCCAGGTAGTGAAACCCCTAGGGGGAGGTAACCCTAGGTCTTGGTAAGTAAAGTCATGTGGAAAAAACCCTAGGGGGATGTAACCGTAGGTAACGAAAAGTCTTGGAGGAGTAAACTCCAAGCAAGGTTGATCGAAAGATTTCCGATTGACCACGTGCGGTTGACTGGACTAACGGATCTTGGCAAACCTAAGTTTAGTTTTACCATAGTATTTGATATTACTATTATTCTTGTTGGCTAATTTAGTATTGTAAGAAAAGTCTTAGTGGATCAGACGATCAAACACTGAGTAGAGAAAGTCTAAATAGGCATGGGAAACTAAATATTTGGTAGGTAGGTTGAGGTAAGCAATAGGAGTTGAGCGACAGGGAGATCATGTCTTGGGAAGGGACAAACCCTAGTGTTAGGATCCTTCGTACAGAGGCTAGAGAGGGGGGTGTGAATAGCCGACCCCAAATCGTCGCGTTTCTACAAACTAGGGTTAGCGCAGCGGAAAATAACACGTAGAAACGAAGGAAAAGAAGACAAACCTCAAACAAACTGATGTAACGAGGTTCGGAGATGAACTCCTACTCCTCGGCGTGTCCGTAAGGTGGACGAAGCCTACCAATCCGTCGGTGGATGAGTCCCCGGAGAACCGGCTAATACAATATACTCCTTCTGGGTGGAGAAACCTCGCCACAATGTTTCTTGCACAAGCAAGATAGGAGTACAACAGATACAAGAAAGCAAAAGACAAT
This sequence comes from Zingiber officinale, assembly GCF_018446385.1. Classification (NCBI taxonomy): domain Eukaryota; kingdom Viridiplantae; phylum Streptophyta; class Magnoliopsida; order Zingiberales; family Zingiberaceae; genus Zingiber; species Zingiber officinale. The sequence continues at coordinate 44,481,896 of NC_056002.1, read as the reverse complement.
ATGAAACACTTGCTTGCCTTTCTTGTTGACTGGAGTGATGAAGCAGCAGCTTCACACCGAGAAGCTCACGCGAAGCTTCAGCTGCGAGGAGCTCAGCAAAGCTCTGATGGCAGGTAAGAGCAGAAGCTCTAGAGCACAAGAACAGAAGTTCTAAGGAGGAAGCAGTAGCAGCAACGAAACCCTGTAGCGTCTTTTATACCTGCGAAGAAAAACACGAAGGAATCTAGCCGTTGCGTCGCAACGGCTAGTTCCCTGATCGGTCCACAGACCGATCAGGAGTGTGCCTGATCGGTCTGCTGACCGATCAGGGTATGGCCTGATCGGTCTGCTGACCGATCAGGGCTTATTGAGTGCGGTTCCTCGCACTCCTCAAGATCGTCACCTGATCGGTCGGCAGACCGATCAGGATATCGCCTGATCGGTCCCCAGACCGATCAGTAAGCTCACAGAATCCTTCTGTTTGTTATCTGATCGGTCACCAGACCGATCAAATACACAAGCGTATCACTGGATCGGTCTGGTGACCGATCCAGAGCTTGGTTTTTGCCCAAACCAAGTCCCAAGTCTCCCAAACCAACATCCGGTCAACCTTGACCTGTTGGTACATCATGCTTAGCATCCGGTCACTCCCTTGACCTGCTAAGACTCCCTACCAAGTGTTCGGTCAATCCCTTTGACCCACTTGGACTTTCCTCTTTGTGTCAAGTATCCGGTCACTCCCTTGACCTACTTGACCTTCTCAACACCAGATGTCCGATCACCCTTGATCCATCTGAATTTTCCCTTTCCCGGCTTCAATCACCCGGAGTTCCACACTGCCTAACATCCCAGTTAGGACTTTCTCACTGCCTGGCTTCACTCACCAGGACTTTCCAACTGCCTAACATCCCAGTTAGGACTTTCCCACTGCCTGGCTTCACTCACTTGGACTTTCCACACTACCTAACATCCCAGTTAGGATCACCAGGACTTTCCACACTGCCTAACATCCCAGTTAGGACTTTCCCACTGCCTGGCTCCACTCACCAGGAATTTCCACCTGCCTAACATCCCAGTTAGGACTTTCCCTCGTGCCAAGCTCCCTGCTTGGACTTCTCCGTGCCAAGTCTCCATACTTGGACTTTTCCAGTGCCAAATCTCCATACTTGGACTTTTCTCGTGCCAAGCCTCCACACTTGGACTTTTCCAGTGCCAAGTCTCCATACTTGGACTTTTCGCGTGCCAAGCTCCCTGCTTGGACTTTTCCAGTGCCAAGTTCCCTGCTTGGACTTTTTCCGTTGCCAAGTCAACTCACCTCGGGTCAACCAGGTCATTTTTGACCACGAGTTGCACCCACAATCTCCCAAGCTTGTATCCTTGTCAAACATCAAGATACAACTTCTCTGTTCACGTCAAACATCGTCATAACTCGTCAAACATCAAAACATAACTCGAGTCAAGTCAACTCGAGTCTGGTCAACCAGGTCAACCTTGACCTAAGGTTGCACCAACAATCTCCCCCTTTTTGATGTTTGACAAAACCCATAAACAAGTTAGGTTAACCCGATAACCTAACTTAGGTTTTCCAAAACATTCTCCCATTCTCCCCCTTGGGACATCTCTCCCCCTTTTTGACACACATTAAAAGAGGGAATCAAGGTCAAGAGTTTCTTCCCAATGAAAGTCCCATACCTTTCATTGAAACCCTTAATTTCCCCCTTGATACTAAACTCAACACTCAACTTAGTGACAATTCCTTATCACTAATCCTCAAAAGTCTTAAGAAGTAAAAACTCCCCCTAAAAGTCAACTCCCCCTTGACAATTAGGTAAGACTCCCCCTACAGGCCAACTCCCCCTTGACCATTGCACCAACAATGTCTTGGAGAGTTTCAATCCTTTAGAGATCCGAAACTCAACTCCCAAAAACTGAAATTTCAGACATCCAGTCGAATTTTCAGCACATTGGCACGCTATCAGACCTCACTGGATCGGTCACTAGACCGATCCACAGCACTCTGGATCGGTCCTGTGACCGATCCAGACTCTGATCACAGGGATTTCTGATTTTTCTTCTCCCAAAATTCAGAAACCCCTAATAAATTCCATAAAATTTCAAAAATTGTGAAATTTTGAGGATACATTCCTCATACCATATACTATCATGGAAAAATAGTTTTAGATGAAAATAACTTCCATTTTTCAATCTTGACACAAAGTTCAAAAACTTTGAAATAGTTCAAGTTTAACTCAACTTTGTATCACAATGTTCAATGATGAATGCAATCACTAAGATGGCTTCATCAAGGTTTTCCAAATCAATTTCAAAATGATTTTAAACCTTTTAATTTAGGACCATAATCTTAGGACTAAATGTACATGACTTGTACACAAGCTTTCCCTATGATCCTCCATTTCTTGAATTAAGCTCATCTAGGTACAAGAACTATGCACCTTGATCCTAATTCATGATCCTAATATCTCACACACATCTAAAGTGTATCAAACACATCCATGGCAATTTTGATGTGAGATATGGGTTTAGGTATCTTAGACTAAGGTCTCATGCATTTTCTAAACACAAATTTGATCTCAATATCAAAATGTGTTTTTCATCCTTAAATCAATTCAATTGATTATTAATGCAAGAGATGATGACATGGCATAAAATGGTATCATAAATGAAAACATATGCCAATGTCATGATGTCATGGCATAAAGTTTGAAACTTAAATAAACATGACATAAAAACTAGCCTAAGCATTATCATGACATTTCAAAAGATAATAAAACTAAACATGATGTCATGACATGTGAGGGCAAACAATCATGGCAAGATTTAGCATAAATATACCTAGATTACCTATCTAAGTATCCTTAACCACTTGGCTAATTTCAAATTTAATCCTAGATTGCCCCAAAATGCCAAAATCCTAATTTTGACACTTCTTGAACTCTAGATTAATTCATGCCACTTAAAGATCAAATTTATCCTCAAAACTTGGCATGTTTCATTTTTTTTTCTTTTATTTTCTCGAGAGTTCTCTAGATTTTCTCAAATTGTGCCAATTGAGATTAAAAATGAAAATTTCAATCTTTAGGCACATTTAACTCTTCAAAGGAGTAAATGATAATTCTATTTCATTTTCAAAAGTTCTCAAAACCTTGAAAATGCTCATTGAGTGTCAATTTCCTCAAAGTTGGGTTAACTACCCTTCTAATCGGAGTTGACACTTTCTAACCCATCTATGGGGTAGAGAAGATGCTCCTAGGAACCCAATACCTATTAGAGCTCATTGGGTTCACTAAATATTCACTAGGGATAACTTCCCTAGCAACCCTTCTAATGACCCTCTTAGGCTTTAAAGCCTTGGTCATTTGGGTCTCATCAAGGTCAACTATAGGGGTGTCTCCCCTGTGACCTTGGTAATGATCTTCCTAGCCCTAGGTTTTGTTCCATAGTCGAATGAAACATTATGATAAGTGGGCTTGACCAATTGGGACTTAGGTTTGTGACCCAAACCTTTCTTGTCCTTGGACTTGGATTGTTGACCCCTAGACCCTAGAGTCAAATCCTTAAGAGCCTTTTCTAGAGAGTCTAGTCTTGACCTCAAGACTTGATTTTCTTTCTCTAATAGCTCAAGTTTTGATTTATCATTTTTCTTTGAGGTATTCCTAGGCATGTGTCTAGATGATTTGGGATTTCTATCTAGATTTTCCTTAACCTTAGATGAGTTAATTCTAGGGTTAGCATTTCTAGAATTGTTCTTATCTAGGCTAACATGCTTGGCTCCTAAGCACATGTATCGATTTCTAGTGTTAACATGCTTATCATTATTGACAATGGCAATAAGACTACTAGCATGCATCCTACTAGAATTGCAAGAATGGGTTTAAATGTTACCTTAGGGTTTGCCTTAGCTCCCCCTTTACACGTGTTTGGCCTCTTGTCCTTGTGAGGTTGCCTCCCCCTTGGACATTGACTCCTATAGTGTCCCCGTTGCTTGCATTGGAAGTACACCACGTGCTTCTTGCTCTTGCATGTCGGGACTCCGGCTTCCTTGATCTTTGGCGCCGGTGGAGTCTTCTTAGTCTTCTTTGGACATTTACTCTTGTAATGTCCAAATTTCCTACACTCAAAACACATTATATGCAATTTACTTGAACTTAAAGTGTTTGAGTTACCTAGGGTTGAGGATGGATGGATGCTCTCTTCTTCATCCCTCCCGGAGGTAGAAGCTTCTTCTTTGTGCTCCGATCTTGAAGAAGACCTCACCTCCTCTTCTTCTTTAGATGTTGAGTAGCCCTCAACTTCTAATTCCTCACCTCCACGATGTGAGCTACTTGGCTCACTAGGCTCCTCTTCATGGCTTGAAGTGGGGCTCTCCTCATGGAGTTTGGCCAAGTTGTTCCACAACTCCTTGGCATTATTGTATCCTCCTATCTTACACAAAATATCATTAGGTAAAGAAAATTCAATGATTTTCGTTACCTCGTCATTGATTTCGGATTGTCGGATTTGCTCTTTCGTCCACTCCTTCTTCTTGATAGGTTTTCCTTCCTCATCCATCGGAGGGGAAAACCCTTCTTGTACACAAAACCAATTTAACATATTAGTCCTAAGAAAATACATCATCCTTACCTTCCAATATGTGAAGTTGTCGTGAGACTCGTAGAAGGGTTGAATCGTGACATCTTCTCCATAGAGATCCATCTCTAGCCCGTGCTCCCCCGGGTGTTGATTCGTCGAAGAGCGGCCTGGCTCTGATACCACTTGTTAGGATCCTTCGTACGGAGGCTAGAGAGGGGGGTGTGAATAGCCGACCCCAAATCGTCGCGTTTCTACAAACTAGGGTTAGCGCAGCGGAAACGAAGGAAAAGAAGACAAACCTCAAACAAACCGATGTAACGAGGTTCGGAGATGAACTCCTACTCCTCGGCGTGTCCGTAAGGTGGACGAAGCCTACCAATCCGTCGGTGGATGAGTCCTCGGAGAACCGGCTAATACAATATACTCCTTCTAGGTGGAGAAACCTCGCCACAATGTTTCTTGCATAAGCAAGATAGGAGTACAACAGATACAAGAAAGCAAAAGACAATATGAAACACTTGCTTGCCTTTCTTGTTGACTGGAGTGATGAAGCAGCAGCTTCACACCAGCAGCAGCTGACGAAAATCCAGTCGAGAAGCTCATGCGAAGCTTCAGCTGCGAGGAGCTCAGCAAAGCTCTGATGGCAGGTAAGAGCAGAAGCTCTAGAGCACAAGAACAGAAGTTCTAAGGAGGAAGCAGTAGCAGCAACGAAACCCTGTAGCGTCTTTTATACCTGCGAAGAAAAACACGAAGGAATCTAGCCATTGCGTCGCAACGGCTAGTTCCCTGATCGGTCCACAGACCGATCAGGAGTGTGCCTGATCGGTCCACAGACCGATCAGCGCTCTGATCGGTCTGCTGACCGATCAGGGTATGGCCTGATCGGTTTGCTGACCGATCAGGGCTTATTGAGTGCGGTTCCTCGCACTCCTCAAGATCGTCACCTAATCGGTCGGCAGACCGATCAGGATATCGCCTGATCGGTCCCCAGACCGATCAGTAAGCTCACAGAATCGATGCGTGCCTTCTGTTTGTTATCTGATCGGTCACCAGACCGATCAAATACACAAGCGTATCACTGGATCGGTCTGGTGACCGATCCAGAGCTTGGTTTTTGCCCAAACCAAGTCCCAAGTCTCCCAAACCAACATCCGGTCAACCTTGACCTGTTGGTACATCATGCTTAGCATCCGGTCACTCCCTTGACCTGCTAAGACTCCCTACCAAGTGTCCGGTCAATCCCTTTGACCCACTTGGACTTTCCTCTTTGTGTCAAGTATCCGGTCACTCCCTTGACCTACTTGACCTTCTCAACACCAGATGTCCGATCACCCTTAATCCATCTGGATTTTCCCTTGCCCGGCTTCACTCACCAGGACTTTCACCTAGCTTCACTTACTAGGGTTTTTACCTGGCTTCACTCACCAGGATTTCCAATCTGCCTGGCTTCACTCACCAGGACTTCCACCTGGCTTCACTCACCAGGATTTCCACACTGCCTAACATCCCAGTTAGGACTTTCTCACTGCCTGGCTTCACTCACCAGGACTTTCCACACTGCCTAACATCCCAGTTAGGACTTTCCCACTGCCTGGCTTCACTCACCAGGACTTTCCACCTGCCTAACATCCCAGTTAGGACTTTCCCTCGTGCCAAGCTCCCTGCTTGGACTTCTCCGTGCCAAGTCTCCATACTTGGACTTTTCCAGTGCCAAGTCTCCATACTTGGACTTTTCCCGTGCCAAGTCTCCACACTTGGACTTTTCCAGTGCCAAGTCTCCACACTTGGACTTTTCCAGTGCCAAGTCTCCATACTTGGACTTTTCGCGTGCCAAGCTCCCTGCTTGAACTTTTCCAGTGCCAAGTTCCCTGCTTGGACTTTTTCCGTTGCCAAGTCAACTCACCTCGGGTCAACCAGGTCATTTTTGACCACGAGTTGCACCCACAATCTCCCAAGCTTGTATCCTTGTCAAACATCAAGATACAACTTCTCTGTTCACGTCAAACATCGTCATAACTCGTCAAACATCAAAACATAACTCGAGTCAAGTCAACTCGAGTCTGGTCAACCAGGTCAACCTTGACCTAAGGTTGCACCAACACCTAGGTCATTAGTCCAATTAAAGAAATCGAGAGATTTCCAAGTTGAGATCAAAACATGTCTTATTATCTTTTCTTACTCATGTAGCATTATACTATTGTACTAACTTTGTGTTACAGAGATATTTTTATACTATGCAACTAACTCTATTTTGCAGAAGTCGAAGGGATTGGTCAACCGAATAGGAAGTTCAATCGACCGAACCTAACTGATGTGACAGGGTTTAGATCACATAGAGAAAAACTTGGAAGTCAGGTGGATTAGTCGACCAAATGTAGGAATCATTTGATCAAACATTTAAAGGCATTGATGATGAAGAAGATCAAATCTCAGTGAAGAAGGAAATCAAGAGGATCGGTCGAATGAACTTGAGGATCAGTTGACCAAATAATAAATGCTATTAATAAGGCAATGATCAGATCTTGACAAAGAAGGAATTCTGTGTGATCAGTCGACCGAAGGCTTTTTCAGTCGACTAAACGTAGCTTATAAACGAACCTCATGATCCGAGCCAACTACAACACTTCTGTGCAATCTTCTAAGCATCTTTCTACAGTTCATGCTACTGCTCTACGCTTCAACTCTGTACATGCTACGATGCTGAAAAGCTTTAACAATCTTCATTTTGTATTTTATTGTTGGTATATTTAATTTAGCTTGCATAATACTTATAAATTTCATTCTACGAATTATAGTAAATTGCTCAATGGTGCGATCAAAGATCACAAGTCTTGGAGTATGAGTCGACACAGACTCTGAATGAAGTAACCAATCTCGTCACATTGTCTATTATTTTTAACTCCACTACTATCTTTGATTTAGTTTTACGATAAAAGAAAATTTTTTTAATGAATGATATTCACCCCCCTCCGCCCTCTATCGGTATTCCAATCCTTAACATAGCACCCTCCACAAGCAACCTATGAATGTTGAACTTCAGATCGGACAGCCGGTCGGAGGTAGTGACGAAGACCGACTTCCATTAGAATACACCTATCTCGGGAACTAGGGGTAATTCCATTTGCCAGCTAGTGAGGAAGGCTATTGGAGGGACTAGTCGAAGATAAAAATAATGAGACTTCCAACCTTTATTGGAAGTGGACATCTTATCAAAGAAAACAGAACCTACTCGAGCTTGGAAGATAAAGACACTCGGCTTGAATTTCTTTAGATAATAGAAATAATTGAAGATTCGGGGGGGGGGGGGGGGGGGGGGGGGGCTGTAACGACCACCCTTCTTACTACTACTACTCTCTAAGGATGACCGTTACTTACTACTAACTCTACTTAACCGGTATGATTAAAAATCACATAGAAACTCTACCGAAAAATTTCGGCAGAGTCTCCCCTGTACCGGTGACCATATCCGTAAATACATACAGAGTATACTTAGCCACAGGCGGCTGGAACATATATTTTCACAACCACGCAGTTTAATAAATCAAATCATGTAAGTAATGAAAAGCGGAAACATAACTTCCTACTACAAAGTTTTCTTATCAACTTAATAAGAAATTAAGCTAAACAAATTCTTAAACTAAGTGAGTTCTTTAGCTAAGTCTCAAGGATCTCCATAGTCCACACATCACACACCGTCACAGCATCTCCTTGTCGCCTTCTTCCTTATACTTTAGCTTTTCCTTTATCTGCAGTAGGAGGAAAATAGTATCTATAAGCTAAAAGCTTAGTGAGCGCTATCCTACTCACAAAAACTCGATATGCATGTATATAAATAAAAACATGCTAAAACTGAATGCTAACATGTAAAGCTACTCATGCTCATAAATAGCAAAGAAATCAACTAACTGAAAAGCTAACATGTATAGCTACTCATGCTCATAAATAGCAAAGGAATCATGCTAACTGAAATACTAAACATGTATAGCTAATCATGCTCATAAATCAACAAAGGAATCATACTAACTGGAATACTAAACATGTATAGCTAATCATGCTCATAAATAGCGAAGAAACTAACTGAAAAGCTAACATGTACAGCCAATCATAGAACTATCATGTGTATCAATAAGAAACTGAATTGCTACCTAAGCTAAACTAATTAATGCTAAACTGAGTCTAACTTGTTTTCACATAACTAATTTGTGAAGTTTTGAAAACTATTTACATAATAGATTAAAATAATAATCATGCTACTGATGGGCCCGGCAACTGTACTTGTTGTGCGCACATCCCTAACTAAACCCGGGATTGCAAGTTCCGAGTCTAGTAGGGTTTACTAGGTTATCTAAACCTAGGGACGACTGTGGGAGCCCAACCCAATGGATATCTAATCCAGTACAGTGCCACTGCTGAAAATAAAATACTGATTTCATAATTAATTTTCTTACCTTGCTTTAACTAGGTTATCTGAACCTAGAACTAAGTTATCTGAACCTAGAGGCGACTGTGGGAGCCCACCCATTGGACCGTAGTCCCATATAAGCTGAAGCAAAACTAAATAAGTTATTTTAAATGCTTCTACTGCATTTACTGAGCTATTAAAATGTCTACTGTAGCATTATATTGAGCTAAGCATTTTATCAAGCACTTGGGGTGCACTAGAACACACTCTACGTACTGAAAATCTGTATACAAAGCTTAACATAAATCTGCATGTAAAGCTTAACAAAAATCTGCATATTAAGTTTATCAAAATCTGCATATTAAGCTTATCTAAAATCTGCATGCAATACTTATGAAAATCTGCTTATTAAAAATCTGCATACTTTACTTATAAAAATCTGCATGCTATAAAAATAGAACTGCTCATGATATTCCATTAGCAATTAGGAAACTAGAATAACTTAAGCATGCTGTGAAAGTAAAACAACTTAAGCATACAAAGAGATCTAACTATACTAAAATTCTGCACTATACTACTAAATTCTGCATATTATAAGCTTAACAAAATCTGCATACTATGTTACTAAATTCCACATAACATTCTGCCCTATCATGCTTAACAAAAACTGTGCTATATTACTAACCAAAAATCTGCAGTACCTTTAATTACATACTTTAAGAACTAAACTACAATCAAGTATCCCACGGCATCTTCACCCACATTGTGACATTGTACACACCTTGCAACTAAACAAAGATTTGCTATTGAAAACCTAGGAAGACATAACTGTTCTTCATGTATTGTAACATAACATATCATTCTGCAGTAGACTACAAAATCAAACTATATGCTTTAAAAGAAAACTAAACTCTTTCTTGTTCCTTGCCCAACAACAGGAATCTGAAATCTGTAACCCTTCTAATTTACTGATCATGCCCACAAGAATTCATGAACAAAAGGATTTGGATCCACATCTGAATTCTCTTAAGCTAGCTATGGCAGCAATGACAAGAGAAAGCCAAAATTAACTAAACTACAACACTAAATTCCGAACAGCATGTTTTAACAAGAGAAATCTAACTACAATAAATTTGAAACCTACTGAAACTAAAATTCCATGTAAACATGTTCACCACCGAGACTTTCATAAAGCAACAGAGAACTTTTAGGGCAAAACATGCTGCGGCAGAACTTCAAAAGCCTCACATTTTACAGGAAATAAAGGTTGAACTAAAGATTCAAGAACTACCCTTATTGCTCTAGGAATCCCGATTTATACAGCCTTCTGGAAACAAAGAAAGGAATAAAAAACTCTTAGCAAACTCAAATCTCTGTACAACATGTTTCCAAGCAAGGAAGGAGAAAACAAAGCTCGGAACAACTCCTACTGCAGGTGAGTAGCAACTCACCTTCGGTTCTTGGACTTACAACCGAAGAGAAGAACTTCTAATTCTTCTAGGGATTGCGGCAAGCTTGAAATCTCGGTCTTCTTCGCGCCTTCGAGTTCTCCTTTACGAGAGGAGCTTGGATCGGTGAAGAACTCACGGAAGAAGACGCTCGGCGTCTTGGTTGCTACTCGGAAAACCTAGAGGTTCCACTGTACAAAAATTTTGTACAAAGGTCTGAACCTTTTCCTAGCTACCATGTGTTCTTTTAAATTAAATTTTGGATCGCCTGCGGAACTTAACACGTTTGATCCAAAACTTAATCTATTTGTTCTTTTAGGTTTTGACTTGGATCTCCTGCGGAACTTAACACGTTCGACCCAAGTCTCCTTAAGTTATTAATTCCATTAAATATTAATTTCCATACAAGGTTCCCAGTACTGACGTGGCGAGGCACATGGCCTTCTTGGATATGGGAGCAACCACCACCGACTAGACAAAACCTTTAATAGAAAGCTAATATTTAATTTCCTAAAATAACTTTAGGTTAACTAAAGAGAACAATCAAATCACAAGGAAAAGAAAGAAAACAAAAGAACACAACATCGAAAAACATATTCGAAATACTAGATCGTAAGCCTCTTGTATTTGGTATTATTTCCATAAATAACTAGCATGATGCGGAAATAAAAATTACTAGTTATACCTTGTAGAAAAACCTCTTGATCTTCTACCGTATTCCTCTTCTAACCTCGGACGTTGTGTGGGCAACGATCTTCCGAGACGAGAAACCACCAATCACCTTCTTCTCCTCCTAGCTAGGTTCGTCCAACAAAGAGGAAGCTTCACCAAGGAAGAAAATCAAAATACTAACCAAGCTCCAAGAGATGCTAGCTTTCTCTCCTTCTTCTTCTTCTTCTCCGAGTAGTATCCGGCCACCACAAGAGCTCCAATGGAAGAGTAGGGTTCGGCCACCACAAGAGGAAGAGAGGGAGAGGTTGGCCGGCCACACCAAGGAACAAAAGAGGGAGAGAAATAATAGATGTTGTATCACATGAAGGCACCCTCACCCCTTCTTTTATATTCCTTGGCCTAGGCAAATTAGGAAATTTAATTACAATAAAATTTCCTCAATTTCCTTGACATGATTTAATTTAGAAAAATAAAATAAATTTTTCAAATCAATCTTCAATGGTCGGCCACATCATTGGAGAACAAATTGGACAAGTTTTAATCAACAATTAAAACTTCCTAATTTGTTTCCGGAAATTTTAAAAAATAAAATTTCTTTTTAAAATCTCTTCATGGTTGATAAAAGGAAATTTCTATAATTTTAATTTTATCAACATGTGAATAATAATTTTTAAAGAAAAAAATAAAACATCTCTCCAATCTACAAATAAGGAAAGAGATCTAATCTCTTTCTTTAATCTTTTATAGATCTTTTACAAGAGAGATATTTTAATTTTAATTCTCTTTAAATTATATCTTCCACATAATAATAAAAATTAAAATTAAAATCCCTTTTTAATTAAATTTGGCCGGCCCCCACTAGCTTGGGTTCAAGCTAGGGCCGGCCCTAGCTTGGTTCCCAAGCTAGCTTGGCCGGCCCCTTATTGGTGAGTATAGAAGGTGGGTATAGGTGGGTATAGAACTCTATAAATAAGAGGCTACGATAGGGACCGAGAGGAGGAATTGGTTTTGGTCTCCCGATAAAATTAAGCATCCCGTGTTCGCCCCGAACACACAACTTAATTTTATCAATGATAATTCATTCCACTAGAGAACTATCATTGAACTACCGCACCAATCCCAAATTATATTTTTGGGCTCCTTCTTATTATGAGTGTGTTAGTCTCCCTGTGTTTAAGATATCGAATGTCCACTAATTAAGTGAGTTACTGACAACTCATTTAATTAATATCTAAGTCCAAGAGTAGTACCACTCAACCTTATTGTCATGTCGGACTAAGTCCACCTACAGGGTTTAACATGACAATCTTTATGAGCTCCTCTTGAGAACATTATCAACCTAGTATCTCTAGGACACAGTTTCCTTCTATAATCAACAACACATACTATAAGTGATACCATTTCCCAACTTATCGGGTTTATTGATTCAACGAACTAAATCTCACCCATTGATAAATTATAGAAATAAATATCAAATATATGTGCTTGTTATTATATTAGGATTAAGAGCACACACTTCCATAATAACAGAGGTCTTTGTTCCTTTATAAAGTCAGTATAAAAGAAACGACCTCAAATGGTCCTACTCAATACACTCTGAGTGTACTAGTGTAATTATATAGTCAAGATAAACTAATACCTAATTACACTATGAACTTCTAATGGTTTGTTCCTTTTCCATTTTGGTCGTGAGCTAGTGTTTATAATTTATAAGGTACTGATAACATCATCTTCTGTATGTGACACCACATACTATGTTATCTAAAATATAAATTAAATGAACAACTGTAGACAATTAGACCAAATGTGATTCTTTATTCATAATAAATGTTTACAAAGCTTAGGCTTTCAGTATACATTCCAACAATCTCCCACTTATACTAATGACTAAGCTGCCATATCTTCTACCATACATCTGATTCTCATTCCCTCCACATGCCGATCGAAAGCTTTCGCCGGAAGGGCCTTAGTGAAAGGATCTGCCAGGTTATCCGCTGATGCAATCTTGGCGATGACAACTTCTCCTCGCTTCACAATATCTCGTATCAGGTGGTACTTGCGCTCTATATGTTTACTTGCCTTATGAGCTCGTGGTTCCTTCGAGTTTGCAACTGCACCACTATTATCACAATAAATTGTGATGATTTTGGGCAAACCAGGAATCACATCTAAGTCCATTAGAAAGTTCCTGAGCCATACTGCTTCTTTAGCTGCCTCAGAGGCTGCTACATATTCAGCTTCCATGGTTGAGTCCGAAACGCATTTCTGCTTAACACTCCTCCATGAAATGGCTCCACCTCCTAAAGTAAACACATAGCCTGATGTAGACTTACTGTTATCCCTATCTGATTGGAAATCTGAATCCGTGTAACCCACAGGGAGCAGATCGTCTGCTTGGTAAACTAGCATATAATCTCTTGTCCTTCTCAGGTACTTTAATATATGCTTTACCGCAGTCCAATGTCCTTGTCCAGGGTTACTCTGATATCTGCTGACCATGCCCACGGCAAAACAGATATCAGGTCTCGTACATAGCATTGCATACATTAGGCTTCCTACAGCCGAAGCATAAGGAACTGCTTTCATGTCCTCTATCTCTTTTGATGTCTTTGGAGACATCTCTTTAGATAGAGCTACTCCATGTCTAAAAGGTAAGAAACCTTTCTTGGAATCCTGCATGCTAAAACGAGCAAGGATTGTATCTATATATGAAGCTTGGGACAGACACAACATTCTTTTCTTACGATCCCTTATAACTTTGATCCCAAGAATGTGTGCACACTCTCCTAAGTCCTTCATATCAAATTGTTTGGACAACCATACCCTTACGTCTGATAATACCTTGACATTGTTGCCAATTAATAAAATATCATCTACGTATAGTACAAGAAATACCACCACGTTTCCGTTACACTTCTTATATACACAAGACTCATCCGGACTTTGAATAAATCCATATGACTGGATTACTTCATTAAACCGGATGTTCCAAGACCTTGAAGCTTGCTTCAGTCCATAAATGGACCGATTGAGCTTGCACACTAGATGTTCTTTGCCTTTTTCAATGAACCCTTCTGGTTGCTTCATATGGATGTTCTCTTCAAGACTTCCATTAAGGAAAGCTGTCTTGACATCCATTTGCCAAATCTCATAATCCATATGAGCAGCAATGGATAAGAGTATCCGGATAGACTTAAGCATGGCTACTGGTGAAAAGGTCTCCTCATAATCGATTCCCTCTTTTTGAGTGTACCCTTTTGCAACAAGCCTAGCTTTGAAGGTTTCTACCTTCCCGTCTGTCCCTCTTTTCCTTTTGTAGATCCACTTGCATCCAACGGCTTTTACACCATCAGGTGGTTCTACAAGCTCCCAAACCTTATTAGAGTACATGGACTCTATTTCAGACTTTTGCCAAGATGATGCATCTATATCTTGGAGTGTTCGTCATATGTTCAGGGATCAAGTTCATGTTTACCCGGGATCAAGTCCGAAGACTCTCCCAAAAACATGAATCTTTCAGGCTGCCTTACAACCCTCCCATTATGACGAGGCACTGTCTGTAGTTGTGTATCATGTGTGACACGTGTTGTAGTCTCTTGTGGTACTTCATCTTGTACTGTTGGTACTGAAGTAGACGTATCCTCTCTAAGTTCTTTTAAAACAACTTTGCTACTGGGCTTGTGATCCATTATATAGTCTTCTTCTAAAAACTGGGCATTGGTGCTAACAATGACCTTGGACTATAAAATAAACCACCTTTCGTTCCTTTGGGATATCCTACAAACACGAACTCATGCGAGATTCTAACTTATCGATCTGGTTTCACACATGTCCTGGACTACCCCAAATCCGAATATGTCTTAGACTGGGTTTTCGCCCATTCCACAATTCTATGGGAGTAGAAGAAACTGATTTAGAAGGTACTAAGTTCAGAACGTATACTGCTGTTTCCAGAGCATATCCCCAAAACGAATTTGGTAATTCTGAATAACTCATTATCGATCTAACCATTTCCATAAGAGTCCTATTCCTTCGTTCTGCTACACCATTCTGTTGGGGTGTTCCAGGTGCAGACAATTGGGATTGAATCCCAGCCTCTGATAAGTAATTCCTAAACTCTCCTAAGAGGTATTCGCCACCACGATCAGATCGTAGTGTCTTGATACTTTTACCTAATCGTTTCTCCACATCAGCCTTGTATTCTTTGAACTTGTCAAAGCACTCGGACTTGCGGCACATTAGGTAAATGTATCCATATCTTGAATAATCGTCTATGAAAGAGACAAAATATTCAAAATCTCCTCTTGCCTGGACAGACATAGGACCACACAAATCAGAGTGAACCAACTCTAACACTTCTTTGGCTCTATACCCCTTGGCCTTGAACGACCTCTTGGTCATTTTACCTTCTAAGCAAGATTCACAAGTTGAAAAATTTTCCAACTCTAATGAACTCAAAAGTCCATCGGCTATAAGCCTCTGAATCCTACTTAAATTAATATGACCAAGTCTTAGATGCCAAAGATATGCTTGGTTCATTTCTGAAGGTTCTTTTCTCTTATTAGAATTAGAAGATGAGTTATAAATTTCCATGTTTTGCTTTGTGGAAGAAATTGGATTTAAAATATACAAATTGCCAACTAATGCACAAGAACAGATAATCACTTTATTTCTTTTAATAACTACATCGTTACTGAAAGAAACTGAATATCCATCTATAAGCAGTTTAGACTGAAATTAAATTCTTTCTAAAACTGGGTACATAAAGACAATTTCTTAAAACCAAATTTCTATTTCTACTAAAAGACAAGTAGACGTCTCCCACTCAGTTGCCACCTTAGTAGCATTGCCCATGTGAACGGTAATCTCCCTTCAGATAGTCGTCGGGTTTCTGGAACCCCTGCAGGAATTGCGACATGATCGATGGCTCCGTATCTACACACGGTCTTGGTAGATAACACCGCTAAACATGTTTCAACAACGAGCATGAGATATACCTTTGTTTTGGTTCCTACGAGGACAGTCCGCCTCCAATGTCCTCACGCTTGCGGATGAAGCACTTGCCCTTCGACTTCTTCCATCTTTAAATCCCGTACTCTGAGATTTATTCACTTTCTTTGCTGAGCCAGCTTGTTTCTTCTTCTTCTTTCCTTTCGGTTTAGAAGTAGAACCATTTTCAGCAAAGTGAATTTGAGAATTGTGACGAAATAATCCTTCTGCTGCTTGAAGTTCTGTCAGTAGTTCCCCTAATGAATAAATCCTTTTATTCATATTATAGTTCAGGCGGAACTGCTCAAAACTTCTAGGTAGCGTTTGGAGGATCATATCGATCTAGGTTCCCCATCAATTTCTCCTCCAAGGATCTGTATCTCGTTCAGATAAGTCATCATCTTTAGGATATGATCCCTTACAGGAGTACCCTCTTGCATGGTGGCTGTCATTATCTTTCTCATAGCTTCTTGTCTAGAAGCCCTATCCTGATGACCAAAGAGCTCCTTGAGATTGTTCATAATATCATAAGCTGTTGGTAAATCTTGATGCTGATGTTGCAATACATTTGACATTGAAGCCAAAATGTAACACCGCGCCATCTCATCTGCCTTTACCCATCTCTTATGATATTCAATCTCCTCTTGGGTAGATTCACCAGTGGGTGCATCAGGACAAGGTTATGTCAGTACAAATTTATAGCTTTCAGCAGTCAGAACAATGTCCAGGTTCCTTTTCCAATCTATGTAATTAGGTCCAGTAAGTCTATTTTGTTGAATTATGATGGACAGTGGGTTGAAAGTCATCCTAAGAATCACAAATAACTTTTGGTCAGAACTCTAAATTTAGAATAATATTGATTCCTCAAACAATACTATTTTAAATTAACCAACACCTCATCACCGTGAATGTCACGTTAGTGTGGACGTATACAAATTCAACATTTGTAAAAGGAGGTTTTAACCCATTAATTTTATTATCTTGTCAACCTAACTTTTGACAAATAAAATTAATAGTTGGTATTATTGGTCACACAAATAATAATAGTGACTCCGTTGGGAGGATACTATTAGATGTGTAAGTGTATACCATTACTTGACACTAAGTCCATTAATAAGATTATGCCCTTCCGTTGGGGAAGATCACACGCCTTAATTAATTTACTATAGTCATCTAAAATGGAAGTCTGTTCTAGTGATCCACAAACAAGCTCATCCGTTATGGAGGCACTCAGAGCCAACGCGCAAGCTTGTTTGCATCACTTACAAACCAGACCATGGGATTTATTTAAAATCCCTCTCCCACTTAGTTATTTATAAATGAGGAATTTTAACTATGCTAGCCTACTAAACTTGTAAACTAACATGCACACACAGACAATATAAAAGTAATAAATAGAAAATTTAATTTTCAACTATTATGGCTTTTATCTCTAAATTGTCCTCCGTGTGTTGTCATCCCAAGTCGCCAAATTTGGCCACCGCCTCGCGGTCTAGTTGTCGATCCTTGCTCCTGTTCCTGCCTGCTCTGGTCCTTAGAAGGTTCCACGCTTTGCAAGATTCGATCCATGACATAAATAGAATTTTACATTTTTGATCCTATATTCCATAAAAGGAATGTACATGTATCTAAATCAAAATAAAATCTAATAAAACTAAATACTGCTCCTGTTGTATTTTAATACAATCATGCACACACATATAAATTGCCCTTGACATGTCCAGGGTCCAATCACACATAATTAACTAAAAGCCATAATAGATCCCGCATCTAGTTAGCACATCCTACTATTATGTATGTATGACATGCATAATTAAACTAAATACCAAATACACAGAGGCAAAACCTAGCTCGATACCAATTCTTGGTTGCTACTCGGAAAAACCTAGAGGTTCCATTGCATAAAATTTTGTAAGGTCCGAACTTTCTAGCTACCATGTGTTCTTTTAAATTAAATTTTGGATCGCTGGAACTTAACACGTTTCCAAAACTTAATCTATTTGTTCTTTTAGGTTTTGACTTGGATCTATGGAACTTAACACGTTCGACCCAAGTCTCCTTATTAATTCCATTAAATATTAATTTCCATCAAGGTTCCCAGTACGAGGCACACATGGCCTTCTTGGATATGGGAGCAACCACCACCGACTAGACAAAACCTTTAATAGAAAGCTAATATTTAATTTCCTAAAATAACTTTAGGTTAACTAAAGAGAACAATCAAATCACAAGGAAAACAAAAGAACACAACATCGAAAAACATATTCGAAATACTAGATCGTAAGCCTCTTGTATTTGGTATTATTTCCATAAATAACTAGCATGATGCGGAAATAAAAATTACTAGTTATACCTTGTAGAAAAACCTCTTGATCTTCTACCGTATTCCTCTTCTAACCTCGGACGTTGTGTGGGCAACGATCTTCCGAGACGAGAAACCACCAATCACCTTCTTCTCCTCCTAGCTAGGTTCGGCCAACAAAGAGGAAGCTTCACCAAGGAAGAAAATCAAAATACTAACCAAGCTCCAAGAGCTAGCTTTCTCCTCTTCTTCTTCTTCTCCGAGTAGTATCCGGCCACCACAAGAGCTCCAATGGAAGAGTAGGGTTCGGCCACCACAAGAGGAAGAGAGGGAGAGGTTGGCCGGCCACACCAAGGAACAAAAGAGGGAGAGAAATAATAGATGTTGTATCACATGAAGGCACCCTCACCCCTTCTTTTATATTCCTTGGCCTAGGCAAATTAGGAAATTTAATTACAATAAAATTTCCTCAATTTCCTTGACATGATTTAATTTAGAAAAATAAAATAAATTTTCCAAATCAATCTTCAATGGTCGGCCACATCATTGGAGAACAAATTGGACAAGTTTTAATCAACAATTAAAACTTCCTAATTTGTTTCCGGAAATTTTAAAAAATAAAATTTCTTTTTAAAATCTCTTCATGGTTGATAAAAGGAAATTTCTATAATTTTAATTTTATCAACATGTGAATAATTTTTAAAGAAAAAATAAAACATCTCTCCAATCTACAAATAAGGAAAGAGATCTAATCTCTTTCTTTAATCTTTAGTAGATCTTTTACAAGAGAGATATTTTAATTTTAATTCTCTTTAAATTATATCTTCCACATAATAATAAAAATTAAAATTAAAATCCTTTTAATTAAATTTGGCGGCCCCACTAGCTTGGGTTCAAGCTAGGCACCCAATAAATATACCAGGGCCGCCTAGCTTGGTTCCCAAGCTAGCGCCCTTATTGGGAGTAGTAGTATAGAAGGTGGGTATAGGTGGGTATAGAACTCTATAAATAAGAGGCTACGATAGGGACCGAGGAGGAATTGGTTTTTGGTCTCCCGATAAAATTAAGCATCCCGTGTTCGCAACACACAACTTAATTTTATCAATGATAATTCATTCCACTAGAGAACTATCATTGAACTACCGCACCAATCCCAAATTATATTTTGGGCTCCTTCTTATTATGAGTGTGTTAGTCTCCGTGTTTAAGATATCGAATGTCCACTAATTAAGTGAGTTACCGACAACTCATTTAATTAATATCTAAGTCCAAGAGTAGTACCACTCAACCTTATTGTCATGTCGGACTAAGTCCACCTACAGGGTTTAACATGACAATCTTTATGAGCTCCTCTTGAGAACATTATCAACCTAGTATCTCTAGGACACAGTTTCCTTCTATAATCAACAACACACACTATAAGTGATACCATTTCCCAATTGATTTAATGAATAAATCTCACCCATTGATAAATTAAAGAAATAAATATCAAATATATGTGCTTGTTATTATATTAGGATTAAGAGCACACACTTCCATAATAACAGAGGTCTTTGTTCCTTTATAAAGTCAGTATAAAAGAAACGACCTCAAATGGTCCTACTCAATACACTCTGAGTGTACTAGTGTAATTATATAGTCAAGATAAACTAATACCTAATTACACTACGACCTTCTAATGGTTTGTTCCTTTTCTATTTTGGTCGTGAGCTAGTGTTTATAATTTATAAGGTACTGATAACATCATCTTCTGTATGTGACACCACATACTATGTTATCTAAAATATAAATTAAATGAACAACTGTAGACAATTAGACCAAATGTGATTCTTTATTCATAATAAATGTTTACAAAGCTTAGGCTTTCAGTATACATTCCAACACGGTGGCCGCCGGAGACGAAGCCCTAGCCTCGGCTTCGTCTTCGCCCGAGAACAGGAAATCGCGGACGCCGTCGCCGAGTGCGAGAAGAGAAATTTTGAGGGAAAAGAAAATAATTAATCCCTCTCCTAACTTATCCTTTTATAACCTAGGGTATTCTGTTATGGCTTAAGATTATTTCGCTCCTTACCTTTTCACGAAATACTCGTGGAAGAGTTGGTTGGCTGCGGTTTTGACCAAGTCAAGGGTTGCGGTTTCGAATCCTCTGCTGTGCACTTTTATTTCCAATTTATTTTAAATGTCTCAACTATAGGTTAAATATTTGTTGCTGCCTATCTATTTAGCAACGACCGCTAGGCCAGTTGGTTGACCGTGTTTTGCTTAAGGCGTGACTCTCAGGTTCGAAACTCGGCTGCAACCATTTTTCCTTCTTATTTATTTTAAACGTTCCAACTACTGCATATATACATTTCGCTCCATATAAGATTAATAAAAATCATGTAGCTCAGCTGGTTGGGCTAGTTTTGCTCGAAGTCACAGATTGCAGGTTCAAATCCTGACTTCAACATATTCCTTTTCTCTTTTTTTTTAACACTTCTTCCTCTTGGTAAAAATACCAAACGACCTCCAAAAATTACATAAAAATACTCTAAAAATTTCTAAAAATCTCTAGAATATTTTAAAAGTATCTCCAAATATTTTTATGAACTTTTAGAACTCTAAATCATGAAATTTGGGGTGTTACAATTCTCCCTCCCTTATAAAAAATTCGTCCTCGAACTTAGAATAATTCTGGATATTTCTATCTCATACTATCCTCTCGCTCCTAAGTAACTTCCTCATGCTTCTGGTTCTAAATGACTTCCACTAATGACACTTCTTTGTTTCTTAGTCTCTTGTCTACTCTGTCCACTATCTGTGTCTGCTCTTATAGCTAAGATCCTCTTGGATCTGCACTGTCTGAGGCTGAATCACTTGGCTAATGTCGTGAATACACTTCTTTAGCATGGAGACATGAAACACATTGTGTATTGCTGACATATCTTGAGGTAAGTCTAGCTTGTAAGCTACCTTCCCAATTCTCTCTGTGATCGAGGTAGGGTCCTACGTATCGAGGACTTAACTTGCCCTTTTTCTCTTGGGTTCTTCGATGTACTCGAACTGTGCTTCTGCTTCAGGTTGGAATACGACTTTCTGTTTACGGCACTCTATGGAGGCACCGTATCTGATCAGGAAGTTCATTCCAAATATGACATCGTAGTCAGTCATGTCTAGCACTATCAGATCACAAAAGAGTTCTCTGTCTGCTATCATGACTGGCACTGCTGAACCAGTGCGTGGATGCCATAACTTCTCCCAAAGGTAATGTTGTCTAGTACCTTTGGGGGTATTGCTAACTTTTCGGCGAATGCCCTGGGTATATAAGAATGGGTTGCCCCAGTATCGAATAAGACAGTTGTACTTTGCTGTAAAATACTAATCTGACCTGTAACAACTGTCGAGGCATTTGCTACGTCCTCTCTGGTAAGTGAGTAGATCCTCGCGTCATCAGGTGAAGGGCTTCTAATCTGCCACGATAAGTGGACCTTCTAGAGCGGATGCCATCGATATAACGAGTTGGGTGGCTGCTCAATCTGTTGGGTGAGGAAGACCGGTCTTGTTCGAACGCCTTGCTTGGCCATGTGCCATTGTCCACATTCAAAGCATCCTCGTGTGCCCTTGCGACAAACCCCCGGGTGGTTTTCCACAAGTAGCACACTTTGGATAACCGGGTCGCTTGCTAGATGATCCTCCTTTTGGGTCACTCCCGATTTGCGCTTGTTGTTGGAGTTCTCTTTCCGCTAGAGCTGTGGCCTTCTGTTTTGAGTGTGAGAGTTTCCTAGGCCTTTGGACTCGAGGAGACTTGCTTGGCTGCTTGTCTTTCTGGTAGTGCTTTGTAGTCAAGGCACCGCTCACTAGCTCCTCCGTGGTTTGTGGCCTATGTATGCCACCGACCACGTTCATCTCTCCGGCTTCAGCATCTTGAGCATCAACCGGATTCGTTCCTTCTCTGTGCCGACTAGCTCGGGCATAGACGAGCCAACTGTTGAATTTCTTCACGGCTTCCTCAACTGAAAGGTCCTGGCGAAACTCCGTGAACTCGTCGTAGTGGCGGTTTGTGACCGCATGTGAAAGAACTCCTCGAAGAATTCTTTCTCAAGTCAACCCATGTCATCTGATTCACTGGGCGCCCTGACTCTCTCCCACCACATACGTGCGTCTCTGTGCCGTGTAGGAGGCACTTCACCTTCTCTTGTTCACGGCGCTCGAGCTCCATCGTGCTCTCAGGTGTTTTGAACTGAGCTTGAGCATCCCATGGTTCACCGGTGCCGAAGTTCTCGCTTGATTCACGCCATGGATCGTGTAAGCCTCTCTTTGCTTCCGCCCGAGAGCTCTCTGTGTCTTGGGGTGGTGAGTGGAACCTCTATAAATCTTTGGGGTCTAGGTTAGGTTAGGTGACTGTGTCTTGATTAGCCTTTAAGGTGGCTATCTCTCATGTTCATTGCCTATGTTAGTGAGCCACTAATCCTGTAAGGTCTGGGGGAGGCACGCACCTGTGCTGCTGGCTCAATGATGGTGGTGCCTTCTTCAATCGGCATCCTGTGCCATTTCTAAAGACATAGAGGATGTACATAACTAATCTAATCACATTTAACTAGCTACTATAAACATGTTAGAGGCTATCACACATAAGCATGCTATAATTATTCCTAAACATGAAAGCAAGAAACATAAATAGAGTAAAGGTATTCTTACTTGGAAGGCGGCAAGGCTGATGCTGATGTGTGTGATGCTGGAGAATGGGAACTGCTCTGATATCAACTGTAACAACCACCCTTCTTACTACTACTACTCTCTAAGGATGACCGTTACTTACTACTAACTCTACTTAACCGGTATGATTAAAAATCACATAGAAACTCTACCGAAAAATTTCGGTAGAGTCTCCCCTGTACCGGTGACCATATCCGTAAATACATACAGAGTATACTCAGCCACAGGCGGCTGGAACATATATTTTCACAACCATACAGTTTAATAAATCAAATCATGTAAGTAATGAAAAGCGGAAACATAACTTCCTACTACAAAGTTTTCTTATCAACTTAATAAGAAATTAAGCTAAACAAATTCTTAAACTAAGTGAGTTCTTTAGCTAAGTCTCAAGGATCTCCATAGTCCACACATCACACACCGTCACAGCATCTCCTTGTCGCCTTCTTCCTTATACTTTAGCTTTTCCTTTATCTGCAGTAGGAGGAAAATAGTATCTATAAGCTAAAAGCTTAGTGAGCGCTATCCTACTCACAAAAACTCGATATGCATGTATATAAATAAAAACATGCTAAAACTGAATGCTAACATGTAAAGCTACTCATGCTCATAAATAGCAAAGAAATCAACTAACTGAAAAGCTAACATGTATAGCTACTCATGCTCATAAATAGCAAAGGAATCATGCTAACTGAAATACTAAACATGTATAGCTAATCATGCTCATAAATCAACAAAGGAATCATACTAACTGGAATACTAAACATGTATAGCTAATCATGCTCATAAACGAAGAAACTAACATATTAACATGAAATCATAGAACTATCATGTGTATCAATAAGAAACTGAATTGCTACCTAAGCTAAACTAATTAATGCTAAACTGAGTCTAACTTGTTTTCACATAACTAATTTGTGAAGTTTTGAAACTATTTACATAATAGATTAAAATAATAATCATCAGCTGATGGGCCCGAGTGCGCGCATCCCTAACTAAACCCGGGATTGCAAGTTCCGAGTCTAGTAGGGTTTACTAGGTTATCTAAACCTAGGGACGATTGACTGAATGGATATCTAATCCAGATCGGTGCAACTGCTGAAAATAAAATACGATTTCATAATTAATTTTCTTACCTTGCTTTAACTAGGTTATCGAACCTAGAACTAGGTTATCGAACCTAGAGGCATGTGAACCCACCCATTGGACCGTAGTCCCATATAAGAAGCACTAAATAAGTTATTTTAAATGCTTCTACGACGCATTTATTGAGCTATTAAAATGCCTCTGTGGCATTATATTGAGCTAAGCATTTTATCAAGCACTTGGGGTGCACTAGAACACACTCTACGTACTGAAAATTTGTATACAAAGCTTAACATAAATCTACATGTAAAGCTTAACAAAAATCTGCATATTAAGTTTATCAAAATCTGCATACTAAGCTTATCTAAAATCTGCATGCAATACTTATGAAAATCTGCTTATTAAAAATCTGCATACTTTACTTATAAAAATCTACATGCTATAAAAATAGAACTGCTCATGTTATTCCATTAGCAATTAGGAAACTAGAACAACTTAAGCATGCTGTGAAAGTAAAACAACTTAAGCATACAAAGAGATCTAACTATACTAAAATTCTGCACTATACTACTAAATTCTGCATATTATAAGCTTAACAAAATCTGCATACTATGTTACTAAATTCCACATAACATTCTGCCCTATCATGCTTAACAAAAACTGTGCTATATTACTAACCAAAAATCTGCAGTACCTTTAATTACATACTTTAAGAACCAAACTACAATCAAGTATCCCACGGCATCTTCACCCACATTGTGACATTGTACACACCTTGCAACTAAACAAAGATTTGCTACTGAAAACCTAGGAAGACATAACTGTTCTTCATGTATTGTAACATAACATACCATTCTGCAGTAGACTACAAAATCAAACTATATGCTTTAAAAGAAAACTAAACTCTTTCTTGTTCCTTGCCCAACAACAGGAATCTGAAATCTGTAACCCTTCTAATTTACTGATCATGCCCACAAGAATTCATGAACAAAAGGATTTGGATCCACATCTGAATTCTCTTAAGCTAGCTACGGCAGCAATGACAAGAGAAAGCCAAAATTAACTAAACTACAACACTAAATTCCGAACAGCATGTTTTAACAAGAGAAATCTAACTGCAATAAATTTGAAACCTACTGAAACTAAAATTCCATGTAAACATGTTCACCACCGAGACTTTCATAAAGCAACAGAGAACTTTTAGGGCAAAACATGCTGCGGCAGAACTTCAAAAGCCTCACATTTTACAGGAAATAAAGGTTGAACTAAAGATTCAAGAACTACCCTTATTGCTCTAGGAATCCCGATTTATAGAGCCTTCCGGAAACAAAGAAAGGAATAAAAAACTCTTAGCAAACTCAAATCTCTGTACAGCATGTTTCAAAGCAAGGAAGGAGAAAACAAAGCTCGGAACAACTCCTACTGCAGGTGAGTAGCAACTCACCTTCGGTTCTTTTACGAGAGGAGCTTGGATCGGTGAAGAACTCACGGAAGAAGACGCTCGCCGGCCGCCGGAGACGAAGCCCTAGCCTCGGCTTCGTCTTCGCCCGAGAACAGGAAATCGCGGACGCCGTCGCCGAGTGCGAGTAGAGAAATTTTGAGGGAAAAGAAAATAATTAATCCCTCTCCTAACTTATCCTTTTATAACCTAGGGTATTTTGTTATGGCTTAAGATTATTTCGCTCCTTACCTTTTCACGAAATACTCGTGGAAGAGTTGGTTGGCTGTGGTTTTGACCAAGTCAAGGGTTGCAGTTTCGAATCCTCTGCTGTGCACTTTTATTTCTAATTTATTTTAAATGTCTCAACTATAGGTTAAATATTTGTTGCTGCCTATCTATTTAGCAACGACCGCTAGCCCAGTTGGTTGACTGTGTTTTGCTTAAGGCGTGACTCTCAGGTTCGAAACTCGGCTGCAACCATTTTTCCTTCTTATTTATTTTAAACGTTCCAACTACTGCATATATACATTTCGCTCCATATAAGATTAATAAAAATCATGTAACTCAGCTGGTTGGGCTAGTTTTGCTCGAAGTCACAGATTGCAGGTTCAAATCCTGACTTCAACATATTCCTTTTCTCTTTTTTTTTTAACACTTCTTCCTCTTGGTAAAAATACCAAACGACCTCCAAAAATTACATAAAAATACTCTAAAAATTTCTAAAAATCTCTAGAATATTTTAAAAGTATCTCCAAATATTTTTATGAACTTTTAGAACTCTAAATCATGAAATTTGGGGTGTTACAGGGGCTCAGTACAAGCGAAACAAGATGATGACTCCATATAGTAGCCTAATGGAATTAGGGGCTAACTATTGGAAGGGAATATGAAAGTAGTTGCAAATTTTAGTGAAGAAAGGATACAATGGAAAATGAAGGTCTGCCAAAAATTGATCCTTGAAGAAAGTTAAGTAGCCGACAGGGGGAAGCTTGGGGCAATCATGATCGGATGGGATGACAATGTGGTGGTTGCGGGGGAGATTATAAGTAAGAAGTATCTGGTTCACTTCCCCGCCATTGAAGTCAGAGGAGGTGAAAGTGTACTAGAGACCATGGACAGCGGTGGGAGGAGCATTGGCCATGGGGAAGAGGAAGAGTGAACGAAGAAGGGAGGGAAAATGAACTTACAATGGGAAGATGGAGTGTGAATAGTCTCCTGCGACAATAAAGAAAGGTGAGGAAGAAGAAGGTGAATAAGAAGACGAAGACGCGAATGTGAAAACGATAAAAGTTGTATCAATTGTTGTAAACCTTAAAAACCCTAGTAGTTGTTGGATTAAGATGCACGTGAGGGGGGGGGGGGTGAATCACATGGTTTTAAAAAATTATTCTTTTTGGTTTTAAAAACAAAGTAAAAACGTAGTGGGATACTAAGTTAGAAAGCGAGAAAGAAAAACAAGCAGACAGAATACGAACATAAGTGATTTTACTTGATTCGGAGCCTTCGACGACTTCTACTCCAAGACCCAGGTCTCGTGGACCTATGGATGGGTAATCTGTAGGATCGTAGACGTGCTAAAGGAGGGGGGGGTGATATCACGCATTACTTTTTCACTCATTTTGAAAAACACACAGAATACGCAGCGGAATAAAGAATGAAAAGACAAGCAATGGTAACAATCTTTCTTTTACTTAGTTCGGAGCCTGTGGCGACTCTTACTCCAA
This sequence comes from Zingiber officinale, assembly GCF_018446385.1. Lineage (NCBI taxonomy): Eukaryota > Viridiplantae > Streptophyta > Magnoliopsida > Zingiberales > Zingiberaceae > Zingiber > Zingiber officinale. The sequence goes on along the minus strand of NC_056002.1, from coordinate 44,454,568 downwards.
GGCTCGCGATCATTGATCGCTTTCGTTAGGCAATCACTATAGATTCAAAAATTGAGTACAAGTACAAATATGTAGCTTATAAGTATTGCTCAAAATTAAATTTGTCGGAGCAGCGTTTAGACTTTTTCGAAGTGCGCACAAGAGCTCAGGTTGTTCTTTAGGAATTGTTGTCGAAGCACCTTGTCGAGCTCTCCTTTTATAGCCAAGCTTGATCTGATCTAGATCCCCTGATCTCGGGATCATGTTTGACTCACCGTCAATCAGTCGATTGATCCTCTTGATTGGTCAACCGATCCCGCCTGAATCGGTCCACCTTCCGGTTCTTCTACTCGGATATACTTTCTTTATTCGGTCGACCGATCCTGCCGTTCGGTAGACCGATCCCCAGCACATCTGGTCTGATCAACTTAGCTCGGCCACATCACCGCCTATCCTCGGTTCAAGCGACTGATCCTGAGGTTTGGTCGACCGATCCCTCGGTTGAACCCGGTCCACTCGCTGGAACTCTGCTATGTTTGCTTAGAGGTTCGGTCGACTGATCCCTAGGTTTGGTGGACCGATCCAAACTGAATATCAACCTATAGAATCATTAGTCTTCCGTAAAACAGAGTTAGCACATTGTAGATAATATATAAATCATTTAACTTGATAGTCTTCGGACTGTCCGATTCTGACTTCGGATTTCCTCCGGAAACCCTAGGTCGAACCGACACCTACTATTCCCTCACAGGGGAACACGTCTTCACCTGCTCCTCTCAGGAGAAGTTACCTATTGCCAGACCGGTCCTCCAAATCGACTGGACTTTTTCTCAGCGCCCGATGCTTCGGTCTTCATATTGTGCGTCTGTTCCATGACCTGCCCAGACTTTCACTCGGTCCACGACCACCAGGATTTCAACCAAGAGTCCTTGACTCTAGGATTTTTCTCGAAGCACTCGACCCGCCAAAACTTTCCACCTAGGGTTACCACCCCTTAGGACCTAGGATTATCACCCCCTAGGTTTTTCCACCTGCCTAACCACAGCTAGGACTTTTGCTCACCTAGGGTTACCGCCCCTAGGACCTAGGTGTTGGTTGCTACTCGGAAAACCTAGAGGTTCCAATGTACAAAAATTTTGTACAAAGGTCTGAACCTTTTCCTAGCTACCATGTGTTCTTTTAAATTAAATTTTGGATCGCCTGCGGAACTTAACACGTTTGATCCAAAACTTAATCTATTTGTTCTGTTAGGTTTTGACTTGGGTCTCCTGCGGAACTTAACACGTTCGGCCCAAATCACCTTAAGTTATTAATTCCATTAAATATTAATTTCCATAATTGGTTCCCAGTACTGATGTGGCGAGGCACACGACCTTCTTGGATATGGGAGCAACCACCACCGACTAGACAAAACCTTTTATAGAAAGCTAATATTTAATTTCCTAAAATAACTTTAGGTCAACCGAAAAGAACAATCAAATCACAAGGAAAAAAACAAAGAAACACTATATCGAAAACAAATTCGAAACACTAGAATCGTATGCCTCTTGTATTTAGTATTATTTTCAAAAATAACTAGTATGATGCGGAAAGAAAAATTACTAGTTATACCTTTTAGAAAGACCTCTTGATCTTCTATTGTATTCCTCTTCTAACCTCGGACGTTGTGTGGGCAACGATCTTCCGAGATGAGAACCACCAAGCACCTTCTTCTTCCTTACAAGTTTCGGCCATCAAAACTTCTCCTAGGATGAAGAGGTTCGGCCACCACCACCATGCTCCATGGGATGCTAGAAAAGAGGCTTCTTTTCTCTCCTTCTTCTCCTTCTTAGATCCGGCCACCAAAGCTATCTCCACCATGAGAAGGTTTCGGCCACACAAAGGAGAGGAGAGGAAAGAAAGGGCCGGCCATACCCAAGGAGAAAAGAGAGGAAAAATAGAATAGAGTCGTTCACCTTGAAGCCTCCTCTACCCCCTCTTTTATAATCCTTGGTCTTGGCAAATAAGGAAAATTTAATAAAAACTTCCTTAATTCTTTTGCCATTGAAAAGGAAAATTTATTTAATTAAAATAATTTTCCCTTTTCAAATTATAATGGTCGGCCACTCTTCTCCCCAAAACAAGGAGAGTTTTAATTAAAACAAAAATTAAAACTTCCTAATTTGTTTCTAGAAATTTATAAAAATTTCTCCAATAATTTTAATCCCTTCATGATTGGTTAATAAAAATAAATTTTATAAATTAAAATCTTTCTTTTAAACATGTGGATAATTTCCAAAAAGAAAAGTTATCTCTAAAAATTAAAATCTCCTTTCAATCTACAAATAAGGAAAGATATTAAATCTTTTCTTAATCTTTGTAGAAACTAATAAAAGAGAATTTTTAATTTTTAAACTTTCTTTAAATCATGAATATAATTAAAAGGAAAGTTTTTACCAAAATTAAAATCAACCTTTTAATCTACAAATAAGGAAAGAGATTTTAACTCTTCTCTTAATCTTTTGTAGAATCTTATAAAAGGAAGGATTTAAATTTTTAAACTCTCTTTTAAATTATATTATCCACATAAGAAAAATTTTAAAATTTAAAATTCCTTTTTATTTAATAGGGTCGGCCACATGAATTCACCCATGAACATACCCATGGCCGGCCCTAGCTTGGTCTCCAAGCTAGCTTGGCCGGCCCCTATAGGATGGGTAAGAAGGTGGGTATAGGTGGGTATAGTACTCTATAATTAAGAGGCTACGATAGGGACCGAGAGGAGGAATTGGTTTTGGTCTCCCGATAAAATTAAGCATCCCGTGCTCGCCCCGAACACACAACTTAATTTTATCAATAATAATTCATTCCACTAGAGAACTATTATTGAACTACCGCACCAATCCCAAATTACATTTTGGGCTCCTTCTTATCATGAGTGTGTTAGTCTCCCTGTGTTTAAGATAACAAATGTCCACTAATTAAGTAAGTTACTGACAACTCGCTTAATTAATATCTAGCTCCAAGAGTAGTACCACTCAACTTCATCGTCAAGTCGGACTAAGTCCACCTGCAGGGTTTAACATGACAATCCTTATGAGCTCCTCTTGGGGACATTCTCAACCTAGATCACTAGGACACAGTTTCCTTCTATAATCAACAACACACACTATAGGTGATATCATTTCCCAACTTATCGGGCTTATTGATTTATCGAACTAAATCTTACCCATTGATAAATTAAAGAAATAAATATCAAATATATGTGCTTGTTATTATATTAGGATTAAGAGCACACGCTTCCATAATAACTGAGGTCTTTGTTCCTTTATTAAGTCAGTATAAAAGGAACGACCTCAAATGGTCCTACTCAATACACTTTAAGTGTACTAGTGTAATTATATAGTTAAGATAAACTAATACCTAATTACACTACGACCTTCCAATGGTTTGTTCCTTTCCATCTTGGTCGTGAGCTACTGTTTATAATTTATAAGGTACTGATAACATGATCTTCTGTGTGTGACACCACACACTATGTTATCTACAATATAAATTAATTGAACAACTACATTTATCATAAATGTAGTCATTTGACCAATGTGATTCTTATTTCTAGATAAATGTTTATACCAAATGCTAGGCTTTTAGTATACACTCTAACAATCTCCCACTTATACTAAAAGACTAAGCTGCCATATCTGCTGCCATACATCTGATTCCCATCCCTTCAACATGCCCATCAAAAGCTCTTGCCTTAAGGACCTTAGTGAAAGGATCTATAGGTCATCACCTGATGCAATCTAGGCGGCAACAACTTCTCCTCGTTTATACGATTTCTCGTATTGGGTGGTACTTGCGCTCTATTGTGTTTACTTGCCTTATAGACTTATGGTTTCTTCGAGTTTGCTACTGCACCAATATTATTACAATAAATTGTAATAATCTTTGGACAAACCAGAAATCATATCTAAGTCTATCTTGAGGTTATTGAGTCATTCAGCTTTTATGGCTACCTCAGAGGCTTGCCATATACTAAGCTTCTATGGTGGAGTCCAGAAAAATACCTATGCTTATCACTCTTCCATAGTTATGACTTTACCTCCTAAAGTAAACACAAAACCCCGAGGTTGACTTATTATTGTCCCTATCTGATTGGAAGTCAAAATCCATGCAACCCACAAGGACTAAATTAACTGCCTTGTAAGCTAGCATATAATCTCTAGTGCCTCTAAGGTACTACAATATATGCTTTACTGCAGTCCACTGTCCTTTTCCAGGGTTACTTTGATATCTGCTAACTATGCCCTTGGCAAAACAGATTTCTGATCTCGTGCATAGCATACATTAGGCTTCTAACAGCCGTAGCATAAAGAACTGCCTTTATTTCCTTTATCTCCTTTGATGTCTACAGAGACATATCTTTAGATAAAGTTACTCCATCCTGAAAAGGTAAGAAACCTTTCTTGGAGTTTTGTATGCTTAAAACGAGTAAGGATTTTTCTAATGTATGAAGCTTTGGATAAGTAAAATATTCTTTTCTTGCGAGCCCTTATTACTTTGATCTCAAGAATATATACATTCTCCCAAGTCCTTTATATCGAATTGTTTGGACAACCATACCCTTACTTCTGACAACATTTTGATATTATTTTCAACTACCAAAAATGTTATCTAAGTATAGTACAAGAAATACCACCACGTTTCCATCACATCTTTTGTATACATAAGACTTATCCGGTTACTAAATCCAAAGATCTGGATTACTTTGATAAACCGGATGTTCCAAGACCTTGAAGCTTTGCCTCAGTCCATAGACTGATTGAGCTTGCACACAAGATGCTCTTAGCCCTTTGCAATGAACCCTTCTGGCTGCTTTATATGGATGCTTTCTTCAAGACTTCCATTAAGGAATACTGTCTTGACATCCACTTGCCAAATAGATAAAAGAATCCGGATAGACTTAAGCATGGCTACCAGTGAAAAAGTTTCCTTTTTCATCAAGTCTTGCTTTGAAAGTTTCTACCTTCCTGTCTATCCCTCTTTTCCTAATATAGACCTTTTTACACCCAAAGGCTATTACACCATTTGGTGGTTCTACAAGCTTCCAGGTTTTATTAGAATACATATATTCTAATTCTTTTATTCATTACTCTTTGCCAAGATGCTGCATCTTTATCTTGGAGTGCTTCGTCATATGTCCGGAGATCAGGTTCATGTCCTCCAGGGATCGAGTCCAAAAACTCTCCCAAAACATGAATCTTTTTAGGTTGCCAAACAACCCTCCCACTACGATGAGGCACTATCTGCAATTGTGTATCATTTGTGATACGTGATGCAGTTTTCTTGTGGTATCTCATCTTGTACAGTTGGTACTAGATTAGACATGTCTTTTATTATTTCCTTAAGAACAAATTTTCTTATGGGCACATGATTTATTACATAGTCCTTTTCTAAAAATCGATCATTGATGCTAATAATGACCTTCTGATTTTTAAGACTATAAACCTACTTTCATTTCTCTAGGATAACCCACAAACAAGTGAATTCCTGTCCAACTTATCATTGTCTCTCTTCAACATATGTGCTGGACTACCTGAATCCAAATATGCTTCAAAATAGGCTTACGCTTATTCAGCAATTCTATATGAGTAGAGAGTTATGACTTTGGAAGGTACTATGTTCACTTCCGTTTCCAGAGCATATCCTTAAAATGAATTTGGTAATTCATCATCAATCTCCTTATTTCTATAAGAGTCTTATACCTTCTTTCTACTACACCATTCTGAAGGGGTGTACCAGGTGCAGTTAGTTGGGATTGAATCCCTACTTCTGATAAGTGACTCCTAAATTCTCCCAAGAGGTACTTGCCACTACGATCTTACCATAGTGACTTTTACTTTAACATTTCTCCGTATCAGTCTTGTACTCTTTGAACTAATCAAAGTACTTAGTCTAGCGGTACATTAAGTAAATTTATTTGTATCTTGAATAGTTGTCAAAATATTCAATACTACCTCTTGTCTGGATAGTCATAGGATCACATAAATCAGAATGAACCAATTCCAATATATCTTTGACTCCATACCCCTTAGATTTAAAAGCTTCTTGGTTATTTTTCCTTCCAAGTAAGACTCGTAGGTTGGAAAGATTTCCACTACTAATGAACCCAAAAGTTCATCAGCTACCAATGAATCCTACTCAAGTTAATATAACCTAGCCTTAGAAGCCAAAGATATAATTGGTTCATTTTCGAAGGTTACTTTCTCTTAAAGTTAGAAGATGTGTTACTAATTTCTATTTGTTGCATCGTGAGAGTTATTGGATTTATAAATTGCCAACCAACGTACCAGAACAGATAACTTCCCTCTTTTTCTTAATAACAACTTTGTTATTAAAAGAGGCAGAATATCAAGTTCTTTGAATAGTTTAGAAACTGAAAACTAGTTCTTTCTAAACTTGGTGCGTAAAGACAATTACTCAAAAATCCATGTTTTATTCTTATCAAAAGATAAACATCTCCCACTGCAACAGCTACCATTTTTATAGTAGTGCCCATGTAGACGGTGTTTTAATTTTCATTTAGTTGCTGGGTTTCCTGGAACCCTGCAATGAATTGCGAACATGATTAATGGCATCTGTATCTACACTCCAGGTTCTGGTAGATAACACCACTAAACATGTTTCAACTAATGAATTAAATACACCTATATTGTTCTTAATTCTAAGAAGACAGTCTACCTTAATGTCCAAGTCCTATTTCCAATCATTACAATTGGGACTACTAAGTCTTTTCTATAGTATAACAACTAGGGGATTGACAAACATTTTAAATCCTAAGAATCACAAAAATATTTGGTCAAGATCAACTCCTTAAAATCCCCATGAATTTTGTATGCCACGATAGTGTGAACGTATACAAAATCGAAGAGGAGATTTTATTCATTAATTTTATTATCTCGTCAACTTTACTTTATGACGAATAAAATTAATAGTTGATCTGTCTTTGATCAAATATTTGGTCAAAACTTTTTGAATTTAAAATAACATTGATTCCTCAAACAATATTATTTAAATTCACCAACACCTCAAACACCGTGAATTTTGCATGCCACGTTAGTGTGGACGTATACAAATTCAACATTTGTAAAAGGAGGGGTTTAACCCATTAATTTTATTATCTTGTCAACCTAACTTTTTGACAAATAAAATTAATAGTTGGTATCATTTGGTCACACAAATAATAGCAGTGACTCCGATGGGGAGGATACTATTAGATGTGTCTAAGTGTATACCATTACTTGACACTAAGTCCATTAATAAGATTATGCCCCTTCCGTTGGGGAAGATCACACGCTCTTAATTAACTTCCTATAGTCATCCAAAAATGGAAGTCTGTTCTAGTGATCCACAAACAAGCTCATCCGTTATGGAGGAAGACACTCAGAGCCAACGTGCAAGCTTGTTTGCATCACTTACAAACCAGTAATGGAGACCATGAAATTTACTTAAAAATCCCTCTCCCACTTAGTTATTTATAAATGAGGAATTTTAACTATCCTAGCCTACTAAATATGTAAACTAACATGCACACACAGCACAATATAAAAGCAATAAATAGAAAATCTAATTTTCAACTATTATGGCTTTTATCTCTAGTTGTCCTCCGTGTGTTGTCATCCCAAGCTGCTGCCATATTTGGCCACTGCCACCGGGTCTAGCTATCGCATCCATCTTGCTCCTAGTTCCGCTGCGCCTCTGGTCCTTAGAAGGTTCCACGCTTTGCAAGATTCGATCCGCGACATAAATAGAATTTTACATTTTGATCCTATATTCCATAAAAGGAATGTACATGTATCTAGATCAAAAATAAAATCCTAATAAAACTAAATACAGCTCCTGCTGTATTTTATAATACAATCATGCACGCATATATAAATGCCCTTGACATGTCCAAGGGTCCAATCACACACATAATAACTATAAGCCATAATAGTTGGATCCCGCATCCACAAAGTTAGCACATCCTACTATTACCCTGCCTAAATTATGTATGACATGTGCATAATTAAACTAATACCAAATACACGAGGCAAAACCCTAGCTCGATACCAATTGTTGGCTACTCGAAAACCTAGAGGTTCCAATGTACAAAAATTTTGTACAAAGGTCCGAACGCTTTCCTAGCTACCATGTGTTCTTTAAATTAAATTTTGATCGCCGGAACTTAACACGTTTGATCCAAAACTTAATCTATTTGTTCTTTAGGTTTTGACTTGGGTCACCTGCGGAACTTAACACGTTCGACCTAAATCACCTTAAGTTATTAATTCCATTAAATATTAATTTCCATAATTGGTTCTCGATCGACGTGGCGAGGCACACGACCTTCTTGGATATGGGAGCAACCACCACCGACTAGACAAAACCTTTATAGAAAGCTAATATTTAATTTCCTAAAATAACTTTAGGTCAACCAAAAGAACAATCAAATCACAAGGAAAAAACAAAGAAACACTATATCGAAAACAAATTGAAACACTAGAATCGTATGTCTCTTGTATTTAGTATTATTTCCAAAAATAACTAGTATGATGCGGAAAGAAAAATTACTAGTTATACCTTTTAGAAAGACCTCTTGATCTTCTATCGTATTCCTCTTCTAACCTCGGACGTTGTGTGGGCAACGATCTTCCGAGATGAGAACCACCGGCACCTTCTTCTTCCTAACAAGTTTCGCCATCAAACTTTTCCTAGGATGAAGAGGTTCGCCACCACCACCATGCTCCAAGGGATGCTAGAAAAGAGGCTTCTTTTCTCCTTCTCCTTCTTAGATCCGCCACCAAAGCTATCTCCACCATGAGAAGGTTTCGTCCACACAAAGGAGAGGAGAGAAAGAAAGGGCCGGCCATACCCAAGGAGAAAAGAGAGGAAAATAGAATAGAGTCGTTCAAGGCTCCTCTACCCCCTCTTTATAATCCTTGGTCTTGGCAAATAAGGAAAATTTAATAAAAATTTCCTTAATTTTTTGCCATTGAAAAGGAAAATTTATTTAATTAAAATAATTTTCTCTTTTCAAATTATAATGGTCGACCACTCTTCTCCCCAAAACAAGGAGAGTTTTAATTAAAACAAAAATTAAAACTTCCTAATTTGTTTCTAGAAATTTATAAAAATTTCTCCAATAATTTTAATCCCTTCATGATTGGTTAATAAAAATAAATTTTATAAATTAAAATCTTTCTTTTAAACATGTGGATAATTTCCAAAAGAAAAGTTATCTCTAAAATTAAAATCTCCTTTCAATCTACAAATAAGGAAAGATATTAAATCTTTTCTTAATCTTTTATAGAAACTAATAAAGAGAATTTTTAATTTTTAAACTTTCTTTTAAATCATGAATATAATTAAAAGGAAAGTTTTTACCAAAATTAAAATCAACCTTTTAATCTACAAATAAGGAAAGAGATTTTAACTCTTCTCTTAATCTTTTGTAGAATCTTATAAAAGGAAGGATTTAAATTTTTAAACTCTCTTTTAAATTATATTATCCACATAAGAAAAAATTTTAAATTTAAAATTCCTTTTTATTTAATAGGGCCGGCCACATGAATTCACCCATGAACATACCCATGGCCGGCCCTAGCTTGGTCTCCAAGCTAGCTTGGCCGACCCCTATAGGATGGGTAAGAAGGTGGGTATAGGTGGGTATAGTACTCTATAATTAAGAGGCTACGATAGGGACCGAGAGGAGGAATTGGTTTTGGTCTCCCGATAAAATTAAGCATCCCGTGCTCGCCCCGAACACATAACTTAATTTTATCAATAATAATTCATTCCACTAGAGAACTATTATTGAACTACCGCACCAATCCCAAATTACATTTTGGACTCCTTCTTATCATGAGTGTGCTAGTCTCCCTGTGTTTAAGATAACAAATGCCCACTAATTATGTAAGTTACTGACAACTCGCTTAATTAATATCTAGCTCCAAGAGTAGTACCACTCAACTTCATCGTCAAGTCGAACTAAGTCCACCTGCAGGGTTTAACATGACAATCCTTATGAGCTCCTCTTGGGGACATTCTCAACCTAGATCACTAGGACACAGTTTCCTTCTATAATCAACAACACACACTATAAGTGATATCATTTCCCAACTTATCGTGCTTATTAATTTATCGAACTAAATCTCACCCATTGATAAATTAAAGAAATAAATATCAAATATATGTGCTTGTTATTATATTAGGATTAAGAGCACATGCTTCCATAATAACTGAGGTCTTTGTTCCTTTATTAAGTCAGTATAAAAGGAACAACCTCAAATGGTCCTACTCAATACACTTTAAGTGTACTAGTGTAATTATATAGTTAAGATAAACTAATACCTAATTACACTACGACCTTCCAATGGTTTCTTCCTTTCCATCTTGGTCGTGAGCTACTGTTTATAATGTATAAGGTACTGATAACATGATCTTCTGTGTGTGACACCACACACCATGTTATCTACAATATAAATTAATTGAACAACTACATTTATCATAAATGTAGTCATTTGACCAATGTGATTCTTATTTCTAGATAAATGTTTATACCAAAAGCTAGGCTTTTAGTATACACTCTAACACTAGGGTTATCACCCCCTAAGATTTTCTACTTACCTAGAATCAACTAGGACTTTTGCCTAAGAACACTTAGGACTTTCCTGCAAGCTCAATCAACCTTGTTCAATAACCTTTGACATAATTAAAACCCAGATTCGATCGTCAGATGCTTCCCGCACCAACATATTCCACTAAAATACCTCTCTTGGAGCCTTCAGAAGAGATGATCAAGTACAAAGAAGGTAGGAGAAGTGTAATACACTACACTTCCCTCTTTTAGTAATTAAGTACATAAAAATAACTTTGTTACCGATACGTAGAGATTGAAGTGAGAGTGTTTGTATGTCAGTGTCAATCTATCAGCCACAATCAAAAGTCCTCGGAGTAGTTGTAGGGCACAATAACTTTGCAGTAGAGCTGCAGTAGGAAGTCAGTGCAGTTAGAACCTCACAAAAGGATGCGTAGAAACTCGTATAGAAGTTGTATTTGGAAGCTTGGTCGAGACTGCCTTTTAAAGGATATGGAGGATGCCTTCTATAAGTATTGAATGTGCCTTTAATGTGGGAAATCTGATCCCAACTTCGCTAGGCCTTATTTGCGACGATGTCTAAAGTTTATCCCTTGGAAGGCACCTTCCATGCCATTGAAGGCACCTTCTATGAGCAGTGTGAAGGCGCCTTCCAATTCTTGAAGATGCATTTGGGTATTGTTCATCTGAAGGCTTTTTATTCCTTTTTTCCTACAAGTTGTGTTAGTCTAAAATAAAAATATCTAACCTACACAGAGATAATAAGAGGTAATAATTAGTTTCTGTCCTCTCAGAACCAGGAACTAGTCAAGGTCTCAGATTATGGATCCAAAATGACCCAGACTTGGACCGACGTCTATTTCCCTTTAATCGAGGCGCGTCCTCACTTAGTCACTCTCCTCCAGTGACTTACCTTTACTTACCAATTTTCTATTGGTTGACTAGCCTCTTGACCCACTAGATCTTTATGCCAATTGTTCGATTTACAGACCCAATTGAACTTCTGTTGGTTATCAGGTCTCGTGAACTCAATCGGACTTCACGCCAGATATTAGGTTGGCATGTTGACCTATCTGGACTTCGTATTAACTATCGGTCTCACAGACCTAGCTGGATTTCAACTTGGTGTTAGGTCCTCCAGACCCGTTAACTCCTGCACATTTGGTAACGTAATTAGATCACCATACACCTACTTAACTCCCTTATCATTTATTAAAACTTGAATTAGACCGTTAGTGCAATCTGTTGGGATATGCCCGATGCGGTGTGTGTTAAAACATGTCTCGTAAACATGCGCAGAGGAAAATAAAATAATAATAATTTCAAAATTATTACATCACACACACCACATGCATATAAGGATACAACATTCCAAACATGATCGCATAATTAAATTCTTATGGAAAATAAATTTACGTTAGGTGTACCTTACAAATGACCTGTAATGAGAAGGGCATCAACCGTAGTGACGTTGTCGAACCTCACCTCTATTCGTATCCATGCCGAGCTCCTCAAGATAACTCCTTGAGTACAAGCCTCTCCTTCGGACGTTACTAGCCACGAGCGAATAAGAGGGATCAAGAGGAAGAAGAGAATCACACAAGGGAGCGTTTTCTCCCTTTTGGTGGTCACGACAACAAGGAGAAAGCTTCTCCTTGTTGTTGTGTGGCCAGCGACAAGGAGAAGGGGAGAGGGAGAGGAGAAGAAAAATTGGCTTAAGGTTTTCTAAAAATATTACAAGGCAATTAATGATCTCATGTGTATAATATTCTCTTAACCATATCAATGTATAATCCTCATTAATGAGTTGGATTAAAAAGCTCAAATCCAATCCATTATCCCTTAACTAAAAATTAGCCCATTAATCTCTTGGTTTGGTTCACAACTAAACAAAGTTGGTTCATGACTAATTCATGATTAAACCAAATATGGTCCAACTCTTCCATAAGAGATGTAGCCCATTCGTGCTTCCATTGCGATAAATATTTTCATATTTGTCTTATGTATGGTCCAACCAAATATTTATCTCTTAATTTAAGAATCCTATTATTTAACTTATTTTACGTCTTTTAGAGACTCGTTAGTGTGTGTAACCCAATAGGTTCCCGGTTTATCTTGATCATCTATAATTAACTACTTAATTATAGAACGATCATGAGTGGCACCTACTAGTACATCATGATCCCTAATTAGTCGTAAAATCATAGTTAATCTTAGAATTAATTCTAAACCCTTCGGTAGCTACAGTGAGTCGTGCCTCGCTCCTTTCACTCATCTTATACCCACTTGGTTCAGGACATGGTTTATGTGTCTTGTCCCCACTATGCTGACTACGTCACACCTAGCCCAAATAATACTTTCTCGTTCAGCAGATTCAAATTACTCATACATGTGTACAAGAATCTCATACTCTTAACATATGATGCTTTGGCCAAAGACTTTAAGTAATAATCCTAATGAGTAGCCATAGGGTATACATCTCCTCGCAAGGAGCAGTGAATCCTCTGTTGGCTATCCAAACACTTTCGGGCACTTCAACTTATACCCAATCATTCCAGGTCCACACCTCAATGTGATGCTTGCTTAAGATGTCAAAGTATAAGTCTCCATGACTGAGATGACTTGTATACTTCAAGTCGAAAGAAACTTGCACTCGTGTTGTAGTAAAAACTTCATATATATATATATATATATATATATATATATATATATATATATATATATATATATATATATATATATATAGAACCATATGAAGTCTTATAATGAGTCACTCCAATGAACTAGTTACCATAACTAGCATCCACTTTTAACTCTCAGCATCCCAATGTCTCCAGCCAGTGAGAAAATAACTGATTGGCTGAACCAAGGAGTATAACCCGTGTTACTCTTACAAAATTGATGATGCCCTAATACATCAATTCGACGACTAGGAAAATTTCAATATATTCATAATTGCATATGTAGATATAATCATTAGTTGCGATCCAATCATAAATTCTCTCATGCTATGAATTATATTACAGATATTCAGTAAATGAGTTTAAGATAATCAAACATATAATATGCACTCAAATTGTGAATCTATACTTATAAAATAAATAGAAAAAATTATAAGACGATTACCTTAGGACATTCCTCAAATTCTAACATAATCTACACCAACAATCTCTCCCTTTTTGATACAATGATAATTTGGGTTAAGTTAGGAAAAAGATATGCAAAAACAAACAAAAAACATGATTTTAAGAGAAGTCTGAAATAAGACAGTCAGTTTTGTTCTCTTAATCATTTTTAGGGTTAAGTTCCTCTGATTTAATTTTCTTTGGTTGCCTAATTTAAACCCGTCTAATTTAAACCTGTCTAATGCCCATCTAACTTAAACCATAACCCTCCCCCTTTGACATTCATCAAAAAATATGAGTAGATAAATGAGTCAACTGATGAAAAAAAATGTGCTAAGTAAAGAAATCATGGAAAGTAACAAAAAACTTTTCAGGATAATTGGGGGAAGGAGTTAGAGAATTTTTAACTTTTTCAAACACAAACCATTAAAAGAAATTAAATTTGCAAAACACTTTTTTGTGAAGTAGCATCTTTCTAAAAAATATTTTTGAATGTAGGTTAATAGAATTTTTTAAGTGAAATAATTTTAGAAATAAGATTATTTTTGAACAATGTTTCAAAAGGTTTGGGAAACTAAAAAGATAACTCTTGCAAGTGTTTTCAAAACCTTTCCAAAGTGTTCTCAAAAACATCTTTTAACGTATGTTTAAAATAGTTTTCAATATACTTGTAATTAATTTTGCAAAACATATATTTATGAAAAGAGTATTAGAATTTTGCATGGAAAGCTAACTTTTACAAAATAACTTTAACGTTTAAAGCAAATTTGAAAGTGATTTTGCAACATAAACTTTTGAAAAGAGCTTGTCAAATTAATTTTTAAAATATTTACAAAGTAATTTGGAAACAAAATAATTTTTCAAAATATGGTCAAGAAAAATCTATTAAAAATATTTTTCAAAATGAATATATGAAGAGTATAAGAGTGTTTTTAAAGCAAGTTTTGAACATAATTTGCAAAATATTTCAAAACGATTAAGCAAAAATAGTTTGTAAATATTTTAAGAATATTTTTCAAATAAAGTTTAGAAAGTTTTTTTTGTATTTTAATCCTTCCTCCCCCTAGACCTGGTATGTATTTAAAACTATTCATCTAGAAAAATCATCCTTAAATGTCTAACTATTAGTTACTAACTGACTACCAGAAGATAGCAGTGCTCACTTGTCTAGTCAGGTTAAGTAGATGCATCTAGTTAGTGTTTGACTAAAAACTGATTACTTAACCTGATCACTATACTATTTGGGATTTTAGCCCAGACTTGTGTTGATGCACTGATATAAGCATCTTAAGTCCAGGCAATCTGTGTATGCATCTCACGCTATTATACATTTTGGAATATACAATCAAGGGAGTCCTAGTGTGTTTATGAAATGCTCAAGTCCTAGTTCTATAGAAACATGCTTTCTATGGATTTGATCTAGTCTAAGGCTAAAATCAATTTTGAAATTCTAAGGAAATAGGAATTTTAAACGTAAGAAAGTATCCTAGAATTTTCAAATTATTTGGGAAATATTTTGAAAACAACTAGCCTAGTCTATAATCCAAATAAGATGATAAAAAGTGGATAATTATATAGATCAAGTCAGCCAAGTATACAGAGTATGGCAGTCTACTAAGATGATCAAGTATGGTCCTCATCAACTGGAGGGGGTGGAGATAGCTTAGGTACTCACATGGCTCGAAGGGTCTACTACAGTCCGATGGTCATCTCCTCTTGGATTAAGGAGAAACCAATGGGCATCTCTCCTTGAATAGTGCTGAATCCATCCGAGACTGACTACTGGAGCTATGCGGAGGACTTCTCAAGTTGCGATAATTGGTCTTCGACGGATAGTGAGGTGGAGGGCTATGTCGAGGTCAAGGGTTGGGTCAGAGTTAGAGGATATCCAAAGAGCTCCTCTGCCATGAATGCTAGCATCTCCTCTCCCTCGTCGAGAATGATGGGTGGAAAGTTGTCCTCGTCTCGCCTGGTAAATCTGGTTGTGGTCCTGATCTCCAGGCTAGTCCCTCCCTGAGCAGTGATGTCTATATGTACTAATGCAAACTGATGCTGGCTAATCTTGTCATATGTGCTAAGGGGAGTGGTCGTACGCTACATCATATCTACCCCTATGGCCGAGAATATATATGTCAAAATATGACAGTATGACATGTGAACTTGCAGCCTATTGACAAGATTGGATGCATGAATGATATTGTAGAATATGTGTAATGCAATTTTGATGTCAAGGTGATGGCATAGTGTATACAGGAAAAATGAATGAGATGGTCGCATCATCACAACATCGCGAGATGTGATCAGCAGAATATAGGTAGTCAGGACTCGATATAGGATATAGTTATGAACCCTAAAAGAGAGTGATCTAAAGTCAATCACCGTAGGTAGTCTCTCCTCCCCCCCAAAATACATGTAGATAGTATCTAATGTAATATAGGAGTAGGGAAATGGCAAATCTTTACTAGGGTAACACAAAAATAGATAAGAAGATCTCCTAAGTCCTAAACTATCATACAATAGAGCGGGGGAGAACTGAAAGTCCTTTCCACCAACTCTAGTGGAATAGGTCAGGTCATCAACTTTAACTAGATTTTTGTAAAACTGGGCACATAAATCTAAGTTTACTGAATGACTATAGTAAACTAGTTTATCCAGCTGATAGTAATCGATAATTTTTACGATAGGTGCACAGTATCTGGTGAAGAATGACCTACTCAAAAACCTAGATTCTAATGCAACATATATATGCTTCAGAAGATCTAATCTAAGCCGCTCAAAGGGAAATCTAGCATTAGTAGATGGGGCATTGCTAGGGCTAGGGGTAACATGTCATCGTTTCCTAATTTTATACAAGCAAAGCATGCATATAACAACATATAAATAGCCAAAATTAACTAGAAAGTTAGGTTATGGTGTACCAAGGAGGCATTATTGAGATTTTTGAGGGGAAAAGATGAAAAAGTAGTGAAGATTAGCAGTAGAAGGTGCCTTCTCGCAGCCAAAGTTGCGAACGGAGTGCCACTTTGTTCACTGGAAAAATTGGTATTGAAGGCGCCGCCAGCTTCATTGAAGGTGCCTTTTTATAGAAGGCGCCTTCAACTGACTGAAAGAGTCTTCAGTCGGTTGGGGCGGGAAATTTCCAGCCCTTGCGAGGGCACCTCCGATTGACTCGGAGGCGCCTTCGGAGGCGTATTTTTTTATCTTAATTATTAATTTAAATTTAATTTTAAGTTTAATTTTAGTTTAAGTTTAAGCTTAATTTTAGTTTATTTTTTAACATTTAAATTTTAAATTTTTAAAATTTAATTTTAAGTTTAAAATTTTTAATTTAAGTTTAAGTTTAAAATGTTTTACTTTAAGTTTAAGTTTAAAATTTTTAATTTATGTTTAATTTTACTTTAATTTTAATTTAATTTAAATTTGGATTTCAATTTAATATTAATTTAATTTATTTTAATTTTAATTTAGTTTTAGTTTTAATTTAATTTAATTTTTAATTTAGTTTGGATTTTTATTTAATTTTAATTTAATTTCAAATCCTTAGTCATCTCACCCGATTTACATTTTCAATTAGGGAACTCTATAGTTTTGTGAGATGAGTTAGATTAAATTTTAGGGTTGGGTTTAACTTTGTGTTAGATTCAAGTTTAGCTTTGGGTTGAACAAATAGGTATTTTTCGGATAAACTTCTAACCTATGGTGAGTCACTTGAACATCATTAGAGTAACTATGCCTTCAAGGTTTTCTAAATAATCTTATCCACTAAACTTAGTACAAAATTTTGGTCTAACTAGTTAGAATTCATAAGGGATAGATTTAGTTAGTTCCACTAAGTCAAATATACCAGGTCGAAGCAATATCTTCCTAGACATGCATAGACAGAGTTTCCCTAACTTACTATCATCCAATAGTTCACCAGTACCATTGGTCGAGTTAAACTTTTGTCCCTTTTTAGACTAGTCCTAATTACCCATTCAGGTAGGTTTATTGATTCTAGAGGTGCAAACTAGTTTGGAACCTCCCCTGAATTATTGGACTTGGATTTTTAGTTTTGGATTTGTGTCGATTTATTTTATAGTTATAATAAACTTGGTTGTAGTTTGAGTTTAGGTTAATTTTGTTTTTATTTAATTTATGTTTATTTGATTTGATTTTAATCTTTTGGTTTAAAGTTTTGATTTTCAAGGTTGAGAGTGAATTATTTGATTTATTTTGATTTGTGTAGTGAATGTTATTTTTTGGTATATAGTATTGGTCGAGTCCTACTTGTGTGGTTAGGCACACTTTTGGAACCTAGGCCTTAGTATGATTTTTATTTTGAGTGACCAGAGATATAGATGTTTTGTTAGTCGAGCTGGACTTGCATCCAAGTCCGGACTTATTATACATAGCTCTTAGTGATCCAAGTATGATATCAAGGTACTTGGATCTAGTTGTAAACTTTTCTACTAGTTCTTTTAGTTCAAGTATTTCACCTTTCAATCTAGAATTGTCCTCCTCAAGTTTTGCAACTTGGGTCGAGATTTCAGGTTGAATTGGCTTAATTGTTGAGTTTGAATTTAGTTGATCGTTAAGTATTTTATTTTCCATATTTAGTTTATTTATTTTATTTTCAGACATAGTTAATTTTTTATCTAAACATGCAATGATTTTAAAAAATTTCTTTCTAAAAGCAGACTGTACTTCATCGGAATCTTCGGAAATGAGTGCGGACTCGTGGCTCGATTCAGGTTCGGACCCATCTTCTGATTCACTTTTCGATTATGCTTCGTAAGCCATCAGTGTAAGGTAGTTGGTGTGCTTTGGTTCATCACCATTTGATTCCTCCGCAGATGACTCGCCCCAAGTCGCGTTGAGGGCTTTCTTCTTCTTGAGGTTTGGGCAATTGATCTTGTAATGTCCCTTCTTGTTGCATCTAAAGCACATGATGTTGGTCTTGTTGTTGTTGGTGTTTGAAGTGGAGTTGATCTTCTACAGGTCTCTTTTGGTGAAGTTCTTCTTTCTCCTGGTGAATACTTTTCTTACAAGGTTCACCAGGTATTCTTCATCATCTGGGCCTTGGTCAGACTCAACTTCAAGTTCTGGTTTTGTTCTAGATATTTCTTTTAATGTTCCTATAATAAGAGCAACACCTTTCCTGGTTTTGGCATTAATCTGTTTGTGCGGTTCGAATTCACAGAAAAGTTCATCTAATTTAAGTTTATAAAGATTCCTTGAGATTTTGTAGGCATCCACAATAGATGCTCACAATGCATTTCGAGGGAAGACATTTAGGGCATACCTTATCAGGTCTCGGTTCTCCATCTAATAACCAATTTGTGAAGTCCATTGAGAATGTCCTTTATCCTTGCGTGTAGTTGACTGGGAGTCTCACCTTCTTGCATTTGATATTAAATAATTTATTTAAAAATAGGTCTCTTTTAGTTATCTTTTCATCGTTGGTTCCTTCGTGTAGTTCTATGAGTTTGTCCCATAGCTCTTTTGCGTTTTCATGTGGGCCGACGCAGTTTAATTCCTCCTTCATTAGTCCGCACTAGATTATGTTGAGGGCCTTGAAGTCGATCTAGGCCTTATTCTTCATTTCCGGATTTCAATTTTTTGGGTCCATTGGAATTCTAGTGTTGTGGTCAACTGGTGCCTTGTAACTTTTAGTGATGTTGAACCATTGACCGAAATTAGTCTTTAGATATACTTCCATCCACTTCTTCGGTTAGTATTAGCCCTAGTACTAATTATGAGATGATTGTAAATGGCTCATTTTGTATCATATATCATTATCAATATAAGATAAAGTTGGTTATTATATTTATTGCAGTTTAGTACCGATTGAATAAATATAATAATGTCCTTGGGTAGTAGGTTCTTATCTACAATATATCAATTGGTTGAATTGATAGTGAGATATTGTAGAGAATACTACTCTTAATTATTCCTAGTTGAACATTAAAATACAAGGATAATATTAATACATTAAGACTAGCATATAGGTGAACAGATGACTTAATCTCACAAGTCATGAATATGAGATATCAGGTTAATACATGAGTATATATTAGAGAATATATACTAAATGACCTTCCATGAGAATGTTTCATAGATCGTTATATAAGTGTCATAAACATTCTTATGTGACTATTGGTATGAATAGTCCTTAGGCCTGAAGTCACTACGGTTCCCTACATAAAGAGTTGTGTACTTTGGTATCGACAAACATCACATGTAACAAGGTGGACAATAAAGTTGATCACTGGGTATGCAATGAATTATGCAGAGGGATGTGAGTGATGTAGATGGGATATATCCCTTCCATATGACGGAAGTGATATCTGTGGGCCCCTTGATTAGTAAGACACAAGAAAGCAATGAGTCAATATGAGATATTGAACTTATTTGATTGAGTGTGTCTACTTAGAGATCAAGAAATACAAATGTTGATAAGAGGATGACATGGTCTATGCCTCATTGATCAATCTAGATATCAAGGATAGAGGGACCAAGTCATACATGATGATAGCCATGGACAGGTTAGGTCGGATCTCGACTTTCTCATCACTTGGGTAGCAATGATGTCTTGCTAGATGCCACTCATTGTTTATGTATCGCAAATGTTGATTTAGGTACATTGCCAACGTTACAAGAGCCTATAGAGTCACACACTAAGAACAAGTTGATATGGATATGGATTCATGTGATGAATCAATGGATTAAGTATAATCCGAATTTGACTCATTGAGTTAGACTCAAAGGGATCCAATTGATGGATTGAGTTCAATTGCATGGGAATCAATGGGTTAGACTCATTGGGTGAACTTGAGTTCACAAAGGAAGTTGAATGATCAAAATTCAACCATTGGATTGAATGGTTGATTTTTAGCCATTGGATTAGAAAATGAAAGGGTGATTAGAGGATGAAAGGGTGGAGACTCTTGGTATACCATGAGATGGTTATAAATATCATTTGGATGATATTTTTTCATAAGTTTTCCTTTGCTTGAGAAGGTGAAAAGTCCCCTTGATCTTCTTCTTCCTCCTTCCCTTTTCTTGGCCGAGACACACATATAGGTTGCTAGCACAACCTTGTGTGTTTTCCCTCTCCATTTTACTTTGTTTGTGAGATAATCAAAGACAAGGCTTGTTCGTGTGGATACCATAGAGGCATGGATGCTTGAACACGTTGAGATCTGGATCCAATGAAAAGGCTGCTGTCGGGATTGCGAAGGGCACGCAACAAAGGTATAATCCTATCATGTAGCTTAGTATAGATTAGGAATAGAAAATGTTTCTTCCCTTCGCGTGGATTTGCTGGATAAGAGGATCTAGTAATTTTTCTGCTGCATTTCTGCGTCTTTGGCGCGCTAGATCCCAACATCTTCTAGAAGGGAAAGTCATCTCTATTGAAGAGTGGTGGACGAACGGTGATGTATCCTTCGTTTTGTGCCATGTGGAACTAAGATAGAAAAACTAGCAAAAGGTACCAAGACTTAGTCTTGGATTAGCAGAGTTTGAAAAAAATATCAAAGAACTCGAGTGGTGTTACACCAATTTCGAGTAAAAAATCGATCAAGAAATCATTATTCGAAAAGGTAATTTCTACCAATTCAAATAGGATACGAGAAAACACAAAGCAATTAAAAAAATGGTTCTCTTGGCTTGATTAATTGTTGCACCAATTCAGAATAGAACCTGCTCTGATACCACTTGTTGGAAC
Source organism: Zingiber officinale (assembly GCF_018446385.1). NCBI lineage: Eukaryota > Viridiplantae > Streptophyta > Magnoliopsida > Zingiberales > Zingiberaceae > Zingiber > Zingiber officinale. Next base: position 44,433,138 of record NC_056002.1, on the reverse strand, counting down.
GAGACACACGTAAGAGGGGGAGGGGGTGAATCACGTGGTTTTAAAAAATCATTCTTTTTAGTTTTGAAAACAAAGTAAAAACATAGCGGGCTACTAAGTTAGAAAGCGAGAAAGAAAAACAAATAGACAGAATACGAACACAAACGATTTTACTTGGTTCGAAGCCTTCGACGACTCCTACTCCAAGACCCAGGTCTCTTGGACCTATCGATGGGTAATCCACTAAAATACCTCTCTCGGAGCCTCCGGAAGAGGGGATCAAGTACAAAGAAGGTAGGAGAAGTGTAACACACTACAATTCCCTTTTTCAGTAATTAAGTACAAAGAAATAACTTTGTTACCGACACATAGAGATTAAAGTGAGAGCGCTCGTGTATGGGTGTCAGTCTGTCAGCCACGATTAGAAGTTCTTAGAGTAGTTGTAGGGTGTAACAACTTTACAGTAGAGTCATAGCAGGAAGTCAGCACAGTTGGAACCTCAAAAGGACGTATAGTAGCTCGTATAGAAGTTGTATTTGGAAGCTTGGTCGAGACTGCCTTTTAAAGGACATAGAGGGGCGCCTTCTATAAGCATTAAAGGCCTTCAATGCGGAAAATTTGATCTCGACTTTGCATGGCCTTATCTGTGACGATGCCCAAAGTTTATCCCTTGGAAGGCGCCTTCCATGCCATTGAAGGAGCTTTCCATGAACAGTGCGAAGGCGTCTTCGATGAACAGTGCAAAGGTGCCTTCCAATGCTTGAAGGCGCCTTCAGGTACTATTCATCCGAAGATTTTTTGCTCCTTTTGCCCTGCAAATTGTGTTAGTCCAAAATAAAAATATTTAACTTGTAAAACAAAGTTAGCATAGTGATAATAAGAGGTAGTAATTAGTTCTTGTCCTCCCAGAACCAGGAACTAGTTAAGGTCTCAGATTAGGGATTCAAAATGGCTCTAACCTAGACTGACGCCTACTGTCCCTTAACTAGAATGAGTCCTCACTTAGTCACTCTCCTCAAGTGACTTACCTTTACTTACCAATTTCCTGTTGGTTGACTAGTCTCTTGACCCACTAGGTCTTTATGCAATTGTCTGGTCCGCAGACCTAACTGGATTTCTGCCGGTTGTTAGGTCCAGCAAATCCAACCGGACTTCCCGCCAGATATTCGATCGGTCCATTGACCTATTTGGACTTCGCACTAACTATCCAATCCTATAGACCTAGCTAGATTTCAACCTAGTGTTAGGTCCTCCAGACCTGTCAACTCCTACACACTTAGTAACATAATTAGAGCACAACATACCTAACTTAACTCCCTTATCATTCATCAAAATCTGAGTTAGACCGTTAGTACAATCTGCACCAACAGTCGTGGCCTCCTACAACCATCTGATCATGGCATCAAAGGAGAGAGGATTAATTGTATCTTTGAATTTAAACCAATAAAGGTCACATCAAATCTCAATACTAACCTGTCATTTCAGATACTTTTTTCAGAGGAGTTACATCACATGGCAGAAATACGAATCACATTTATTAGGGATGGGAGGTGGTAAGCATGCTTATAATAAAAAGGCGTGCTTATTATACTAAGCATTAATGATAAGTGACATGCTTAGTTTTCAAGGCGCCAGTGTGATGTCAGCTCGGGCCTAGCGACATAACTAGGATCGAGAGTCTGGTCAGAGAACAAGAGACATAAGAAACATAAGTGTCTAGTCAGTCAGACTTATAACTTCTTCAACTAGACTTAAAGAGGAGACTTATGATACAATGAATAACGTGGGGCCCTCAAAGTTGGGTCAAAGTCAAGAAAGTCGGTTGAGGTGGTGGTTAAAGTCAAAGAGGGGTCAACACTCAAGGCTAACATAGTTGCATGTCTCAGTCGAGTGGTCTAGTCGATCAGACTACTAGTCCGTCAGATCTCGAGTCGCTCTAGATTCGAAAACCTTGAGTTGTATTAGTGCTATTCAGAGCTGAGTCATGTATCTTGATCGAGTAGTATAACTAATTGGATTGTTGGTCTGATCGAACATGCTAGGCACACAGCTCGACTAGACTAGACTCTTTGGCCTAGCGGAGAGGCTGAGCGAAAGTCGAACCCTCGAGAGGCTCATCATTCTTTAGCTGACCCAACCTCATCCACGAGCAAAGTCTGATCGGACGACAAAGGGGAACCGGTCGACCTACTAGTAAAGCATATTGAGGGTCCATCAATCCAATGACCTAATATTTCTTTTTGACATTTTATGTAACAATTGTTAGAGAATCAAGAGAATATTTCCTGTACAATCTTTACGATGGAAGCTTCTACCCTACAAAGCATATAAGTAGTGGGTCCATTTTTGAAAAGGTGCCATAATACTAGAATAGTCGATCCTTTTTTAAAAATACATTGATATTCGTGCATGGAGGAAAATTACCACTATATAAGGGCTTTCCTCCTAAAGGTGCAAGTACACAACATTATGCACTTAGAGTCTACTATTCCTTTATGCTATTTATTACATTCTTTATCCTCTCGACCACCTGTTTGACTTCAGTGTCGGAGTACCTGTGTTTGGGACCCCACCCTGGCCCTGTGGCTGACGTTTTCATCTCCGTATTTTCCTTTTTTGATACATAGGATCACTCAATGTCCTCTTCTTTTAGCTCAAAGTCTTCTCAAAATCAACACTGAGGCCACCTACCCAGCACACCATCTTCCCTGATTTCAGATAAGATTAGTTAGCATTAATAGTTTTTAAGTCTTTATAGCTACTCTATTAGTATATCAAGCTCCTCACTATTGAACATCTCTCCATCATTTATTTTCTCATAAGTGACATTTACATCTACAAGTAATTGGGATGTGGATTGAATTTGTGAATTAGCTGAATGTATCTCTACTTTCTCATTTTGAAATGCATCATGGTTTTGGGTTATGATGAAGTTCGACATTTTTATGGTCGAGTAAGGCTTCATTCAACAAATTGCTAACCATTCACTAAATCTTCTTCTCTTCATCGAGTATTCAATATAAAAAACTTGACCAACTTGTATCTCGAAAATAAAAGGTTCAAACTTGTTTAATCTTTTATTTGCATTGACTTTAACTAAATTATAGTTTGAATATATTCTAGTACTTGTTCTTGGAGTCAGATTATACCATGAACATTTGAATAACACACTTTTTTTTAGGTAAAGCAAGATATTCAACCTCAATGATTTCATCAAGTCTACCATAGTAATCAAATTTAGTATTAGTGTTATTGATAGATCATTTTGAACAAACACCTGAATTATAAGTCAGTATGTGTGAATCACATTGTGCCATGTGAAGTTTAAAACTATTAACATAGCAACCAGAGTAGATTCTTATATATGGAGATGTCCTAATGCAAAATACATTATCCTTTTATTTTGCACATTTGATCTACTACCCTTCACCTAGAAAAATGGTTATGATATGAATTATTGATTATATAACACACTAACATCAATTAACAAATGTCATTGTAACATCATTCTGAGAAATGAAGTTCTGCCATAATGTTCAAAAACCTTGCAATAGTCGATAGTCAAAAATGGCCAAAAGGTATGTGATCCTGTCCGAACGCTGAGTCGATGGACGCTGGGCACGTGGCGCTCTTCCAACTGATGACGTGGATCTCTGACTGGCCGTATGGATCCCCGGTGAACCTGCAAAGAAGTCGGGCCGGGAAGGGGTTCCCGGCAACAACCCTCCGACGCTCAAGTCAGGCAAGAGGAAAACGAGGAAGTGGCTCCGAAGATGTGAGATCGCGTACCTCCGTCGAAGTCTGAGGGCTCTTATATAGAGCTGTGGGGAGGCATATGCACACCTACCGAGGCATACACGTGTCCTTTACCATACCTTAGTATGGGCTTGTCAGAGGAGCATGCCTGACACCATACTGCTACAGTCCGAGCACCTCTCTGATGGGACGGTAGAACCTTCTGTCGTAAGATTCTGCGCATGGCTTGGTCGTTGAACATGCATGTTATCAGAAGATGTCTCCCAATGTCCCCTTGTCCTTGTCTCCTTTTTCCCCGAGCCGAGCGTCCATCCGCTCGGCAGGCATTGGTCCGACCGAGCGTAGGTCTTGGTCCGACCGGGAAGATTTCACTCCATCGCGTGCTCGGCTGAGCTGTTCCTTCACAGCATTGTTGCTTTACGCCTCGGCCGAGCGGGCTAGCCGCTCGGCCTGGCGACCCTGTTCACCATGAGCGTCGGAAACCCGACTCCCCGTCGAGTTGTCTTTGATTCCGCTCGGACCCGTTCGGCCGGTCGACCCACCCCTTCTCCGATCGGCCGAACCTCATGCTGACCCTTTTGACTCTTGACCTCTACGTGGCGTTGACTCCCCTCCCAAGGGGGTCCCCCAACCTTACTGCCGGATCACTTGCCTCCCCTTAAAATCTAGTCGAAGGAGGCTGATCCTGTCCGAACCAGGAGTCAACGAACGCTGGGGACGTGGCGCTCCCTGCTGGATCCTCGAGTGCTCCGGCGAACCTGCAACAAAACCGAGCCAGGGGGGGTGTCCCGGCGACGGCCCTCCGACGCTCAAGTCAGGCGAGGAATGGATGAAGAAGGTGGCTGCAGAATGAAGACTCGCGTACCTCCGGTGAAGAAATGGAGACCTTATATAGACCTCTCGAAGGAGCCCGGGGCGTGCCAATCAAAGCAATCACCTGCTTTTGACCATGCCCAGGTATGGGTCTGTCAGAAGGACCATGCCCAGATATGGGTCTATCAGAAAGACGTCCATAAGGCCATACCGCTACTGTATCAACCTCTCCATGATGTGACGGCGAGATCCTCCATCATGCACTCTTGTGTACAGCGTAATCATCAGACATGCCTTTGCTGACATCCCATATCCTGAGCCGAACGAATAGGCCGCTCGGCTAACCTTCGTACCCTCGCCCTTGTCCTGGCCGAACGGACCACCCGCTCGGCCCTTCGGTCCCAGCCGGGCAGACGCCCCGCTCGGCCATTCGGTTCTCCCGCCTTGGCGTCGGAAACCCCAGCCCATGACTGGGTTATCTTTGGTTCCGCTCGGACCTACTCAGCTGCTCGGCGCGGCCATTAACCGCTTAGTCAGCCCTCCATCTGTCCTCAAGCTGAGACCCTTCAGGAAGTGGATCTCCCATTCTTACCGCCGGATCACTTGCCTTCCCTTCAAGTCTAGTCGAAGGAGGCAGTGAGTCCGACTGACTGGACTATGTGTCCGAGCGGGCGGTCGCCGCCTTTCCGTCGCTTATAATATCCCTGGGGCCGTTCGGCCCTTCTGCCAAATTCAGCCGCTCGGCTCTTCGTTTTGGTTGTCTTGTCGCTCAACGTGGATGTTTGCTTGTCGAAATCTTCTCGAAAATCACGCAAATCCTCTTCATTAAACCGAAGCATGCGCGGTATGGGCGCCTTAATTGCGCCTGGTGACAGAGCGCCACGTGGCTCTTCTCGGGTGGCGGTGACGGGCCGTACGATGGGACGCAATTACTTTGAAATGGACGGCCCGATGATGTTCTTATTTCTCGTGACCTGGATCGGACGATGGAGGCTAACCGACTTCGGTCGTATAAAGCCTTAGTCCTCCTCCTCTGCCGCATCTTTGCTCGTGCTTTGTCCTTCTGCCTCCTCTGTTGCTGCAGCCTCCAGCGATCCAGTTCCCGTTTTTCGGCGGCTATCCTCTCACCGGCGATCTTCTCCGCCCATCTCCTTCTTAGTGAGCCTTCTTTCCTCACTTACCAGGTCTTTCCTAATCGTTTCACCTCTCTTTCGTTGCTATCCTTTTGTCTCTTCGAGATGGCGAGCTCTTCCGAACCCGCTACCCATGTTCACGGTCCATGGTATATGAGTATGGAAAGTAAATTTGACGAGGAGGGCGCTCGGAGTCTTGTTCGGACGTACGGGATCCCGGACGACCATGAAATAGTTATAGCCGACCCGACCGATCGGCCCCATAACCCGCCGATCGGTACCATTTACTTTTTTCTAGACCAATTCCAGGGCGGCCTTAGATTTCCTACCCATCCATTCATTTTGGAGGTTTGTAATTATTTCCGCATCCCGCTCGGCCAACTTGTGCCGAACTCCTTTAGGTTGCTGAGCGGGGTGGTTGTCCTCTTTAAGCTGCATAATATCCCACTTGACCCCAAAATATTCCACTTCTTCTTCTACCCCAAACAATCCGAGTTTGGCACTTTTATTTTCCAGAGTAGAATAGGCTTTAAATTTTTTGATAATATGCCGACCTCCAACAAGCACTGGAAGGAATTTTTCTTCTATATCCGACTTCCCGAGCGGCCAGCATTTCGAACCAAATGGCAGACCGCCGTGCCGACCTAGCCGGAGCTCGGCAAATTCAGAAGCAACCCAGCCTACCTTCATACGGTGAACCGGTTGTCCGGTCAGCGGTACAAGATCGACCAGTTGCTTCTCAAGGGGGTGTTGTACATTTTCGGATTATCTCCCGTTCGGGCCAATCTCCCCTACCGCATGGGTAAAAGACTCTTTACTCCCTTCGCCTTTTTTATCTAACTGATTTTAATTTATTCTATTACAGCTGAAGTCATGTGGCGCTCCAAAGCTACCGCTCATCTGAAGTTGAAGGCCGTGGAAATTGAAGCGGCTACCAAAAAAGAGCTCGCCGAGCGGGGTCTCATCCCCAGCCGCCCGGCAGATGCAGGAGAGGGGGGGGGGGGCGCAGTCCGCCCCTGAAACAGAAGCTGCCCCATCCGCCGAGCTGGGAGTCCCTCAGGTCGGGGATCCACCGCTGGAAGTTCGGCGAAAGCGTCGAAGAGACTCCAGCCTTCCGCCGACCCAAGAGGGCGAGCCACAGGCGCCGGTCGGGGTCGCTTCGCCAGATCGCACGCCGTCGTGGATCGGGACCCCAGTGACCTCGCCCACCGCACAGCCCTCTGGCTCTCCTCCACGGACTCGTCGTCGCTTACGATGGTTGGGCGAAACCTCAACCATAGAGGAGTCCTCGAGACAGGCGACCGCGGCTGACAAAGCGCCGAACGGCCACCCTACCATCAAGACTACCCTCCGATTCCCATCGGAGGAATATTTATTGTCCGTCGATCGGCCATCTAGCCCCGTCCATGAAATAACCCTGACGGGTCCGCTCGCCAAGCTTTTTGAGGACGCGCAGATTCAAGTGGCCCTCATGACGCCCAAGCAGCTCGGCAATAACAACATGCAGCAGGCCACTCAGGTAAATTCATCTTTCTTCCTGTGTCATGCTATTGTTTGATTCCTGATTTTATTATTTAGCATTGGGCGAGCAAATCGCCACTAGCCATCGGCTAGCCGAATGGAGGATCTCCCGAAAACTCCAAGTATCGGGGTCCATCACGAGCGGGAGAAACAAACCCTCGAGGCCGAATAAAAAGGTCGCCGATCCGCTACAGGTGGCCCGACCAAGACTTGGTGAAGAAGCGTGACGGGGACGTGAAGCGCGCCAATGGCCGGAAGAGGCGGGCGATTGCTGATCTGGATAAGATGAAAGTTGAAGTTCGGCCCTAGATCAACAATCTAAAAGTCGGAGGCCCAAATGAATGCCGAGCGGAGGTTCGTTCTACCGAACGCACAAAGGTCGAGATGGACTCAAGGCGGTCAAGATTCCTTAATCGCCTCCCAAGGTGCTTAAAAATATAAGGAGGAGAGCTGAGTCGCCAGCGCCAAGAATATCTCCGCCGAACGGTTCGGCAAAATTCGGCGACAACGCCTCTCAACTTTCGCCGAGGCCAAGGTCACCATGGCGTATTTGAAGAAGGGTGGCCACCTTCCTACGGGAATGCATATTCCCTCCTCCGACCTGGCGGCCATGATTGATGATATCCCGGACGCCTTTTTTAATTTTGAAGACCCGGAGTGAGGCGAGTTCTTTCAAGTGCTTTCTGTATTTCATCCGCTCAGCGGATGCAAAAATTTTTTTGTACGTACCGTTCGGCCTCCTTATGTTCCTTTGCTTGTATTTTTTGTTTGCCCTTCATTGTCTCTTTTTAGTGTGTTTCTGCTTATTCGTAGAATCAGTTGGACTCCCCGTGTTTCCTACTAAACGACCGATCGGGTTAATCAATTGACTTGTTTCCTCAAAATCGTTTAGCGCTTGGCTATACTGTTGGCCTTCAGTGAATGCGAAGTGTTGGCAAACCGACGGCCGATCGGCCTTAATCAATCTGGTACTTGCGAACGATTATAGTCGGCGCGGATGTTTATAGCCGATCGGCGCGGCTCTCGATCTTTAACGACGGTGCTCGTCGGCGCGGATATTTATAGCCGATCGGCGCGGCTCTCGATCTTTAACGACGGTGCTCGTCGGCGCGGATGTTTATAGCCGATCGGCGCGGCTCTCGATCTTTAATGACGGTGCTCGTCAGCGCGGATGTTTATAGCCGATCGGCGCGGCTCTCGATCTTTAACGACGGTGCTCGTCGGCGCGGATGTTTATAGCCGATCGGCGCGGCTCTCGATCTTTAACGACGGTGCTCGTCGGTAGCGGATGTTTATAGCCGATCGGCGGCTCGGATCTTTAACGACGATGCTCGTCGGCGCGGATGTTTATAGCGGATCGGCGCGACTCGATCTTTAACGACGGTGCTCGTCGCGGATGTTTATAGCCGATCGTGCGGCTCTCGAACGGTGCTCGTCTGTGCGGATGTTTATAGCCGATCGGCGCGGCTCTCGATCTTTAACGATGCTCGTCGGCGCAGATGTTTATAGCCGATCGGCGCGGCTCTCGATCTTTAACGATGCTCGTCGGCGCGGATGTTTATAGCCGATCGGCGCGGCTCGATCTTTAACGACGGTGCTCGTCGCGGATGTTTATAGCGGATCGGCCTCGATCTTTAACAACGGTGCTTCGGCGCGGATGTTTATAGCGGATCGGCGCGGCTCTCGATCTTTAGGTGCTCGTCGGCGCGATGTTTATAGCCGATCGGCGCTCTCGATCTTTAACGACGGTGCTCGCGATGTTTATAGCCGATCGGCGCGCTCGATCTTTAACGACGGTGCTCGCGGCGGATGTTTATAGCCGATCGGCGCGCTCTCGATCTTTAATGACGGTGCTCGGGGCGGATGTTTATAGCCGATCGGCGCGGCTCTCGATCTTTAACGACGGTGCTCGCGGCGGATGTTTATAGCCGATCGGCGCGGCTCTCGATCTTTAACGACGGTGCTCGTCGGCGCGGATGTTTATAGCCGATTGGCGCGGCTCTCGATCTTTAACGACGATGCTCGTCGGCGCGGATGTTTATAGCCGATCGGCGCGGCTCTCGATCTTTAACGACGGAGCTCGTCGGCACGGATATTTATAGCCGGTCGGCGCGGCTCTACGGTTTAACGTCTGGGCTAGACGACCGTTAAGGCTAATTTTGACGCTTCCGTTCGGCGTAGCTCTTTGCCTTCCTTTCACCCAGCTTGGATAATGCCCTCCTGGCCGAACGGCTCAGGGTCTACTTCGTCGAGCATTTTGGCTCGGATAATATACCTCCGTCCGAATGGTACGGGGCCTTCGCTCCTCGTTGACGATGCCTTATATTTGTTCTCTTGATTTTTCATTTCTGCATTTCAAGCATCCAGTCGAAAGAAGTACATAGGATGATTTACATTGGCACACCTTTCACCCCGCCCGGTAAGGCTGGAGGTGGTTCGCGCTCCACGGCCTATCTAGCTGTTGGCCGTCCTTATCCTCCAAATAATATGCGCCCGAGCGGAGCTTTTCGATGATTTTGAAGGGACCTGCCCACGGAGCTTCAAGCTTGCCAACGTAGCCGACCGGCTTGATTTTCTTCCAGACGAGGTCGCCGACTTGGAAGGATCGGGGAATGACGCGCCGGTTGTAGTTTTGCTTCATCCATTGACGGTACGCCATCAGCCGAACAGATGCCTTGGCCCGCTCCTCATCAACCAAGTCCAGCTCCAAGTTCCTCCGCTCGGCGTTGCCTCCATCGTAACATTGGACCCGGACGCACTCGACGCCGACTTCAACCGGAATGACCGCTTCGCCGCCGTACACCAGATGAAAAGGTGTAACACCCGTTCCTTCCTTAGGAGTTGTTCGGATGGCCCATAAAACGCCCGGCACTTCATCCGGCCAACTTCCTCCTAAGTGGTCAAGCCGAGCGCGCAGAATACGAAGAATTTCCCGATTGGCTACTTCGGCTTGACCGTTGCTTTGGGGGTAAGCCACAGACGTGAAGTGTTGCTCGATGCCGTAGCTTTTGCACCAATCTTCTAGCACCTTCCCTGTGAATTGCCGCCCGTTGTCGGAAACCAGTCGGCGAGGGATACCGAACCTACAGATGATGTGTTGCCATATGAATTTTTTGACCATCTGTTCGGTGATCCTGGCTAGTGGCTCGGCTTCCACCCACTTGGAGAAATAATCGACCGCCACCAGCAAAAATTTCCTCTGCCCGGTCGCCATCGGAAATGGACCCACGATATCCATTCCCCATTGATCGAACGGACATGAGACGGTTGATGCCTTCATCTCCTCTGCCGGTCGGTGGGAGAAGTTGTGATACTTCTGGCACGAAAGGCATGTAGATACTGTCCGAGCGGCGTCTATTTGTAAGGTCGGCCAAAAGTATCCAGCTAGCAGGATCTTCTTAGCTAATGATCGTCCGCCCGGATGCCCTCCACACGATCCTTGATGTACTTCTTGGAGAATGTAAGCCGAGTCTTCCGAGCTCACGCATTTCAACAGCGGACGTGAGAAAGCCTTCTTGTAGAGCTGATCACCGATGAGTGTGAACCGACCGGCCCTCCTCCTGAGCAGCTGGGCTTCATCCCGATCAGCCGGTGTGGCTCCTAAGCGGAGGAACTCTATGATGGGTGTCCTCCAGTCGCTTGGAAACGTGAGTCCTGTCGACGTGCGCTACCAGCAGTACTTTTTCAATTGGTTGCTGAATGGTGACCGGCACTATAGAACTTGCTAGTTTGGCCAAGTCATCGGCTACCTGGTTCTCCGTTCGGGGAATCTTTTGAATAAGGACCTCTCGGAAAGTAGCTTTGAGTTTTTCAAAGGCTTCAGCGTAGAGCTTAAGCCGAACGCTGTTGATTTCAAAGGTGCCAGAAAGTTGCTGAGCGGCCAACTGTGAATCCGAATAGAGTGTCACCCGACGCGCTGCCTGCAGTCCGGCTATGAGGGCCTCATACTCTGCTTCATTGTTGGTGGCTTTGTAGTCCAGCCGGACGGATAGGTGCATCTTTTCTTCTTGAGGTGAGAGCAGCAATATTCCAATCCCACTTCCGAGCCGAGTGGAAGACTCATCCACATATATTCTCCACAGAGCTTCCGGCTCTGGCCCCTGCACTTCGGTCACAAAATCAGCCAAGGATTGCGCTTTGATCGCCGAGCGGGGCTGGTATTGGATGTCAAATTCACTTAGTTCTGTCGTCCACTTGATGAGCCGTCCGGACGCTTCTGGATTCAACAGCACTCTTCCTAGTGGACTGTTTGTCCGGACTATGATGGTGTGAGCCAAGAAATATGGTCGAAGGCGCCGAGCGGCTAGAACCAAAGCAAAGGCCAACTTCTCGAGCCCGGTGTAACGAGATTCAGCATCTTTTAAAATGTGGCTTAGAAAATACACCGGCTGCTCTTCGCCGCTCGCCCTCACAAGTGCTGAGCCTACAGCATGTTCAGTTGACGACAGATACATATAAAGTGACTCACCCCCGATCGGCTTGGCAAGTACAGGCAGAGAATTTAGATATGTTTTCAACTCTTCAAATGCTCGGTCACATTCTTCATCCCACTGGAACTTAGTAGCCTTGCACAGGATCTTGAAGAATGGCAGGCTCCGGTCGGCAGTTTTGGAGATGAATCTGGACAAAGCAGTTATCCGACCGGTCAACCGTTGCACTTCCCTTGTATTTCTGGGAGGAAGCATGTCTTGCAGAGCTTTCACCTTGCTGGGATTGGCTTCAATTCCCCGCTCGGTCACTATATATCCCAAGAAACGCCCCCCTTTTGCTCCGAACAGGCACTTCTGGGGATTTAGCTTGACTTCATATTTGCGCAGCGTTCGGAAGGTTTCTTCCATGTCCTTGAAGAGATCGGTAGCTCGGGCAGATTTAATGAGAATGTCGTCCACATAAACTTCCAGATTCCGCCCGATCTGCTCCTTGAACACTTTGTTCATCAAGCGTTGATAAGTGGCCCCGGCATTCTTCAATCCGAACGGTATCACATTATAGTAATATGTGCCGTCGGCCGTTACGAAGCTTACTTTTTCTTGATCTTCCCGAGCAAGCGGCACTTGATGATAGCCTTGGTAGGCGTCGAGCATACAAATTAATTCGCAGCCGGCCGTAGAGTCCACCAGCTGATCTATCCGAGGCAGGGGATAAAAATCTTTGGGGCATGCTTTGTTTAAGTCCCGAAAGTCGATGCAGACTCTCCACTTGCCACCCGGCTTGGAGACTAATACTACATTAGCCAGCTAGCTCGGGAACTGCACTTCGCGTATATGGCCGGCCTCCAGAAGTTTCTCTACTTCCGCCCGGATGATAGAGTTCTGCTCGGCACTGAAATCTCTTTTTCTCTGCTTTATCGGCCGAGCGTCCGGTCGGACATGCAACTCATGCTGCGCTATGCTCGGCGAAATTCTGGGCAACTCATGTGTCGACCAGACGAATACATCATGATTTCGTCGGAGGCATTGGATCAGCTCCTCCTTTTGCTTCTCCTCCAGATCAGAGGCAATAAAAGTTGTAGCCTCGGATCGGGTCGGGTGAATCTGCACTTCCTCTTTTTCTTCATAAATCAGAGAGGGTGGCTTTTCAGTGATGGCATTTACCTCGATTCGAGGCGCCTTCCGAGCGGAGTTGGATTCTGCTCGGACCATCTCTATGTAGCACCGTCGAGCTGCTAACTGATCTCCCCGTACCTCTCCCACCTTGTCTTCGACGGGGAACTTCATCTTCTGGTGGAAGGTTGAGACGACTGCTCGGAATTCGCCGAGCGCCGGTCGTCCCAAAATGACGTTGTAGGACGAGGGAGAATCGACCACCACGAAATTTATTGTCCTGGTCCTCCTGAGCGGCTCCTCTCCCAGCGAGGTAGCCAGCCGGATCTGTCCAACCGGCTGAACTTCATTGCCCGTAAACCCGTAGAGCGGGGTCGTCATGTGCAGCAACTCGGCTCGATCAATTTGCAGCTGATCGAACGCCTTCTTGAATATGATGTTGACCGAGCTCCCTGTGTCAACAAACACGCGATGAATAGTGTAATTTGCTATTACCGCTTTAATGAGCAGAGCATCATCGTGGGGCACTTCAACTCCTTCTAAGTCCCCAGGCCCGAAAGTGATTTCCGATCCACTTGCCCGCTCTTGGCTGCAACCGACTGCGTGGATCTGGAGCTGCCGGACGCCCGCCTTTCTGGCTCGGTTGGAGTCTCCTCCGGTCGGCCCACCAGCAATAACATTGATCTCGCCGCGGGAAGTATTGCTCCTATTTTCCTCTTCCCGAGTGGCCGGTCGGGACCGTTCTCTGGATGCTCGGCGATTCTCCTGTCTTGGAGATCGCTGCCGATCGGACGTCTGTTGATGTCGCCTCTCGGTGCGGGTCAGGTCGGCTTCATGGGTCCTTTGTCTCCTGTCGATGGAAGGAGACCGTCGTTCGGCATTTCTAGGAACGGGATTAGCCACGAAGGGAAGACTTCGACAATCCCTCGTGTTGTGCGTATCCGTCCGGTGGAAGGAGCAGAACATAGGGGTCCATCTCTTCTTTGGCTTAGGCCGAGCGGCAGCTACCTCTTGTACATGGGACCTCACACGAGGGGAGCGGGTTGCTTCGGCCCTTGGTCCTCTCGGCGGTTGATGAGCGGCCAAGGGTCTCCGCTCGGCATGAGGAGCCCGTTCGGTTGGTGTTTCTTTTTTCCTGGCTGCCTGCGCTTCTTCCACGTTGATATATTCATTGGCCCGGTGCAGCATATGATCATAATCTCGGGGCGGCTTTCGGATGAGCGACCGGAAGAAGTCCCCATCCACAAGGCCTTGCTTGAAGGCATTCATCATCGTCTCCGATGTGGCCGTTGGAATATCCATTGCCACTTGGTTGAATCGCTGGATGTAAGCTCGAAGCGATTCTCTCGGCTCTTGCTTGATGGCGAACAAGCTGACACTTGTCTTCTGATAACGCCGACTGCTGGCGAAGTGGTGGAGGAAGGCTGTCCGGAAGTCCTTGAAGCTAGTGATGGATCCGTCCGGCAGCCTCCGAAACCACCGTTGAGCTGATCCCGAGAGAGTGGTAAGAAAGACTCGGCACTTTACTCTGTCTGTATATTGATGGAGCGTAGCTGTGTTATCGAACTTACCCAGATGATCATCCGGGTCTGTTGTTCCATTGTACTCGCCGATCGTCGGAGGCACGTAGTGCTTGGGCAGAGGGTCTCGTAGAATAACCTCCGAGAATTGGCGATTGATCCGCTCGGGAGATGAGTCCGCTCGGGGAGCTTTCCCCTTTCTGTCGTCTCGCCTAGGCATTTCGTCAGAAGAAGATCCTCTATCTCTCCGAGCTGGTACGGCTTCAGGGGTGCGGAATAAGGCCCGATGGAATGCGACGGTGGCTTGAGGTGCTTCCGCTCGGCCACTCGACGTAGATGTTGCTTGTTGCTCCGGCCGCTCGACTGATGCTTTTTGTTTTTGCTCCACAAGTCTGGCGGCCCTCATCTCGACCAGAGCGTCCAACTCTTCTTGTGAGAGTGCCACGGTGTGTATTCTTCCAGCCTCGTCCATTGCCTCTGTTCGGATGCAAGTGTGTTCCCACAGACGACGCCAATTTGATCCTGTCCGAACCAGGAGTCAACGAACGCTGGGGACGTGGCGCTCCCTGCTGGATCCTCGAGTGCTCCGGCGAACCTGCAACAAAACCGAGCCAGGGGGGGTGTCCCGGCGACGGCCCTCCGACGCTCAAGTCAAGCGAGGAATGGATGAAGAAGGTGGCTGTAGAATGAAGACTCGCGTACCTCCGGTGAAGAAATGGAGACCTTATATAGACCTCTCGAAGGAGCCCGGGGCGCGCCAATCAAAGCAATCACCTGCTTTTGACCATGCCCAGGTATGGGTCTGTCAGAAGGACCATGCCCAGATATGGGTCTGTCAGAAAGACATCCATAAGGCCATACCGCTACTGTATCAACCTCTCCATGATGTGACGACGAGATCCTCCATCGTGCACTCTTGTGTACGGCGTAATCATCAGACATGCCTTTGCTGACATCCCAAATCCTGAGCCGAACGAATAGGCCGCTCGGCTAACCTTCAGCCGGGCAGACGCCCCGCTCGGCCATTCGGTTCTTCCGCCTTGGCGTCGGAAACCCCAGCCCATGACTGGGTTATCTTTGGTTCCGCTCGGACCTACTCAGCTGCTCGGCGCGACCATTAACCGCTTAGTCAGCCCTCCATCTGTCCTCAAGCTGAGACCCTTCAGGAAGTGGATCCCCCATTCTTACCGCCGGATCAGAGGCGATTAGTCTGACTGACTAGACCGCCAGTCACGCCGAGCGACGTCTGTGAAACTATCCTTCTCTCGGCCCCCACGGGGATAGCTATGACCTCAATCAACGCCGACATTCCTCAGATCTTTTCTAAATTTGCGCCAATCTTCGACATTAAGGCTGGGCATGCGCTCTGCGCCTCGTGAAGGTGCTCATTAAATGCTCTCCAGTGGTCGAATGCCATGTGGCGCTGCTGCTGTCATCGTACGGCGGCGTCGTCGCGGGCGACGAGACCGAGGTAGTTTGAAATGGACGGCCCGATGCGTGCTTCAGTTCCCGTAACCTGCATCCGACGGTGGAGGCCGCTCAGGCTCAACCCTATAAAGCCTTCGCCTTCTCCCCCTCCTCGCCGCATTTTTGCTTTCGCGTGCCCAGAAGCTTTCCTTGTCGTTCCTGCTCCGGTGATCTTGTTGCTGCTTCTTCCGGCAACCACTCACACTCTTCCTTCGATCTTCGTTTGCTTCTTTGTAAGGTCCTCACCCTTTCTCTATTACTCTCGTGTTTTTTTGTCGAGTTCTCGCTCTATGGTCACTGCATTGTTTGTCATCTTCTTCCTTCTATCGTTTGCCTTTCCTCACCTTTTGTGGTTTCGTCCATTCGGACAATGGCTAGTTCCTCTCAGCCTCAAGACCAAGCCCTCGGCCCGTGGTATACTGTTGGAGCAATCCCAATGGTCCGCGGGACCATGTGTTTTGGTGTTTGGGCAAAGGGTTTAAGTTAGGTTTACCCTCGTTATTTGATATGTGTACTTGAGTTGTGCAGGACTGCAGGTGACACATGTGACTCAGGTTGACGGCTTCGGGTCCGATGAAGGATGGCATTGAGGACAAGCCGCGGGCTTGAATGCATCTGAGGGATCTTGGACAAGGTAGCAAGGACAAGGGCCGAGGGAAGCGACTTCGAGGCATACGCGAAGGATGGCATTGGAGACAAGCCGCGGGCTTGGATGCATCCGAGGGACGAGAGCCAAAGGAAGTAGGCTTGAAGACAAGAGGTCAAGGCTGCAAAGAAGAGTCAAGTGAGTCGTGAGGGTCCGAGTGCGAGTGAAATGTACTCGGGATGGGAAACCCTAAGTTTAAGGTTGTACCAGTTGACTGGTATTGGGACCAGTCGACTGGTGGTGAGCACAGAGAGGTTCTGTGCCCGAAATGGCTGGGATCAGTCGACTGATAGATAACCGTTGGAGTGCCGTTGGGCTGGCACCAGTCGACTGGTGCATGGACCAGTCGACTGGTAACGGGCAAATCAGGTTCTGATTTGTTCCAAGCTCTATAAGAAGGAGTTTGGTATGGCCGGCCAAGGCGACGAAATTAGACTTGTTAAAGCTTAATTAGTAGTCACAAGAGTTCTCAAGTGCTTGTGTAATCCAAGAGGTCTTAGTGAGTTTATGGTGAGGTTTCTCCACCCACAAGGAGTTGCTTGAGTAGCCGGAGTTTGCCGGGGGCTAATCCACCGAAGGATCGGGATCGTCCACCTTACGGACAGCCGTGGAGTAGGAGCATCATCTCCGAACCACGTTACATCGAACGTGTTAGCGGTTTGGTTTGCATTTCCTTTCTTTGTCTTGTATTTAGTTTAGCTTGTTTGTTTTTATTTGTATTCCGCTGCGCAAGCTAACAATAGTGTAGGAAGCTAACGATTTGGGGGTGCCGTCTATCCAACCCCCCTTCAAGCTGGCCACAAGATCCTCCAACATATACTACCATGGAGTCACGCTTCGATCGGCGTGACGCCGATATTCTGATGGACAATTTTGACATCCCCTCTGATTTTGAAATTATCTTACCCTCCCCCTCCGCTCGGCCACACAAACTACCGCACGGAGCTTTCTGTGTTTTCCGCGACCAGTTCATAGCCGGTCTGCGCTTTCCAATCCATCCCTTCATCGTAGAAGTTTGTAATTTTTTCGGCATTCCGCTCGGAAGCTTAGTCCCTAACACCTTCCGTCTTCTATGCGGCGTTGTTGTCTTGTTCAAAATCCACAACATTCCCCTCCGACTGGAGGTCTTCTATTATTTTTATTATCCTAAACAGTCCGAGCTAGGCACTTACATGTTCCAGGCTCGGCCTGGTTTAGTCTTCTTTAATAAACTGTCCTCTTCCAATAAACATTGAAAAGAGTACTACTTCTATCTTCGTCTTCCCGAACGGGCCGCTTTCCGAACCCAGTAGCAGGTCGGACTGCCAATCTCCCCTGAGCTTAAGAGGTTCAAGACCCGACCGAACTATCTTCATGCTGCCAACATGCTAGCCGGTCTGAAGTTTGACATCAATAAGTTCTTGCCTAAAGGGGTGATGTACATATTTGGCTTGAGTACGATCAGGACCCCCCTCCCGAGCGGCTTCGGTAAGAATTTTACTTGTGCATTCGCTTTGATTGCTAACTGATTTTCTCCTTTTTGCTTTGCAGCGGACATTGTCATGGAGTTCGTGATGGCCGAAATTTTGAAGAGGAAAGCGGCGGTGCTCAAGGCCGCAGCTGCCAAAGAGATGGAGCAACTGGGCATCACCCCGGTCGGCTCTAACGAAGGAGAGAGCGAAACGAATGCGGGGGAGTCGACCGCTCAGGCTTCTCTCCCGGAGCCGGTGGTTGGCATAACTTCTAGCCGAGGGTCTTCCGCTTGGGAGGAAGGCTCCGCTCAGGAGGAAGAGCGCCCTCTTCGACAAAAGAGGCGCCGAGCGGAGACACCCCTTCGATCGGCAACTTCCGCGGTCCAGCCGTCCGAGCGGACCACCACCGATTCTCGCGGAAAAGCTCCAGCGGTTGAGGCGATTTCGTCCGATCGGACACCATCCCAGCTGGATGCGTCTGCGGACCCTCTCGAGGCCATTCCTGTCAATGCCCTTTCGCCCGCTCCCTGCCAAGTCCAACGTTCGACCATTTTGTCCCAATTTTCTACGCCAGCCTCTGATCCTTCCCCAGCTTCCGCCCAGACGACTCCCGATCGGCACCGTACCATCAGGGTTTCCCTGCATCTCCCCACCGAAGAGTTGATGCCCAAGTCCGATCGGCCAACCGCGCCCGAGCACATGATCACCATGAAGGGGCCCCTAGCCGAGATGTGGGCCGACGCTCGAGCACGGGTCGCGATGATTCCACTCGGCAATCTGGCCAACAGCCACATGCAGCAGGCCACTGGGATAAGCGTGTTTTCTCAAGTCCTTTAAGCATTCTTTCTGATCGGCTATTAACAATCTTGCTTATGTCAGAGATGGGTGGAGGAGATGCTGTCTCCAATCGTCTGGCCATGGTGGACGAGGAGCTAAAGAGGTTAAGGAGTTCGGGCGGCGCGCCCTCTCAGGGTCCTTCATACGCTGAGCTGCAGAAAGAGCTTAAGAAGACCCAAGCTCTGTTGGTGGCTGAGCAAAAGAAGACGGCCGACCAGGCCCACACTCTGGCCGAACTCGATCGACAGGTCAAATCACTGGATCGAAAAATAAGCCTGGCGACCGATCGGAAGAAAACGGCTATCGCCGATCTGGAGAAGAAGAATGTCGAGGCTTGGGGCCTGGAGCAACGAGTCAAAGAGCTGATGGAGCAGTTGAATGGTGAGAAAGCGAGCCACTCGGCCGAGGCAACTAAACATAAGGATGACCTGAAGACTTTGCAGGAGTCTCTTGAAGCTTCTCAAGTTGCCTTCAGGGAATATCAAGAGGCGGAACCCGACCGAGTCGCAACCCTGAGGTTGAAGCACATCCGCTCGACCGAATTTTCAGAGAAAGTATGCGAGCGGATGTATACTGCTTTCGAGCTTGCCATCACCGCCACGATGGACTACCTGAAGTCCAAGGGTCAGCTCCCGACTCCGCCAGCATCCCGGCCCAAGACTATGCGGCGCTCCTCAACAATATCCCTAAGGACCTTTATGATTTTTTAGAGTAGAAGTCTTTATGTAATTCGGCCGTTCGGCCAAAAAAACTTCCTTTTTGTAATTCGGCCGCTTGGCCTTGATTTCTCTAATTTCCATGAAAAAATTATCTTTGTGCAACTCCGTTTTTACTTTGCATGCTTGTGGGTGACTAGTCGGGGGGCCTATGACACACAACTCGGCCAACTTGGCCCCCCCGAGCGGGCGTAGGTGGCATATGACTTGTCACCATTTTCCCTTACCACTTATCTTCAAGCGTCTTTCGCTTCGGCCGGAGGGTTTATAGTCACCGGTGCGACTCTCGATATTTAACGTCGGAGCTCGACGATCTTCCGACCGGAGGGTTTATAGTCGCAGGTGCGACTCTCGATATTTAACGTCGGAGCTCGACGATCTTCCGGCCGGAGGGTTTATAGTTGCCGGTGTGACTCTCGATATTTAATGTCGGAGCTCGACGGTCTTCTGGCCGGAGGGTTTATAGTCACCGGTGCGACTCTCGATATTTAATGTCGGAGCTCGACGGTCTTCCGGCCGGAGGATTTATAGTCGTCGGCGTGACTCTCGATATTTAACGTCGGAGCTCGATGGTCTTCCGGCCAGAGGGTTTATAGTCGCCGGCGCGACTCTCGATATTTAACGTCGGAGCTTGACGGTCTTCCGATCAGAGGGTTTATAGTCGCCGGTGCGACTCTCGATATTTAACATCAGAGCTCGACGGTCTTCCGACCGGAGGGTTTATAGTCGTCGGTGCGACTCTCGATATTTAACGTCGGAGCTCGACGGTCTTCCGGCCGGAGGGTTTATAGTCGCCAGTGCGACTCTCGATATTTAACGTCGGAGCTCGACGAACTTCCGATTCGGCTGACGATGCCCCATACTTGCGCCAATTTTGTGACTTTTTTACTCCTGCATTTCAAGTATACAGCCAAATGGAAAGTATACAGCATACATTTCATTTGCGCACCGCACCTTTCACCCCGCCCGGTAAGGCTGGAGGTGGTTCGCGCTCCATGGTTGATCCAGTTGTTGTCCGTCTTCATCCTCCAAATAATAGGCACCCGAGCGGAGCTTTTTGATGACTTTGAAGGGGCCCGCCCAAGGAGCCTCCAGCTTGCCAACGTCCCCGACCGGCTTTACTTTATTCCACACTAGGTCGCCCACCTGGAATGCTCTAGGGATCACGCGTCGGTTGTAGTTCTGCTTCATTCTCTGCCAGTACGCCATCAGCCGGACGGACGCCTTGGCTCACTCTTCGTCGATCAAGTCCAACTCCATCTCCCTCCGCTCGGGATTGTCATCATCATAGTTCTGGATCCGGACGGACTCTACGCCAACTGCTTCACCGCCGTACACTAAATGGAACGACGTGACACCCGTTCCCTCCTTTGGAGTCGTGCGGATAGCTCATAGGACGCCCGACAGCTCGTCCACCCAGCTTCCTCCCATATGGTCGAGCCGAGCCCGAAGAATGCGAAGAATCTCCCGATTGGCTACTTCTGCTTGACCGTTGCTCTGGGGATACGTGATAACCATGATTTTACTGCATTATTTTGATTCATTTATGCATGGTTTTGATGTTGGTTTCATAGTTTAAATCATGGTTACATTACATTTTTGTGCATTGCATAGATTTTGGACTTAATTACAAATTATATTATTTTTGGTGTTATTTGATGCTAATATTTAATTCTTATTTTGCAGGCATCAAAGGATCTTAGATTTGGATCTATTTGGACTGAAATTGGGCTCGAATCGGAGTCCAAACAAGAAGATCAAGCTTTGAAGCATTATGGACCGTTCATCAAGAATAGGACAGATCTGAACCATCCGTTGAAGATTTGGCCGATCCAACCTAATGGGGAGCAGATTTAAGCCATTGATGAAGATCCAGAAGTTTTAATCCAGATCTGAGTTCATCCAGCCATTGATCCAGCCGGATTAATCTGGACCGTTCAATGACGACTGTGCAGATCCGGGCCATCCAGTGATGATCTGATCGATCCGACCTACGGGAGAGTAGATCCAGACCCTAGATCAACATCAGTACCTTCAGATCGGATTTTGGGCAAACTTTCACCGTTGATTTAGCTCCAAATCAATCCCAGCCGTCCGTTCAGATCCAGATCTGATTCAAAACAGAAGCTACAGTACCCAACTTCCTTCGTCGACTCCTCCACGCACAGCAGCTCGTCCTCGCGGCAATCTTCCGGATTTCGGCCCCATTCCTTCTCCAATCAATCTCCCGAGCTTTTATCTTGGTGGTGAGATTCTCGGCGGCGACATCCCGATCATCTGGAGCCATTGGAGGGTGTTCTCTCCGGTGGAATTTGGCTCGTGGCATCTTCCTTTTCCAGCTCGATTTGGCGGTGGTCCTCCAAATCCAAGCTCCGATTCCCATCAGCAACATTCGGAGGTGGTCTTCCGGTGTTCCTGAGCTTCACTCGACGTTCATCCGCGTTCCACAGCCTTCCATCAGATCCAGAGGCAGATTTCCAGATTTTCGGCATTGTCTTGGGTTTAGGGTTGTTTCAGCTCGTCGGGGGTGGTCCGTCGGCGTTTTTGAACCTTCCTTGAGCTGATACGTAGCTTAGACGATCCATTGAGGTCCAAAGTTGGGTGGTTTCGACTTTGGCACTCTTGTGTGACGGCTTGAGTGTGAAACTTGTGGAATTAATTGTGAGAATGGATTGGTTTACCTTTTTAGTTGATTTTATTACTGTTTTATAGCTTAGATCAGATTCATTTTATGTTCGTTATGTTTTTAGCAAGTAGTTAGTATTTTATTACCTTGTTGAAGCTTAGTTTAAGTCTTATTTGATGCTTGATTAATTGTTTAGTTGGGTAGTTTCAAATTAGGGTTTGAATTGTTGCTGTAGATCAGATTTAATTGCTTCTCGTCATTTCCTATTTAGTTTAAGAGTGTGGTGATGATTTAATTATAATGTAGGGTGACAATGCATTATGGTTTGATTGTTGGCACACAAGTAGATTTCACTATTGCTTTAGATTAATTTCTTATTCGCTGTGCTTTTCATTTGTTAGATTTAAATTCAAAGCTTAAATCCCCCCAACTCCATTTTTATATCGAAAACCCCAAAAATAGGAATAAAAAAGACAATCCTAAATTACATTCTACCGTTGGTTCCTCGGATCGATCCTGGGCTCGTTACTACAATATTATTGTGAAATTAAGGGGTTCAGTGAAATATTAAATTGTTAATTTGATAAGCCTATTTGTGACATTTAATATAGATTTTAGGCTTTATCAAAATTTTGGCGTCGTTGCCGGGGAAATTGTAATATGCAATGTTTAGTAATTTTAGGATTGTTGTTTTGATTGCTTTCATGATTATATATCCATGTGTTTGATTTTATTTGTTCCTGAGTCTTCTGATTTTATTTGCTAGTGTTTCAGTGTAAGAACAGGAAATTCATATGACCATGGATCCATATCATCAGTATTTTGGAGATGGGATGGAGAATTATTTTTATCAGCCTCAGACTCAGTTCTATCAGTCCTACCTACCTATGGAGCAATGGAATAGGTATGAGGATGCACAAGAACAAATTGAAGAATCAATGTGGAAATGCAATGAAGTTATGCAACAAATGAGAGAGCATCAAGAGCAACAATTTGCAAGGATACAGAATATTCAGAGTCAGTTAGATCAGATTGCATCATCCATTAATCAGTTACAAGCACAGAACTCCAGTGGAGAGATGGAGAGTAGTGATTTTGTCAGGCCTGACCCTATTCCCATTTATTCACAAGAATTTTCTAATTTTATTTGTGAGGATGATGTAGTTATTCAAATTTCTGATACTACTAATGTTGTTACTTTAGATGTGAATGATGCAGGTCTTGTTGCAGAAGATGATTTAAGTGTAGGGGAATGCTTACTGGAAGCATTACTTCAAGAATCACCAAGAATAGAGGATGAAAGTGTAGGGACTTGTGTTATGGAGCCAAGCACCCAAGAATCACTACATGAAGTTGAACATTCACCAGAACTGGAGTCTGAGCATTTATTTGAGGAGAAAGAGGTAACAAACATCACTCCAGGTACCTCTCAAGATGACAAGGTGAGTATTTTGTGTGATTTTTCAGAAAATTTCATAGAGGTACAATTTATTGATTTTATTAGATGTGATTTATTCATTGATATATCTTTTACCCACACTAATATTCTCCTATTTTCTTTTTATCCCACATGTGTGTGGGAGGTATTTTCTTTGATTGATGTTGTAGGAGAACCTAAGCTTCCGGAGTGGGTGCTAAAACTGAACCGCCTTAGACCTCCGGAGAGAATTTTGAAAGGAAAAAGGATTAATAAGAAGAATTTGAGTAGAACCATGATTACTCCACTTCCGGGGTGGCTTCTTTTGTTAGATCTTCTTCAACCACCGGGAATGAAAGGGGAGTTGGTTCCAATTTTGCTTTCTCTTGCATTTTGAGTCATGCTTTGTGTTTAGTTTTTCTCTAATAAATTCGTTATACATTTCTTTGGTTTCATACTTTGCATTTGCACTTTGTTTTTACATTTTGCATTTTATTTCCACATTTGCTTCCATACTTTGCATTTAGTTGGTATACATAGCATGTCATTTGAATAAAATTCTTCATGAGAATTTTCTAAGTAATACTTTTAAGATGGTAAAGCTGCTTAAATTTGATCATCAATTTTAGGTCATTTGACATGATTGGATGCTTTTCTTACATGATATTGGTTAAAATGGTAGTGGATTCCAATTTGATCAATTGAGCTTGTTTGCAAGAAAATTACCTAGAGAGGACCATTTAAAGCCTATACACCATTATTTTTCTTTGTGTGGCATGCACTTACAACAATTGAAACTCTAGAACTTGCTTAGTTTCTTTTCAAAGTCACAATATCATTTGTGTGCATGGTGATAAAGGATATTTGTCATTCTTGATCCATCATATTTTCCATTTCTTTCTCCATAATTTTCTTGAAACATTCTCATCTAGCATCCTAATTCCTAATTCTCTTTGCTTGTTATATTTCTTTTATTTCGTTGAGAGTTTTGGATTAATTGCTTGATGAGTTAGCTTGACAAGAAGGATAAAGGATAAAGTGTGAGGGAGGTGTATGAATTTTGTACAATCTGGAAATGGATCAAGGTTTGGAAAATGTTTGAGCAAGGGTTGATTTTAGGAGGTGTTTATGGTGCAAAAATTCTGAAAATTTGGTTGTGAATGAATGGCTCTAAATGTCCTATGCTAAATGTATCCATATCTTGAGTTTTATCATGTCAAGAGTAAGCTCAAATTGCTTTGAAGTGTGAGACTTGATACTATGTTAAGACATTTAAAATTGTAAGAGACATATGTGGCAAGAAGATGTTGATGTACTAAATTCTACAGAGATGAGATTGTAGCTGAAATTTGCATGTGTTCCTTCTTCTACTATTGTGCAGTAATTGTAGAAGTTTAGGAATCTGAATCTGCAATTTTAGGATGGCTGGTCAAGAATTTAATTTGAAGAAAAGCTGAGACAGGAATCTATTTGCAAATGCAGTAATTTCAGAATGTGCGGGGTTCTGAAATTTGAAGTAGAAGAGTAAGAATGGAGTTTAATTTCTGGAATTTGGATGTTGAACAAAACTGGATCTGAACATTTGAAGTTCTGCAACTATTCTGCTGTTGCTTAAATCTGAATAGTGCTACTGTAATATGGAAGTTGATGTGCAGCTATTTTGGAATATTACTGATGGGATGCTAAATCAAAGGTGAACTTATGGACAATGTTGCTGATCCTGAATTATGGACTTTATACATAACAGAATGCACAATGAGTTAAAATCTGCAGGGATATTGTAGTGTAGAGCTGGAATATGGAGGTACAGTTTGTATCAGAAATGTGTTAAAATCTGGTAGGAAACATTCAAACAAGTGAAAGCTTAACTAGAATTCTATAATATGCTGAAACAAATGGAAGGCTATTCTTGCTTACACGACCTTTGCAGACTTTGAAAGATGAATACAGAAACTTTACCTGGACAGCAGAATTCAGATATATTTGCAGCTGTTGAAATCTGATTTCAATGGACTTTAAGGGGAAATTCAAGTGGTGGTTATCATCTCATCAACGAAGCATTTGAGATAGCATTGTTGACTATGCAAAGAAAAAAAAAAGAACACAGTGAGGTGATAATGCTGGAAACATAATGCAGTTATATGTGGTATCAAAATGAAGAGCAGCATTCTGGTGGTATCAAATGGCTGGATTCTGATGTTGTAGTAATCAAGATGGGAATCAAGCTATCAGTGGATTTAATGATTAAAAAAATCTATGGGGATAATTTGATCAAGCTTAAAGTGAAAATGAGCATAAAGTTCAAAATTCTATGTGAAGTTCTGAAAGAATTGACAGCTTTGCAAATCCAGACCTCTGAAATGCTGAAATCTGTGTTATTTTTGAAATTGGAATTTTTGAACCCATAATGCAGAAATTGAGTGCCAGTTATTAAAACAAGAGAAGAAAAGGAAGTAATTTTTGAAACCGAATTATGGACTGAAGTTCACTTTCATTTCATATGCTAAAGCAGAACTAAATCTGCTGAAACCAAATCTGCAGGAATGTAATGGTGCAATCTTTTCAACCTATTTGCTGGAATTTTGGAGCAAGAGTAACAGAATAGGAGCTGCAACTTTCTGATTGGTGTAT
This sequence comes from Zingiber officinale, assembly GCF_018446385.1. Taxonomy (NCBI): domain Eukaryota; kingdom Viridiplantae; phylum Streptophyta; class Magnoliopsida; order Zingiberales; family Zingiberaceae; genus Zingiber; species Zingiber officinale. The sequence goes on along the minus strand of NC_056002.1, from coordinate 44,407,082 downwards.
GCCAAGTTTGAAGTCATTCATAAGAAAGAAGGGTTGTGACAACAACTATAAACAGATCAAATGACTGAAATTGCTGATGCTAAATTGCTTTTGCTTTGACACCAAGTCTAGGAAATTTGGAGTTCTGGATTGCAGGTTTTCAGAGGTGGAGTTTAAGCTCTCAGCAAGTCAGAAACATTTGGGAGGATTTGATACCTTGACTTACTATTGTTTGATCCTTGAATTTCAGTAGGAAGAAATGTTTATTAAATGTTTAATTGTGGAACATTGAAATATGGTTGCTGAAGTTTAATCTAAAGGTTGAAATTTTAAGTTCAGAAAGTAAATGAGCTACTGTCCTTTGATTTCAGCATTATGCAGAAACATATACATGAAAACAGCATACTTCAATACTACATTGGGTCAAAACAAAAAGAATTGCAGTAGTGTTCGAGCTGTATTTCAGAGCTGAATTCACTGTAATGTTCTGTAATAGAGAGTTAAATATCAAAATTCGAATTTCAGGTAGGGAGTATCAAGAATTCAGAAATGAAGTCAAGTAGGGGAAAAACTTACATGAGCTTTTGTAATGTGAAGTAACAAATGGAATGTTGAATGTATTTCTATATTTGAAGCTTGAGGTCATTCATAAGAAGGAAGAGTTTAAGTTTAAGTCCAGTAAAACCAGAAACCTGCAGAATTTGGAATTGGCAGCCACACTCTAGTTTCGAATTTGAATCTGAACAGCTACCTCATGAATTGCAACATTCTACAATCTATTTTGGGTATCAAACCATTGGGAAGAAGAAAACAGAATTGAATCCATGGACGGTCAGTTGGAAATTGTACAATGGCTGTTGGGATAACAAAACTGTAAGGAAGAAAGAAAAGAAATGTTTATTGTTAATCTGAACAGGAATGAACTCTAAGAGGTGAAGTGAGTTTCTTGACAATGTAAAATAAAGGAATGGTTCGGCAGGAAATATGATTCAGCAGGAAACAGGAATAACAAAGTGCCAAACTTTTAATTATACCTTGAATTTGATTCCTTATTGATTTAGTGCTAAATGAGAGCTTCTTCCAACCTTAACTCTACATGATCTAAGTTGGAATCCTTTAAAGCAAACAAATGGAATCTGATTTCAGGAACTGAAATGCAGAAATCAGGAGTTGTGTGTAAAGAAAATGCAAGAAATGGTGATTTCTTTATTTGAACAACTTGTTGCAAGTGTATGAAGTTTGATTTGGTACTTCACCAATTTGGAAAGGGTTCATCAGCCACAGAATTCTGCAAATCAAGCTGAGATTACCTTGAATTCCAGGATTGGAATTGATTGAAGCTGAGTTGTTCCCTCATTGGAGTGATATACCAAGCAATCAAATTTGATTTCTAAATTCTAATTCTATTGCTGGATTTTATATTCAAAGGGGCTGCTGTGTGCCAGATCATTTTACAATTTCTTCACCAGAATAGAAACAAACTTCTTGAACTCCTTTGAAGTTGCTTAACCACTTAAATCTGAACTTTTCTGCTGCATTGGTGTGAATTCTGCAGAGATTATCTTGAATCTGAATTCAAATAACAAGTTCTGAATTGATTTCTGCATTTCAGTGTCTGAAACTGAAACCAATTCTGTAGTTTGGGTATTGGACTATAATTGCAGCAGGTGGAAAAGATGCTATGTGGAGTTGAGTTCAGTAGCATATATGTGAGTATCAAATGAAGCTTTAGAATGCCATGTTTCGGTTGATAGCTGCAAGGGATTGAGAAGTTGCTGAATTATGGAATTAACCAGCTGCAGAACCTGCAGAAATTTCGAAGTCTGAATCTGCCATAGACAAAAACTGAAAAAGGAAACCTGCAGCAGCGTGTTAAAAAATGGAAAGAGGTGTATCAATTCATTGGAAGAGCATGATGTTTTCTATTGTCCGAGACGACCAACAATTTAAGTGTGGGGGAGGGAGCTATTTTCAATTAGCTAATGTGAGTTTGTTTTTGTTTCAAATTGCTGAAATTGAAGTGGAAAATAGTGTAAAGGAAAATTTGGAAATTGGCACATCACAAGAGTGTATCAAAAGAGTATCAAGATTCTTTGTTTGCCATCAAATTGAAGGGGAGGTTAGCTTGGTCTTTTGAATTGTTAAAAACAAATGGTATTCATCTCTTTTCACATCAAATGGTCAACTCATCAAGTATATTCCTCCAATACTCTATCTCCTCAATTCTTCACTAAATTCTTTTCTTTTGCCATTTCATCCACTTTCATTGTTCTTTTTGCTTTCATTCCAATTTTTCATGATAAAATCCTTTTGATTCATGTATGCTATGTTCTATGGTGGTGGAGAAGTAGAAAATAAGCAAGCTTATGGTAGTGAAATGTTGTGAGTTGCATTGAGAGAGCTCCACTTATATACATGTTTGAGTGTGAGAGTTAGAATAGGTAAATCCCTTGTGAGATTGTAACTTGCTTGATTTTTCGATTGGATTGAAGCTACCATATCTAATGATTATTGTTTGGATTGTGTTCATGATTGTTAGTGATCTTTAGATGGTCTTAGTTAAATTCTTTTTACTATCTTTTAGATATTGCTAGGGAATTTTCTATGGAGATGATTTTTAGTTTTCTTTACTTGCACGGGACGTTCAAGACTAAGTGTGGGGGATTTGATAACCATGATTTTACTGCATTATTTTGATTCATTTATGCATGGTTTTGATGTTGGTTTCATAGTTTAAATCATGGTTACATTACATTTTTGTGCATTGCATAGATTTTGGACTTAATTGCAAATTATATTATGTTTGGTGTTATTTGATGCTAATATTTAATTCTTATTTTGCAAGCATCAAAGGATCTTAGATTTGGATCTATTTGGACTGAAATTGGGCTCGAATCGGAGTCCAAACAAGAAGATCAAGCTTTGAAGCATTATGGACCGTTCATCAAGAATAGGACAGATCTGAACCATCCGTTGAAGATCTGGCCGATCCAACCTAATGGGGAGCAGATCTAAGCCATTGATGAAGATCCAGAAGTTTTAATCTAGATCTGAGTTCATCCAGCCATTGATCCAGCCGGATTAATCTGGACCGTTCAATGACGACTGTGCAGATCCGGGCCATCCAGTGATGATCTGATCGATCCGACCTACGGGAGAGTAGATCCAGACCCTAGATCAACATCAGTACCTTCAGATCAGATTTTGGGCAAACTTTCACCGTTGATTTAGCTCCAAATCAATCACAGCCGTCCGTTCAGATCCAGATCTGATTCAAAACAGAAGCTACAGTACCCAACTTCCTTCGTCGACTCCTCCACGCACAGCAGCTCGTCCTCGCGGCAATCTTCCGGATTTCGGCCCCATTCCTTCTCCAATCAATCTCCCGAGCTTCTATCTTAGTGCTGAGCTTCTCGGTGGCGACATCCCGATCATCTGGAGCCATTGGAGGTTGTTCTCTCCGGTGGAATTTGGCTCGCGGCATCTTCCTTTTCCAGCTCGATTTGGCGGTGGTCCTCCAAATCCAAGCTCTGATTCCCATCAGCAACATTCGGAGGTGGTCTTCCGGTGTTCCTGAGCTTCACTCGACGTTCATCCGCGTTCCACAGCCTTCCATCAGATCCAGAGGCAGATTTCCAGATTTTCGGCATTGTCTTGGGTTTAGGGTTGTTTCAGCTCGTCGGGGGTGGTCCGTCGGCGTTTTTGAACCTTCCTTGAGCTGATACGTAGCTTAGACGATCCATTGAGGTCCAAAGTTGGGTGGTTTCGACTTTGGCACTCTTGTGTGACGGCTTGAGTGTGAAACTTGTGGAATTAATTGTGAGAATGGATTGGTTTACCTTTTTAGTTGATTTTATTACTGTTTTATAGCTTAGATCAGATTCATTTTATGTTCGTTACGTATTTAGCAAGTAGTTAGTATTTTATTACCTTGTTGAAGCTTAGTTTAAGTCTTATTTGATGCTTGATTAATTGTTTAGTTGGGTAGTTTCAAATTAGGGTTTGAATTGTTGCTGTAGATCAGATTTAATTGCTTCTCGTCATTTCCTATTTAGTTTAAGAGTGTGGTGATGATTTAATTATAATGTAGGGTGACAATGCATTATGGTTTGATTGTTGGCACACAAGTAGATTTCACTATTGCTTTAGATTAATTTCTTATTCGTTGTGCTTTTCATTTGTTAGATTTAAATTCAAAGCTTAAATCCCCCCAACTCCATTTTTATATCGAAAACCCGAAAAATAGGAATAAAAATATAATCCTAGATTACATATCATCGTTGGTTCCTCGAGAGCGATCCTGGGCTCGTTACTACAACATTATTACGAAATTAAGGGGTTCAGTGAATATTAAATTGTTAATTTGATAAGCCTATTTGTGACATTTAATATAGATTTTAGGCTTACCAATACGCCACGAAAGTAAAGTGTTGTTCGATGTCATAACTTTAGCACCATTCTTCGAGCTGCTTCACGACGAACTGTCGCCCGTTATCAGATATGAGTCGGCGAGAAATACCGAACCGACAGATTACATGCTGCCAGATAAACCTTTTGACCATCTGCTCGGTGATCTTGGCCAGTGGCTCGGCCTCCACCCATTTGGAAAAGTAGTCGACCGCCACTAGAAGAAACTTCCGCTGACCGGTAGCCATAGGGAGCGGACCCACGATATCCATTCCCCATTGATCGAACGGATAGGACACAGTAGATGCTTTCATCTCCTTCACCGGTCGGTGGGAGACGTTGTGGTACTTCTGGCAGGAGAGGCACGTCGCGACGGTCCGAGCGGCGTCTGCTTGCAGGGTTGCCTAGCCAGCGATCGTCCGTCCGGATGTTCTCCGCACGATCCTTGGTGCACTTCGTGGAGGATGTACTCCGCGTCCTCCGAGCTCACACACTTCAAAAGTGGGCGGAAGAAAGCCTTCTTGTAGAGTTGGTCTCCAACGAGTGTGAACCGCCCAGCTCTCCTCCTCAACAGCTAGGCTTCCTCCCGATCGGACGGTGTCGCACCCGAGCGCACAAACTCTATGATGGTTGTCCTCCAATCGCTCAGGAATGCGAGACCCTCCATCCGGTCAATGTGCGCCACCAAGGATACTTGATCGATTGGCTGCTGGATGATGACCAGTGATATTGAACTTGCGAGCTTGGCTAACTCATCTGCCGCCTGGTTCTCCGCTCGGGGTATCTTCTGGATAATAACTTCTCTGAAGTGGGCCTTGAGCTTTTCGAAGGCCTCAGCATAGAGCTTGAGCCGAGCGTTGTTAATCTCAAAAGTGCCCGAGAGCTGCTGAGCGGCCAGCTGAGAGTCTGAATGGAGTGTCACCCGACCGACGCCTACATGCCGGGCTGCCTGCAAGCCAGCTATGAGGGCCTCATACTCCGCTTCATTATTTGTGGCTTTGTAGTCCATCCGGACGGATAGGTGCATCCGTTCTTCTTGGGGGGAGACTAATAGCACACCAATTCCGCTCCTGCGCCGAGTGGACGATCCATCCATAAATATTTTCCAGATAGCTTCGGGTTCAGGATTTTGCACTTCGGTAACAAAATCTGCTAAGGACTGCGCCTTTATCGCCGAACGGGGTTGATACTGAATGTCAAGTTCACTCAACTCCGTTGTCCATTTGATGAGCCGTCCGGACGCTTCTGGATTCAGCAGCACTCTTCCCAATGGGCTATTTGTCCAGACGACGATTGTATGTGCCAGGAAATAAGGACGAAGTCTCCGAGCAGCGAGGACCAAAGCAAAAGCCAGCTTCTCGAGCCCAGTGTAGCGAGATTCAGCATCTTTTAGAATATGGCTCAAGAAGTACACGGGTTGTTCTTCACCGTTCGTCCTTACTAATGCCGAGCCCACGCCGAAGATAAATAAATGAGCGGCTCACCCACACCGGTGGCTTGGCTAACACGGCAAGGAGTTCGTATGTCTTACTCCTCAAACGCCTAATCGCATTCCTCGTCCCAATGAAACTTAGTAGCTTCGTAGGATCTTGAAAAAGGGAGACTCCGGTCGACGGTCTTAGAGATGAATCTTGACAATGTAGTTATCCGCCCGGTCAGGCATTGGATTTCTTGGGGCCGGCATATCTTGCAACGCTTTTACCTTCTTGGTTTGATTCCCCGCTCGGTCACTATATAGCCCAAGAAACGCCCGCCTTTTGTTCCGAACAGACATTTCTGAGGGTTCAGCTTGACTCCATACTTCCTCAGCGTTCGGAAGGTCTCCTCCATGACCGTAAAAAGATCAGCCGCTCGGACAGACTTGATGAGAATATCATCCACGTACACTTCTAAATTACGTCTGATCTGCTCCTTGAATACCTTGTTCATTAAGCGCTGGTAGGTTGCTCCCGCGTTCTTTAGTCCGAACGGCATTACATTGTAACAGTAAGTGTCGTCGGCTGTGACGAAGCTGACCTTCTCTTGATCTTCTCGGGCGAGCGGTACCTGATGGTAGCCTTGATAGGCGTCTAGCATGCATATCAACTCGCACCCGGCTGTGGAGTCCACCAGTTGATCAATCCGAGGCAGAGGGTAGAAATCCTTTGGGCATGCTTTATTAAGATCTTGAAAATCGATGCAAACCCTCCACTTGTTGCCCGGCTTGGAGACTAGCACTACATTTGCGAGCCAGCTCGGGAACTGGACCTCCCTTATATGGCCGGCCTCCAGGAGCTTCTCGACTTCCGCTCGGATGATGGCGGTTTGTTCGGCGCTAAAGTCCCTCTTCCTTTGCTTCACCGGCCGAGCGTCCGGTCGGACGTGAAGCTCATGTTGTGCTATACTTGACGAAATTCCCGGCAGCTAATGCGTCGACCAAACGAAGACGTCGCAATTTCTCTGGAGACATTTGATCATCTCCTTTTTATGGCTTGCCTCCAGATCGGCCGCAATGAATGTGGTGGCCTCCGATCTGGTCCAGTGGATCTGCACCTACTCTTTTTCTTCATAAACCAACGAGGGTGGTTTTTCGGTTATGGCGTTCACCTCGATCCGTGGCGTCTTCCGCGCGGAATTGGCTTCGGCTCGGACCATTTCAACGTAGCATCGCCGAGCCGCTAGCTGGTCTCCTCGCACTTCTCCAACTTTATCTTCAACAGGGAACTTAATTTTCTGGTAGAAGGTGGAGACGACCGCTCGGAACTCACTGAGAGCTGGTCTCCCCAGGATAACATTGTATGCTGAAGGAGAGTCGACGACGACGAAGTTGGCAGTCCACGTCCTTCTGAGCGGCTCTTCTCCCAGAGAAATAGCCAGTCAGACCTGTCCGACCAGTAGAACTTCATTGCCCGTAAACCCGTAGAGTGGGGTTGTCATGGGCAGCAACCCAGCTTGATCAATTTGCAGTTGGTCGAAAGTCTTTTTAAATATAATGTTGACCGAGCTGCCTGTATCGATAAAAATGCGGTGAATAGTATAGTTAGCTATTACCGCTTTAATGAGGAGGGTGTCGTCATATGGCACTTCGACTCCCTCAAGATCCCTGGGCCCGAAACTGATTTCGGGACCGCTCGCCCGTTCTTGACTGCAACCTACCGCATGGATCTAAAGCTGCCTGACACTCGCCTTCCTTGCTCTGTTGGAGTCACCTCCGGTCGGTCCGCCAGCGATGATATTGATTTCGCCCCGGGACGTGTTGCTTCTATTTTCTTCCTCCCGGACGGACGGCCTAGGCCGCTCCTTAGATACCTGGGGATTGTCCTCGTGCCTCTGAGGATGATACCGTTCGGGAGACTTTCTGGATGTCCTCCGATCGACTTCATGGTGTCGCTGTTGCCTGTCGGATGATGGCGATCGACGATGGCCACTCCGGGGAGTGGGGTGGGCGATCAGGGGAAGACTTCGGCAATCTCATGTGTTATGCGTGTCAGTCCGGTGGAACGAGCAAAACATGAGGGGTCCATACCTTCTTTTTTGGTTTGGGCCGCTCGGCGGCTACCTCTTTGATGGCGTGGGACCTTGCGTGGTGAGGGCGGACTGCTTCGGCTCGCAGTCCTCTGGGCGGCTGGCGGCCAGTGAGCGGCTTCCGCTCGGCAGGGGTTAGTCGCTCAGTTTGAGTTTCTTTTCTTCAGGATGTCTGTGCTTCCTCCATGTTAATGTACTCATTGGCCCGGTGTAACATATGATCATAGTCTCGGGGCGGCTTTTGAATAAGTGAACGGAAGAAGTCACCGTCCACGAGGCCTTGCGTGAACGCATTTATCATTGTTTCTGAGGTGGCCGTTGGAATATCCATGGCCACCCGGTTGAATCGTTGGATGTAAGCTCGGAGCGGCTCCCTGGGCTCTTGTTTGATGGCAAATAGACTGACACTGGTCTTCTGGTAACGCCGACTGCTCGCAAAATGATGGAGAAAAGCGATGCAGAACTCTTTAAAGCTGGTGATGGATCCGTCCGGCAGCCTCCGGAACCATCGTTGCGCCGATCCCGAGAGGGTGGTAAGGAACACCCGGCATTTCACTCCATCTGTGTATTGATGTAGTGTAGCTGTGTTGTCGAACTTACCTAGATGGTCGTCCGGGTCGGTGGTTCTGTTGTATTCCCCGATCGCCGGGGGCACATAATGTTTTGGCAGAGGGTCCCGCAGGATGGCCTCTGAAAACTGCCGGTTGATCCGCTCGGGGGAGGCGTCCGTTCGGGGAGCCTTGCCTTTTCTGTTGTCTCGCATGGACGCCTCGTCGGATGAAGATCCTCGATCATGGTTAACTGTTGCGACTTCAGGAGGCGTACATGTTGGTTGCTACTCAGAAAACCTATAGGTTCCACTGTACAAAAATTTTGTACAAAGGTCTGAACCTTTTCCTAGCTACCATGTGTTATTTTAAATTAAATTTTGGATCGCCTGCGGAACTTAACACGTTTGATCCAAAACTTAATCTATTTGTTCTTTTAGGTTTTGACTTGGATCTCCTGCGAAACTTAACACGTTCGACCCAAGTCTCCTTAAGTTATTAATTCCATTAAATATTAATTTCCATAATTGGTTCCCAGTACTGACGTGGCGAGGCACATGACCTTCTTGGATATGGGAGCAACCACCACCGACTAGACAAAACCTTTTATAGAAAGCTAATATTTAATTTCCTAAAATAACTTTAGGTTAACCAAAGAGAACAATCAAATCACAAGGAAAAGAAAAACAAAAGAACACAGCATCGAAAAAAAAACATATTCGAAATACTAGAACGTAAGCCTCTTGTATTTGGTATTATTTCCATAAATAACTAGCATGATGCGGAAATAAAAATTACTAGTTATACCTTGTAGAAAAACCTCTTGATCTTCTACCGTATTCCTCTTCTAACCTCGGACGTTGTGTGGGCAACGATCTACCGAGATGAGAAACCACCAACCACCTTCTTCTCCTCCAAGCAAGGTTCGGCCACAAAGGAAGAACTTTACCAAAGAAGAAAATCAAAATACTAACCAAGCTCCAAGAGATGCTAGCTTTCTCTCCTTCTTCTTCTTCTTCTCCAAGTAGTATCCGGCCACCACAAGAACTCCAAGAGAGATGAAGTATTCGGCCACCACAAGAGGAAGAGAGGGAGAGGATGATGGCCGGCCACAACACCAAGGAAAAAGGGAAAGAAAACAATAGAGGTTGTGTCTCATGAAGGCACCCCTACCCCTTCTTTTATATTCCTTGGCCTAGGCAAATTAGGAAATTTATTTACAATAAAATTTTCTTAATTTCCTTGACATGATTTATTTGAGAAAAATAAAATAAAATTTCCCAAATAAACTCTAATGGCCGGCCACATCAAGAGGAAGTAAATTGGACAAGTTTCAATCAACAATTAAAACTTTCCTTATTTGTTTCCGGAAATTTTAAAAATAAAATTTCTCTTTAAAAATCTCTTCATGGTTAATAAAAGGAAATTTCTATAATTTTAATTTTATTAACATGTGAATAATTTTAAAGAGAAAAATAAAACATCTCTCCAATCTACAAATAAGGAAAGAGATCTAATCTCTTTCTTTAATCTTTTGTAGATCTTTTACAAGAGAGATATTTTAATTTTAATTCTCTTTAAATTATATCTTCCACATAATAATAAAAATTAAAATTAAATTTCTTTTTAATTTAATTTGGCCGGCCTTACTAGCTTGGGTTCAAGCTAGGGCCGCCACCCAATTTTATACCTAGGCCGGCCCTAGCTTGTTCTCAAGCTAGCTTGGCCGGCCCCTATTGGGTGGGTATAGAAGGTGAGTATAGGTGGGTATAGAACTCTATAAATAAGAGGCTACGATAGGGACCGAGAGGAGGAATTGGTTTTGGTCTCCCGATAAAATTAAACATCCCGTGTTCGCCCCGAACACACAACTTAATTTTATCAATGATAATTCATTCCACTAGAGAACTATCATTGAACTACCGCACCAATCCCAAATTACATTTTTGGGCTCCTTCTTATTATGAGTGTGTTAGTCTCCCTGTGTTTAAGATATCGAATGTCCACTAATTAAGTGAGTTACTGACAACTCATTTAATTAATATCTAAGTCCAAGAGTAGTACCACTCAACCTTATTATCATATCAGACTAAGTCCACTTGCAGGGTTTAACATGACAATCTTTATGAGCTCCTCTTGAGGACATTATCAACCTAGTATCTCTAGGACACAGTTTCCTTCTATAATCAACAACACACACTATAAGTGATACCATTTCCCAACTTATCGGGTTTATTGATTCATCGAACTAAATCTCACCCATTGATAAATTAAAGAAATAAATATCAAACATATGTGCTTGTTATTATATTAGGATTAAGAGCACACACTTCCATAATAACTGAGGTCTATGTTCCTTTATAAAGTCAGTATAAAAGAAACGACCTCTAATGGTCCTACTCAATACACTCTGAGTGTACTAGTGTAATTATATAGTCAAGATAAACTAATACCTAATTACACTACGACCTTCTAATGGTTTGTTCCTTTCCATTTTGGTCGTGAGCTTCTGTTTATAATTTATAAGGTACTGATAACATTATCTTCTGCATATGACACCACATGCTATGTTATCTACAATATAAATTAATTGAACAACTACAAACAAATGTAGATAAATTGACCAAATGTGATTCTTTATTTAACATGAATGTTTACAAAGCTTAGGCTTTCAGTATACACTCCAACAATCTCCTGTAAGACCGATAGGTTCGATAGAGGGGGGGGTGAATATCGATTCGAAAATATCGAGTATAAGCGCAGCGGAAAAGAAAAGTAGACACAGTTGTTTTTACTTCGTTCGGAGCCTATGACGACTCCTACTCGAAGGCCCGTGGTCCTTGACCACTTTCGTTGGGCAATCACTAGCAATTCGAATATAATTACAAAATGAGTACAAGGAATGCTAATGAAACAAAGTAATACCGACAAGGAAATTAACCAAAAAGACGAAGAAGCACTTTGTCGGAGCTTTGTTAGCGTCGCAGGAACGTGGAGCAGCAGGACCAGCAGTCGAAGAGTTCTCAGTTATGATCTTTCTGAAGCTCCTGCCTGGGGCTTCTTTTATATGCTGTCCCGGGCGCCTGGATCCCTTCCGGGCGCCTGGAACGTGACGTAGCTGCACAAACCATGATGCTCCACGTGGCGACGACTTGCCTTCCGGGCGCCCGGATCCCTTCCGGGCGCCCGGACCTCCGAGCGCCCGGACCCCTCTTCTCCAGAAAGTCCTTCTCCTGCAAGAAAAGGTTAGTCCGAGGCAAATGTACCCTGCAGCAAAGAATGTTAGCACAGTTTTATAGATGAGCAAAGTATGACTTAGATTCCGTCTTTCCGAGACCGGAATCTAGTCACGATCTCGACTCAGATATCCGAAATGGATCTAAGCGGATCGACGCCTAATGTTCCCTACCCGAGAACGCGTCCTCGCAGTAGTGACTTACCTCACTTACTCGCCAGACGTCCGGTCAGCCCGTTGACCGTCTGGACTTCTCGCCAAGCGTCCGGTCCGCCCGTCGACCTTGTGCCACTATCCGGTCAGCCCGTCGACCTAGCTGGACTTCTCGCCAATCGTCCGTCGACCTAGCTGGACTTCTCGCCAAGCGTCCGGTCAGCCCGTCGACCCGCTTGGACTTCTCGCCAGCTATCCGGTCAGCCCGTCGACCTAGCTGGACTTTTCCTGCACACTTGATAAAAGTGTCAGACAACAACAAACCTAACTTAACCTGATTTGTCATTCATCAAAACCTGAGTTAGACCGTTAGTGCTAACCGCACCAACATCTCCCACTTATACTAATGACTAAGCTGCCATATCTTCTACCATACATCTGATTCCCATTCCCTCCACATGCCGATCGAAAGCTTTCGCCGGAAGGGCCTTAGTGAAAGGATCTGCCAGGTTATCTACTGATGCAATCTTGGCGATGACAACTTCTCCTCGCTTCACGATATCTCGTATCAGGTGGTACTTGCGCTCTATATGTTTACTTGCCTTATGAGCTCGTGGTTCCTTCGAGTTTGCAACTGCACCGCTATTATCACAATAAATTGTGATGATTTTGGACAAACCAGGAATCACATCTAAGTCCATTAGAAAGTTCCTGAGTCATACTGCTTTTTTAGCTGCCTCAGAGGCTGCTACATACTCAGCTTCCATGGTTGAGTCCGATACGCATTTCTACTTAACACTCCTCCATGAAATGGCTCCACCTCCTAAAGTAAACACATAGCCTGATGTAGACTTACTGTTATCTCTATCTGATTGAATCCGTGTAACCCATAGGGAGCAGATCGTCTGCTTGGTAAACTAGCATATAATCTCTAGTCCTTCTCGGTACTTTAATATATGCTTTATCCAGGGTTACTCTGATATCTGCTGACCATGCCCATGGCAAAACAGATATCAGGTCTCGTACATAGCATTGCATACATTAGGCTTCCTACAGCCGAAGCATAAGGAACTGCTTTCATGTCTTCTATCTCTTTCGACGTCTTTGGAGACATCTCTTTAGACAGAGCTACTCCATGTCTAAAAGGTAAGAAACCTTTCTTGGAATCCTGCATGCTAAAACGAGCAAGGATTGTATCTATATATGAAGCTTGGGACAGACACAACATTCTTTTCTTGCGATCCCTTATCACTTTGATCCCAAGAATGTGTGCACACTCTCCTAAGTCCTTCATATCAAATTGTTTGGACAACCATACCCTTACGTCTGATAATACTTTGACATTGTTGCCAATTAACAAAATATCATCTACGTATAGTACAAGAAATACCACCACGTTTCCGTTACACTTTTTTTATACACAAGACTCATCCGGACACTGAATAAATCCATACGACTGGATTACTTCATTAAACCGGATGTTCCAAGACCTTGAAGCTTGCTTCAGTCCATAAATGGACCGATTGAGCTTGCACACTAGATGCTCTTTGCCTTTTTCAATGAACCCTTCTGGTTGCTTCATATGAATGTTCTCTTCAAGACTTCCATTAAGGAATGCCGTCTTGACATCCATTTGCCAAATCTCATAATCCATATGAGCAGCAATGGATAAGAGTATCCCTCTTTCTGAGTGTACCCTTTCGCAACAAGCCTAGCTTTGAAGGTCTCTACCTTCCCGTCTGTCCCTCTTTTCCTTTTGTAGATCCACTTGCATCCAACGGCTTTTACACCATCAGGTGGTTCTACAAGCTCCCAGACTTTATTAGAGTACATAGACTCTATTTCAGAATTCATTGCCTTTTGCCAAGATGCTGCATCTATATTTTGGAGTACTTCGTCGTATGTTCGTGGATCAGGTTCATGTTTACCCGGGACCAAGTCCGAAGACTCTCCCAAAACATGAATCTTCAGGCCTTACAACCCTCCCACTACGACGAGGCATCGTCGTTGTGTATCATGTGACACGTGTTGCGGTCTCTTGTGGTACTTCATCTTGTCTTGTTACTGAAGTAGACATGTCCTCTCTAAGTTCTTCTAAAACAACTTTGCTCTGGGCTTGTGATCCATTATATAGTGTTCTTCTAAAAGCGGGCATTGGTGCTAACAATGACCTTGGTCTTTAGGACTATAAAATAAACCTCCTTTCGTTCCTTTGGGATATCCTACAAACACGCGAACTTCAGTACGGGATTCTAACTTATCAAGATCTGGTTTCAGCACATGTGCTGGACCCCAAATCCGAATATGTCTTAGATGGGCTTTCGCCCATTCCACAATTCTATGGGAGTAGAAGAAACTGATTTAGAAGGTACTAAGTTCATAACGTATACTGCTGTTTCAGAGCATATCCCCAAAACGAATTTGTAATTCGAATAACTCATCATTGATCTAACCATCTCCATAAGAGTCCTATTCCTTCGCTACACCATTCTGGGGTGTTCCAGTGCGATAATTGGGATTGAATCGACCTCGATAAGTAATTCCTAAATTCTCCTAAGAGGTATTCGCCACCACGATCGTAGTGTCTTGATACTTTTACCTAGTCATTTTTCCACATCACCTTGTATTCTTTGAACTTATCAAAGCACTCGGACTTCGGCGCATTAGGTAAATATATCCATATCTTGAATAATCGTCTATGAAAGAGACAAAATATTCAAAACCTCCTCTTGCCTGGACAGACATAGGACCACACAAATCAGAGTGAACCAACTCTGACACTTCTTTGGCTCTATACCCCTTGGCCTTGAACGGCCTCTTGGTCATTTTACCTTCCAAGCAGGATTCACAAGTTGGAAAATTTTCCAACTCTAATGAACCCAAAAGTCCATCGGCTATAAGCCTCTGAATCCTACTTAAGTTAATATGACCAAGCCTTAGATGCCAAAGATATGCTTGGTTCATTTCCGAAGGTTCTTTTCTCTTATTAGAATTAGAAGATGAGTTATAAATTTCCATATTTTGCTTTGTGGAAGAAATTAGATTTAAAGTATACAAATTGCCAACTAATGCACCAGAACAGATAATCACTTTATTTCTTTTAATAACTACATCGTTACTAAAGGAAACTGAATATCCATCTAAAAACAGTTTAAAAACTGAAATTAAATTCTTTCTAAAACTGGGTACATAAAGACAATTTCTTAAAACCAAATTCCTATTTCTACTAAAAGATAAGTAGACGTCTCCCACTGCAACAGCTGCCACCTTGCCCATGTAGACGGTAATTTCTCCTTCAGATAGTCGTCGGGTTTCCTGGAACCCCTGCAAGGAATTGCAGACATGATCAATGGCTCCGTATCTACACCAGGTGCTTGTAGATAACACCGCTAAACATGTTTCAACAACTAGAGTATGAGATATACCTTTGTTTTGGTTCCTACGAGGACAATCCGCCTTCCAATGTCCTGCCTGCTTGAAGCACTTGCCCTTCGACTTCTTCATTCCAGCTTTAAATCCGTACTCGAGATTTATTCACTTTCTTTGCCGAACCACTTGTTTCTTCTTCTTCTTTCCTTCGGTTTAGAAGTAGAACCATTTTCGAATAGTGAATTTGAGCATTGTGACGAAATAATCCTTCTGCTTCTTCCAGTAGTTCCGCTAATGAATAAACCCTCTTATTCATATTATAGTTCAATGCTCAAAACTTCTAGGTAGCGTTTGGAGGATCATATCGATCCGGGTTTCCCCATCAATTTCTCCTCCAAGGATCATATCTCGTTCGGATAAGCCATCATCTTTAGGATATGATCCCTTACGGGAGTCCCGCATGGTGGCTGTCATTATCTTTCTCATGGCTTCTTGCCTAGAAGCCCTATCCCGATGACCAAAGAGTTCCTTGAGATTGTTCATAATATCATAGGCAGTTGGTAAATCTTGATCTCGATGTTGCAATACATTTGACATTGAAGCCAAAATGTAACACCGTCCCATCTCATCTGCTTTACCCATTTCCTATGATATTCAATCTCCTCTTGGGTAGATTCACCATTGGGTGCATCAGGACAAGACATTTATAACTTTCAGCAGTAAGAACAATGTCGAGGTTTCTTTTCCAATCTATGTAGTTTGGTCCAGTAAGTCTATTCATTGAAGTATGATGGACGATGGGTTGAAAGACATCCTAAGAATCACAAATAACTTTTGGTCGAACTCTAAATTTAGAATAATATTGATTCCTCAAACAATACTATTTTAAATTAACCAACACCTCATAACACCGTGAATTTTGTATGCCACGTTAGTGTGGACGTATACAAATTCAACATTTGTAAAGGAGGTTTTAACCCATTAATTTTATTATCTTGTCAACCTAACTTTTTGACAAATAAAATTAATAGTTGGTATCATTTGGTCACACAAATAATAGCAGTGACTCCGATGGGGAGGATACTATTAGATGTGTCTAAGTGTATACCATTACTTGACACTAAGTCCATTAATAAGATTATGCCCCTTTCGTTGGGGAAGATCACACGCTCTTAATTAACTTCCTATAGTCATCCAAAAATGGAAGTCTGTTCTAGTGATCCACAAACAAGCTCATCCGTTATGGAGGAAGGCACTCAGAGCCAACGCGCAAGCTTGTTTGCATCACTTACAAACCAGTAATGGAGACCATGGGATTTATTTAAAAATCCCTCTCCCACTTAGTTATTTATAAATGAGGAATTTTAACTATGCTAGCCTACTTTACTTGTAAACTAACATGCACACACAACATAATATAAAAGCAATAGAGAAACTAATTTTCAACTATTATGGCTTTTATCTCTAGTTGTCCTCCGTGTGTTATCATCCCAAGCTGCTGCCATATTTGGCCACCGCCACCGGGTCTAACAGTCGCATCCATCTTGCTCCTTGTTCCGCTGCGCCTCTGGTCCTTAGAAGGTTCCACGCTTTGCAAGATTCGATCCGCGACATAAATAGAAGTTTACATTTTGATCCTATATTCCATAAAAGGAATGTACATGTATCTAGATCAAAAATAAAATCCTAATAAAACTAAATATAGCTCCTGCTGTATTTTAATACAATCATGCACACACATATAAATGCCCTTGACATGTCCAAGGGTCCAATCACACACATAATAACTAAAAGCCATAATAGTTGGATCCTGCATCCACAAAGTTAGCACATCTTACTATTAACCTGCCTAAATTATGTATGACATGTGCATAATTAAACTAAATACCAAATACACAGAGGCAAAACCCTAGCTCTGATACCAATTGTTGGTTGCTACTCGGAAAACCTATAGGTTCCACTGTACAAAAATTTTGTACAAAGGTCTAAACCTTTTCCTAGCTACCATGTGTTCTTTTAAATTAAATTTTGGATCGCCTGCGGAACTTAACACGTTTAATCCAAAACTTAATCTATTTGTTCTTTTAGGTTTTGACTTGGATCTCCTGCGGAACTTAACACGTTCGACCCAAGTCTCCTTAAGTTATTAATTCCATTAAATATTAATTTCCATAATTAGTTCCCAGTACTGACGTGGCGAGGCACATGGCCTTCTTGGATATGGGAGCAACCACCACCGACTAGACAAAACCTTTTATAGAAAGCTAATATTTAATTTCCTAAAATAACTTTAGGTTAACCAAAGAGAACAATCAAATCACAAGGAAAAGAAAAACAAAAGAACACAGCATCGAAAAAAAAACATATTCGAAATACTAGAACGTAAGCCTCTTGTATTTGGTATTATTTCCATAAATAACTAGCATGATGCGGAAATAAAAATTACTAGTTATACCTTGTAGAAAAACCTCTTGATCTTCTACCGTATTCCTCTTCTAACCTCGGACGTTGTGTGGGCAACGATCTACCGAGATGAGAAACCACCAACCACCTTCTTCTCCTCCAAGCAAGGTTCGGCCACAAAGGAAGAACTTTACCAAAGAAGAAAATCAAAATACTAACCAAGCTCCAAGAGATGCTAGCTTTCTCCTTCTTCTTCTTCTTCTCCAAGTAGTATCCGCCACCACAAGAACTCCAAGAGAGATGAAGTATTCGGCCACCACAAGAGGAAGAGAGGAGAGGATGACGGCCACACCAAAGAAAAAAGGAAAGAAAACAATAGAGGTTGTGTCTCATGAAGGCACCCCTACCCCTTCTTTTATATTCCTTGGCCTAGGCAAATTAGGAAATTTATTTACAATAAAATTTCCTTAATTTCCTTGACATGATTTATTTGAGAAAAATAAAATAAAATTTCCCAAATAAACTCTAATGGCCGGCCACATCAAGAGGAATCAAAGTGGACAAGTTGCAAGCAACAATTAAAACTTGCCTTATTTGTTTCCGGAAATTTTAAAATAAAATTTCTCTTTAAAAATCTCTTCATGGTTAATAAAAGGAAATTTCTATAATTTTAATTTTATTAACATGTGAATAATTTTAAAGAGAAAAATAAAATATCTCTCCAATCTACAAATAAGGAAAGAGATCTAATCTCTTTCTTTAATCTTTTGTAGATCTTTTACAAGAGAGATATTTTAATTTTAATTCTCTTTACATTATATCTTCCACATAATAATAAAAATTAAAATTCAATTTCTTTTTTAATTTAATTTGGCCGGCCCTACTAGCTTGGGTTCAAGCTAGGGCCGGCCACCTTGTTCCCAAGCTAGCTTGGCCGGCCCCTATTAGGTGGGTATAGAAGGTGGATATATGTGGGTATAGAACTCTATAAATAAGAGGCTACAATAGGGATCGAGAGGAGGAATTGGTTTTGGTCTCCCGATAAAATTAAGCCCCTAACACACAACTTAATTTTATCAATGATAATTCATTCCACTAGAGAACTATCATTGAACTACCGCACCAATCCCAAATTACATTTTGGGCTCCTTCTTATTATGAGTGTGTTAGTCTCCTGTGTTTAAGATATCGAATGTCCACTAATTAAGTGAGTTCTGACAACTCATTTAATTAATATCTAAGTCCAAGAGTAGTACCACTCAACCTTATTATCATGTCGGACTAAGTCCACCTGCAGGGTTTAACATGACAATCTTTATGAGCTCCTCTTGAGGACATTATCAACCTAGTATCTCTAGGACACAGTTTCCTTCTATAATCAACAACACACACTATAAGTGATACCATTTCCCAACTTATCGGGTTTATTGATTCATCGAACTAAATCTCACCCATTGATAAATTAAAGAAATAAATATCAAACATATGTGCTTGTTATTATATTAGGATTAAGAGCACACACTTCCATAATAACTGAGGTCTATGTTCCTTTATAAAGTCAGTATAAAAGAAACGACCTCTAATGGTCCTACTCAATACACTCTGAGTGTACTAGTGTAATTATATAGTCAAGATAAACTAATACCTAATTACACTACGACCTTCTAATGGTTTGTTCCTTTCCATTTTGGTCGTGAGCTTCTGTTTATAATTTATAAGATACTGATAACATTATCTTCTGCATATGACACCACATGCTATGTTATCTACAATATAAATTAATTGAACAACTACAAACAAATGTAGATAAATTGACCAAATGTGATTCTTTATTTAACATGAATGTTTACAAAGCTTAGGCTTTCAGTATACACTCCAACAGTACAGAATAGGGCCCGATGAAATGGAACCGTAGCAGGCGGTACTTCCGCTCGGCCCCCTGACGTTGACGTCGCTTGTTGCTCCAACCGCTCGGCTTGCGCCTTCTGTTTCTGTTGCTCCACAAGCTTAGCTACTCTTGCCTCGATTAGAGCATCGAGCTCCTCCTGGGAGAGCATCACGGTGTGTTGTCGTCCAGCTTCGTCCATCTCTTCCGCTCGGATGCAGGTGCATTCCCACAGACGGCGCCAATTTGATCCTGTCCGAACGCTTAGTCGATGGACGCTGGGCACGTGGTGCTCTTCCAACTGATGACGTGGATCTCTGACCGGCCGTATGGATCCTCGGCGAACCTGCAAAGAAGTCGGAGCGGGAAGGGGTTCCCAGCGACGACCCTCCGACACTCAAGTCAGGCAAGAGGAAAACGAGGAAGTGGCTCCGAAGATATGAGACCACGTACCTCCGTCGAAGTCTGAGGGCTCTTATATAGAGCTGTGGGGAGGCGTATGCACACCTACCGAGGCGTACACGTGTCCTTTACCATACCTTAGTATGGGCTTGTCAGAGGAGCATGCCTGACACCATACTGCTACAGTCCGAGCACCTCTCTGATGGGACGGTAGAACCTTCTGTCGTAAGATTCTGCGCATGACTTGGTCGTTGAACATGCCTGTTGTCAGAAGATGTCTCCCAATGTCCCCTTGTCCTTGTCTCCTTTTTCCTCGAGCCAAGCATCCATCCGCTCGGCAGGCATCGGTCCGACCGGGCGTAGGTCTTGGTCCGATCGGGAAGATTTCACTCCATCGCGTGCTCTGCTGAGACTGTTCCTTCACAGCATTACTGCTTTACGCCTCAGCCAAGCGGGCTAGCCGCTCGGCCCGGCGATCCTGTTCACCATGAGCGTTGGAAACCCGACTCCCCGTCGGGTTGTCTTTGATTTCGCTCGAACCCGTTCGGCCGGTCGACCCACCCCTTCTCCGATCGGCCGAACATCATGCTGACCCTTTTGACTCTTGACCTCTACGTGGCGTTGACTCCCCTCCCGAGGGGGTCCCCCGACCTTACTGCCGGATCAGTATGTTTTTCCATACTTCTTTTTCATTAGCTTTTAACATATCATATAGTTTCTGAACCTTAGGTATTAATATTTCATTTATATTCGAATGATTAAGCATATTCATTGTGTCATAAACTATTGATTGCATTGCATTGTCATTAGATGAAGATTCCTCTCGAGTAATAGGGTCAAATGACAAAGTAACAAAATATCCAATTGGCTCAAACAAATAAGGCTTTCCATGATAATACAAGTTATACTAATTTGGAACAAAATCATTTTTAACCTCGATGGACTTTCACAGTATTCTCATCACTGAAAGATGTATTTCTACATTTACAATGATTACATGGACAACTTAACTTGTCACCATCCATATAGTATGGATAATGCTTAGCAAAGTTTACAAACTCTTCAACTCCATCAAATATTCATTAGTAATATATCCATGGATATATATTTTCTAACCTATTATACATCTAAGTTTTATTTATATACATTTAACCTAGTGAGAAATAAACTTACAACATTATTAAATATGTAAAACTATCATTAATATAGTTTAAATTTAAACTTAATTTAATCATTAAAACCTAATACTGTCAATAAATAACCATTGATCATATACCTAAAGTCGATGCACCAAAAAGACGGTCTCTAAAGAAAATGTCAAAGCCCACACAAACAATGCTAAATAGAGAAACCTCCACAAACAACATTATGAAGTTAACAATCAAATAGAAGGGTGCACAAACAATAATCAAATACCAGAGTTGCATGCTCGCTCGATCCTTGACCAAGGCTGCACGATTGCCCATCGAGTAACAAGGTCACGACCAAATTCGCAACCTTACTTTAAGCCTAGGCCTGAGCTCGCGACTAGGGCTGAGGCCATGACCTAGCTTGTGGCCGGCCAAGCTTGTAGTCAGGGTTGAGGTAGCAACTGAGCACTCGGCCGACCAAGATAGTGGCTAGCCGAGCTCGTGGCAGAACTCACAGTCGTCTGAGCTTACCTTGGTTGACGCTGTACCCGACCTTGCGACCTTGGTGCGAGGTCACGACCAAGGCACGATCAAATTGGGGGTGACAGGATGAGAGGAGAGAGACAGGGAGAGGATGTACCAATAGGATGCTTATTAGAGATCGAAGAGGAGAGAAGCATGCTAGAGATCAGATAGGAAGAATAGCCAAGAAAAAAAATTAGGAATGAAAATCTTAATTTTGATCGCTAAAATAGCAATGGAATTAAGTTTTCTTTGTTAAAATAGCAATCAAATTAAGTTTCTTTCGCTAATTAAATAGATTAAATATGAAGAGTGACAGAATTAGCGATAGAATTTAAATTCTATTAACTTAATGACTAATATAATATTTATTAATTAGATCAAATTTAATTTTCATCACTAATTCCATGGGAGCATTAATTCTTCTAATGAAATTAGAAATAACTTATTAAAATTTTATTTTTATTTTTATTATTAATACTTTTCTTAATTATTAAGGACGGATTAAAGTTCTATCACTCGCATCACTATCTTACAGCACATAAATTCAATAATTCAGGAATAAATGAAAATCAGAAAAAAAAAAAAAAAGGAATAAAAGAAAAACAGATCGAACCGGAGGTAGAAGAAGGTTGAGATGGAAGAATGGTGGAAAGATGTGGAGCGATTCAGAGCAAGGAGGCGAGGGCGAGGCAGTTGCTGGCCATCTTGGTGAGCAGATCGTCGGTGGCGGCCTGCGGCGACTTCGCATTCATCTCCGAGAAGCTGTCTTCGCACGTGGAGAAGTCGGTGACCAGTGCACTGAGCATGCTGTTCATCGTCCCCTTGTCGTTCGCCTTCACCGCCGCCTCCGCGTCGTCCAGGTTGTCCACCGCGTCGTCGTAGCTGTCGCTGCACACCTGCAGGTTACTCGCCGTCCTCGGGTCCGTCCCGGGCTTCACCACCGCCGCCGACACCTCCGCCCTCGCCGCATCCACCTTCGCGCGGCACGCCTGCATCTGCAGGCTCAGAACTCCCAGGGCGTCATGCGCCGGGCCGCCTCCTACGCTGCCGCCGAGCTGGCGGACCCACGACACGCACACGTCCGGGTAGTCAGTCTTGCCGCAGAGCGCGGCGATCGCGTCGTCGGCGACGGGGAAGCTGGGGCCTGGTTGGGCGGAGGCCTGCGGATTCCGGCGAGTCGGCGAGGGGGGAATGATGTTGGCGTTGGACGACGGAGAGCTGGGGGTGGGAAGGGGGACGGAATCGGAGGCGTTACGGGCGACGCAGAGGGCGGTGGCAGCAGGCGAGGCGGAGAGGAGGCAGAGGAATGCGAGAAGGCGGAGAGGGAGCTCCGGCGTCATTGTGATTGCAGATGGAGTAGCGAGAAAGGCCGTCTGAATGGAACGGAAATGGCGTCCGCCGGTGCTTTTAACGGCGATGCCTCTGCGTCGTGTTGTTTTAATTTAGAAGTTCTCTGATGACCAACAAAATTTTAGAACTTTCTAAATTTAGTAGTCGTTAATGAATGGACAAGAAAGTAGAGTTAACGGTTAATTTTAGTCAACTTTGAATTTTCTTTCACTCCATTTACTCTTTATATAAAATATTTTGTAAAATAATTTAGCAAACAGAGTTGGTAGGCTTGATTAGTGAGGAGAATGAGATAGATAGCTTGAGTATTTCTAGGTCGTGAGTTGGTCGTTCTAAGTAGGCTAGTTCTCGGTTGAATTAAGGGAGTCGAGCCCAGTGTGTCAGGTGGTAGGCGAGCCAGTTGATCAATCCGACAAGCTAGATAGTCTATTCGAGCAATTTAAGTTGCCCAATCCAAGTCGAAATTGATGAAGCGAGTTGAGGGGTACAATTAGGGGATACTCGGTTTACCACGCTATGCAATTTGAGTTAGTTGGTGCAATAAAGCAAGTCTCATCGATTCATGATTGCAATGGAATCTTATCCTTCATCAAGAAACAAAAAATAATAAATCTACCTTAATGCTCTCTTTATCTCGAAGGAATAATAATAGGTTCCATAATTTATGGGATATATATATAGAGAGAATTGATATCCTACGGACCTTTTTCTACGGAACTATACGGACCAACTCACGTGGCATATTTATCTAGTTATTTTTTATCGCGGCTTCCTAGTTTTCCTTATTTTCTTTTCCTCTCGTCGCCGAAGCAAGCCGCGATCCTCTCTCTCGCCGAAGCCGCGATCCTCTCCTTCTCGCCGAAGCCCCGATCCTCCTCGACGCCACACGCGGCGCCTGCTCTCATCTCGTCGAGGCCTCGCGATCCTCTCCTGCTTCTCCTGCTCTCCTCTCGCCGAGGCCACACGCCGCGCCTGCTCTCCTCTCGCCGACGCCACAAGCTAACAGAGTCGCCGACGAAGCTAGGGATCGCAGCCATCTGCCCACCTCCGGCCGCCTGGACCCACCCACACTATAGCCCAAGGGGTGAACCCGTCGGGGATCGCGGCCGGACTCCGGACGCTATCGCGACTGGACACTCGCGATTAGACCCGATCGTGCCAGATTCCGGCGAGATCACGGCCGGAATCCGGCGCGGCCACGATCGCGCCAGATTTCGGACACGATCGCGACCGGAATCCGGCTGCGATCGGGCCGGAATCCGGCTGCAATCGCGCCGGAATCTGGCTGCCGGGCCAGCGGCGGGGGCGGTCGGTCGGCGGCGAGGCGCGAGGCCAGCTGCGGGGCTGCCGGTCGGTGGCGGGCCGAGGGTGGAGGCGCGGTGAGCATGTTTGTTTCGGCGAGAACGAAGAGAATAAAAAGAGAAGAAGTTGTATTTAAAAAATAAATAAAATATTAAAAAAAATCAAATTCTATGGTTGCGGACGAATCCGCATGCCAAGGTCCGCATTTTATCAAAACTAATATATATATATATATATATATATATAGGTTTGATATTGTGCGCGACGTGCACAGTGCGCGACTGTGCGCGTCGCGCACAATATCAATGTTTTTTTTGTTTTTTTTAATTTTTTTTTTAATTTGTAAATTAAAAAATAATTAAAAAACTTCTTTACGATTTTATTTATAGGGTTCAGGCTTTGGGTATAGTCTTAAAGCTATTTTTTTTTTTAGATTTTACCTATAGGGTTTAGGCTTTCCAATTAGGTTATAGTGTTGGGTTTAAAAAAAAATTAAAATAAATTTAATTTAAGTATTTATTGAGTATTGTAATGTGTTTAGGGGATATATTTATATATTAAATTTTAAATAAGGAAATGTTGAATTTAAATATATATATATATATATATTCCAAATCCATCTACCATTAGTTTTAATTAATTTTGTATTAGCTCAAAATCAAATTAAATAAAATTTTCTCAATATGATACTAAATTCAATGAACTAATAGCTTGTGATTATGAATGATTACCTTGGTTATGTCGAGATAAAATCTTTTGTCCTGAAAATATTATGTCCTCATGTCCCAGCGTCGATTGGATGAACTAAATCACATCTCAAGGATGCAATGTACATCATGAAAATGTCATAGCCGTCCGATCGGCGCTGAGACATGGGAACATAATATTTTCGAGATAGAGGATCTCATCTAGATTATGTCACGCCCTAAGCTAGACAGCCACGAGCTTTTAACTCAACTATCACTTATTTTCCGCATAATTAGATTTTCTCAATATGAGTCTTTCTATTTATTAAATATTATTAATTTCTATATTTGTATTATATCATCATTTAATTTAAATTTATGAAAATCCTATTTTTTTAAAAAAAAAGATTCTAAACTGGATAAAAGAAAAATATTCTAAAAGAAAAAGAAAAAGAAAGATAAAAGTCGATTAAACTTAAACTGGATGAACATTGCATGTCGACAAGCGCCGCCTCGTGCCTCCTCTTCCTTCAGTCATGCTCCTCCATCCGCCAGCTCCTCCAAATCCACGCTCACATGCTCCGCCGCCGCTTCCTCGACGACCCCTTCGCCACCACTGAGCTCCTCCGCTCCTCCCTCGCCTTCCCCTTCGCCGGCACCCTCTACGCCCGCAAGCTGCTTGCCCAAATTCCCCACCCGACCACCTTCGCCTGGAACTCCCTCCTCGCCGCCTTGGCTGCTTCCCCCTCCCCCGCCTCCTCCCTCTCCTTCTTCCGCTGCATGCTCTCTTCCGGCGCAATCCCCAACGCCCACACCTTCCCTCCCCTCGTCAAGGCCTGCGCTCGCCTCTCCGACCTCACGGCGGGCGATCAGCTCCACGGCCTCATGATAAAGTGTGCAGCTGAACACGATGTCTACTCCACCAATGGGTTGATCCATATGTACTCTGCGTGCCGGAGGGTCGACCTGGGTCGACGGGTGTTCGATACTTGCACGGAGCACGATGCTGCCTCGTGGAACTGCTTGCTCTCGGGATACGTGAATTGTGGGCTGCTCGATCATGCACGAGTCGTGTTCGACGATATGCCCCAACGGGGCATAATCTCCTGGAACGCCATGATTCATGGTTATGCAAAGTCTGGTGACATCACTTCTGCAAGGCAACTGTTCGATGAGATGCCCGAACGAAACGTGGATTCTTGGAATACTCTGATATCTGCCTATGGGAGATGTCGTCGGCTGGACATGTCCCAGAAATTGTTCGACGAAATGCCCTCTAGGAATGCTGTATCTTGGAGTGCGATGATCACTGCTTATGCTCAAGGAGATTGCCCCGCTGAGGCATTGGCTCTGTTTGAAAGGATGAGGAGATTGGATGTGATGCCAAATTGTGCCACAATAGTGAGCTTGCTCTCTGCATGCTCACAGATGGGAGCTCTTGAGCAAGGTAGATTAATTCATAGTTACATAGCGAGAAACAAGATGAATGTGGACTCAATAATTGGAACCACACTCATAGACATGTACGCCAAATGTGGATGCGTGGATAGTGCAGTTGAAGTTTTCGATGCATTAGTGCCAAAGGATGTATTCTCATGGACAGCGATGATCGGAGGGCTTGCAGTGAATGGGTATGCTGCCAAGGCCTTGGAACTATTTGACCAGATGGAGATGGAGGGCGTAAAACCTAATGAGGTTACATTTGTTGCTGTTCTATGTGCTTGTAGTCATGGTGGGTTAGTGGAGCAAGCGAGGTACTTGTTCGATTCCATGAGGGTGGTCCACGGACTCAAACCACAAATTGAGCACTATGCTTGTATGGTCGATGTGTTGGGGAGAGCTGGACTCTTGGAGGAGGCTATTTCACTCGTGCAGTCCATGCCACATTACAAAGCCGTGCTGTGGGAAGCTCTCTTTGGTGCTTGCTTGATCCATGGCAATGCTGAAATGGGGCAACATATAGTCGATCGGCTAATTGAACTCGGGCTTGATGATGGTGGTGTCTATGTCCTCTTGGCAAACATCTATGCTATGAATGGGATGTGGAATGATGCAATAAGGACGCGCATGAAAATGAAGTTCAAGAGCCTCAGCAAAATCCCTGCTTATAGCTCGTTTGAGGTTGAAGGTTTTTCCATGAATTCTGTGGGAAATCAAATTTCTATGCAACGGTAACGATATGCAGCCATGGGAATATTGAACTGGAGTAGTTCAGCTCAAGCTTGATGATGATGTCTATGTCCTCTTATTGGACATTTATGCCATGAGAGGGAGGTGAAATGATGCAAGGACACAGATAGATCATAGCGCATGTAACTTGATACCGAGGAAGAAAAGCAGGAACTGGGGTCATCATCATGAGAAGTTGTTGGCATTGCTGATCAGCTAATTGACGATAATTCAGCAAAGCAATCGGAATTAAAGAAAATCTAAAGCTATGTTAATTATTGGGCTGTAACCTTGATTGGTGCGGCCTCGAATGCTTCAATTCTTGAGTTTAATTGAGTGATGATGATTTAGTTTATCACAACTCAAACTCAATAGGTCAAAACCCAACCCTAGCTCGGAAACCACTCACTCACTCATCTCCCAGCTACAACTTTGCAAAAGTCCTCATTTTTCCGCCCTATGATCTCCATCTCTCAACTTCTACGACATGTAGGTCTCAGTTAGGTCAGCTAGAGGAGGATAAATAATTTTGCAATCAGAGTTAGAAGAAATCGTTTGCTATTGAAGTTAGGCAACGACATAATATTAGTTAGGTATAAATAATTAATATTGAAAGAATAATAACTTTAAAAAAATAAATAAGAAGATAGAATTTATTTGATTACAATTTAGGTGGGTGTTAATCTAAAGTAGTTGAAAACACTAAAAAGATCTCTTTCGTTGAAGGTGGAGAAATCTCTTATACTTTTTGATTGTTCAAAAGTTAACTAGGAATTGAATACAGTAGTTGTTGCTTGATTCCTACCTTCAGGGGGCATTTTAGAGCCTCCTAGGATCAATTACTGTTGCTTAGAGGTACATCCAAAGCACTCCAGGGCGTCTCCAAGTGGGTAAAATTTATCCCCTCTTCAAGGGTTAGCCAACAGCTAACCAACGGTTTCCTGCATTTGAGGGCACCTCCATCAAGAGGCGCGAGGGCGCCTCCATCAAGATGCTTCAGGGCGCCTCCAAGTTGCTTAAGGGCGCCTTCAGCTTCATTGGAGGCGCCTCCATTAGCTGCTTTCAATCCGTTAACCTCCAAATAATTAACTCTTCCTCGTTCTTCTTTGGGTGATGCTCCGGTTGCCCAGAATTGAGCTCACTCAAATTCAATTCCGACCTTCTCCTTGAGCTGGCTTCCTTCCCGGCTTCTCATCCCTTGGATATGCCACGCATGTCATTCTCGTCCATCGATGTACTCTTTCGCAGCTTCTCATCCCTCAGATACACCAAGCTCGTCGATTTACTTCCCGTGCCATCTTTCTCGTCCGCTACATCTTCCACTCAACTTCTTATGTTCTTAAATTTTTGCACACTTAGACACAAGGTATCAAACACTACAGGACTTAACTTGATTTGGTTGATTATATCAAAACTAATCAGGGATACTTATAATCTCTCCATTTTTTTATGTGTATCAACTCGAGTTAAGTCAGGGTAACTGATGTGCGTAGATTTTATACACTTGTTTAGCATGCTTTGACGCACATTCATATATTTTGTGCATGCTTTATCTATGCATTTTCGTACTTCCAACTTTTCTTTTAGCATATTTACTCTTTTTGTTTGGAGATCTGTTTTTGTGCATTTTATGTACGCAGGAGTCGTATTTGGAGAAGAATTTATGATCGAGGCCAAATCTGCAAGCTAACATAAGGAGGAAGACACCATCTTGGAAGTGCCACACGGCCATGTTTGGGAGAGTGACCTGTGCCGTGTGGTGATGCTCACCCATGCAGCATTGGCAGAGCAGAGGAGTGTCCAGGCCGTGTGGTGAAGCTTTCCCGTGTAGCTTCTGCAGAAAAGGAAAAGGCCATGGTCGTGTGTGCATCACACAGCCGTGCCAATTTTGAAGCCAAGAGAGCCACGACCGTGTAGATCTACACGGTCGTGCAAGCCTTCCAGAAGCCAAACAAACCCTGGTCATGTCCCAAACACAGCCGTGCATGAGTTCTAGAGCCGGAGCCAACGCAGGCCGTGTAAATCACACAGCCGTGTGAGATGGGCAGTGGCAGAACATGTCACGGCTGTGTGCACCACACGACCATGTAAGATGGGCAGTGAAGAGAATGAGCTAGGCTGTGAGAGCTTCACACGACCGTGTCTCGGGGTCGTGTGGCGTCCAAAGCTCTGCTCTATATAAGAGTCTCTTCCATCATTTGAAGGGGGGTTCTCCCTTTTGGGGGGGGGGGAGAAACAAGATTGGGTGATTCCTCACCTTCTTGGAGGGATTTTCCGACGATCTAAGGGCATATCTTCAATGAATCGACTCCGAGATCGAGGATTGGATCCGAAGACCTTTCTTCATCGTAGATAAGTTTTTCTTCCCTTTCTCTTCTTGGATTTTGGGATCAAGATGCTTATGATCTTCTTGTCTTTGGGTTTCTTTTTTTGTTCTATGGATTAGATCTCCTTGTTCTAGGATGGAGGGAGTATTTGTAATATGATTTGATGTAAACTCTTGTGGATTTGCCAATTTTCTATTTCTATGATTTTGTTTTGTTTGTATCTATTTGATCTTGTGTGGATTGTTGTGATTGGACTTAATTACCATACTTGATTGAATGTTTGAGTATCTTATAGATCTTGTAGAGGTAATTCCTCATTCGATTATCTGAGGGGTGTACATGACAAACAAGCCTGTGTAAGGACGATTGAGGGATAATCTTGAAGGTGAAATAAGGTCATTCAAGGGGGTAGGATAGATTGTATGCATTAATCTTTTATATCTTGATATGGGTTGAGAAGTAATGAATTTCTATGTTGATTATCCTAGGGGCACACATGACAGGCAAGCCCGTGTAAGGACATCATAGGAATCATTCCTAATTGATCACATTTAGATATAGATTTTAGTCTTAAGTCGGTTGTCTATTGCAAGAGAGAATCGTCAACCTTCTACAAATGATGGGCAATTGAGGAATAAGATTTGGTAGATCATTTACATTGAATAACATTACAAAGAAACCAAAACTCCTAGAACATCCTTTTATCATAGCCCTTATTCTTGTTTCTATGCTTTTACTTCTATGCTTTACTTTTCATAGTTGCACTTAGTTTTTATAAATTAATTGATTAGTTGTTTAGCTAATTCATGTTGAGATATCTTTAGTGGTTATAACCAGTCTCTGTGGATACGATATCTTTCTTTATTACTGACGACGTATCTATACACTTGCAGAATGTTAACCATAACAAATAATAAAATATCATATAAAATATTAAGTACAAAACAAGATTTGCAAATAAGTAAAAAAATTACAATAATGTAAAAAATATTTTCAATATCTCTCCTTTAATTTAACCTCTATAGTTTATTCCCATTTGATCAACATTAAAAAATAAGAAAAAAAATAAAAAAATTGAAAAATTTTGGAAATTTTTCATGGGATTTAAAATAGAGTTTTCAGGAATATTAATTTTTATCAAAATTATTTTTTTTCCGTTTTGGTAAAAATAATTTTAAATTATTTTTAAGTTTCAAAAAATATTAAAATTTTTTGTCATGGTAAAATAAAAAAATTAGGATCAAGAAAAAAATTCATGATAAAATTATTTTTATTTTGACCCGAATATTTATTTTTAAATAGAAATATTTTTTTTTGAATTTAAATATTTAAAAATAGGTTTTTAACTTAAAAAATTTTGCTAATTTTTCTCAATATTCAAAATATAACGTTCCTTAGCCAAAAAAATCAGGTTTCTCAAAATTTATCTCTAAAAAATTTTTAATCTAAATTTTTTTTATTTGAAAATTAGATAATTACTAAAAAATTTGAATTTTTACTCTATAGAAAGATAACACAAAATTTATCTCTAAAAAATTTTTAATCTAAAATTATATTTTTTATTTGAAAATTAGATAATTACTAAAAAATTTGAATTTTTACTCTATAGAAAGATAACACAAAATTTATCTCTAAAAAATTTTTAATCTAAAATTATATTTTTTATTTGAAAATTAGATAATTACTAAAAAATTTGAATTTTTTACTCTATAGAAAAGATAACACAGGATCACAAAAAAAAAATTATGCTTTTGAAAAATTAATTTTCTAAACATTTTTAATCATCAAAATTTATTTTTTAAAAAAATAAAAAGAAATAATATAATAATTAATTTTTTTTAAAAAATATTTCTATGAGTTGATAATATCTTTATTTTTTATAGAGAAAAATTTTAATACAAAAGAAAGATAAACAGAAGGTATATAAAATAATTAATTTTGTAATAAATATTTAATTTTAAATTAAATTTAAATTTCAGTATGCATAAAAATTAATTTAATCAGACTAAGCATGATTTAGAAATCCAAAATAAATTTCTATCTACTAGGTTGCCAAATATTTTCTAAGAATATATTATCTAGCTACTTTTATAATTTGGCCTCTCTAATTTCTAATATACCAGCTTAGCCTTTTATTATATGTAATATTTCTTTTTAGTATTTCTAAAATATTTGAGCATGCATGATCCTTTTCTAAAATTCCTAGTCGTTCTATCAATTTTTTATTTTCATCCTTTAGTTTATTAAAATTTTTTATTAAGGAAGCATAGTTCTTCTTTAACTCTATATACTTTGACCTAATTTTGTATAAAGATTTACTTAACATTTTAATACATTCATATAATTGGTCAGGAGGAAGCTGATGTACCTCACTTACCATTTCATTGAATTTGTAGTTTGGTTCTCCTCCTTTATTACTATATTCTTCAGAAGTGGCTCCCCCTTCATCGTTGCTCTCTTCTAAACTGTGTTCCTCGTCTTTAGGCAGATATTCAAGTATTAGTGCAATTTCGACAATCTCCTCACTCTTGGATTCTTCTTAAGATGAATCGGTGCCCATCAAAAAGTTAAATTTTGATTCCTTTGGTTCTTTGTGAAGTTTCAAGAACTTTTCCCAAAATCTTTTGCACAAGTGCAAATGTCGATTCTATAGAGTTCCTTAGCTGGTAGTACGCTCAAAAGGTGGAACTCAACCTTGTCATTTGCCATGAACTCATCATGTTGTCGGACTCGCACTACTCTTCGAGTTCTTCTCCGTTATTGTCATTGGGTGCTTCAAAACTATATTTAATTATTAATAAAATATTAAAATTGGTTTTGAAGAATACCTCCATTTGTCATTTCTAAAACACAAACTCCTCCTCGAACTCTGGTGGATATATACTAGATCTGGCCATAGTCTCGTTGCTTTAATTGGTGGTTAGTCCTTCTGAGGTAGTTGGGCTATCACACCCCAAAGGAATCCCTGCACGACAAATGGACAACATCTCCCTTGTAACTGTGACAATAAAACATGTATACATGCCACAAGGCTACTCACAAGCTATCAATAGCCCACACGGCTGGATATAAACATAACCACATAGTTATATATATAGCACACACGACTGAAACAAAAACATAGAAAAAGACATAAGCAAAACATACAAAATAACACAATTGACTGCGAGTCAACCCGACTTGACATAATAAGTACATAACCAAATAAAAGAATGCCACAAGTCAAAAAATCCACACAAAGGATACATATCACAAGTATAATAACAAAACCAACAATGTGAGAGGAAGCAATAGTGAAAGAAGTCACTTGATGTGACATGGGACTGGTGGACAGGATCTCTAAGAGACTCCATAAATCCTCTACTTGCTCCCTAGCGAAAGAAAAACCAGTACAAGGGGTAATCAGTGCTAATGACTTAGCGGGTAATAGACAGATAGTGCATGAACATAATATATATAGAGATTCAAAGGTATACGATCTCATAGAGAAATAATCAACAAATATAACAGTGATGTCATAATAAGTGTCTATACCTGATTGATGTGTTGAGCCCCTAATAATTGCAAGTGCAAGAGTGAATCTACAAAATAACTGCTCATATCTACTAAAGCATCATACATGGTCTATCCATCTACTAATAAGTAGGCCAATGTCAAGTATATGCAACAGACATATCTCAACCATATGTAAACATATCACAGACATATGGATACAATCAATCACAAACATATGCAATCATATATCATATGCATATACATGACATGGTCACTCTCGTCCACTCCTCAGCTACCATGACTCCTGTATGGTCGAAAGGCGGGGACAATGACAACTGTACACATACCAACAGTCACTATTCCTAAGTGGTGTGAGTGGACAGTTTGCTAAGTAGCCATCTAGCTACATAGCAAAGGGGTCCCTGCTGTTTATAACTTCAGCTAACACTACCCCTGAGTGAAGTGAGCTGGGCACATCAGGATAAGTTGCACTCACTCCAAGTACACTACCCTCAGCAACCGAGTTAGCAGTGAGGGTCGACGACTCTCTCAACATGCCATGCTACGATGAGCAAGATGAAAATAGTCATCATCAAAGATATAGAAAATGATAATGTCACAGTAAAACCAACATGTCTAACAAAATATATGTATATACATCAATCAATGCAAATAAACAAGATATCTAGTATTTACTAAATATCATAGAAGGCAAAGAGAGACTGTAAAGATATGAATCGATCATCTTAAAGATCAAGTAGTCAAGTATCAAGCTCAAGAAATAATATGAGTGGAGTCAAGGTAAATACAATAACCTATCTAAACATAGCTCATGCACTAAAGTCAAAGTACTACAGAAACAAAGTAAGAAGTACCCAACTTTATGTGTAGTCCGTGCCAAATAACTCTCATGTCGTGATGCTCTTCTCAATTAGAGTCCTGCATCAACATATTGATAGGATCGAGTAGCGCGATAGAGGGGGGGGGTGAATATCGCTTCTTTTTAAAACTATTCTTTTCTTTTTAAGTCAGAATCGTGCAGCGGAAAATAAGAAAGGAGACACAATCATTTATTTCGTTCGGAGCCTAGCTCGACTCCTACTCGAAGGCCCGCGGTCCTTGACCGCACCGATGGGCAAAACACTATAATCCTTCTTTCCGAACTCCTCGGAAAGAAGTGAATCGTACAAGTACAGATATGTAAGATAGTAACACTTCTACTATCTTATAGAATTAAAGTGCAGTACAAAAATAAAGCTATACCGACAATTGCAGAATTTAAGTTGTAGCTCGGTCGGCAATCGGATGAAGTCGCTTGCAAATTTGATAAAGACTTGTAGCGTGGACAGATTGCAAACGAGCACAAGAGTTGATCAGAAAGTTTATTTTCGCCTCTGTCTTCGAGCCTGGTTTTATAGGAGTACCGAGGGTTCGGTCGACCGATCCCTCTGTTCGGTCGACCGAACCAGCTCCGATCACCCACAGCTGGAGTCTGACGCTGGCTCGTAAATTCTGCATTAACTGGCCTTTAATAGTTCGGTCGACCGAATCCTTTTATCGGTCGACCGAACAAGGTTTTTCCTTGTTCGCTGAAATCTGCCGAGATCACCCTTTAATGTTGATTAAATGTTGATTGGATCGGTCGACCGATCCTCTTGTTCGGTTGACCGATCAACCCTTCTTTCCTTTGCTTGCTGATTCGGTGCTGATGAACTGGCTTGCTGAGTCAACAGGTTCGGTCGACCGATCTTACTTTTCGGTCGACCTATCAAGCTTTTACCAGACTCTGGCTCAGTTCTCATCTGGACTGACTTCTGTGCTGTTCTTACTTGGTTCAGTCGATCGGTCCTCTGGTTCGGTCGACCGATCCGCCTAGACCTGCAAAACAGTGTTAGAACAAAAAACACCCTGCAACACAGATGTTAGCATAACAGTATAATAATGCATGAGTAATAAAAGAACAGTAGAACTGTTCTTGATCTCAACTTGGAAACCTTCCCGGTTTCTTCAGTTGGATCAGCGACCTAAGGTTGTTCCCTCCGGGAACCCGACCTCACTGTCGCTCCTCCAGTTTGCTTACCTCAACCTACCTGCCAAACTTTGATTCTCCAGATCTAGTTTGGACTTCTCACTCAGCCTTGATCGGCTCCCCAGGACTTTTCCTTTGATCTTCGGTCCTTCTGACCTCTCGATCACATTGCCAAACTTCGTCTCCCCTCGACCTTCTTGGACTTTCACCTGGGTTCCACGATCTGCTAAGATTTCTCCTGCCTAGCCTCCAACTAGGTCTTTCCCGGTTGAGTAAACATTCTGCACACTCAGTAAACTTGTTAGATCACAACAAGACTTAACTTGAACCTTTGACAACATCAAAACTTAGGTTTGATTCTGGTGCATCTTGCACCAACAATCTCCCCCTTTTTGATGTTTGGCAACCACGGTTCAAAGTTAAGTTAATAATATGCAAAAAGTAAACAAGTAATTTCAATTCTTATTTCTCCCCCTGAAATAAACCTCTCCCCCTGAATACACTATCTCTCCCCCTTTGACACACATCAAAAATAGGGGAAGACAGAACAAACAAAAATTTAGAAAACTAAATGTTAGAATAATTAAAAAAAGAAAACTCTTAGTAAAAATAACCATTCAAAAATTTACTAAGGTAAAGTAATTTTACTAAGGTAAAAAGTCTAATGAAAATATTTTTACTAAGTTATAAATTTTGAAAAAAGATTAATTGAAAAATATTTTTTAAGGAAAAATAATTTTACTAAAGTGTTTTGTAAGTATATCTACTAAGTTAAAAATACAATTATATATATATATATATATATATATATATATATATATATATATATATATATATATTTAAACAATTTTGAAATTACACTATAAAAAATGTTCTGAAAAAGATTTTAAAAATTTTTTTGAAGAAGATGTTGAAGAAAACAATTTGGAAAATTAAATTTACTAAGTTGAGAAAATATGTAAAGAAAGCACTAATAACAGAAAAAAAATATTTTTGTAAAGATAACTCCCCCTAAAAATGATATTTATCCTAAAAGTCCAAGCATGGGTAATAAAACTAAGGAAAAGAGATCCTTATGATGAAATGTCCAACCTTTGTACAATGCTAACTACCATAGGATAGTAGTCATAGACTCAGGTTGGTCAATTTGAGCATTTATAACTAGCAAGATTTTTACTTACTAGTCAACTCAAATTGATCAATATATGTCATTTAAAGTCCAGATTTATAGCGATGTACTGACATAAGCATCTTAAATCTAGGGCTAGGTCTAAGCATCTCACCCATTCTAAGTCTTCAAACAAGGGATCCTACTGTTCTTGTGAGATGCTGGCTCCTAAAACTATAGGATCATGCAATTCTACGGTAAGACCTAGGCTATTCCAGAAAATAAATTTAAAGAATTTTGAAAACAAAAATTTTGAAATGGGGATTTTTACAAAAATAAATTTGAAAAATAGACTAGATAGTAATTTTCATAATCAAAGAACCTATTCTACAAAACATAATCCTAACTGCCTTCTTAGATTACTAAATTCTGTGTCTGGTAAAGGTTTAGTAAAAATGTCTGCCAAGTTAGATTTGGATTCAATATAATTAAGTTCGATATTCCCATTAGACACATGATCTCTAATGAAGTGATGCTTGACCTCTATATGTTTAGTTCTAGAGTGATGTACTGGATTTTTAGTAAGATTTATAGAACTTATATTATCAGTGTAGGTTTTTACATTTTTATAATCTAGATTAAAATTTTTTAAAGTATGAGACATCCATAACAATTGGGCTACACATTCACCCATTGCTATGTATTCGGCTTCAGTGGTAGATAAGGCAACACATTGTTGTTTACGACTAAACCAACTAACTAAAGATGAACCTAATAGTTGACAACCTCCACTTGTACTCTTTCTATCTAACTTACACCCTGCATAATCCGAATCCGAGTATCTGACTAAGTCAAAATGTGAGGTTCTTGGGTACCAAATTCCTACATTAATAGTGCCTTTTAAATATTTAATGATTCTTTTAACCAGTGAAAGATGGGTCTCTTTTGCACAAGTTTGATATCGGGCACACATACTAACTGCAAATAAAATGTCAGGTCGGCTTGCAGTCAGATAAAGTAAACTCCCTATCATGCTTCTATAATACTTTAAGTCAACAGGGATACCATTTTCATCACTATCAAGGGTTAGGTTACTTGCCATTGGTGTTTTAAGCCCTTTACAGTTTTCCATACCAAATTTTTTAAGAAGTTCTTTTGTATACTTAGTTTGATGTACATAATTACCATCCTTAGTTTGTTTAATTTGGAGACCTAAAAAGTAATTTAATTCACCAACTAAACTCATTTCAAATTCATTTTCCATTAAGGTCACAAATTCTTTTAAAAATTTTGAATTGGTTGAACCAAAAACAATATCGTCTACATAAACCTGGGCGATAAAAATGTCTGAATTAAAGGTTTTAAGAAAAAGTGTAGGATCAATTTGGCCTTCTTTAAAACCTTTGGATTTTAGAAAACTAGACAGACGTTCATACCAAGCCCTAGGTGCTTGTTTTAATCCATATAAAGCTTTTTTTAGTTTAAATACGTAGGTTGGATTTTCTAGATCTTCAAAATCGGGTGGTTGACTAACGTAGACTTCCTCTTTAATAAAGTCATTTAGAAAAGCGGATTTAACATCCATTTGGTACAACTTGAACCCTTTAAATGCAGCATAGGCTAGCAACATTCTAATTGATTCAAGTCTAGCTACCGGGGCATAAGTCTCATCGTAATCAAGTCCTTCGACTTGACTAAACCCTTTCGCTACTAAACGAGCTTTATTTCTTAAAATATTACCTTGATCATCTAATTTGTTTCTAAACACCCATTTAGTACCAATGACCGATTTTTTTGTTGGTGGAGGTACTAAGTCCCAAACCTGATTTCGTTCAAATTGGTTTAATTCTTCTTGCATTGCAATTACCCAGTCAGGTTCTATTAATGTATCATTTATATTTTTAGGTTCAATTTTAGATATTAATGCTATTTGACTTAAATTTCTAAAAACAGATCTTGTTTGAACCCTTAATTCAGGATTTCCTATGATTTGATTGACTGGATGGTGAGGGTTAGATTTTAATAATTTTGAATTTTCAGATTCTTTAAGGTTGGGTAATTCTTCATCGTCTTCTTGATTACCATTTGAAAGAGGCTGAATAGTAGAAACGTTATCAATTTCATTAAATGTTACATTTGTCGTTTCCTCAATTTTTAAAGTAGATTTATTATAAACTCGATATGCCCTACTTGTAGATGAATACCCTAGAAAAATTCCTAGGTTAGTTTTTGAAGTGAATTTTCCTAAGTGATCTTTAAGATTTAAAATATGAACATTACAACCAAAAACTTTAAAATATTTTATATTAGGAATTTTGTTGAAATAAATTTCATAAGATGTTTTATTTTGAGCTTTATTAATTATGATTCGATTTTGAACGTAACAAGCTGTGTTAACAACTTCAGCCCAAAAGTATTTTGGTGTATTGTATTCATTTAACATGGTTCGGGCAGCTTCTTGTAAGGTTCTATTCTTACGTTCTACTAAGCCATTTTGTTGTGGTGTTTTAGGGCATGAAAACTCATGGTGATAACCATTTTCTAAACAAAAATTATTAAAATTATGATTTTTGAATTCACCTTCATTATCACTTCTTATTCTTTTTATTTTAATATCTCTATCATTTTCTATTTGTTTACAAAAATGCTTAAAAATATCAAAGGTTTCATTTTTATTAGATAAAAATTTTACTCAGGTATATCTAGAGTAGTCATCAATGATTACTAAGCAATATAGATTTCCATTAAAAGATTTTATTCCATAAGAATCAAATAAATCCAAATGTATTAGTTCAAGTATTTTATTTGTTCTATTTTGATTTGTAAGTTTATAAGTTGATTTAATTTGTTTACCTTGTTGATAGGAATTACAAAATTTATTCAAAGGATTTCCTAATTTTGGCAAACCTTTAACTAAACCATTTGTGCTTAATTTTAATAAATTTCTAAGGTGAGTATGAGCTAATCTTCTATGCCATAACCAAGTGTCATCATTGTTTGCTAGAAGACATTTAGATATTGTTTTAGGTAGATGAATAGAGTATATATTTTTATCTCTAAAATCTTTCAGTAAAATATTAGTTGAGTTATTATAACTTATTAAGCATTCAGAAGACAAAAATTGAACCTTAAAACCTGAATCACAAAGTTGACTTATACTAAGTAAATTATAATTAAAATGTTCAACAAGTAAAACCTTTTTAATTGAAATGTTTGACTGTAATTGAATTTCACCTGTACCAATTACCTTTAACTTGCCATTGTTTCCAAAGGCAATGAACCCTAAATTTTTTAATTCAATGTTGGTAAATTTGTGCTGATCCCCAGTCATGTGTCTGGAGCAGCCACTGTCCAAGATCCATTTATCCAGAGCTTTGGATTCCTACACAATGTAGGATTAAACCAAAGTTTGGTTAAAGAATAGAACAAGTTGTAGAGTTATAAGTTTAACTAGATTAATAAGTTTTAATTTAGATTTGAAGTTTATAAATTTATTTTGTGTATTTTATGTTTTTTTTTAGAGATTTCAAGATTCATTTTACAGAGAATTAATTAATTAATTAATTAATTAATCAATTAGTTTTGAATTTAGTTTTCCTTTAAGTTTACAAATTTAAGTTTTGATTAATTCATTAAGTTTAAAGTTAATTTTTTAAATAAGTTTAAATAAAGTTTTAAATTATTTTTTTTTAAAATTTTTAATTAGTTTTAATAAGTTTAAAGAAAAATTTTAATTAAATTTAAATTAAGTTTTTAAAATAAGTTTTAAGTTTAAAATGATTTTTAATTAAATTTAAACAATGTTTTAAATTAATTCTAATTAAGTTTAAATAAAATTTAAATTAAGTTTTTTAGAATAAGTTTTAAGTTTAAAATGATTTTTAATTAAATTTAAACAATGTTTTAAATTAATTTTAATTAAGTTTAAATTAAATTTAAATTAAGTTTTTAAAAATAAGTTTTAAGTTTAAAATGATCTTTAATTAAATTTAAACAATGTTTTAAATTAATTTTAATTAAGTTTAAATTAAATTTAAATTAAGTTTTTAAAATAAGTTTTAAGTTTAAAATGATCTTTAATTAAATTAAAACAATGTTTTAAATTAATTTTAATTAAGTTTAAATTAAATTTAAATTAAGTTTTTTTTAAAATAAGTTTTAAGTTTAAAATGATTTTTAATTAAATTTAAACAATGTTTTAAATTAATTTTAATTAAGTTTAAATTAAATTTTTTAAAATAAGTTTTAAGTTTAAAATGATCTTTAATTAAATTTAAACAATGTTTTAAATTAATTTTAATTAAGTTTAAATTAAATTTAAATTAAGTTTTTTTTTAAAATAAGTTTTAAGTTTAAAATGATTTTTAATTAAATTTAAACAATGTTTTAAATTAATTTTAATTAAGTTTAAATTAAATTTAAATTAAGTTTTTTTAAATGATTTTTAATTAAATTTAAACAACGTTTTAAATTAATTTTAATTAAGTTTAAATTAAATTTAAATTAAGTTTTTTAAAATAAGTTTAAATAACTCGGTTTGAATTTGGTTTGATAATTAATCAAATTTGAAAAAGATTATTGAACCCATGTTAGATTCAAACTTAGCTTTGGGTTAATCAAGCAGGCTTTATAAGGATAAGCTTTCATCTCAGTGGCGAGGCATACGACCTACTTGGATATCATTAGACCCCTTGCTAAAGGCTTTCCAAACTGTTCCCATCCAAAAAACTTAATACTAAATTTTGGTCTAACTAGCCCATGTTTGACTGGGGAAGCTTCGGTTAGATCCACTAAGTCTAGTGCACCAGGTAAAATTCCATATTCAACCTAGACATGCCTTCGACAGAGTTTCCTTGACGTACTATCATCCCAATCCATTCCGGTGCTATGTTATAGGGTTTGGTAAACCTTTTTCATCTAACCGTTCTAATAATCCTAATCCTAAGTATTGAGTTCGGTTTAATTAAGTTGGTTGGATTGTTTTTCTAGTTGCTCCCCTTGAGTCATAGCTTAGATAAGGTCTATCTAAGTAATGAATTTGACTTTTGGGAACCAAGTAGAAATTTGGTATAATTGGTTTGGTTAGTTGTTTTGTTTGAACCCATGCTTGGACTTGACTTCTAACATTTTAACTAATTAGAGACATGAATGATTTGTTCGTTTTGTTCGATTTATAGCCAAGCCCCGATTTGTTGTACACAGCTCGTTGCAATCCAAGTACCATATTTAGACACTTGGATCCCATTTCGAAGCTTTCCAATGTTTTCTTGAGTCGCTCGACTTGACCTTTCAAATCGAAATTTTCTTCCTCAAGTTTTTCAACTTGAGTAGAAGTACCGACTTGAACTTGGTTAGTCGAGTCACTCAAGCTAACTTTGTAACAACCACCCTTCTTACTACTACTCTTTAAGGGCGACCGTTACCTAACTACTACTCTACTTACTAGTGTCACTTATGGTATTATTAGCGACACTTAGATTTATCACGGCCCAGAGGAATTCCTACCGAAAAATTTCGGCAGAGTCTCCCCTGTACCGATGACCAAATCCATAATACAAACAATATATACGCAGCCATAGGCGGCTGGAACACATTTTATTCACAACCACGCAGTAATAAATCAACAGTAAAAGAAAGAAACTACTCTAGCAAAGCAACCAACTACATCACTCCACCAATAATACAAGTGAACTACTTACAAGTGCGGAATAAACTTAAATACAGTCTCAACTCAAAACAACACTTAAAGAAATCTAAAAGAATTAAACAGACAGTCTTAACAGTGTTGTCAGCTAATTCTGGATCTCTCCACAGTCAAGACATCACACACCTTCATCACCACCACCACCCTGTCGCCTCCCTTTCATATCTTAGCTTTTCCTTTATCTGCAGTAGGAGGAAAGAAAAAAGATCTATAAGCGAAAACGCTTAGTAAGTACTAATCTATCTCACAAAAACTCGAAGCGCATAAAAGAAATGCAATAATACTGAAACTAAAATGCTAAAGCAAAGCTGCATGTACTCATGGTATACAGAAATAAAACTGAATACTAAACATGCTCACTAACTGATAGGAAAGTAATGAAACTACTACTGTAGGCTTAGAATTAAAGAAATAAACTTTTATTGATTCTAAGCATAAACTTGTTTCATTTTCTTATATCCTTATACTAGAAATTAATCTTTTAATTTCTCTTTCACTTTCTTCTTCTTGTTCTTCTTACTTTTCTTATACTAGAAATTAATCTTTTAATTTCTCTTTCACTTTCTTCTTCTTGTTCTTCTTTCTTTTCTTTTCTTCTTTGGGCCCAGGCTTAGTACCATCTTTATTTTGCTCGCTCTCTAATAGTGACTGAGGTAGCGAGCCTCTAGTCCTATGAGGTAAAGACCTTGGTCTTACCAGGGCCAAGACCTTGGAATTGGTCACCTGGATTTGTTTAACGACAACCTTGGAAGTCGGGTACTAGCCTCTTACTTTAGTTTACTTGTTATCTCTTTTTAACTAGACCTTGGTCTTTTTTCTTTTTACTCAGTTTTCTCATAATCCTTTATTAGAGTTTATTGGAATCCTTTAGATATACCTAACAAGTGTAGGATTACAATTAACTAAGCATGCTATATAAAAACAATACAAGGGAAACAAATCTAAACTCTCTCTAAGCATGTTATAAAACAAAGCAACAGAAAAGTAAATCTGAACTTTCTAAACATGCTGTAAAATAAAGGAAAAGAAAGCACATCTAAACTTACTAATCATGCTAGAGAATAGAGCAAAAGAGAGCTAGTTTGAACTTTTAAAACATGCTGTGATAAGAGCAAAGAAAGCTAATCTAATCTTACTAATCATGCTATAAAATAGAGCTAAGAAAGCAACTTTAAGCTTACTAATCATGCTATAAAATAGAGCAAAAGAAAGTAACTTTAAGCTTTCTAAACATGCTGTAAGATAGGGCAAAAGAATGCAACTTTGAGTTTTCTATACATGCTGTAAAATAGGGCAAAAGAATGTAACTTTGAGCTTTCTATACATGCTGTAAAATAGGGCAAAAGAATGCAACTTTGAGCTTCCTATACATATAAAAATCTGCTCATGTTCTTCCAATAGCAATGGGAAACTAGAAAATCTGCCCAGGTATAACTAATAGCAAATGAAATCTAAGAATGAAGGGATCAATGCTGCACACACCCAATAGAGTATCATGCTTACAAATTAACGAAGGACTGAATTTGCAACGCTATTAAACAGGGATGTTCATATTTATTAAATAGCAAAGAAACTAACACTTTGTATTTAGGTCAAGAGCTGTTCGTGCCACTATACAGCACAAAAGGGTCTAACCGGATATGCTAAATATAGGGTTGTTCTTGTCCAATGCAAAGCATAACCGAAACTAGCAGTAAGGAGCTGTTCGTGCCCATTTCGTAGCGGAACAACTATGCTACAGCTCTAAATTAACAATAAGCAACAGTATGGTAACAACCTAAAGGAAACTACATGCTATTCAGAAATTCTAGGCCTTCTTATGTTCAGCTAAGTAGCCGAATTGCACAGCAACCCAAGGGGAGATACTCGTGCTTTTATTTTCTTTACATAAGATCAAAATCAACTTACTGTAAAGTTAAAACAAACATATACATCAAATTCACAGCTTAGCCCCTTTTTGGAAAACAACCCTAAATCTCCAATTATGCTTCATCGGATTGGCAGGAAAAATGAGCAACACCATGAATCTGTTCTAAGGTCCCTAACCTCCTAATTCCCTACAACTGAAATTCGAAGCCAAGAAAGGTAAAATCCTCCGGAACTGTGGCACAGCCAGTGACCAAAAGGGACTAACGTGCCTCACACTAACTTTTTCCCGTGTTCATCCTTCCAACCTCACGGCAGAAAAACATCAAGCTCATCCCTTTGCTCACGGCATACCAAGAAAACAAAGAAAGCACCGAAATAAACTCAGAAACAAGAAGAGGAACAAAGAATAAACCTCGGAGCTACTCCTACCACAGGTGAGTAGTACTTACCGAGCGTTCTTGGACTTACAACCGAGAAGGAGGAAGAGATTCTAGGGTTCCAAGCTTGAAAATTTGTGGCTTCTTCTTGTGCCCGCGCTAACCTTACCGAGAGAAGTTCAGCTTGGAGAAGGATCTGTGGAGGAGAGAGCTTCGCCGGCCGCCGGAGTGAAGCCTAGCACCGTCGCCTTGGTGTATTTTCCGCCCGCACAGAAACGCCGCTCGCGTCGGGAGGAAGAGGAGAAAGGAACGAGAGTTTTCGGCGAGAAAGGGAAAACCTAATTCCTTTATAACTAGGGTTTTTATTACTAACTAACTATACCTTAAATATAATCCGTTCTTTCCTTAATTAATAAAAACCCGCTGGCACAGCTGGTTATCCGCGTTTCTGCCGAAACCCCAGGTCGCCGGGTCGAGCTTTGGCTCGGCAATTTCTCTGCAACCTTTTTAAAACTAAGGTATTTCTGTAACAATTATAACTATGCTTTAAACCTAATTCTCTCCATATTGGGTTAACAAAACGAGCGTAGCTCGGCTGGTCGGCTGCGTCCGGTTAGGTCGGGTTCGACCCGAGGTCACGGGTTCGAGTCTCACCTTCAACGATTTTTTGTCAAAACTTCTTTCTTTTTGTAAACATATCAAACGACCTCCAAAAATTACGTAAAAATACTCTAAAAATTCCTAAAAATCTCTAGAATATTTTAATAGTATTTCCAAATATTTGTACGGACTTTTAAAACTCGAAATAGGGAAAATTGGGTCGTTACAATCTCCCATACCTTATAAAAAGTTCGTCCTCGAACTTAGAATAGCTCTGGATACTTCTGTCTCATACTGTCCTCCCGCTCCCAAGTGACTTCCTCGTGCTTCTGGTTCTGCCAGATGACCTT
This sequence comes from Zingiber officinale, assembly GCF_018446385.1. Classification (NCBI taxonomy): domain Eukaryota; kingdom Viridiplantae; phylum Streptophyta; class Magnoliopsida; order Zingiberales; family Zingiberaceae; genus Zingiber; species Zingiber officinale. The sequence goes on along the minus strand of NC_056002.1, from coordinate 44,362,176 downwards.
TACTAGTGGCACTTCCTTATTTCTTAGTCTCTTGACTTCTCTGTCCACTATCTGTGTAGGTCTGCTCTCATAACTAAGATCCTCTTGGATCTGCACTGACTGAGGCTGAATCACTTGGCTCGGGTCGTGGAGACACTTTTTTAGCATGGAGACATGAAATACATTGTGACCTAAAAACGCCACCTGATCTAACCAGAACTCGCACTTTGAGAATTTAGCATAAAGCTGCTTTTGCTGCAGAGTCTGCAGTACCATTCTCAAGTGCGTGGCATGCTCCTCTGGGGTCTTTGATTAGACCAGAATGTCGTCGATGAATACAATGATAAATTTGTCAAAATATTCTCTGAACACTCTGTTCATTAAGTCCATGAAGACCGCAGGTGCATTAGTCACCCCAAAAGACATGACTACAAATTTGTAGTGTCCATATCTGGTCCTGGAAACTGTTCTGGGTGTATCACTTCTTTCACTTCCAACTGATGATACCCATAGCGTAGGTCTATTTTAGAGAACACTATTGCCCTTTTTAGCTGATCATATAGATCATCTATTCTGGAATGAGGGTACTTGTCCTTAACTGCTACTTTGCTCAGCGCTCTAAAATCTATGCACCTTAGCATGGATCCGTCTTTCTTCTTAATGAACAACTCTGGAGCTCCCCAAGGTGAGTGACTAGGGCGGATGAAGCCTTTGTCAAGTAGCTCCTGAAGTTGCTCTTGCAACTCTTTCAGCTCCGCTAGAGACATGCGGTATAGAGCTTTTGAAATTGGCTCCACTTCTCTGTTGGGAGGTAGTCCAGGTAGCTCTTCCGGAAATACCTCTGGATACTCGCAGACTATCCGAACTTTCTCCTGCTTGGGTCTTACTTGTTCTTCTGCACTCACAATGATTGCAAGTAAACCAGCACACCCTTTAACTAACATCTGGTGAGCTGCTAGAGAAGAGAAAAGTTTCTGGGTCTTCTTCCTTGGCACTCCCGTGAATTCAAAAGATGGTTAAGATGGTTCACCCTCTGGACTGAAGATTACTTTCCTTCTGCGACAGTCTACTGAAGCACTATGCTTCTGAGGAAATCCATAACCCCAAATGATATCGAAATCTTGCATGGCGAGGACTACCGGGCTAACATATAGTTCTTGGTCTGCAATTCTGACCGGTACAGCTCGAAGCCACTGATTGGACTCCATGACTTCCCCAGAAGGTAGGGTCGTCAAGAACTTGGAGTTCATGCTTTCTGTAGGTACCTATAACTTACTGACAAAAGGTACTAATACAAATGAATGGGTCGCCCCAGTATCAAATAATACGGTAACTAAATGTCGAAAAAAATAACTACTTGACCTGTTACGACCGTAGAGGCACTAGCAGCTTCTTCTTTGGTGAGGGAGAATACTCTGGCACCATCAAAGGCTGGAACTGGTGGAGCTTCTAACCTTCCTTGACTGATATAGGGTCCCTCCAATGCTGCTTCCATGTGATATAACTGAGCTGGCTTGCCTCCATATTGCACTGGCTGTGGCTGAGGTGCTTTGAGCTTGTTAGGGCATTCCTTAGCCATGTGTCCTTCCTGGCCACAGGAATAACATCCAGTCTTACCTAAAAGACAGGCTCCTGGATGCATTCTCCCACATTTGGGACAGAGAGGGAACTTGGTCTGCTTGTTTGCTGATCCTCCCTTCTGGTTACTTCCTGAGTTCCACTGCTTTCTTTTGCCGCCCTTGCCTTTCCAGTTCTGTTTACTTGACTGGGATTTCTGGCTCCCTACTGTCTTGCCCTCTATCTTCAATGGCTTGTGCTGCGCTCGTTGCGCTTTGATGTCATTCAGGTAGTGCTCAGCAATTAATGCTCTACTGATCAATTCTTCACCAGTCTGGGGCCGATGAGCTCCACTACTCACATTCAGTGCTATCTATGGTCTCAGCATTCTGAGCAACAGTCTGACTCTCTCCTTCTCTGTACTTACTAGCTCTGGGCAGAGACGAGCTAGTCTGTTGAACTTCTTGACTGCTTCTTCCACTGTTAGGTCACCTTGCTTGAACTCTATAAATTCTTCATAGTGCTTGTTGGTGATCTGTAGGTGGAAGTACTCTTCATAAAACTCTGATTGGAAATCAGCCCAGCTCATCTGATTGACTGCCCTCTTGGTCTTTATCCTCTCCCACCACATACGAGCATCTCCTGACAGACAGAAAGAGGCGCACTTGACCTTCTCGACTTCTGGCCAGTCAAGAAGATCCATTGTGCTCTCCAGTGTTTTGAACCAAGCCTGGGCATCCCAGGGCTTAGTAGTGCCTGAGAAACTCTCTGGTTTCAGTTTCAACCACTGTATGAGGTAAGCTTCTTGTCTCTGAGGTGCTGTGACGACTCCTAGGGTAGCTGCTGGAACCTCGGTTACCCCTGGAGTCTCCACAGTTACTGTTGGAGGAGTGGGAGGAACTAGTTGCTGATTTGCCATCAAATTGACAATCACTTGCTGCTGCTCTGCTACCTGTTTCTGGAGTTGAGCAACAACTTCAAAGAGATTGGGCTCAGTTGCTCTGGGCACTTCGTTCTCCTGAGCTGGTTCCTCAGTACGGGGATGTCCTCTTCTTGCCATCTAATTATGCAAGGTAAAGGCTTGATATCTTACTTTAACCCTTCTAATCATACATAAATACGAATAAAGAAAAGGGAAACTAAATCTTTTATCTTACTTAAGCACTCAAATAAATAAGTACTCTATACTGCAGTTAATAATAAGAAAAGCAGAATAAAGAAAGGATTTAAATACTTTCTTACTTGGAGACGGCGAGGATGATGCTGATGTGTGTGTGATGCTGGAGAATGGAACACTGCTCTGACACCAACTGTAGCAACCACCCTTCTTACTACTACTCTTTAAGGGCGACCGTTACCTAACTACTACTCTACTTACTAGTGTCACTTATGGTATTATTAGCGACACTTAGATTTATCACGGCCCAGAGGAATTCCTACGGAAAAATTTCGACAGAATCCCCCCTGTACCGGTGACCAAATCAATAATACAAACAATATATACGCAGCCACAGGCGACTGGAACACATTTTATTCACAACCACGCAGTAATAAATCAACAGTAAAAGAAAGAAACTACTCTAGCAAAGCAACCAACTACATCACTCCACCAATAATACAAGTGAACTACTTACAAGTGCGGAATAAACTTAAATACAGTCTCAACTCAAAACAACACTTAAAGAAATCTAAAAGAATTAAACAGACAGTCTTAACAGTGTTGTCAGCTACAGTCCAGACATCACACACCTTCATCACCACCACCATCCTGTCGCCTCCCTTTCATATCTTAGCTTTTCCTTTATCTGCAGTAGGAGGAAAGAAAAAAGATCTATAAGCGAAAACGCTTAGTAAGTACTAATCTATCTCACAAAAACTCGAAGCGCATAAAAGAAATGCAATAATACTGAAACTGAAATGCTAAAGCAAAGCTGCATGTACTCATGGTATACAGAAATAAAATTGAATACTAAACATGCTCACTAACTGACAGGAAAGTAATGAAACTACTACTGTAGGCTTAGAATTAAAGAAATAAACTTTTATTGATTCTAAGCATAAACTTGTTTCATTTTCTTATATCCTTATACTAGAAATTAATCTTTTAATTTCTCTTTCACTTTCTTCTTCTTGTTCTTCTTACTTTTCTTATACTAGAAATTAATCTTTTAATTTCTCTTTCACTTTCTTCTTCTTGTTCTTCTTTCTTTTCTTTTCTTCTTTGGGCCCAGGCTTAGTACCATCTTTATTTTGCTCGCTCTCTAATAGTGACTGAGGTAGCGAGCCTCTAGTCCTATGAGGTAAAGACCTTGGTCTTACCAGGGCCAAGACCTTGGAATTGGTCACCTGGATTTGTTTAACGACAACCTTGGAAGTCGGGTACTAGCCTCTTACTTTAGTTTACTTGTTATCTCTTTTTAACTAGACCTTGGTCTTTTTTCTTTTTACTCAATTTTCTCATAATCCTTTATTAGAGTTTATTGGAATCCTTTAGATATACCTAACAAGTGTAGGATTACAATTAACTAAGCATGCTATATAAAAACAATACAAGGGAAACAAATCTAAACTCTCTCTAAGCATGTTATAAAACAAAGCAACAGAAAAGTAAATCTGAACTTTCTAAACATGCTGTAAAACAAAGGAAAAGAAAGCACATCTAAACTTACTAATCATGCTAGAGAATAGAGCAAAAGAGAGCTAGTTTGAACTTTTAAAACATGCTGTGATAAGAGCAAAGAAAGCTAATCTAATCTTACTAATCATGCTATAAAATAGAGCTAAGAAAGCAACTTTAAGCTTACTAATCATGCTATAAAATAGAGCTAAGAAAGCAACTTTAAGCTTACTAATCATGCTATAAAATAGAGCAAAAGAAAGTAACTTTAAGCTTTCTAAACATGCTTTAAGATAGGGCAAAAGAATGCAACTTTGAGCTTTCTATACATGCTGTAAAATAGGGCAAAAGAATGCAACTTTGAGCTTCCTATACATTTAAAAATCTGCTCATGTTCTTCCAATAGCAATGGGAAACTAGAAAATCTGCCCAGGTATAACTAATAGCAAATGAAATCTAAGAATGAAGGGATCAATGCTGCACACACCCAATAGAGTATCATGCTTACAAATTAACGAAGGACTGAATTTGCAACGCTATTAAACAGGGATGTTCATATTTATTAAATAGCAAAGAAACTAACACTTTGTATTTAGGTCAAGAGCTGTTCGTGCCACTATACAGCACAAAAGGGTCTAACCGGATATGCTAAATATAGGGTTGTTCTTGTCCAATGCAAAGCATAACCGAAACTAACAGTAAGGAGCTGTTCGTGCCCATTTCGTAGCGGAACAACTATGCTACAGCTCTAAATTAACAATAAGCAACAGTATGGTAACAACCTAAAGGAAACTACATGCTATTCAGAAATTCTAGGCCTTCTTATGTTCAGCTAAGTAGCCGAATTGCACAGCAACGCAAAGGGAGATACTCGTGCTTTTATTTTCTTTACATAAGATCAAAATCAACTTACTGTAAAGTTAAAGCAAACATATACATCAAATTCACAGCTTAACCCCTTTTTGGAAAACAACCCTAAATCTCCAATTATGCTTCATCGGATTGGCAGGAAAAATGAGCAACACCATGAATCTGTTCTAAGGTCCCTAACCTCCTAATTCCCTACAACTGAAATTCGAAGCCAACAGAGGTAAAATCCTCCGGAACTATGGCACAGCCAGTGACCAAAAGGGACTAACGTGCCTCACACTAACTTTTTCCCGTGTTCATCCTTCCAACCTCACGGCAGAAAAACATCAAGCTCATCCCTTGCTCACGGCATACCAAGAAAACAAAGAAAGCACCGAAATAAACTCAGAAACAAGAAGAGGAACAAAGAATAAACCTCGGAGCTACTCCTACCACAGGTGAGTAGTACTTACCGAGCGTTCTTGGACTTATAACCGAGAAGGAGGAAGAGATTCTAGGGTTCCAAGCTTGAAAATTTGTGGCTTCTTCTTGTTCCCGCGCTGACCTTACCGAGAGAAGTTCGGCTTGGAGAAGGATCTGTGGAGGAGAGAGCTTCGCCGGCCGCCGGAGTGAAGCCTAGCGCCGTCGCCTTGGTGTATTTTCCGCCCGCACAGAAACGCCGCTCGCGTCGGGAGGAAGAGGAGAAAGGAACGAGAGTTTTCGGCGAGAAAGGGAAAACCTAATCCCTTTATAACTAGGGTTTTTATTACTAACTATACGTTAAATATAACCCGTTCTTTCCTTAATTAACAAAAACCCGCTGGCACAGCTGGTTATCCGCGTTTCCGCCGAAACCCCAGGTCGCCGTGTCGAGCTTCGACTCGGCAATTTCTCTGCAACCTTTTTAAAACTAAGGTATTTCTGTAACAATTATAACTATGCTTTAAATCTAATTCTCTCCATATTAGGTTAACAAAACTAGCGTAGCTTGGCTGGTCGGCTGCGTCCGGTTAGGTCGGGTTTGACCCGAGGTCACGGGTTCGAATCTCACCTTCAATGGTTTTTTGTCAAAACTTCTTTCTTTTTGTAAACATATCAAACGACCTCCAAAAATTACGTAAAAATACTCTAAAAATTCCTAAAATTATCTAGAATATTTTAAAAGTATTTCCAAATATTTTTACGGACTTTTAAAACTCGAAATAGGGAAAATTGGGTCGTTACAAACTTGTTGCTTAAGGTGGTCTATTTCCTTAAGTAACAAGTTATTTTGTTTTTCCGAATTTGCTAATTTTTTAAACAAACATTTAACTACTTTAAGTAAATTTGACTTTGAATAAATTGTTACCATATTCGGATCTTTCGATCCGGGGCTTCTCTCGGAATCGAGGTCGATCTCGGACTCGTATTCTTCGTCGAACTCGGACTCGGAATCTTCGTTCCTTGCCATAAATGCAAGGTGACTCGAGTGCTTCGTTTGCTCCGTGTCGGATTCGTCGGAAGAGGTTTCGTCCCAAGTCGCCTGAAGTACCTACTTCCGTCTTGTCGATTTGGGTCGTTCTTCTTTCCGATTTGGGCATTCATTTTTGAAATGCCCCTTTTTGTTGCATCCATAACAAATCATTTCTAATTTGTTTTGGATCTGGTTCGGTGGAATCTTTTTGGTATTTCTTCTGAACTTTTTCTTAGTCAACAATTTTCGGACTATGTTGACTAGTTCTTCTTCGTTTGTTGAATCTGAGTCTGACTCGCTTTCAGACTCGATCTTTGTTTTTGATTTTGTCTCTTTGCTTGAACCTGCATACAAAGCAACTCCTTTCTCGACATGGCTCATGTTAGATTGCTCGTGTAATTCCAACTCGCAAAACAATTCATCTAACTTAAGAATTGAAAGATCTTTGGGAACTTTGTATGCATCTACAATTGATGCCCACAAAGCATTCCTCGGAAAGGCGTTCAGAGCATACCTTATCGTGTCACGATTTTCGAGTTCGTGTCCGATCAGGTGAAGACCGATGAGGATGTCCTTCAGTCGGGCGTGTAGTTGCGAGGCCGTCTCTCCAGGAAACATTTTTATATTAAGTAAATTATTTAAAAGAAGATCTCGTTTGTTTACCTTCGAGTCGTCGGCTCCTTCGTGTAATTTGATTAGTGAGTCCCACAAGTCTTTGGAGTTGTCGTAGGGACCAACTCGATTCAATTCCTCTATTGTGAGTCCACACTGAATGGTGTTGATCGCCTTGTAATTTAGTTGTGCCTTGTTGACCATTTGTGGAGTCCATTCTTCCGGTTCTAGAGTTGTTCCGTCCTTCGTTGGAGGAGTATAACCTTTCAAGATTGTGAACCAGAGCTCGATGTCGGACTTCAGGAAACACTCCATCCTATTCTTCCAGTAGCTAAAGTTTTCTCCTTTGAATAGTGGAGGTCGGACCGTGCTATAGCCTTCTTGATATGAATTCGACATCCTTGCAAAGCACAGATTAAAAAAAATATTTCCAAGACTTTTGTCTTGAGATTAGTAGTGCTTGAAAAAATAGAGATAATGAAAAAGAAATTTGAAGAAAAGAAAAGATTTTAAAGATGCTTAGAAAATCGGTTAAGAAATTTCAGAGTTAACTTGGCTCTGATACCAATTGATAGGATCGAGTAGCGTGATAGAGGGGGGGGGGGGAGTGAATATCGCTTCTTTTTAAAACTATTCTTTTCTTTTTAAGTCAGAATCGTGCAGCAGAAAAGAAGAAAGGAGACACAATCGTTTACTTCGTTCGGAGCCTAGCTCGACTCCTACTCGAAGGCCCGCGGTCCTTGACCGTACCGATGGGCAAAACACTATAATCCTTCTTTCCGAACTCCTCGGAAAGAAGTGAATTGTACAAGTACAGATATGTAAGATAGTAACACTTCTACTATCTTACAGAATTAAAGTGCAGTACAAAAATAAAGCTATACCGACAATTGCAGAATTTAAGTCGTAGCTCGGTCGGCAATCGGATGAAGTCGCTTGCAAATTTGATGAAGACTTGTAGCGTGGACAGATTGCAAACGAGCACAAGAGTTGATCAGAAAGTTTGTTTTCGCCTCTGTCTTCGAGCCTGGTTTTATAGGAGTACCGAGGGTTCGGTCAACCAATCCCTCTGTTCGGTCGACCGAACCAGCTCCGATCACCCACAGCTGGAGTCTGACGCTGGCTCGTAAATTCTGCATTAACTGGCCTTCAATAGTTCGGTCGACCGAATCCTTTTATCGGTCGACCGAACAAGGTTTTTCCTTGTTCGCTGAAATCTGCCGAGATCACCCTTTAATGTTGATTAAATGTTGATTGGATCGGTCGACCGATCCTCTTGTTCAGTCGACCGATCAGCCCTTCTTTCCTTTGCTTGCTGATTCGGTGCTGATGAATTAGCTTGCTGAGTCAACAGGTTCGGTCGATCGATCTTACTTTTCGGTCGACCTATCAAGCTTTGACCGGACTCTGGCTCAGTTCTCATCTGGACTGACTTCTGTGCTGATCTTACTTGGTTCGGTCGACCGATCCGCCTAGACCTGCAAGACAGTGTTAGAACAAAAAACACCCTGCAACACAGATGTTAGCATAACAATATAATAATGCATGAGTAATAAAAGAACAGTAGAACTGTTCTTGATCTCAACTTGGAAACCTTCCCGATTTCTTCAGTTGGATCAGCGACCTAAGGTTGTTCCCTCCGGGAACCGACCTCACTGTCGCTCCTCCAGTTTGCTTACCTCAACCTACCTACCAAACTTTGATCCTCCAAATCTAGTTTGGACTTCTCACTCAGCCTTGATCGGCTCCCCAGGACTTTTCCTTTGATCTTCGGTCCTTCAGACCTCTCGATCACACTGCCAAGCTTCGTCTCCCCTCGACTTTCTTGGACTTTCACCTGGGTTCCACGATCTACTAAAATTTCTCCTGCCTAGCCTCCAACTAGGTCTTTCCCGGTTGAGTAAACATTCTGCACACTCAGTAAACTTGTTAGATCACAACAAGACTTAACTTGAACCTTTGACAACATCAAAACTTAGCTTTGATTCTGGTGCAGCTTGCACCAACACATATATAATTTAGCTAGGTTATACATAAATCAATTAGCTAACCCTAATCCTATTCCAAGTAGGAAAACATACTTAATTTCATCTAATGATCCAACACTTCCTTCCCAATTCTCCTTCCCGTTTAGTAATCAAATTCCATTATCTATTATCACCATAATTAATTATCTTACCAATATGAATCAATCCTCCTAATAAGTAACACATCATGAATCCAACTCACATAATCCAACCCAATCCAATATCAAATTCTTCCTTCACATATTACAATTTAATCAAAGAAAAACATGAATCACTAGCCCATAGAAAATCTTGACAGAACAACTCATCTACAGTGGAAATCAAATGGGAAAAAAATACTAATGACGACTTACACTGATGTATGAATAAGGATCGGCTGCCAATATCTCAGCAGGGGCTTAAATCCATTGATACCCAAACCTAACCATCATTCAACCACCTCCAAAGTTTAATCCAAATATTATTCCACTTATGGAAGTAATTAGGTTTACACAAACCCAGGAAATCAGAATCAAGGCTTACCCTCATTGATTGCTCCCTCCCCTATAATGAATCCCTGGTGACTGCACCTAGCGACAATGGCAGTGAGCAGGAGAGGTCGGCGATCTACTCATAATGAGATCTTGACTGCCATCTGCTGTGGTTGACATTCTTTAGTCTCTATCGGGCTAGGAAACTTACAACATGAAAAACATTTCGAATGTAGTGTACCGTGGATGATCGAGATGAGGAGGAGCTACCGGTGGTGGAATGGGTGATGGTCTTAGATTGGAACAGAAGCTCTCTAATGGTGGAAACTAGGGCACAAGGAGGATTAGTAGCGATCGATTGCAGAGGTAAGACAAGGTGGCAATCGGTCAGAGGAAGAAGATTGATGGACCATTGCCCGTGGTCGAAGAGGGGCTAATAGCAGCTCCCACCACGACCAGTAGTGTGCAACAACGGTGGCGTCGGCCGATAGGTGCTACTCGACGAGGCTAACAGTGATTGGCAGACACCGTGAGATTGAGGGAGAGTTAGATCGGGAGAGGGGATTGATGACTCAACCCTCACAACAGCGATGGTGGTGGCACTGGGCCATCGGGAAACTCGAGGTGGTGCGACGCTTGGGAGGCGACGACATCGGGCTTGAGAGAAGGGAGAGGGACATCGACGATGGAATGGAAATGGGGAAGACTTAGGTTAGGATTTTTAAACCTAAGTTTCAATACTTATACTTAGTTTAATTAGATTAATTAACTCCTCGTTTAAATAGGTATTCTAAACATCCACTTTCTTGGCCTAAGAGATTCATTCCCTTAAATGTGTTATATGGACTTCGTTTAATTCCTAAAAAATTTCTAAAAATTTTCATAAAATTTTATAAGATTATTTCTCTAATAACACTTATTATTTTATTATTCTTTTTTATCGTATCTTACATGGGCTCTAATACCACTTGTAGGTGTCAGTTAGGCTGGCTAGAGGGGGATGAATAGCACTATAATCAGAGTTAGAAGAAATCTCTTGCTATTAAACTTAGGCAAGGATACAAGATTAATTAGGCATAAACAATTAACATTAAAAGAATAACAACTTAAAAAGAATAAGTAAGAAACTAGAGTTTACTTAGTTATAACCTAAGTGGTTGTTAATCTAAGGTAGTTGAAAGCACTAAAAAGATCTCATTCGTTGAAGGTGAAGAAGCCTCTTACTCTCTTTGATAGTTCAGAAATTAACTAGGAATTAAATTTACTAGTTATTATTTGATTCCTAGCTCCACGTGGCTTTATAGCCTCCTAGGATCAGCTAGCATTGCTTGGAGGCGCCTCCAAAGAACTCCAGGATGCCTCCAAGTAGATAAAACTTTATCTCCTCTTCAATGGTCAACCAACAACTAACCAATGACTTTCTAATTTAAGGACACCTCCATCAAGATGTGTGAGGGCGCCTCCAAGTTGCTTCAGGAAGCCTCCATCAATAGCATGAGGGAGCCTCCATCAATAGCATGAGGGTGCCTCCATTCTTAATCCAAGGCGCTTCCAACTTCATTAGACATGCCTCCATTAGCTACCTTCAGCCTGTTAACCTCCAAATGGTAAGGTCTTCCTCGCTCTTCTTTGGGTGATGCTCTGACTATCCAAAATTGAGCTCACTCGAATCCAATTCCGACCTTCTCCTCAGCAGGTTTCCTTCCTAGCTTCTCATCCCTCGGATATGCCACACACATTCTTCTCGTCCACAGGTGTACTCTTCCGCAACTTCTTGTCCCTCGGATGCATCGAGCCCGTCAACTCACTTTCCGTGTCATCATTCTCGTCCGCTATATCTTCCGCTCAACTTCTTATGTTCCTAAGTTCTTTTACACTTAGACACAAGACATCAAACATAATATGACCTAACTTGACTTGGTTGACCACATCAAAACCAACCCTGGGTACTTACACAACCACCCTTGTGAATTATAGGGGGGAGGGGTTGAATAATATAATTGAAATTTCTTCATTTTTTTTCTTTCTTTTTCTATCAGAGTTGTTAGTGCAGGATCATAAAGACTGAGGGGGGGGGGGGGGGGATGAATAGAATTCGTCACTCTAAAATCATGAGAATATGTAGAGGAAAAAACAGAAAAGACAAGTGATAATACAAGTAGTTTTACTTAGTTCGAAGCCTTCAACGACTCCTATTCTAAGACCCGTACTCACTGAGTATTTTCGTTGGGCAATCACTATAATTATACAATTATTAAAAAATCAAGTACAATGTAATAATTAAATTATACTGCCAATAGAAGAATGAAAACTTGATCATTGGTTGTTGGAGCAGATTTTTGATATCCCCGAGACCTTTCCAGGGCAGCACATGAGTACGAAAGTTATAGCAATTGATGTGCTAGAGATTCTAGTTGAACCTGCTTATATAGACTGTTCCAACCGTGTGGAGCTCCTCTCCGGGTGCTTGGAGTGTGCTGATATGGTTGTACCTCATCAAAAGTTTATCCGCAAACTTTATCCATGTCCGAGTGCTCAGAACCATCCGAGCTCCTGGATGGTGACGTGTGTCGGACAAACAATGATCACCGCCTTAGCTGGTTGCCTCCTGTCACACCCAGCTTGTCTGGGCACCCTAGAGCAACACCAAGTGCCTGGACCTCTGGGCGCCTAGACAAGCTTTGGGCACCTGGATAGTCTTCTTTCAGCTTTTTCCCTGCATCAAAGTGTTTAGAAAGAATACCCTACAACACAGAGTTAGAATGACATAAAATAAATAGAATGATTATTAATTAGATCCTATATTTCCAAGACTAGAATTTAGTTATGGTCTCATCTTAAACTTCTAAAATGGCTCTAAGGTGGGCCGACGCCTTTAACCCCTAACTGGGACTCGTCCTCACTAGAACTCTCTCCTCTAGTGCTTACCTCACTTGCCATTGTAGACCTACTTGTGTCACGCCTTGAGGGTATACTTGTCCGCCAAACCGGATGATACCCTTAGTGACAATATGAGAAATACAATATCAAACTTAGATCAAGCAAAATAACACACCAATGCAATAAAATCAACCAGATACAAATGTCAATACGTGTATGTATCTGTGTACATGTGACTATATTAGACTAACCAAAAACATAACCAACGATATAAATATTCGATACAAAATAAAACCAAAACTACAAGCAGTGAAAAATAGATCAAACAACTTGAAAAGAAATCTAAACTCGAGTGGAATCAGCAGCCAGGACCTCTGAGCGACACGACACACCCTCTATCTGCTAACATGAAGATAGATAAAAAAAATAAAGGGTAGTAAGTATAAAATACTTAGTGGGTATAAGAAGATAGTGCATGATCAATATAGTATACAGAGATCAAATGATGCAGTCTCAAATAAAATACTTACTACAAAAGTAAAAGTACCAACATAAAATCATCTACTAAACAAACTATAATCAATAATGTAATCCTTTACTGACCTACTCCACTAGGTATAACTAATAAATCAGGAATACATAAAATACATACAAAAACAACTTGTATAAACTCAGCACATAATAAGAATATAACAAACATATAACAAGTCTTGACTGCACGTAACAACATGTTACCACAAATGGGTCTCGTGGGCAGTAAGGGTATCCACTATCTACGGGCGACAATATATGCTACAACCATCTGGCCAAGGTAGATAGGATGAGGTAGCTATCTAACTCCTCAGGTATTGGATGTGGGTGATAATACATGTTATCACCAACTGGTCTGGTGGACAGTCAAAGCATATAAATGTCATTGTTTGTGAGCGGCAATACATGCTAGCACCACCTAGTCTAGTGGGCAGACAGGACATGTAGCTATCTTGCTATGGACTATGGGCGATAATACATGCTACCACTATCTGATCTAGTGGCCAGTCTAGAGGTAAATCTATATACACAATAATAGCCAAAGTAGCTAAAATAATCACATTTAAAGGTTAAGCTCTACAAGATACACTATGATATCGCAAACATAATGACACAAGTATAACTAGTAATAAATGACATGGATAGCAACGAGACTGCAAGGATATCAAATAGACTAAATGTAAGGTCAAGCAATAATGTATCAACTCAATAAGCAAATAGAGTGGAGTCAAGGTAAGCAGTAACTGCTATCTAATTCATAAACAATAATAAATACGCATGCACTAAGATCAAAGAAACTATGGAGATCAAAGTAGGAACTACCCACCTCAAATTTAAAATGCCTTAACTGCCTTTAAGTGAGGGGTCTATCTCGAGCTTGAATACTAAAGTATAGGATACAAATCAAAATTAAGTAGTTCTGTCATTCTAATATTCATAAATAACCCACCTAAGTTAATCATTCATATATTCTCCTTTTCTAGTCATCATTTAACCTTCTTAATCATGGTATAACAAATTCTTATCAAGACCTTTCAATTCTTCACTTAACTTATGGTTTAATTATATCAACTTATATTACTTCCAATCACATTATTAATTAAGCAATAAGTATAGATAATTAACCTAATTAATCAAAAACAAATTCATTACACTCAGATTAATGATAATATGATTTAATCAAGATTTATCTAATTCTAATCAATCATCTAAATAATTAGTTAATAATCAAATCATCAATAAATCATATAATCACTTTAATCAACCTAATTAAACCAATTAATCAAATTAACATATAGCCCTAATTAACCTCAATTAATATTATCATTACTGGTAGTCTTCACTAGTGGTTGTGGGTCCCCGGTGAACGTCGGTTTGCGTTGGCCTGACGGTTGGATGGGGAATGCAGTACCTGGCAGAGACTAGTGACAGGCTGCAATGACGGTAGAACATAGCGAAGGTAGGCATGAGGAGGTGGGTGGCTACTGGTCGATAAAGACGCTTGGCGATGACTCTTGGAAGCGACAGTGTCAAGTATCGAGATGATAGCACATAGAAGAGGAGGCAATGTTAGTGGCTATTTAATGGCAAGGTTAGACTGTGACAACGTCTCTCCCCCTAGCTGATGGTGAGATTATAGTAGTAAATTTTGTGATGCGACATCGTATGGAGGCAGGAAAAGGAAGGTGGAGGAGATGGTCACTGCGCCCACGTGGGCAAAGTGTTGGTGCAGGATGCACAATAATTAAACCTGAGTTTTAATGTTATCAAAGGTTTAAGTTAAGTCTTGTTATGATCTAATAAATTAACTGAGTGTGCAGGTTGTTTACTCAATCGGGAAAGCCCTAGTCACGACTAGGTAGGAAAGACTTAGCAGCTCGTGGAAGCCAAGCGGAAAGACCAAGTGGGTCGAGAGGATTCGACACTTGGCAAGGAAGCTCGATAGGTTTGGAGGACCGAAGATCGAGGGAAAGTTCTGGTGGGCTGATCCGATGCTAAGTGGCAAAGTCCAAACAGGTCTGGAGGACCAAGGTTTGGCAGGTAGGTTGAGGTAAGAAACTGGAGGAGCGACAGTGATGTAGTGTTTTGGGAAGGAACAAACCCTAGGTCGCTAATCCAATTAAAGAAATCGGGAAGTTTCCAAGTTGAGATCAAGACAGTGTTACTGTCTATTACTACTCATGCATCTTACTATTATTCAAATATTACTGTGCTAACTTTGTTTTGTAGGAGCTTTCATTATAACTCTGTGTTGCAAGAACCAAAGTTTATCAGTCAACCGAACTAAGTTGATTCGGACCAGATATCAATCGAAGTAGAGTTGGTAAAGTGACTAATCGGTCGACCGAACCCATGGATCGATTAACCGAACCCATGGATCGATTGACCGAACCCATGGATCGGTCGACCGAACCTTGATGATTTGGCACAATACAAATCAACCATAAATAAAGATGGAAGCTAGCCTGATCAGTTGACTGAACAAAAGGATCGGTCGACTGAATGATCATCGCATTAAAGTTGCATTAATGAAGAATCTTGATGAACGGGGAAAGTGCACCGTTTGGTCAACCGAACAAGGTGATTGGTCGACCGAACCATTAAATATCATTAATGCCTGAAGATCGGATCTCAGTGAAGAAGGAAGGGAGTGAGTTCGGTCGACCGAATGTTGATGATTCTTATAAAAAGGAGCTCGAGATCCGAGGCTCAGTAACAAATCAAGACAATCTATTATTCTGTTCATCCTGTGAAAAGCTTCTGTTCGTCTACGCTTCAATTTGACAAGCAAGCTGCTCCATCCAAAAGAACCGACCAAGCTTCATCTTCTACATATTGTCAGTATACCTTTTTAAAGCTTATATTGTTTTAATTTCTAAAAGATAGTAGTTTGTTACGATCTTACATTCTCCATATTGTACGCACTACTTTCTGGAGGTTTTTCGAAAAGAAGAGTTTTAGTGAATTGTCCAACAGTCCGATCAAGGATCGTGGGTCTTGGAGTAGGAGTCGACCTAGGCTCCGAACCAAGTAACCAACTTGTGTCATCTGTGTTGCTTTCATTTTAATTTCTGATGTTTATTCTGATTTGTTTTACAAGCAAAAGAAAAGTTTTTAACGTGTGATATTCAGCCCCCACTATCGCATTCTTCGATCCTTCAATTATTATTAGAGTCTGGTAGCTCTGAAAATACTTAATCATTTTTTAAAGTAGTTTTAAAAACTTTTTCTTTTCTTCTTAAAATGATTTTTTTTCTTAATTTTTATATCCCTCACTACTAATCCCAAGACGAGAGTCTTGGAAATTTTCCTCTCCTTTTTCTTTGATAGCAAGGATGACAAGCTCCTACTAAGAAGGGTACAACACAGTCCATCCTCCATTGTTTAAAGGAGAGAACTTCAGCTACTGAAAGAACATAATGGAGTGCTACCTAAAGTCCAACATCGAACTCTGGTTCACCATACTCAAAGGATACACTCACCTGATGGTAGATGGAAAGCTGGTAATACTAGAAGACTGGACTCCTCTGATGATCAAGAAGGCGAAACCGAACTACAAAGCAATCAACATCATTTAATGCAACCTAACGATGGAGGAACTGAATCGAGTTGGGCCCTACGAAAATATAAAAGAACTCTAGGATCATCTAGTAAAGTTGCACGAAGGAACCGAAGAATCTAAGGTAAACAAAAGGGATTTGTTATTGAATAAATTGTTTAAGATTAAAATGTTTCCCAGAGAGATGGCCACACAACTACACGCTCGACTGAAAGACATTCTCAATGGCCTACATCTAATTGGACACAACCTGGAGAACCGTGGCACAATAAGGTACACATTAAATGCTTTCCCAAAATATTTTATGGGCATCAATAGTAGATGCATACAAAGTTTCAAGGGATCTTTCAAATCTTAAATTAGATGAACTATTTTGTGAATTAGAATTATATGAACAGTCTAACTTGATTCAAGTCGAGAAAGGAAAACTACTAACAAAGAAGAAATTCAAAAGGAGCACCATGAAGACACCAGTCAACCAGATATAAAATAAATAAGAAATGATTTGTTATGGATGCAACAAAAAGGGGCATCTAAAAAAGGAATGCCCTAACCAGAGGGAGGAAAATTCAAAGTCAACAAGAAGAAAGAAGGTCTTTAAAGCGACATGGGATGAGTCATCTTTCGAAGAATCCGATGTGGAAGA
Source organism: Zingiber officinale (assembly GCF_018446385.1). Taxonomy (NCBI): domain Eukaryota; kingdom Viridiplantae; phylum Streptophyta; class Magnoliopsida; order Zingiberales; family Zingiberaceae; genus Zingiber; species Zingiber officinale. Next base: position 44,344,996 of record NC_056002.1, on the reverse strand, counting down.
ACCGAAGAACTCAAGCCATCTTGCCCTTATGGCAAGAAATGAAGATTCCAAGTCCAAGGAAGAGTACGAGTCTGAGACTAACACCGACTCCGAGAGAAGCCACAGATGCATATCCATTTCCGAAGGTATCGATATAATAACATTTTATTCCAAGTCGAATTTACTTAAAGTAGTTAAATGTCTCCTTAAAAATTAACAAAAATTGAAAAATAAAATAACTTACTACTCAAAGAAATTGACCACCTTAAGAAGCAAGTTAACTTGAGTAACTTGGCAAACCAAGTTCAAGTTGGACTTCAACTCAAATTGCAAAACTTGAGGAAGAAAATTTCAACCTGAAAGGTCAAGTCGAGCGACTCAAGAAAATATTGGAAAAGTTTGAATTGGGATCCAGGTGTCTAAATATGATACTTGAGTTGCAACAAGCCGTGTACAAAAAATCGGGACTTGGTTATAATCCTAACAAAATCAACAAACCATATCTATCTTTAATCAGTCAAAATGTTAGAACTCAAGTCCAAGCATGGGTCCCTAAAAAATGTTTAACTAAACCAATCAAACCTATAACACCTGAAAATTTCCAAATAAATTATTAGAAATATTCTAGTATTTTTCTAGAATTTTAGGATATTTTTATAGAATTTTTAGAGTAGCGGAAGTAGCAAAAATAAATAGAATCGTAAAATAACCTACGCGGGAATTGAACCCGAGGCCTATTGGGTCCTACGACTTATGGTGAACTCCAGTAACCAAGTGAACCCAGCAGAGTCGTGTTGAAAGAAGAGGGAATCAATTGTAGTTATATTTAAGTTGGGCGAATTAACCACTTAATATAATAGGGAAAATAATTTAGTGAAGAGTTATTTTGATCGTGACTTTTCTTCACCCTCACCCTAGTCACGCTGCCCCTCTCTTCTCCCTCATCTCTCGGCACCAACCACAAGCAAGCCTAGGGTTCCATCCCTAGGGTCATAAGGGCTCCTTCCGGCGACATCTCGGATATGAGGACGCTCCTCTCCGCAAGAGGAACACGTAGACGCAAGGAGATCGACGAAGGGATCTTCTCCACCGGAAACCTAGCGTTTAGATTTGTAAGAAACTTCGAGCAGGAGGTAAGAAACCCCTCACCTACAGTATAAGTAGCTCCTTTCGAGGTTTTACGCATTAGTTTAGTCGTCTGCAGAATTTTGGCATGTAGGGTGTGAACTAGTGCACACCATATGTTTGATAAAATGTGTAGCTCAGTTAAATGCTACCACAGGCATTTTAATAGCTTAGCTAAATGCAATAGAAGCCTTAATTCAGTATATGCAGTTTTATTACAGCTTATATGGGACTACGGTCCAATGGGTGGGCTCCCACAGTCGCCTCTAGGTTCAGATAACCTAGCTCTAGGTTCAGATAACTTAGAAATAGCAAGATAAGAAAAATTTAGCTATAACCAGTATTTTATTTTCAGCAGTGGCACTGTACTGGACTAGATGTCCATTGGGTTGGGCTCCCACAGTCGTCCCTAGGTTTAGATAACCTAGTAAACCCTACTAGATTCAGAATTTACAACCCCGGGTTTAGTTAGGAATGCGCGCATAGCAAGTACAGTTGTCGGGCCCATCAACAGCATGATTATGTATTTTCATCTATTTATGATATATAGTTTTCAAACTTCACAAATTAGTTATGTGAATACAGTGCAGCTTTAGCATTAGTTTGATATTAGTTCAGCTCAGCTTTTATTTCAGTTTAGTTTTCTTACGGATTCACATGATAGTTCTCTGCTTAGTTTGAATGTCATGTATTGTATGTGATTATGCCATTTTTAGAATCCATGTTTAGCAATGTTCAGCATATATTTCAAATAGCATGTTTTAAAAGCATAAATTGCATCGTATGCATGTTTTGTGAGGTAGATGGTTTCTTATTAAGCGTAAGCTTACAGATACTTCTTTTCCTTATACTGCAGATTAAGGTAAAGGAAAGATGGACTAGCGGAGGCCTCAGGACAATGCTACAAAGATGTGTGTGGGCAGGAACTTGGAATGAAGACCCTTGGGAACTAGCAAACTTAAAGAATTGGAACCTTTTGTCCTTTTCAATGTTTATGTTCTTTTAGAGTGTTTAAGAATTTTGAACTGTGAAACCATGCTTATGCCATGCCTAGGACACTAGCTAGCTTGTTGATGAGTAGTAAATCATGCACAATGTTAGTGAAGACTAATTACAATGTTCTCTAGGCATTTTAGGTTTATTATACTGAGTTGTGTATGATCGAGCTCTGAAATCAGAGTTCTGCAGCGAAATCAGAAACTCCAATCAATCGACCGATCGATTGGAGGGACCTCAATCGATCGGTTGATCGATTGAGAGCTGATTTCTGCGAACAGTCAGCTCTGGAATCGATTGCTGGATCGACCGGGGAATTAGCCTTGCGAACAGAGAGCTTCTGAATCGATCACTGGATCGATTGGCAAGTCTGGATCGATCAGTCGATCGGTCATTCCAGAATATTACCCCGCGCACAGTAGCGCGCTGAATCGATCAATGGATCGATTAGTCAGGACGGATCGATCAGTCGATCGATCCAGAATCTTGTCCGTGCACAGTAGCACGCTGAATCGATCAGCGGATCGATCAGATGACTCCAATCGATCAGCTGATCGATTGGAGTGTCTGATTTCAGCTGGAAGGGTCTCAATTCAGTCTTTTGAGAAAGTAGAAAGTATGGGTTCCTTCCCTAGTGTATGTATGTCAATGGAAAGGTCTTTGAACCTAATCTTACAGGCTGTAATAGTCACTAGCAGAGTAAAATTTTATTCAGCTCAGATTTCCGCACCTTATAGTTTAGTACAGCATAATGTGACGGTCCAGCCTCACAGCTTAGTTAGTAGGAGGCGGGTCGTTACAGAGTGGTATCAGAGCAAAAGTTCCATACTTTCTACACACACATCAGCATTGAACCTGCAGCTTCCAAGTAAGAAACGTCTCTCACTTTATTATGTTCTTTCTTTCATGTTTATAGATACTGTAGCATGTTAATTGATGATAGTACCTAACATGATAGTAGTAGTAGTTATATAAACATGATTGCCTTAGTCATGTATGTCCTCTATCTCTTTAGAAAATGGTACGAGGACGCCCAGCTAGAAAGACACCAGCTACTGAGCCCCAGCATGGGGCAGGCAGTTCAGTGCCTCCTCCAGATCTTACAGCTGTAATGGCTCAGTTATAGAAGCAACTAGCTGAACAACAACAGGAGATAGCCACCCTCAGGGCTAATCAGCAGAACACTCCCACTGTCACCTCAGAATCCAATTTAGTGACCCCAGCAGTAATAGCGGTTCCACCAGTCCAACCTACAGCACCAGTAGCCCCAGCAGTCGGGGCAAGGGGAGAAGCCTATCTGATCCAGTGGCAGAGAGTTAAGCCAGAGAACTTCTCAAGCACCAGTGAACCATGGGATGCTCAAGCCTGGTTCAAAATACTGGAGAGTACGATGGAGCTTCTGGACTAGCCAGAATATGAGAAGGTGAAGTGTGCCTCCTTCTGCTTGATAGGGGATGCACGTATGTGGTGGGAGAGAATTAAAGCGAAGCGCCTAGTGAATCAGATGACATAGGCTGACTTCGAGAAGGAATTCTTCGAGGAGTTCTTTCACATGCGGGTTACAAACCGCCACTACGCGAGTTCACTGAATTTCGTCAGGGCAACCTTTCAGTGGAGGAAGCCGTGAAGAAATTCAACAGATTGGCTCGTTTGTGCCCTGAATTAGTCAGCACTGAAAAAGAACGAGTCCGGTTGATGCTCAAGATGCTAAGGCCGGAAATAGCAATGAATGTGACCAGCGGCGTCCATAGGCCACAAACCACTGAAGAACTAGTAAGCAGTGCTTTGACCACTGAGCACTACCAGAACAATATCAGACAGCAGAAGCAAGTCCTCTCAGAGTCCAAGGGTCAGGGAGGCTCAGGTACTCAGAAACACCAGGGCCACAGCTCCCACGGCTCTAATTGGAAAGGGAACTCCAGCAACAAACGCAAACCAGGGAGTTACCCAAAAGGAGGACCATCCAACAAACAACCTAGTTATCCCAAGTGTTCTACTTGTGGGAGATTCCATCCAGGAGTTTGTCGCAAGGGCACACGGGGATGCTTCGAATGTGGACAAGAGGGGCATATGGCTAAGCAGTGCCCGAACAAGACCGGTTTTCCTCAACCACAGCCGATTCAGCATGGAGGCCAGCCAGCCCAGTTACACCAGATGCAGGCTGTTTTAGATGGTCCATCCCTCAGCCAGGGCAGACTAGAAGCCCCCTCAGCCACGATGAATGCAAGGATCTATTCACTCACCAGGGAGGATGTAGCGAATGCCTCGACAGTTGTTACAGGTCAGATTAGTATTTTACAGCAAAGTGCAACTGTCTTATTCGATACTGGGGCAACCCATTCTTATATATCCAGGACATTCACCGAAAAGTTAGCAGTACCCCCAAAGGTATTCAGTGGTCAGTTTTTGACTACGTTACCTTCGGGAGAAATTATGGCATCTACGCACTGGCTTAGAGTAGTGTCAGTCATTATAGCAGATAGAGAGCTGTTTGGCGATCTGATAGTGCTAGATATGGCTGACTATGATGTCATCATGGGAATGGACTTCCTGATCAAGTACGGTGCTTCCATAGAGTGCCGTAAACAGAAAGTCATATTCCAACCTGAAGCAAGAGTACAATTTGAGTACAGCGGAGAACCAAAGAGAAAAGCCAAGAAATTTCTTTCAACTCTGAAAGCACAGAAATTGCTAGATTCAGGATGTACGGGATTTTTAGCGCATGTAGTCAATACCAGTCAGGACAAGGACCAAAAGCTAGAGGAGGTTCGAGTCGTATGTGACTACCCAGCAGTCTTCCCTGAAGAGTTACCAGGCCTAGCACCAGACAGGGAGATTGAATTTGAGATAGAGCTCATTCCCGGTACAAATCCCATCTCCAAAGCACCCTATCGCATGGCTCCAGCAGAACTGAAGGAACTTCAGGAGCAACTACAGGAGCTTCTTGACAAGGGCTTCATACGTCCTAGTCACTCACCATGGGGAGCGCCTGTACTGTTCGTGAAGAAGAAGGACGGGAGCATGCGCCTGTGTATAGATTACAGAGCACTAAACCAAGTCACAATCAAGAACAGGTATCCTCTTCCTAGAATAGATGACCTGTTTGATCAGCTAAAGGGAGCAGCAGTGTTCTCGAAGATAGATCTCAGATCGGGATACCGCCAAGTTAGAGTCAAAGAAGGTGATATACCCAAGACAGCTTTCTGGACCAGATACGAACATTATGAGTTCGTAGTCATGCCCTTTGGTGTGACAAATGCACCAGCTACTTTCATGGACCTCATGAACAGAGTATTCAGACAATATCTAGATAAGTTCGTTATTGTCTTCATCGATGACATCCTTATCTACTCAGGAACTCAAGAAGAACATGCAGAGCACTTGAAAACAGTATTGCAGATTCTTCAACAAAACCATCTATACGCCAAGTTCACGAAATGTGAATTCTGGCTAGATCAGGTGTCTTTCTTAGGTCACATTATCTCCAAGGATGGTATTATGGTAGACCCCAGCAAGATAAAAGCTGTGAGTAACTGGAAAAGACCCAAGAACGCCAGTGAGATCAGAAGCTTTTTGGGACTAGCAGGTTATTACAGAAAATTTGTAGAGGATTTCTCCAGAATAGCCTCCCCACTGACAACTCTTACCAGAAAGAACATAAAATTTCAGTGGACAGAGGACTGTGAGAATAGCTTCAGCGAGCTAAAGAGGAGATTGACCAGTGCTCCTATTCTAGCTCTACCAGAAAACACAGACAGCTTTGATATTTATAGTGACGCCTCTAAATTGGGACTAGGAGCAGTACTGATGCAAGAAGGTAAGGTGATCGTCTATGCCTCCAGACAACTCAAGGATTATGAGAAGAACTATCCTACTCATGATCTTGAGCTTGCAGCAGTGGTGTTCACTCTCAAAATTTGGAGACATTACTTGTATGGAGCACAGTGTAGAGTGTATACAGATCATCAGAGTCTGAAGTACTTCTTCACTCAGAAAGATCTGAATATGCGACAGCGCAGATGGCTAGATCCGGTCAAGGACTATGATATAGTCATCCTCTACCACCCAGGAAAAGCAAATAAGGTGGCAGACGCACTTAGCAGAAAGTCCAGTGCTACCTTATTATCCCTAGCAGCCATGTCACCGCCCCTACAGAAGGAGATCACAGATTTCGGTCTCGAACTTATAGTGGGACAGCTCTCTACTATGACATTAGAATCCACCTTGCTTGGTGACATCCAGACAGCTCAGGGACAGGATCCTAAAATTCAGAAAATCAAGCAAGGACTAGCAGAATCAGAAAGTGGAGAATTTAGAGTGTCCGCTAGCGGGGTGTTGTATTTTGGTGATAGACTCTGTGTTCCAGATCAGGAGGAACTACGGAGGAAGATCTTAGACGAGGCTCACAGGACTCCTTATGCGATGCATCCGGGTTCCACCAAGATGTACCAGGACCTAAAGAAACGTTTTGGTGGCCTGGGATGAAAAGAGACATCGCTAGATATGTTAGTACCTGTCCGACTTGCCAGAGAGTCAAGGAGTTCTGCAGCCTATCCAGATCCTAGAATGGAAGTGGGAAGACATTTCTATGGATTTCATAGTGGGACTACCCAGAACCACGAATGGTTTTGATACCATCTGGGTAATAGTTGACAGGTTAACTAAATCAGCCCACTTCTTAGCTATCAGGATATCCTACTCCATGGAACAACTAGCTCAGTTGTATCTCAAGGAGATTGTTAGACTGCATGGAGTCCCACGGACCATTATTTCAGACAGAGACAGTAGATTCACATCACACTTTTGGGAGTGTGTACAGTCAGCATTGGGCACTAAGTTGAAATTTAGCACAGCTTTCCATCCTCAGACAGATGGTCAGACGGAGCGAGTAAATCAAGTACTCTAAGATATGCTCCAAGCATGTGCCCTAGACTTCAAGGGAAGTTGGTGCAAATATCTAAGTTTAGCAGAATTTGCATACAACAACAGTTATCAGGCCACTATCGGTATGGCACCCTACGAGGCTCTCTATGGGCGGAGGTGTAGATCTCCAATCTGCTGGTATGAGAGTGGTGAACAGAAGGAACTAGAACTTCAGACAGATCTAGTAGAAGACACCACGACAGCTATACAGCAGATCCGCCAGAGGATAGAGACAGCTCAGAGCCGCCAGAAAAGCTATGCTGATACACGGCGCAGACCCTTAGAATTTTCAGTTGGGGATTCAGTGTTCCTCAGAGTAGCTCCCATGAAGGGAGTAATGTGTTTTGGGAAGAAGGGCAAATTAAGTCCCAGATATGTGGGACCATACCTTATCACTAGAAGAGTGGGCAAGGTAGCATATGAGCTAGAGCTACCCCAGGAGATGTCAGCTATCCACAATGTATTTCATGTCTCCATGCTGAAGAAGCATATCCCAGATGTCACTCAGGAGGATTGAGCCCCAGTCGGTACAAGTCCGCGAAGACCTCAGCTATGATAGTCGGCCTATTCAGATAATAGACCGAGCAATTAAGAAATTACGGAATAAAGAGGTACCATTAGTAACAGTTATTTGGCAAAGTCACACAGCAGAGGAGGCAACTTGGGAGACAGAAGCCAGTATGAGACAGAAGTACCCAGAGTTATTCTAAGTTCGAGGATGAACTTTTTATAAGGTATGGGGGATTGTAATGCCCGAAAATTTCCAAATAAATTATTATAAATATTCTAGTATTTTTCTGGAATTTTAGGATATTTTTACAGAATTTTTAGAGTAGCATAAGTAGCAAAAATAAATAGAATCGTAAAATAGCCTACGCGGGAATTGAACCCGAGACCTATTGGGTCCTACGACTTATGGTGAACTCCAGTAACCAAGTGAACCCAGCAGGGCGGTGCTGAAAGAAGAGGGAATCAATTGTAGTTATATTTAAGTTGGGCGAATTAACCACTTAATATAATAGGGAAAATAATTTAGTGAAGAGTTATTTTGATCGTGACTTTTCTTCACCCTCACCCTAGTCACGCCGCCCCTCTCTTCTCCCTCATCTCTCGGCGCCAACCACAAGCAAGCCTAGGGTTCCATCCCTAGGGTCATAAGGGCTCCTTCCGGTGACATCTCGGATACGAGGACACTCCTCTCCGCGAGAGGAACACGTAGACGCAAGGAGATCGCCGAAGGGATCTTCTCCACCGGAAACCTAGCGTTTATATTTGTAAGAAACTTCGAGCAGGAGGTAAGAAACCCCTCACCTGCAGTATAAGTAGCTCCTTTCGAGGTTTTACTCATTAGTTTAGTCGTATGCAGAATTTTGGCATGTAGGGTGTGAACTAGTGCACACCATATGTTTGATAAAATGTGTAGCTCAGTTAAATGCTACCACAACATTTTAATAGCTTAGCTAAATGCAATAGAAGCCTTAATTCAGTATATGCAGTTTTATTACAGCTTATATGGGACTACGGTGCAATGAGTGGGCTCCCACAGTCGCCTCTAGGTTCAGATAACCTAGAAATAGCAAGATAAGAAAAATTTAGCTATAACCAGTATTTTATTTTCAGCAGTGGCACTGTACTGCACTAGATGTCCATTGGGTTGGGCTCCCACAGTCGTCCCTAGGTTTAGATAACCTAGTAGACCCTACTAGATTCGGAATTTGCAACCCCGGGTTTAGTTAGGGATGCGCGCATAGCAAGTACAGTTGTCGGGCCCATCAGCAGCATGATTATGTATTTTCATCTATTTATGATATATAGTTTTCAAACTTCACAAATTAGTTATGTGAATACAGTGCAGCTTTAGCATTAGTTTGATATTAGTTCAACTCAACTTTTATTTCAGTTTAGTTTTCTTATGGATTCACATGATAGTTCTCTGCTTAGTTTGAATGTCATGTATTGTATGTGATTATGCCATTTTTAGAATCCATGTTTAGCAATGTTCAGCATATATTTCAAATAGCATGTTTTAAAAGCATAAATTGCATCGTATGCATGTTTTGTGAGGTAGATGGTTTCTTATTAAGCGTAAGCTTACAAATACTTCTTTTCCTTATACTGCAGATTAAGGTAAAGGAAAGATGGACTAGCGGAGGCCTCAAGACAATGCTACAAAGATGTGTGTGGGCAGGAACTTGGAATGAAGACCCTTGGGAACTAGCAAACTTAAAGAATTGGAACCTTTTGTCCTTTTCAATGTTTATGCGCTTTTAGAGTGTTTAAGAATTTTGAACTGTGAAACCATGCTTATGCCATGCCTAGGACACTAGCTAGCTTGTTGATGAGTAGTAAAGCATGCACAATGTTAGTGAAGACTAATTACAATGTTCTCTAGGCATTTTAGGTTTATTATACTGAGTTGTGTATGATCGAGCTCTGAAATCAGAGTTCTGCAGCGAAATCAGAAACTCCAATCGATCGACCAATCAATTGGAGGGACCTCAATCGATCGGTTGATCGATTGAGAGCTGATTTCTCCGAACAGTCAGCTATGGAATTGTAACGCCGAAAATTCTCGAAACTGCATTATGAATATTCTATGATTTTTTTGGAATTTTTAGATATTTTTCCGGAATTCTCCGAGTAGCGGAAGCAGCAAAAATAATTAGAACCGTAAAATAGCTTAGGCGGGAATCGAACCCGAGACCTATGGCTTAGGGATAATGTTGGGAACCAGTTGAACCCAGCAGGGCCGTGCTGAAAGGAAAGGGAACCAATAAAATTTATATTGGAGTTGGGCGAATTAAGTCTTTAATATAAATAGGAAAATTAATTAAGTGAGGAGATTATTCTTTTTTCTTTTCATCGTGACCTATCCCTCTTCCAAAACCTCACCGCCGCCCACACCTCTTCCTCCTCCTCTCTCGCCGCCCAAGCCCCAAGGACTCTCGGATCATCTTCCGGCGACGACTCCAACACGAAAGAGGTTCTTCTCCGCGAGAGGAACGCGAAGACGTGAGCGGATCGTCGAGAAGGTCATCTTCACCGGAATTTTAGCGAATAGAATCGTAAGAAATTACGAACAGGAGGTAAGAAACTCCTCACCTGCAGTATAATAGCTTCCGTTTGAGTTTTATGCTTTAGTTAGGATGTATGCAGATCTTTATCGATATCTAGGGTGTATTTAACTCTCTTCGCAGATTAAGGATTTAGTTGAGCACCTCTAGATGGGCCGGACACGTTTTCCCTCTTCAGATAGGAGGTTAGACGTTGTCGGGTGCCTAGAGGTGGTCTTCCTAATAAGGAGAAGAGTTAGAGCATCCTAGGTGCTCGATTAAAGGTCTAACTCAGTAATAGACAGTTTAGTTAACTTATTAAATGCACTAGAAGCATTTAAAACAGCAAATTAGTTTTATTTCAGCTTATGTAGGACTACAGTCCCATGGGTGGGCTCCCACAGTAGCCTCTAGGTTCAGACAACCTAGTTCTGGGTTCAGATAACCTAGATTCAGCAAAATAAGTATATAGCATTCAGTATTTTACTTTCAGCAGCGGCACTGTGCTGGATTAGATATCCACTGGGCTGGACTCCCATAGTCGTCCCTAGGTTTAGCTAACCTAGTAAACCCTACTAGATTCGGAACTTGCAATCCCGGGTTTAGATAGGGATGCGCGCACAGCAAGTACCTACAGCAGCATGTTTAGTATTTTTATCTATTATATATAATAGTTTTCCAAATCAGTTTTAAAACATAATGGAATTCAGTATTAGCTCAGTTTCAGCGTAGCTCACTTTTGTATCAGCTCAGCTTATTTCAGTTGTTAAATGTGACAGCTTCATATACAGTTCTAGACATGTTATGATCAGTTTTATTTTATGTTCAGCTTATGTTATGCCATGCTTTGTATGATACCATGCCATGCCATGCTTGCATATTCAGTATATTTTTCAAACAACATGATTTAAAAGCATAGTTGCATCGTATGCATGATTTAGTGAGGTAGATGGTTTCTTACTAAGCTTTAAGCTTACAGATACTATTTTTCCTTATACTGCAGATAAAGGTAAAGGAAAGATGGACTAGCAGAGGAAGCTGGAGGGCAATGCAAGGATGGTGTGTGTGGCAGGAACTGGAATAAAAGACCTTGGAGAGTTTAGCAAATTAGAAACTAGTTCTTCCTTAAGACATTTTCTTATACCTTCTTTTTATGCATTTCTAGTAGTTAAAGGTTATGAGTTGATGAACCATGCTCCATGTCAGGTTGGAATGTTAGCTTTATGTTATTGGAATGTTTATATGCATTAGTTAGTTGTTATGTGAGATCTTTGGCACGCAACAGTGCTGAAATCATAGCTTAACTACAAAATCAGAAACCCCAATCGATCGGTGGATCGATTGGGGGTTCCCAATCGATCAGCTGATCGATTGGACAATCTGTTCGCGAACAGTAGGCTTCTGGATCGATCGGCTGATCGATCCAGCCATTTCCGTCGCGAACAGAGAGCTCTGGGATCGATCAATGGATCGATTGACCAGCCTGGATCGATCAGCCGATCGATCCAGAATATTGCCCGAGCACAGTAGCGTGCTGGATCGATCACTGGATCGATCCAACCCATGTCCCGGATACAGTAGCCCTCTGAATCGATCTCCGGATCGATTCGACCATTCCAATCGATCCGTGGATCGATTGGAAGGCCTGATATTAGCTAGAAACCCTTAGTTGAGTTCCTTGACCATAAGGGGAGGTAATAATGACGTGAGTAGCTTAGATTACACCCCTTAGCACATGTAGAACCAAGAAATGATACTAGTTAGCAAAAATTTTAATTATCACAGCTTCCGCATCTAGTTCTAGTGATGGTCAGGAAATAGTTTAGCACAGCATAAATGTGACGATCAGCCTTACAGTTTAGTCAGTAGAAGGCGGGTCGTTACAGAGTGGTATCAGAGCAGAATTCCATACTTCCTACACACACATCAGCATTGAACCTGCAGCTTCCAAGTAAGAATACCTCTACTTTATTTATGCTTTCTATTTTTCCTGTTATTACACAGTTCATGTTTATATTCCTACTGTTTGTTAGTATGTGATAGTTTTTAAACATGATATCAGTAGTTATATAACTGTGATTATATTAGTTATGTTATGTTCTCTATGTCTTTAGAAATGGCACGAGGACGCCCAGCTAGAAGGGCACTAGCTACTGAGCCCCAGCAAGAGGCAGGCAGTTCAGTGCCTCGCAGCAGCTAGCTGAACAGCAACAGAAAATAGCCACCTTAAAGGCTAATCGCCAGAATACCCCCAGTCACCCCGGAACCGAATTTGACGACTCGGTAGTCTTAGAGGTTCCACCAGCACCAACACCAGCACCAACACCAGCAGTCCTAGCAGCTGAGCCAAGGAAGGAAGCCTATCCGATCCACAGCGAGTCAAGCCAGAGAATTTCTCGGTACTAGTGAACCATGGGATGCACAAGCCTGGTTCAAAACATGGAGAGCACGATGGAGCTCGGATGGCCGTAACACGAGAAGGTGAAGTGTGCCTCCTTCGCCTCACAGGAGACGCACGCATGTGGTGGGAAAGAAGCGCCCAGTGAACCAGATGTCATGGGCCGACTTCGAGAAGGAGTTCTTCGAGGAGTTCTTTCATATACGGGTTACAAACCGCCACTACGACGAGTTCACTGAGTTTCGTCAGGGCAACCTTTCAGTTGAGGAAGCCGTGAAGAAATTCAACAGGTTGGCTCGTCTATGCCCAGAGCTAGTGAGCACAGAGAAGGAACGAATCCGGTTGATGCTCAAGATGCTGAGGCCAGAGATAGCAGTGAACGTGGCTGGTGGCATACATAGGCCACAAACCACAGAAGAGTTAGTGAGCAGTGCCTTGACCACAGAGCATTACCAGAACAGCATAAAGCAGCAGAAACAAGTCTTCTCAGAGTCCAAAGGCCAAGGAAACTCTCACACTCAAAAACAGCAAGGCCACAGCTCTAACTGGAAAGGGAACTCCAACAGCAAGCGCAAATCAGGGAGTGACCCAAAAGGAGGACCACCTAGCAAGCGACCCAGTTATCCAAAGTGTGCTACTTGTGGGAAATTCCACCCAGGGGTTTGTCGCAAGGGCACACGAGGATGCTTTGAATGTGGACAAGAAGGGCACATGGCCAAGCAGTGCCCGAACAAGACCGGTCAACCTCAGCCACAGCAGATTCAGCATGCAGGCCATCCAGCTCAGCTATATCAGATGCAGGCCGCTCTAGAAGGTCCACTTATCAGCCAGGGCATATTAGAAGCCCCTCCAGCTATGGCGAATGCGAGGATCTACTCACTCACCAGAGAGGACGTAGCCAATGCCTCGACAGTTGTTACAGGTCAGATTAGCATTTTTCAGCAAGTAGCAACTGTATTATTCGATACTGGGGCAACCCATTCTTATATAGCTAGGGCGTTCGCCGCGAAGTCAGCAATAGCTCCAGAGGTACTCAGTGGTCAGTTTCTGACGACACTACCTTTGGGAGAAGTTATGGCATCCACGCACTGGCTCAGAGCAGTGCCAGTCATTATAGCAGACAGGGAACTCTTTTGTGACCTGATCCTGCTAGAAATGACTGACTACGACGTCATCCTTGGAATGGACTTCCTGATCAGATACGGTGCTTCCATAGAGTGTCGTAAACAGAAAGTCGTATTCCAACCCGAAGCAGAAGCACAGTTCGAGTACATCGGAGAACCAAAGAGAAAAGCCAGAAAATTTCTCTCAGCTATGAAGGCACAGAAGTTGATGGATTCGGGATGTACGGGGTACCTAGCACATGTAGTCAATACCAGACAGGACAGGGACCAACAGCTAGCAGAGATCCGAGTTGTATGTGACTACCCAGCAGTCTTCCCTGAAGAGTTACCAGGCCTAGCACCAGTCAGGGAGATTAAATTTGAGATAGAGCTCTTCCCCGGCACCAATCCTATTTCCAAAGCGCCTTACCGCATGGCTCCAGCAGAGCTGAAGGAACTTCATGAGCAACTACAGGAGCTACTTGACAAGGGCTTCATACGCCCTAGTCACTCACCATGGGGAGCGCTTGTACTGTTCGTGAAGAAAAGGATGGAAGCATGCGGCTATGCATAGACTACAGGGCACTGAATCAGGTCACGATCAAGAATAGGTATCCTCTTCCCAGGATAGATGACCTGTTCGACTAGTTAAAGGGAGCAGCAGTGTTCTCTAAGATTGACCTCAGATCAGGATATCACCAAGTCAGAGTCAAGGAGGGTGATATACCGAAGACAGCATTCAGGACCAGATACGGACATTACGAGTTCGTAGTCATGCCTTTTGGCGTGACAAATGCTCCAGCTACATTCATGGATCTCATGAATAGAGTATTCAGAGATTTCTTAGATAAGTTTGTTATCGTGTTCATCGATGACATCCTTATCTACTCAGGAACTCAGGAAGAACATGCAGAGCACCTGAAGACAGAATCAGCTATACGCCAAGTTCACGAAATGTGAATTTTGGCTAGATCAGGTGTCCTTCCTGGGTCACATCATCTTAAAGGATGGTGTCATGGTAGACCCCAGCAAAATAGAAGCAGTAAGTAACTGGAAGAGACCGAAGAACGCCAGTGAAATCAGAAGCTTTCTAGGATTAGCAGGTTATTACAGAAAGTTTGTAGAGGACTTCTCCAGGATAGCCTCCCCACTGACAGCTCTTACCAGGAAGAACAGGAAATTTCAGTGGACAGAGGACTGTGAGAACAGCTTCAGCGAGCTCAAAAGGAGATTGACCAGTGCTCCTATCTTAGCTTTACCAGAAAATACAGATAGCTTTGACATCTATAGTGATGCCTCTAAATTGGGATTAGGAGCAGTGCTGATGCAAGACTGTAAGCTGATCGCCTATGCCTCCAGACAACTCAAGGATTATGAGAAGAATTACCCTACTCATGACCTTGAGCTTGCAGTAGTAGTGTTCGCTCTCAAGATTTGGAGACATTACTTGTATGGAGCCCAGTGTAGAGTATATACAGATCATCAGAGTCTGAAGTACTTCTTCACTCAGAAGGATTTGAATATGCGACAGCGCAGATGGCTAGAGCTGGTCAAAGACTATGATATTGATATCCTCTACCATCCCGGAAAAGCCAATAAGGTAGCAGACGCACTCAGCAGAAAGTCCAGTGCTACCTTATTATCTCTCGCAGCCATATCACCGCCCCTACAGAAGGAGATCATAGATATCGATCTCGAGCTTATAGTGGGACAGCTCTCTACTATGACCTTAGAGTCTACCTTGCTTGGTGATATTCAGTCAGCTCAGGATCAGGACCCTGAAATTCAGAAAATCAAGCAAGGGCTAACAGAATCAGAAAGTAGAGAATTCAGAGTGTCCGATAGCGGGGTGTTGTATTTTGGTGACAGACTCTGTGTTCCAGATCAGGAGGAGCTACGGAGACAGATTTTAGATGAGGCTCACAAGACTCCCTATGCGATGCATCCAGGTTCCACTAAAATGTATCAAGACCTGAAGAAACATTTTTGGTGGCTCGGGATGAAGCGAGACATCGCCAGATATATTAGCATCTGCCTCACCTGTCAGAGGGTCAAGGCAGAACATCAGCGACCAGGAGGAGTTCTGCAGCCTATACAGATTCCAGAATGGAAGTGGGAGGATATCTCTATGGATTTCATAGTGGGACTGCCTAGAACCACGAATGGTTTTGACGCCATCTGGGTAATAGTCGACAGGTTGACTAAATCAGCCCACTTCTTAGCTATAAAGATATCCTACTCCATGAAGAAGCTAGCTCAATTGTATCTCCAGGAGATCGTCAGACTACATGGAGTCCCACGAACCATTATTTCAGACAGAGACAGCAGATTCACATCACACTTCTGGGAGTGTGTATAGTCAGCATTGGGCACTAAGTTGAAGTTCAGCACAGCATTCCATCCTCAGACAGATGGTCAGACGGAGCGAGTAAATCAGGTACTCGAAGATATGCTCCGAGCGTGTGCCCTAGACTTCAAGGGAAGTTGGTGCAAATATCTGAGCTTAGCAGAATTTACATACAACAACAGCTATCAGGCCACTATCGGCATGGCACCTTATGAGGCTCTCTATGGGCGGAGGTGTAGATCTCCAATTTGCTGGTATAAGAGTGGTGAACAGAAAGAACTAGAGCTTCAGACAGATCTAGACGCAGATACCACGGCAGCTATACAGCAGATCCGCCAGAGGATAGAGACAGCTCAGAGCCGCCAGAAGAGCTATGTTGATACACGGCGCAGACCCTTAGAGTTTTCAGCGGGGGATTCAGTGTTCCTCAGAGTAGCTCCCATGAAGGGAGTAATGCGTTTCGGGAAGAAGGGCAAACTTAGTCCCAGATATGTGGGACCATACTTTATCAGCAGAAGAGTGGGCAAGGTAGCATATGAGTTAGAGCTACCCCAGGAAATGTCAGCTGTCCACAACGTATTTCATGTCTCTATGCTGAAGAAGCATACCCCAGATGTCACCTAGGTGATTGAGCCCCAGTCGGTACAGATCCGCGAAGACCTCAGCTATGATAGTCGGCCTATTCATATAATAGACCGAGCAGTTAAGAAATTGCGGAACAAGGAAATACCATTAGTCAAGGTTATTTGTCACAGTCACACAGCAGAAGAGGCAACTTGGGAGACAGAAGTCAGCATGAGACAGAAGTACCCAGAATTATTCTAAGTTCGAGAATGAACTTTTTATAAGGTATGGGGGATTGTAACGCCCGAAAATTCTCGAAACTGCATTATGAATATTCTATGATTTTTCTGGAATTTTTAGATATTTTTCCGAAATTCTTCGAGTAGCGGAAGCAGCAAAAATAATTAGAACCGCAAAATAGCTTAGGCGGGAATCGAACCCGAGACCTATGGCTTAGGGATAATGTTGGGAACCAGTTGAACCCAGCAAGGCCGTGCTGAAAGGAAAGGGAACCAATAAAATTTATATTGGAGTTGGGCGAATTAAGTCTTTAATATAAATAGGAAAATTAATTAAGTGAGGAGATTATTCTTTTTTCTTTTCACCGTGACCTATCCCTCTTCCAAAACCTCACCGCCGCCCACACCTCTTCCTCCTCCTCTCTCGGCGCCCAAGCCCCAAGGACTCTCGGATCATCTTCCGGCAACGACTCCAACACGAAAGAGGTTCTTCTCCGCGAGAGGAACGCGAAGACGTGAGCGGATCGTCGAGAAGGTCATCTTCACCGGAATTTTAGCGAATAGAATCGTAAGAAATTACGAACAGGAGGTAAGAAACCCCTCACCTGCAGTATAATAGCTTCCGTTTGAGTTTTATGCTTTAGTTAGGATGTATGCAGATCTTTATCGATATCTAGGGTGTATTTAACTCTCTTCGCAGATTAAGGATTTAGTTGAGCACCTCTAGATGGGCCGGACACGTTTTCCCTCTTCAGATAGGAGGTTAGACGTTGTCGGGTGCCTAGAGGTGGTCTTCCTAATAAGGAGAAGAGTTAGAGCATCCTAGATGCTCGATTAAAGGTCTAACTCAGTAATAGACAGTTTAGTTAACTTATTAAATGCACTAGAAGCATTTAAAACAGCAAATTAGTTTTATTTCAGCTTATGTAGGACTACAGTCCCATGGGTGGGCTCCCACAGTAGCCTCTAGGTTCAGACAACCTAGTTCTGGGTTCAGATAACCTAGATTCAGCAAAATAAGTATATAGCATTCAGCAGCGGCACTGTGCTGGATTAGATATCCACTGGGCTGGACTCCCATAGTCGTCCCTAGGTTTAGCTAACCTAGTAAACCCTACTAGATTCGGAACTTGCAATCCCGGGTTTAGATAGGGATGCGCGCACAGACGTACAGTTGCCAGGGCCCTACAGCAGCATGTTTAGTATTTTTATCTATTATATATAATAGTTTTCCAAATCAGTTTTAAAACATAATGGAATTCAGTATTAGCTCAGTTTCAGCTTAGCTCACTTTTGTATCAGCTCAGCTTATTTCAGTTGTTAAATATGACAGCTTCATATACAGTTCTAGACATGTTATGATCAGTTTTATTTTATGTTCAGCTTATGTTATGCCATGCTTTGTATGATACCATGCCATGCCATGCTTGCATATTCAGTATATTTTTCAAACAGCATGATTTAAAAGCATAGTTGCATCGTATGCATGATTTAGTGAGGTAGATGGTTTCTTACTAAGCTTTAAGCTTACAGATACTATTTTTCCTTATACTGCAGATAAAGGTAAAGGAAAGATGGACTAGCAGAGGAAGCTGGAGGGCAATGCAAGGATGGTGTGTGTGGCAGGAACTGGAATAAAAGACCTTGGAGAGTTTAGCAAATTAGAAACTAGTTCTTCCTTAAGACATTTTCTTATACCTTCTTTTTATGCATTTCTAGTAGTTAAAGGTTATGAGTTGATGAACCATGCTCCATGTCAGGTTGGAATGTTAGCTTTATGTTATTGGAATGTTTATATGCATTAGTTAGTTGTTATGTGAGATCTTTGGCACGCAACAGTGCTGAAATCATAGCTTAACTACAAAATCAGAAACCCCAATCGATCGGTGGATCGATTGGGGGTTCCCAATCGATCAGCTGATCGATTGGACAATCTGTTCGCGAACAGTAGGCTTCTGGATCGATCGGCTGATCGATCCAGCCATTTCCGTCGCGAACAGAGAGCTCTGGGATCGATCAATGGATCGATTGACCAGCCTGGATCGATCAGCCGATCGATCCAGAATATTGCCCGAGCACAGTAGCGTGCTGGATCGATCACTGGATCGATCCAACCCATGTCCCGGATACAGTAGCCCTCTGAATCGATCTCCGGATCGATTCGACCATTCCAATCGATCCGTGGATCGATTGGAAGGCCTGATATTAGCTAGAAACCCTTAGTTGAGTTCCTTGACCATAAGGGGAGGTAATAATGACGTGAGTAGCTTAGATTACACCCCTTAGCACATGTAGAACCAAGAAATGATACTAGTTAGCAAAAATTTTAATTATCACAGCTTCCGCATCTAGTTCTAGTGATGGTCAGGAAATAGTTTAGCACAGCATAAATGTGACGATCAGCCTTACAGTTTAGTCAGTAGAAGGCGGGTCGTTACAGGAATCGATTGCTGGATCGACCGGGGAATTAGCCTCGTGAACAGAGAGCTTCTGAATGATCACTGGATCGATTGGCAAGTCTGGATCGATCAGTCGATCGATCATTCCAGAATATTACCCCGCACACAGTAGCGCGCTGAATCGATCAATGGATCGATTAGTCAGGACGGATCGATCAGCCGATCGATCCAGAATCTTGTCTGTGCACAGTAGCACGCTGAATCGATCAGCGGATCGATCAGATGACTCCAATCGATCAGCTGATCGATTGGAGTGTCTGATTTCAACTGGAAGGGTCTCAATTCAGTCTTTTGAGCAAGTAGAATGTATGGGTTCCTTCCCTAGTGTATGTATGTCAATGGAAAGGTCTTTGAACCTAATCTTACAGGCTGTAATAGTCACTAGCAGAGTAAAATTTTATTCAGCTCAGATTTCCGCACCTTATAGTTTAGTACAGCATAATGTGACGGTCCGGCCTCGCAGCTTAGTTAGTAGGAGGCGGATCGTTACAAAACCAAACTAATATTTGATCCCTAAGAGCCAAATTCATTACTTAGATAGACCATATCTAAGCTATGACTCAGGGGGAGCAAATAAAAAATTGGTTCAACCAACTTGATCTACTATGCATGCTTAGGATTAGGTTTACTTTTCTGCTTAGGTTAGAATGGTTAGTTAAAAAGGTTTACCAAACCCTAATAACATAGCATTAGAATGGATTGAGATGATAGTACGTCAAGGAAACTTTGTCGAAGGCATGTCTAGGCTAAATCTTGTGTATTCTACTTGGTGCACTAAACTTAGTGGATCTGGCCGAAGCTACCCTAGTCAAACATGGACTAGTTAGACCAAAACTTAGTATTAAGTTTTTTAGCCAAAAGTATTTTGGAAAGTATTCAGCAAGTGATCCACCGTTGATACAGAAGAAGGTCATATGTCTTGCCACTGAACTGAAAACTTATCCTTAGGAAATCTGCTTGATTAACCCAAAGCTAAGTTTAAATCTAGCATAGGTTAAACAACATTATTTTATAGGCTCTTTATTCAAATCAACTAAAACTTAACCTTAAAATTAAAATTCTAAACTAATCAAAATTAATTAAAAATTAAATTCAAACTTAAATCTTTAAATTTAAAATTAAAAAAATAACTAAAATCTTGAAATCTAAAATAATTAAAACATAAACTCAAACTTAAATTTTTAAACTCAATTAACTTAAACTTAAAATATATCTTAAACCCTAAATCTAAAATTATTTTAAACTTAATTTAAAGTTAAATTTGAAAAATAATTAAAACTTAAATCCAAAGTCAATTTAACTAAATTCAACTTTAAAAAAATATTTATTAATCTAAGTTAGAACTCAACTTAAAATTATTGAATAAAAAATTATTATTAACTTAAAAATTAGATTAAAATTATTAACTTAAATCAAAATTATTAACATAAATTAAAATAAAAGTATTAAGTTAAAATATTAAATCTAAAATTGTTAACTTAACCTCAAAATAAATTAAAATCTCTAAATTAATCTTAAATTAAAAATTTTATAAAAACAAACTAATATAATTAAAATTTGTCCTTAAAACTATTTTAAAACTTAATTTAAAATTCTAAAACTTAATTATAATTATTTTAAAACTAAATTATCTTAAAACCTAATCAAAATTAATCAAAACTTAAAATTTTAAATTAAAACCTAATCAAATTTAAAATTAAAAACCTAATTAATTATTAAACCTAAAATTTAGTAATTAAAAAAAATGGATCGGTCAACCGAACACCGGGTTTGGTCGACCAAACACTTCATGAATCTGAATCTTGTTGCTAATTGACTAAGCCAACCAATTAATTTTTCGATCGACCTAAATACTTATTCAGTCGACCAAAAACATAACTTTACTACAGCGAATTCAACCTATCTTTAGTTGTTTGGTCGACCGAACACTATGTTCAGTCGACCGAAAACCTAACTTCAACCTTATCTACTGCTCTGAAATTCTACCATGATCAATTTATCGGTTGACTGAAAGACCGGTTCTGTCGATCGAAAACCAATCAACTATTTCTAATTGATCGATTTTTAAGGGATCGGTCGACTGAACCCCTTTTTGGTCAACTGATCAAGGCCTATAAAATGAAAACCCGGGCAGCAGTCGAGTCTCATCCCCACCTCTTCTTACCTTCCTCTCCTTCTACGCCATCTTCGCCTATTTTGCCGCCTACCACCTTTCTTGGAACACTAAAATGCCTCAGTAATCTCTTTCCGAATCTTCTTTCCATATCTATTTATGATTTATTTATTTCATTCCTTTAACAATAGTGAAAAGAGTCGTACAACTGCGCAACGGGAGGCTAGTTCCTTAAATCCTAGCCAAGACCCTAGATTCTCAATTGAAGATCTGCATCTATCTTTTCCTAATAAAAAATTTAAAGTTATAGGAACTCATTGTCTTGACCTTCCTTTCTATCAAACATATTGTCCTGAGGTCATTAACATTACTCAACATTTTCAGCTTGATAGCGTTGTCTTCTGTCTACATGCTTACAACCCTATTCTATGTTTAGAATTTTATCATAATTTGTGTGAAATTGACTCCCATTGTTATAAAACTAGGGTCGCAACCAGGGATATGGTATTTGACCTTGACATGTTTCTCAAATTTTTGAGAATTTGACCTTCTGTTAACCGTATCTTTTTTAGTGCTTCTCTTCCTGACATACTGCCCGCTCCTTTTGCTCATCTTACTCTTTATCTTATGTATGCCAATTTCTTTGAGGGGGCATGTCCCAAAAATATGTCCACTATACCGCTTAGTCCAAATGATAATGCCCTTTATAAGATGGTAGTCTCTTGCATTCATCCGTTGTCGTCTAGACATCAGGGAGCTCTACGTCTAGTACATCTTTTTCTAATGTATGCACTAAGACACCAACTCGACTTTAACTTGGCTTATTGGGTGTTCAGATCTATTATCTACTACTCGGGGTACAACACTTTGAATAAAGTTCACATGATCCAGTGCCACATTCTCACTGCTTATTGCTTCTCTAGGGGTAGAGTTCACCATGGTGAGTTGATCGAGTTGTTCAATTTGATCTTGTTGGGATTAGGCAATTGTCTTCGGCTGGGATTAGGACTAGTGCCGAAGGACTTGTGTATAAATGGGCCCATCCCCGATATGCACTAGCTGTGGCCGAGGAAGATGTAGTTGAGGAGGAGTCGATTGCGGTCGAGGAGCACAATCAACAGCCGTGTAACGACCACCCTTCTTACTACTACTACACTCTAAGGATGACCATTACTTAACTACTAACTCTACTTAACCGGTATGATTAAAAATCACATGGAAACCCTACCGAAAAATTTCGGCAGAGTCTCCCTTGTACCGATGACCATATTCAACAATACATGCAATATATACTCAGCCACAAGCGGCTGGAACACATATCAATCAACCACGCAGTATAATAAATCCAAAATAAAGAAAACAACACCAGAAATCATCACACAAGATTACAATTCTACTACTATGTCCTAATCATATCAAAATAACAAATACTATATCAAATACTCCTAACATAGCAAAAGACAATAGAAACTAAACGCGGAAGCTTAATAATGAACTACAACTTCTTACTTCCTAATTTTCTTATCATCCTAAATAAAGAATTAATCTAGACAAATCCTTAACTAAGTCTCAAGGCTTCCATAGTCCTGGCATCACACATCCTTCGAACACCTCCTTGTCGCCTTCCTTTCTATATCTTTTCCTTTCCTGTATCTGCAATAAGAGGAAGTGCAATCTATAAGCAAAATTTGCTTAGTAAGCGCTATCTAACTCACAAAATCACGAATGTGCATGTATACGAAAAGAACTAGAAACTATATGCTCTAAAAAGAAATAAAGCATAAACATAACTGCTCATGTCAAACTAATAGCAAAGAAAAGCTAAGGAATCTACTCATGTAATTCTAATAGCTAATCATGCTACTCATCTAATAGGTAAACATGAAAACTACTCATCCACTAGATAAACATGGTAGAATAAAGAACTAAACTTACTGATTTTCAGAACTATACGAAACTTATTTCATTTGTTCTAACTTAATCTTTAATACTTTATGTTTATGTAAAACTCGATTCACTTGCTCAAAAACTTATACTTATAATACTTCAAAATAATAATCAACTTCTTCTTGGGCCCGGCAACTGTACTTGCTTTTGTTGGTGCAATATTTCCTAGGTCAAGGTTGACCTGGTTAACCAAGCCTGAGTCTTGGTTTGGGTTTCGATGTTTGACAATATATTGGGTATAGATGATATGGGCAATGCAGGTGCAGTTGTTCATTTGGGGAGATTGTTGATACAATTCCTGTTTGGTCAAAGTTGACCAGTTAAGATTGTGAAGGAAAGTCAAGTAGGTCAAGGTTGACTGGATACTTGACTGAAAGTCCTGGTGAGTGAAGCCAGGCAGAAGGAAGTCCTAGTGAGTGAAGCCAGGCAGAAGAAAGTCCTAGTGAGTGAAGCTAGGCAGAAGGGAAAATCCTGGTGAGTGAAGCCAGGTGAAAGACCTAGTGAGTGAAGCTAGGCAATTGGGAAGTCCTAGTGAGTGAAGCTAGGCAGGAGGAAAATCCTGGTGAATGAAGCCAGGTGAAAGACCTAGTGAGTGAAGCTAGGCAATTGGGAAAGTCCTGGTGAGTGAAGCCAGGCAGGAGAAATCCAGAGGGGTCAAGGTTGACCAGACATCTGGTGAGAGTCCAAGTAGATCAAAGGGATTGACCGGATACTTGGCACGAGGAAGAAAAGTCCAAGTAGGTCAGAGGGATTGACCGGATACTTGGCAAGAAGAGAAAAGTCCAAGTGGGTCAAAGGGATTGACCAGACACTTGGTGAGAGGGTCCTAGCTGGTCAAGGGTGACCGGATGCTAGGTCTTATGTACCAACAAGTCATGGTTGACTAGATGTTGGTTTAGGGGGCTTTGGACTTGGTTTTGGGCAAAAACCAAGATCTGGATTGATTAGCCGATTGATCCAGCAGATTTGGATTGATCAGCCGATTGATCCAGAAGATCTGGATCGATTAGTGGATCGATCCAGCAGATCTGGATCAATCAGTGGATCGATCCAGAAGATCTGGATCGATCGGCCGATTGATCCGGTGAGTCCCCGTGAACAGAACCCCTCTGGATCGATCGGTGGATCGATCCAGAGGTCCCAATCGATCAGTGGATCGATTGGGAGCTGCTGTTTATGGGCGATAAGCCCTGGATCGATCCACCGATCGATCCAGGCTATTCCAGAGAGCACAGAGGTGCTCTAGATCGATCCGTGGATCGATCCAAAGCCTCCCCGATCGATTGGGAGCAATCCAATCGATCGGGATCCGACCGTTGGCGTCGATTTAAGCCGTAGGCGTTCATTTCCTTCGGTAGAACTTCACTGATTCACTCCAGACACTCTCCAGCACCTACATAGCTCTCTCCAAGCTCCAGATCGCCAGTTCTTGAAGATTCTTGGTGGCTTTTCCAAGTCAAGAGGCGGATCAAAAACAAGAAGAAGAAGTTAGGGTTAGGGTTTTTATTGTACATCTTGTAAGCTTTTGCTTATCTTGTATTTCCCTTTCTTCTTCTTGTATTGAGAGTGTTGTAGGGCTTCTCCGCCTTTGGTAGTTACCATAAAGGAGTGTTATTCATAGTGGAGGGTGCGTGAGTAGGTGTGGATCCTTGGACTAGTCACCTCTTGTGAGGTGGATACCAAGTAAACCATCCTTGTTAGCGTTGTATGCTTTTGTTTCTTATATTTCCGCTGCATACCATCAAATAAACGAGCAACGCCAACGACGAGCACGCGAAGAGCTATTCAACCCCCCCCTCCCTCTAGCTACTTTTCGGTCCCAACAACTTTTACTTTTGTAACGACCCGACCCATTTGGCGGCCCATTTGGCGACCCTCGGATCGTCGACCGTCGACCGTCGGCCGTGTCGTTACTACTAGGTTATCTAAACCTAGGGACGACTATGGGAGCCCAACCCAAGGACAACTGAGAGTCCAGTACAGTGCCACTGATAAAAGTAAAATACTTGTTATCTTTTAATACTTCTAATTTATAATGCCTTGGCATTTTAATAAGCACCTTGTGTGCCAAAATCCCTAAAGTCTTGACTTTGAGATCTACTTAAGGCCTTGGCCTTTTTCTTTCTTTTCTTAATCTTTCTTATACTTTTCTTATAAAAGAATGCTTCTTACAAAACTGAAATTTTTAAACAAATTCTAACACTGAAATGCTTAAACGAAATCTGCATACAAGTTTAAACAGAAATCTGCATATTAAGCTTATCTAAAATCTGCATACTAAGCTTATCTAAAATATGCATACTAAGCTTAACAAAATCTGCATACTAAGCTTATCTAAGATCTACATACTAAGCTTATCAAAAATCTGCATCTTAAGCTTATAAAATTTGCACTATAATACTAAACCAAACTACACTATAATCTTCTAGAAGCTAACAAAAATCTGCATACTTGCTTAATCTAATCTCTTTATCCAATTGTTGGAAGAAAATTGTTAACTTCTCTTGAATACCTTAGTTATCCAAATCGTACATAAATATTTTGAACTGTTCAAAAAGTAATAGCGATAACCTCAATACGTACATATTTATCTAATTCTCTGCCCTTGCATGTCCTCTAACACCATGAAGCTCTCTCATTTCTCATAACTATTATCTGACTATATATCATCTTTATTCTATTGCGGCTACTATTTTCTAACAGGTATCTTTGAGTTCTCATTCTCCTTTATGCTACTTCCTTTTCTAGCACTACATCTCTTTATCTCTAAACAATTCATACTTAAACATCCTCTAACATGAACCTCAAAACTGTGTAAACATACCAACACTAGAAATTGATCACACATCTAATTTTCGGCAATTCTAACAGGTAGAAAAATAAAATCCTTCACAAGCTAATTCGCTAGCAAAGCCCATAACTTCCGGAAACAAAAGGAGAGTCAAGATAGGTATTGTTCAAATCCAAAATCTGTAAGTATCATTAAGGAATACAAACAACCTTGGATCCAACCCAAAATTTGCTCACAAGAAACCAACAAAGCAGAAAGGTGACACATCTTCAAAGGGAACCCAAATCTGTCCCCAAAACTATAAGCTATCCTGAAGAACCAACACAACATAGAAATCAAATCTACGGCTCCAAATCTTATTCGAAATTCCATACAAGGCTACATAGACTAAACTAAAGCACTTCCATAATTGAAACATGCACCTTTCATTAAAACCGAAATGAGCAACCACAAACTAAACAATCTGTTAACTTCCGAATCTAACAATCCCACATGCTTGGACTGAACTAATCCTTCCCTTCCTTTCTTTAGGGTTCACGGCAGTAAGCATCAAAACAAAACATGCTTCGAAATCCAAAAAGAAACAAGAATCCGAAACCTCAACATATGGCAGAAAATAAAGGAAACCTCGGAACTACTCTTACCGCAGGTGAGTAAGCAACTTACCTTCGTGTTCTTGGACTCACAGCCAAAAGGAGGCAACTAGGGCTTCGGAGGAGCTTCAATTCTCGGCGACCTCTTTGTGTTTCCAAGCTCCCCTCGTCGAAGTGGTCACACACGGGTGAAGACCGGTCGGAAACAACCCTTCGCCGGCGCCGGAGACCAAGCCCTAGGTCCCCTGCTGCGTCTTCGCCCGAGAGGGAGTCGCGCCGACGCTGTGTGAGGAGAGGAGCAAAGAAGGGTTTCTCCTTTTAATAACCCGGTATTCTGTTAACTTCCTTAAATAAAATTTCCTACCTTTTCTAAACAGAACCGATGGCTGGATCACTTGGTCAGCTGGGATTTGACCGAGCCAAAGGCCGCAGGTTCAAATCCCCAGCCGAGCCTTTTATTCTCCTTTTATTCTGCTATTAACTATTTCTTACTTAAATACAATTCGATCCTTATTTGATCAAATAATAACTGCTAGCCCAGTTGGTTAGCCGGGTTTTGCTCGGGTCAGGGGTTGCCGGTTCAAGCCTCAGCTTGGACATTTTTTGTCGAAACTTCTTTCGTTTAGTAAAAATACCAAACGACCTCCAAAATTTACATAAAAATATTCTATAAATTCCTAAAAATCTCTAGAATTTTTCTAAAGCATTTCTAGATTTTAATAAGGTCTTTTAGGACTCCAAATCATGAAATTTGGGGTGTTGTAATCCTCCCTACCTTATAAAAAGTTCGTCCTCGAACTTAGAATAATTCAGAATATTTCTATCTCATACTATCCTCACGCTCCTAAGTAACTTCCTCATGCTTCTGGTTCTAAATGACTTCCACTAATGATACTCTTTTGTTCCTTAGTCTCTTAACTTTGCTGTCCACTATCACCCCTATCACATCGTACCCATTAGTAGTCCTTGGAAGACCTATTATAAGGTCCCTGGAGACCACAGGTGCATTGGTCACACCAATGGCATGACTACAACTTCGTAATGTCCATATCGGGTCCTGGAAACTGTTCTGGACTCTTCGTTCTCCTGTGCTCGGTCCTAACGGTACGGGGACGTCCTCTTCTTGACATCTAGTTATGTAAAGAAACTGAAAATCGTCCCTATGCTTTCTAGACATATATACATATGCAAACAAAAGAAATCAAGAACTTCTATCTTACTTAAACATTTCTAAGCAAATATTCTATACTGCAAATAATAAGAAAAGTATAAAAGAAAACTTAAATACTTTCTTACTTGAAGACGGCAAGGATGGTGCTGATGTGTGATGCTGGAGAATGGGAACTCCTCTAATACCAACTATAACGACCACCCTTCTTACTACTACTACACTCTAAGGATGACCGTTACTTAACTACTAACTCTACTTAACCGGTATGATTAAAAATCACATGGAAACCCTACCGAAAAATTTCGGCAGAGTCTCCCCTGTACCGGTGACCATATTCAACAATACATGCAATATATACTCAGCCACAAGCGGCTGGAACACATATCAATCAACCACGCAGTATAATAAATCCAAAATAAAGAAAACAACACCAGAAATCATCACACAAGATTACAATTCTACTACTATGTCCTAATCATATCAAAATAACAAATACTATCTCAAATACTCCTAACATAGCAAAAGACAATAGAAACTAAACGCGGAAGCTTAATAATGAACTACAACTTCTTACTTCCTAATTTTCTTATCATCCTAAATAAAGAATTAATCTAGACAAATCCTTAACTAAGTCCCAAGGCTTCCATAGTCCTGGCATCACACATCCTTCGAACACCTCCTTGTCGCCTTCCTTTCTATATCTTTTCCTTTCCTGTATCTGCAGTAAGAGGAAGTGCAATCTATAAGCAAAATTTGCTTAGTAAGCGCTATCTAACTCACAAAATCACGAATGTGCATGTATACGAAAAGAACTAGAAACTATATGCTCTAAAAAGAAATAAAGCATAAACATAACTGCTCATGTCAAACTAATAGCAAAGAAAAGCTAAGGAATCTACTCATGTAATTCTAATAGCTAATCATGCTACTCATCTAATAGGTAAACACGAAAACTACTCATCCACTAGATAAACATGGTAGAATAAAGAACTAAACTTACTGATTTTCAGAACTATACGAAACTTATTTCATTTGTTCCTAACTTAATCTTTAATACTTTATGTTTATGTAAAACTCGATTTACTTGCTCAAAAACTTATACTTATAATACTTCAAAATAATAATCAACTTCTTCTTGGGCCCGGCAACTGTACTTGCTTTTACTTTTGTAACGACCCGACCCATTTGGCGGCCCATTTGGCGACCCTCGGATCGTCGACCGTCGACCGTCGACCGTCGGCCGTGTCGTTACTACTAGGTTATCTAAAACTAGGGATGACTATGGGAGCCCAACCCAAGGACAACTGAGAGTCCAGTACAGTGCCACTGATAAAAGTAAAATACTTGTTATCTTTTAATACTTCTAATTTATAATGCCTTGGCATTTTAATAAGCACCTTGTGTGCCAAAATCCCTAAAGTCATGACTTTGAGATCTACTTAAGGCCTTGGCCTTTTTCTTTCTTTTCTTAATCTTTCTTATACTTTTCTTATAAAAGAATGCTTCTTACAAAACTGAAATATTTAAACAAATTCTAACACTGAAATGCTTAAACAAAATCTGCATACAAGTTTAAACAGAAATCTGCATATTAAGCTTATCTAAAATCTGCATACTAAGCTTATCTAAAATCTGCATACTAAGCTTAACAAAATCTGCATACTAAGCTTAACAAAATCTGCATACTAAGCTTATCTAAGATCTGCATACTAAGCTTATCAAAAATTTGCATCTTAAGCTTATAAAATCTGCACTATAATACTAAACCAAACTACACTATAATCTTCTAGAAGCTAACAAAAATCTGCATACTTGCTTAATCTAATCTCTTTATCCAATTGTTGGAAGAAAATTGTTAACTTCTCTTGAATACCTTAGTTATCCAAATCGTACATAAATATTTTGAACCGTTCAAAAAGTAATAGCGATAACCTCAATACGTACATATTTATCTAATTCTCTGCCCTTGCATGTCCTCTAACACCAAGAAGCTCTCTCATTTCTCATAACTATTATCTGACTATATATCATCTTTATTCTATTGCGGCTACTATTTTCTAACAGGTATCTTTGAGTTCTCATTCTCCTTTATGCTACTTCCTTTTCTAGCACTACATCTCTTTATCTCTAAACAATTCATACTTGAACATCCTCTAACATGAACCTCAAAGCTGTGTAAACATACCAACACTAGAAATTGATCACACATCTAATTTTCGACAATTCTAACAGGTAGAAAAATAAAATCCTTCACAAGCTAATCCGCTAGCAAAGCCCATAACTTCCGGAAACAAAAGGAGAGTCAAGACAGGTATTGTTCAAATCCAAAATCTGTAAGCATCATTAAGGAATACAAACAACCTTGGATCCAACCCAAAATTTGCTCACAAGAAACCAACAAAGCAGAAAGGTGACACAACTTCAAAGGGAACCCTAATCTGTCCCCAAAACTATAAGCTATCCTGAAGAACCAACACAACATAGAAATCAAATCTATGGCTCCAAATCTGATTCGAAATTCCATACAAGGCTACATAGACTAAACTAAAGCACTTCCATAATTGAAACATGCGCCTTTCATTAAAACCGAAATGAGCGTACCTGACTTACCTTGTTGATCTCGTTGTCCGTTTCTCCCCCTGAACTGCTGCTATCTTCCGACGTGGCTCCCCCTTCATCGATGCTCTCGATGCTCATTTCGGAAGAGCTTGACTCGCAGTCGTCATCTTGATGACTTGTCATTAGTGCAAGTCCGGAGAAGGCTTCGACTTCCGATTCGGACGACGTATCGTCCCACGTCTCTTTTAATGCCTTGCGTTTTTTAACAGGCTTCTTACCTTTATCCGTGTCCTTATTCCTCAGCTTGGGGCAGTTGTCTTTAACGTGCCCTTCTTCATTGCAGTGGTACCAGCGGATCATCCTTTTCTTTCTACCCTGCTGATGGTTAGTTTTTCTAGACTTACAAAGATTCTTGAATCGTCTTACCATCATTACCATTTCCTCGTCGTCGAGAGAAGATTCTGACTCAGGTTCATCTCTCGATGCTTTGAGGGTGACGTTGTTCTTGGGATCCTTCGTACCTGCATATCTTGATTCGTGCACTTCAAATGTCGAGAATAATTCTTCCAATGTAATTTTTTCTAAATCTTTCAAAATGTAAAAGGCATCTACTAGTGATGCCCATTTTGTATTTCTAGGAAAAGAGTTTAATGCGTACTTGAGCGAATCTCGGTTACTTACCTTTTCTCCGAGATTCGAAATTTCGGTGATGATTTCTTTAATTCTCGAGTGTAGATGCACAACTGTCTCGTCTTCCCCAAGTCGCAGGCTGGTGAGCTGATTGCGAAGTAGATCCCATCTAGCGAGCTTGGCTTCAGACGTTCCTTCATGCAGCTCAAGGAACTTCTCCCAAAGTTTCTTTGCGGAGTCGTAGTTGCCGATTCAGTTGACTTCTTGTGGCGGGAGAACGCTTAGCAGATGGTACTCTGCTTTGTCGTTTGCCACATAGTCGGCCTGCTCCTTTTTCGTCCAGTGGTATTTCTCCTTACCTTCCGGTGCTGTAAAATCAAATTCTATAATCAACATTAAATCAAAATCAGTTTTAAAAAATACCTGCATTCACTTTTTCCAGCTAGCGAATTCCCCTTCGAACTTCGGCGGGTAGATACTCGGTCCAGCCATTATTTCATTGCTTCGTTCGGCGATTAGTCCTCCTGAAGCGCCTTAGTTCTGATACCACTTGTTGGATCACGATGGCCGACTAGAAGGAGGGTTGAATAGCCTGCAAAAATAAAAACACAACCCTCCTTGACTTTTCTTAAACTAACACTTACAAAATAAATGAAGGCAATAAACAGAAAGAAGAGGCAAAGGATGTTTTACTTGGTTACAATCGGGAAGGTTGTTAATCCAAGGAATATATCGCACTAACTATCTCCTTCAGGCGGAGAAGTCTCTTACAGCAGTGAAGCGCAAAAAGAAAGAAGCTAACTAAAAATGAGACGCACAAGTGTTGGATTACACAGTTTCTAAGTTGATTTAAAGCTCTTGGGCCAAGGCTGTATTTATAGTCTTAGTTGTGGTGCCCCGAAGGGTTCCAGGCACCCTGGAGGGGATAAAATTTTATTCCTACCCATGGATCGCGGTTTGACCACGATCTGGATAAAGTCCAACTCTGGGAGCCCGAAATGGATCCGGGCGCCCGGACCCCTAAGTCAACCAAGTTGACTTTTTGGTCTGGGCCCTCTGCTCCACTACTCGCTTGGATGATCTCTGCCATTCGGAATAAGGCTCACCCGAACCCAATTCCAGTCTTCTCGAGCAGGCTTCTGCTCCAACTTCTCGTTCCTTGGAATCATCATGTGCTTCCTTCTTGTCCGCCAGCGTACTCATCCGCAATCTTCGTCCCTCGGTCGCACTCCGTGTCGACTTTCTCACTAGCTGTATCTCTTGCTCCTTGAGCAGTCTTCCGCTCCGGCTTCTCGTCCCTCGGAACCACCGCACGCTTCCTTCTCATCCGCCGGTGTACTCTTCCACAACATCTTGTCCCTCGAACGCACTGTGTGTCATCCTTCTCACTAGCTGCGTCTTCCGCTCAACTACTTGTGCTCCTAAGCTCCTGCACACTTAGACACAAGGTTAAAAACACACAGGACCTAACTTAACTTGTTGATCACACCAAAACAACCTTAGGGTTCCAACACGCACCTCTACAGTATCCACACAAACACGTTCTTCGTCCGTCTCACGAACTCACAAAATGGAGAAAGAAACAACCAAAGGTTGTGCTAGCAACCTCTTGTGGAAGTTTCGGCCAAAAGTGGAAGAAGGAAGAAGATCAAAAACCAAGAAGAACCTATCACCCAAAAGGTCACTTCATCTATATAATGTGACTTCACAAAAGGGTTACTTTACCAAATAGGTTACTTTACCAAAAGGTTATTTTACCAAAAAAAGGTTACTTCACCTAAAGATTACTTTTGTAAATGGCTTTTGTATTCATCCAATGAATACAAAAACATTTTTGTCTCTTGATCTTCCTTTTGATTAATGATAATATATTAATCACTATTAATATTCATTAATCTTAATGGGTTAGTGTAACGCCCGAAAATTCTCAAATTAATTTTAGAAATATTCTATTATTTTTCTGGAATTTTAGGATATTATTATAGAATTTTTAAAGTAGCGGAAGTAGCAAAAATAAATAGAAACGTAAAATAGCCTAAGCGGGAATTGAACCCGCGACCTATAGACCCGGTGTCTTATAGAGAACTCTAGTAACCAGGAGGCCCCAGTAGGGGTGTGCTGAAAGAAGAGAGAAGCAATTATATTTAAGTTTAAGTTGGCCGAATAAACCACTTAATATAAATAGGGAAGTAATTAAGTGAGGGTTTATTTTGGATCGGGATTCCTTCCTCTCCTCAAACCCTTACACGCCGCCCCCTCTCCCTTCTCTTCTTCTCTCGGCGCACCAAGCCAAGGAACCTAGGGTTTCATCCCAAGGATTATAGGAGCATCTTCCGGCGATGACTCCGGCACGAGAACGCTCCTCTCCGAGGGAGGAACACGTAGACGTAGGAGGATCGTCGAGAAGATCGTCTTTCCGGAAAACTAGCGATCAGATCGTAAGGAAGTCTAGCGCAGGATGTAAGAAACCCCTCACTTGCAATATAAGCAGCTCTTTTCACGATTTTATGCCTTAGTTTAGTTGTATACAGAGTTTCAGCACATAGGGTGTGAATTAGTGCACATCAAGTGTTTGATAAAATGTTTAGCTCAGTTAAATGCAACATAGGCATTTTAATAGCTTAGATAAATGCAATAGGAGCATCTTATAGCATACTTAGCCTTGCTTCAGCTTATATGAGACTATGGTCCAATGGGTGGGCTCCCACAGTCGCCTCTAGGTTCAGATAACCTAGTAAGAGCAAGGTAAGGTATATTAGCTACAAATCAGTATTTTACTTTTCAGTGGCACTGTACTGGACTTCAGTTGTCCTTGGGCTGGGCTCCCACAGTCGTCCCTAGGTTTAGATAACCTAGTAAACCCTACTAGAATCGGGATTTGCAACCCCGAGTTTAGTTAGGGATGCGCGCATAGCAAGTACAGTTGCCGGGCCCATCAGCAGCATGATTAGTATTTTCATCTATTTATGATAAATAGTTTTTCAAAGCTTCACAATTTAGTTATGTGACTACAATTTAGAATTTGTATCAGCTTAGCATTAGTTTAGTCAGCTATGGTATCAGTTTAGTTCTATCTTGTTGATACCAGAAGATATTGCCATGATCAGCTTTCGATTTCTATGTTTTGTATGATAGTATGTCATGCCATGCTTTAACATATTCAGTATATTTTTCAAATAGCATGTTTTAAAAGCATAAATTACATCGTATGCATGTTTTGTGAGGTAGATGGTTTCTTACTAAGCTCCCAAGCTTACAGATACTTCTTTTCCTTGTACTGCAGATAAAGGTAAAGGAAAGATGGATTAGCGGAGGCTAGAGGACAATGCAATGAAGATGTGTGTGGATAGGAACTTGGAATAAAGATCTTTGAAGAAACTAGCAACTTAAGAACTTAGCATTTCCTTTATGTTATTCCTTTCTGCACTTTAGTTATTTAAGTGTCTTGGATTATAAAAGTTATGCATAGATTGTTAGTTGTCATGATATTAGATAGTTAATCATGAGTAATAACATGTTTAATAGTAGTGTGGTGGTTGTAGTTGAGTTACTGCAGGTTCTGTACGAAGTCGAGACTGATTTCTGCAGAAATCAGAAACCCAATCGATCAGTCGATCGATTGAGCAGTCATCAATCGATCAGCCGATCGATTGGAAGAAGCCCCCGCAAACAGAGAGCTTCTGATTGAGCAGCTCTCAATCGATCAGCCGATCGATCGGGGAATTGGCTCCCGTGAATAGAGAGCTTCTGAATCGATCATTGGATCGATTGGTCAGTCGGGATCGATCAGCCGATCGATCCAAAAATTCATCTATGCACAGTAGCACGCTGAATCGATCAGTGGATCGACCCAATAGCTCCAATCGATCAACCGATCGATTGGGATGCCTGATTTTAGCCCGAAGTGTTTAGTTTCAGTTTCTGATTAAGTAAGGAGTCTAGGTCTCCTTCCCTAGCTTATGTACGACAATGAAATGGTCTTGAAACTAAGTTATAGACTGTAATAGTCATTAGCAGAAAGTTTTAATTAATACAGTTTTCCGCACATCAAGAATAGTTAGCAACAGTATAATGTAACCCCCTTACAGCTTAGTTAGTAGGAGGCTGGGCGTTAAAGTTAGATTTAGAATATTGGATTAACCATTAACCCAATAAGTCATTAACCCAATAAACTAATGAGTCTAACCCATTACTCAAAAAGTCTAATCTGAATTCATTCGAGTGTAACTCAATGTGTATAATTCGGACTAAACTTAACCTCATAATCCATCTCCAAACCAACATGTTCTTTGTGTGTGACCTAATAGGCTCTCATAACATTGGCAATGTATCTAAAACTATTTTAGATACATAAGCAATGAGTGGCATCTAGCAATGCATCATTGCTACCCAAGTGACGAGAATGTTGAGATCCGACCTAACCTTTTCGTGCCTAGTATCTTGTATGACTCAATCCTTCTATCCTTGATATCTAGATTGATCAATGAGGCATAGACCGTGGCATCCTCTTATCAATCTTTGTGTTTCTTGATCTCTAATTAGACACACTCAATCAAATAAGTTCAATATCACATATTGACTCATTTGAGCATGACCATGCATTCTTGTGTTCTACTAATCAAGGGGCCCACAGATATCACTTCTGTTATATGGAAGGGATAGATCTCATCTACATCACTCACATCCCTCCGCATAACTTATTGCATACCCAGTAATCGACTTTATAGTCCACCTTGTTATAGGTGATATTTGCCGATACCAAAGTACACAACTCCTTATGTAGGGAACCGTAGTGACTTCAGGTCTAAAGACTATTCATACTAATAGTCACATGAGAATGTTTATGACACTCATATAACGATCCATGAAACATTCTCATGGCGGGTCATTCAGTATATATTTTCTAATATATACCCATGTGTCAACCTAATATCTCATATTCATGACTTGTGAGATCAAGTCATCTGTTGACCTACATACTAGTCTTAACGTATTAATATTATCCTTGCATATTAATACTTGAGTAGGAATAGTTAAGTGTAGTGTTCTATGTATATCTACAATATCTCACTATCAATTCAACCAATTGATATGTTGTAGATTAGAACCTCCTACTCTAGGACATTATTATACTTATTCATTCGGCACAGAATTGAAATAAATATAATAACCAACTTTACATTTTATTAATAATAAAATATGATACAAAAGAAGTCCTTTACAATCATCTCATAATTAATACTAGGGCTAATATTAACAGTATGATCGTACCTTCATTCAGTCATGACTCCAAAAAATAATGTAACATCTGGGTGTATTTTTCTACTAGATTGGTAAAATACTCATGATTCTTTAGGTAAAGTTGTAGCAAACTACTGTTAACGGCCTCTATATCAACAAAAATTTATTGGCAGGCCATTATAGATGGATGGGACAAAGATATGCTCACCGCCTGAACACAAAGGTACATATCAAAGATAAAATATACTAAAAAATGTAGAACGACATTGCCCTATTTGAAGGCAGAGAGACCTTTGAAGGGTGAGAGGAAACATGATCAGTCATCTATATTCTCATAATGTAAACTTGAATGGCATGAGAGTACCAAGGAATATAAAGAAGGGAAGGAAATAAAAGGGTTTTATAGCCCATCGAGGGAGTGCAGATAATCTTAATGACAAAAATGAAGAGTCACACGGAATTAATGATAGGTAGGACAAATTTAAAAGATGCAAGAATGGTCAAGCGGAAGATCTTTGGGTAGGTAGCATAGTACCAATAAAAGATTTGAACAATAATAATAGAAGCATGAGTAAATAACCACTTTAACTAGGATAATGCTCCATTCAAAGCATACCCGCTGAATCAAATCATTCAATTGCTTAGCATGTCATGCCTGCTTTAACTTATACTTGTTTTTCACTTATGTCTGTTTTCACTTATATTTGTTGTCAATAGATCAACATCATTTACTAATTCTGAGCATCACTATAACGGCTTAAGTACCAGGTAACTAGTGCTTCAGAGCATTAATAATGACCAATGTGCTAAATATATCACTGCCTTTAGGCATCAATACTTTCGAGCATCATTATAACGACATAAGTGTCAGATAACTAATACTTCTGAGCCACTAATAACGGTCAATATACCAAATATATTCTCGCTACCTCTAGACATCAAGATTACTACTTCCGAGCATCACTATAATGATCTAAGTACTAGGTAACTAGTACTTCCGAACCACTAATAATAGCGAATACGTCAAATATATTCTCCTTGCCTCTAAACATTAATTTTACTACTTTTTAGTAGTTTTGTGTGCACATCTCGTAAGTCGCATCTTGGTTATGTTTATCTTACGGATCTTTTACAATTATGCATCCTTACATTCTTATATATTTGAATAATATTTATTCCATAAGACTCCTGTAAAACTTATCGACCCATTCATATTCATCTTTAATTTATAAAGAGTATAACTTCACTAGCTAGTTTTAGTTAGACAATATAGGGATTTCTAAGACCATGGAAGGATTCAGATTAATTACACTATAAGCAAAGATGTCTTCTGTAAAACACCTTTCAGATAGGATATATAGATTAATATTGGTTGTAGTATGACAAAAGAGGATGTTAATTACAAAAATGATATTCTTCATAAACTCAATCAGACTTCATTCAACTTTTTTCTTCGATCTGACTTAAAGAAGGTGATCCGGCGATAAGAACAAGGGACCCCCGTCCTGGGGAGTCAACGACACATGGAAGTCAAAGGGCTGATCGGAGAATGGTGGGTCGACCGCCTGGCCGGCCGACCGGTGTCCAACTGATGGCAAAAGGCGTCCTAGAGGGAGTCAGAGCTCCGGCGCTCTTTGAACAGGATCGTAAGGCTGAGCGGATGGCACGCTCGGCCGAAGACATAAGGTAGCATACTACTAACAGTCTCCACAAAGCACATTACCGAGTATCTCCCAAGTAGATCACTATATATGGTCGGCCGGACGTAAGGCAAGTACTGGCCGGCCGGACGCTCGACAG
Organism: Zingiber officinale; assembly: GCF_018446385.1. Taxonomy (NCBI): domain Eukaryota; kingdom Viridiplantae; phylum Streptophyta; class Magnoliopsida; order Zingiberales; family Zingiberaceae; genus Zingiber; species Zingiber officinale. Next base: position 44,306,965 of record NC_056002.1, on the reverse strand, counting down.
GGAGTAAGGAGAAAAGGACAAAGGACATATTCTGACAGCGGGCATGCTTTATCATCCGGCCATATTCCAAATCTGACGACAAGGGGTTCCGCTATCCCATCGAAGACACGCTTAGACTGTAGCAGTATGGTGTCAGGTAAGCTTGCTGACAGGCCCTTACTGGGGTATGGGCTGAGGACACGTGTTTGCCTAGGTATGTGTACCTGAGCTCCTCCTTGGCTCTATATAAGGAGCTTTGCACTTCACCAGAGGTACACATGCTACAATATTTGGAGTCACTTCTTTGTTACTTGCTTGCCTGACTTGAGCGTCGGAGGATCGTCGCCGGGAACCCCTTCCCGGCCTGATTTCTTTGCAGGTTCGTTGGAGCATCGTACGACCGGCCGGAGATCTACGTCATCGACGAGAGTGCCACGTGCCCAGCGTCCGTTGATTCAGCGATTCGGACAGGATCAATTTGGCGCCGTCTGTGGGAACGCTCCTGCATCCGATCGTAAGCAATGGACGAAGCTGGACGACAGCACTCGGTGATGCTCTCCACAGAGGAGCTCGATGCTTTGATCGAGACAAGAGCCGCCAAGCTTGTGGAACAGAGACAAAAGTCGCAAGCCGAGCGGGCAGAGCAGCAAGCAACATCAGCATCAGGTGGTCGAGCGGAAGCACCGCAGGCTACAGTTCCATTCCATCGGGCCCTATTCCGTACTCCTGAAGTCGCAGCCACTAATCGTGATAGAGGATCTTCTTCAGATAAAGTGCCCAGACGAGATAACAAAAAAGGGAAAGCCCCCCGAGCGGACGCCTCTCCCGAGCGGATCAACCGTCAATTTTCAAAGGCTATTCTACAAGACCCTCTGCCCAAGCATTATGTGCCTCCAGCGATCGGTGAATACAACGGAACCACCGATCCGGATGATCATTTAGGTAAGTTCGACAATACAGCTACTCTTCATCAGTACACAGATGGAGTGAAGTGTCGAGTTTTTCTTACCATCCTCTCGGGATCGGCTGAACGGTGGTTTCGGAGACTACCGGACGGATCTATCTCAAGTTTCAAAGACTTCCGAACGGCTTTCCTCCACCACTTCGCAAGCAGTCGGCGCTATCAGAAGACTAGTGTCAGTCTGTTTGCCATCAAACAAGAAGCCCGCGAATCGCTCCGAGCCTATATCCAGCGGTTCAACAGGGTGGCCATGGATATCCCTACGGCCACCTCGGAGACCATGATGAATGCCTTCACACAAGGCCTCGTGGATGGGGATTTCTTCCGATCACTCATTCGGAAGCCGCCCCGAGACTACGACCACATGCTACACCTGGCCAACGAATACATCAACGTGGAGGAAGCTCAAGCGGCGCGAAAAAACGAAACTCCAACCGGGCGGGCTCCTCCTGCCAAGCGGAAGCCTCACACCGCTCATCACCCGCCCAGAGGACCGAGGGCCGAAGCAATCCGCTCCCCCCATATTAGGTCACATGTGCAAGAGGTAGCTGCCGAGCGGCCCAAGCCAAAGAAGAAGTGGACCCCAATGTTCTGCTCATTCCACCAGACGGACACGCATAATACCAGAGATTGTCGGAGTTTTCCTCTAATCGCCCACCCCGTCCCCCGAGGTGGCGGTCGTCGATCGCCATCATCCGATAGGCGACAAGGACTTCGTGACGCCGAGCGGACGATACCTGACAGGCGGCAAAGACAGACTCCCGAGTGGCATCATACTCCGAGGCGTGAAGACAATCCCCGGATGTCTAGAGAGCGGCCTAGACCGACTGCTCGGGAAGAAGAAAATAGAAGTAACACTTCCCGAGACGAGATCAACATTATTGCTGGTGGGCCGACCGGAGGCGACTCTAACTGAGCAAGGAAGGCGAGCCGGCAGCTCCAGATTCATGCGGTCGGCTGCAGCCAAGAAAGGGCGAGCGGACCCGAAATCAGCTTCGGGCCTCGGGATTTGGAAGGAGTCGAAGTGCCACATGACGACGCTCTCCTTATCAAAGCGGTAATAGCCAATTACACTATTCACCACATTTTTATTGACACAGGAAGCTCGGTCAATATCATATTCAAAAAGGCCTTCGATCAACTACAAATTGAGCGAGCCGAGCTGCTGCCCATGACAACCCCCCTCTATGGGTTTACGGGCAACGAAGTACTGCCGGCCGGACAGATCCGGTTGGCCATTTCGCTGGGAGAGGAGCCGCTCAGAAGGACGCGGACTGCAAACTTCGTTGTGGTGGACTCTCCGTCGGCGTACATTGTCATATTGGGACGACCGGCTCTAAGTGAATTCCGAGCGGCCATCTCCACCTTCCACCAGAAAATCAAGTTCCCGGTTGAAGACAAAGTGGGAGAAGTACGAGGAGATCAACTAGCGGCTCGGCGATGCTACGTCGAGATGGTCCGAGCAGAAGCCAATTCCGCTCGGAAGGCGCCACGAATCGAGGTGAACGCTATAACTGAAAAACCTCCCTCTTTGGTTTATGAAGAAAAAGAGGAAGTGCAGATTCACCCGACCCGAACGGAGGCCACAACGTTCATTGCGGCCGATCTGGAGGCAACTCAGAAAGAAGAAGTGATCAAATGCCTCCAGAGAAACTGTGATGTCTTCGTCTGGTCGACGCACTAGCTGCCCGGAATTTCGCCGAGCATATCGCAGCATAAGCTACATGTCCGACCGGACGCTCAGCCGGTGAAGTAGAGAAAAAGGGATTTCAGCACTGAACAGAATGCCATCATCCGAGCGGAGGTTGAGAAGCTCCTGGAGGCCGGCCATATACGCGAGGTCCAGTTCCCGAGCTTTCCCAAGCTGGCTGGCAAACGTAGTATTAATCTCCAAGCCGGGCAACAAGTGGAGAGTGTGCATAGATTTCCGAGATCTCAACAAAGCTTGCCCGAAGGATTTTTATCCTCTGCCTTGGATCGATCAACTCGTGGACTCCACAGCTGGCTGCGAGTTAATATGTATGCTCGACGCTTATCAAGGCTATCATCAAGTGCCGCTCGCCCGAGAAGATCAAGAAAAAGTCAGCTTCGTTACAGCCGACGGCACCTATTGCTATAATGTGATGTCGTTCGGACTGAAGAACGCGGGAGCCACTTATCAACGCTTGATGAACAAAGTGTTCAAAGAGCAGATCGGGCGAAATCTGGAAGTATACGTGGACGACATTCTCATCAAGTCCGTCCGAGCGGCCGATCTCTTTAAAGACATGGAGGAGACCTTCCGAACGCTGAGGAAGTATGGAGTTAAGCTGAACCCTCAAAAGTGTCTGTTCGGAGCAAAAGGCAGGCGTTTCTTGGGTTACATAGTGACCGAGCGGGGCATCGAGGCGAATCCCAGCAAAGTGAAAGCACTACAAGATATGCCGCCCTTGTCCAGATTCATCTCCAAGACTGCCGACCGGAGCTTACCTTTTTTCAAAATCTTGCGCAAGGCCACTAAGTTTCACTGGGATGAAGAATGTGATCGAGCGTTCGAAGATCTGAAGACGTACTTGAACTCTCTACCTGTGCTAGCCAAGACGATTGTGGGTGAGCCACTTTGTATCTATTTATCTTCAACTGAGCAAGCAGTCGGCTTGGCACTAGTAAGGGCGAGCGGAGAAGAGCCTGTATATTTTCTAAGCCATATTTTAAAATATGCTGAATCTCGCTACACTGGGCTCGAGAAGCTGGCTTTCGCTCTGGTCCTCGCCGCTCGGCGCCTCCGGCCCTATTTCTTGGCTCATACTATCATCGTCCGGACGAATAGCCCATTAGAAAGAGTGCTGTTGAATCCCGAAGCGTCCGGACGGCTTATCAAATGGACCACGGAGTTGAGCGAATTCGACATTCAATATCAACCCCGCTCGGCGATAAAGGCGCAGTCCTTGGCAGATTTTATCACTGAAGTACAAAGGCCGGAGCCCGAAGCAATGTGGAAATTATTTGTGGACGGATCGTCCACCCGGCTCGGTAGCGAAATTGGCGTGTTGTTGCTCTCTCCACAAGAAGAAAAGATGCACTTATCCGTCCGGCTGGAATACAGAGCTACAAACAATGAAGCGGAGTACGAAGCCCTCATAGACGACTTGCAGGCAACTCGGCATGTTGGGGCCGGACGGGTGACGCTGCATTCAGATTCTCAGTTGGCCGCTCAGCAACTCTCCGGTACTTTTGAGATTAACAACGCTCGGCTCAAACTCTACGTGGAAGCCTTCGAAAAGCTCAAGGCCAATTTCATAGAGGTCATTATCCAGAAGATACCCCAAGCGGAAAACCAGGCTGCAGATGAGTTAGCCAAACTCGCAAGTTCAATAACGCTGGTCGTCATCCAGTAGCCTATTGAGCAAGTATCTTTGGTGGCGCACGTCGACCGGATGGAGGGCCTCGAGTTTCCGAGCGACTGGAGAACAGCCATCATGGAGTTTCTTCGATCGGGGGCAACACCATCCGATCGGGAAGCAGCCTAGCAATTAAGAAGGAGAGCCGATCGGTTCACGCTTATTGGAGACCAGCTCTACAAGAAGGTTTTCTCCCGCCCGCTGTTAAAATGCGTGAGCTCGGAAGACGCGGCGTACATCCTCCAAGAAGTGCATCAAGGATCTTGCGGGGGGCATCCGGGCGGACGATCGCTGGCTAAGAAGATCCTGCTGGCCGGATGCCACTCGGACCGTGGCGACGTGCCTTTCTTGCCAAAAGTACCATAACTTCTCCCACCGACCGGCGGAGGAAATGAAGGCAGCTACTGTGTCTTGTCCGTTCGACCAATGGGGAATGGATATTGTCGGTCTGTTTCCTATGGCGACCGGGCAGAGGAAATTTCTACTAGTGGCGGTCGATTATTTTTCCAAATGGGTAGAGGCCGAGCCGTTGGCCAGGATCACCGAGCAGATGATCAAGAAGTTCATTTGGCAACATATCATCTGCCGGTTCGGCATCCCCCGCCGACTCGTCTCGGACAATGGGCGGCAATTCGCCGGAAAGTTGCTCAAAGATTGGTGCAAAAGTTATGGCATCGAGCAACACTTCACGTCCGTGGCGTATCCCCAAAGTAACGGGCAAGCAGAAGTAGTCAATCGGGAAATTCTTCGCATTTTGCGTGCTCGGCTCAACCATTTGGGAGGAAGTTGGGTGGATGAAGTGTCAGATGTCCTATGGGCCATCCGAACGACCCCGAAGGAGGGCACGGGCGTGACACCATTCCACTTGGTGTATGGCGGCGAAGCAGTTATTCCTGTCGAAGTCGGCGTCGAGTCCGTCCGGATCCAGAATTATGATGAGGATAATGCCGAGCGGAGGAACATGGAGCTGGATCTGGTCGAAGAAGAGCGAGCCAAGGCGTCCGTCCGGCTGATGGCGTACCGACAACGGATGAAGCAAAATTACAACCGACGCATAATTCCCCGATCGTTCCAGGTTGGTGACCTTGTCTGGAAGAAAGTAAAGTCGGTCGGCGACGTCGGCAAGCTGGAAGCTCCTTGGACAGGCCCCTTCAAAATCATCGAAAAGCTCCGCTCGGACGCTTATTATTTGGAGGATGAAGACGGGCGGCAGTTAGATCGACCATGGAGCGCGAATCATCTCCAGCCGTACCGAGCTGGGTGAGAGGTGCGCTGATGTAATTTTATATATGTTTTGGTCGCCTATGTCCTTGTAATGTAGGAAGCAGAAATAATTAAAGGATAGCAAATAGCTTCGCCGAACGGCAATGTCAAAATTATCCTTAATGGCCGTCGAGCTCCGACGTTAAAAATCGAGAGACGAGCCGGCGTCTATAAATCAGCCGAGCGGAAGACCGTCGAGCTCCGACGTTAAAAATCGAGAGACGAGCCGGCGTCTATAAACCCTCCGAGAGGAAGACCGTCGAGCTCCGACGTTAAAAATCGAGAGACGAGTCGGCGTCTATAAACCCTCCGAGCGGAAGACCGTCGAGCTCCGACGTTAAAAATCGAGAGACGAGCCGGCGTCTATAAATCATCCGAGCGGAAGACCGTCGAGCTCCGACGTTAAAAATCGAGAGACGAGCCAGCGTCTATAAATCCTCCGAGCAGAAGACCGTCGAGCTCCGGCGTTAAAAATCGAGAGACGAGCCGACGTCTATAAACCCTCCGAGCGGAAGACTGTTGAGCTCCGACGTTAAAAATCGAGAGACGAGCCAAATCATCCGGCGGAAGACCGTCGAGCTCCGGCGTTAAAAATCGAGAGACAAACCGGCGTCTATAAACCCTCCGAGCGGAAGACCATCGAGCTCCGACGTTAAAAATCGAGAGACGAGCCGGCGTCTATAAACCCTCCGAGCGGAAGACCGTCGAGCTCCGACGTTAAAAATCGAGAGACGAGCCGGCGTCTATAAATCATCCGAGCGGAAGACCGTCGAGCTCCGACATTAAAAATCGAGAGACGAGCCGGCGTCTATAAACCCTCCGAGCGGAAGACCGTCGAGCTCCGACGTTAAAAATCGAGAGACGAGCCGGCGTCTATAAATCATCTGAGCGGAAGACCGTCGAGCTCCGACGTTAAAAATCGAGAGACGAGCCGGCGTCTATAAACCCTCCGAGCGGAAGAGGGTAATAAGGACGGCAAGTGTCCAAGGAATTCTACTATCAAAGCGTCAATATCGTTCGACCGCTCCTGTATCCGATCCGCTCGGCTCTATACCCAAAGGTACTTCATTGGTATCTAGCCAACGATCTCTGCTATCTAAAGGGGAACGTTACATATTTAGCGAACGATCGGCATCTAAGTGTGATAAAAGGCGGGCGGTCGGCACATAGATAAACTTCCATTCGAGATATCATATCAAAGAAACAGCAAGCAAAAGGAGATTACATTAAAGAAAATAAGGTCGAGCAGCCAAATTACAAAAAGGGGTAGTTTATAGCCGAACGGCTAGATTACATTTAAGCTTCTACTCTAAATAATCATAAAGATCCTTGGGGATATTGTCAAGGAACGCCACTTGATCTGCAGCCGGGATGGCGAAGGACTCGGGAAGTTGCCCCTTGGACTTCAAATATGTGGTGGTGGCGGTCATGGCGAGGTCAAAGGCAGTGTACATCCGCTCGCAAACCTTCTCTGAAAATTCGGGCGAGCGGATGTAATTCTGTCTCAGGGCAGTGACCCGGCTCGGCTCAGCCTCTTGGTATTCTTTGAAGGCCAATTGAGATGCGTTGAGGGACTCCTGCAGAGTTTTCAGCTCGTCTATATGCTTCGGTGCGTCAGCCGAGCGGCCTGCTTTCTCGCCATCGAGCTGGTCCATCAGCCCCTTTACTTTCTGCTCTAGAACCCGAGCCTCCACATTCTTTTTCTCAAGATCGGAGATGACCGTGTTTTTTCTAGTGGTGGCCAGGGCTATTTTCTGGTCGAGCGACTTGACTTGTCGCTCGGACTCGGCCAAAGCGTGGGCCTGATCGGTCGTCTTCTTCTGCTCGGCCACCAACAAATCTTGAGCTTTCTTCAGCTCCTTTTGCAGCTCGGCATACGAAGGGCCTTGAGAGCCGGACGGACCGCCTGCCGCCTTCAGTTGTCTTAATTCCTCGTCCACCATCGCCAGGCGGTTGGAGACAGCTATCTCCTCCACCCATCTCTGGCAAGAGAAAATTAGAAGTTGTTAGTGGCCGAGCGGAGATAATGCATACCAAATTTCGAAGAAAACAAATTTACCCCTGTGGCCTCCTGCATGTGGCTATTGGCCAAATTTCGGAGGGGGATCAGCGTGACGCGCGCCCGAGCGTCGGCCCACATCTCAGCTAGGGGCCCCTTCAAGGTGATGGTGTGCTCGGGCTCGGATGGGCGGTCGCCCTCTGGCAGCAACTCTTCAGTCAGGAGATGAAGAGTGACCCGTTTAGTGCGGCCATGACCGGGGGTCATCCGGCCGGCGGTCGGAAGAGGATCAGAGGCCGGCGCCGAAAACTGAGATCGGATGGTTGAACGTTGGACTAGTTGAGGAGCGGGCGGAAGGGTGCCGACCGGAATAGCCTCAATAGGGGCTACCGGCTCGTCCCATTCAGAGGGTGTCCGGTCGGACAAAATAGCTTCGACCTCTGGAGCCTTTCCGCGAGCACATGCAGTAGCTCGGGCAGACGGTTGAACCGCAGACGTGGTGGATTGGATGGGAGTCTCCGCTCGGCGCCTTTTTTGTAGAGGTCGCTCTTCTTCCGGAGCTGAGCCTTCATCCCGAGCGGAAGGCTCTCGGCTAACAGTTGCTCCCGCCGCTGGCTCGGGGAGAGAAGCCTAAGCGGCCGACTCCCCAGCATGTGTCCCGCTCTCTTCTTTGTTTGAGCCGACCGGCTGGATGCCGAGAGCCTCCATTTCTTTGGCCGCTGCAGCTTCGAGCGCCGCCGCCTTTTTCTTCAGAATGCCAGCCATCACTGACTCCATGACGGTGTTCGCTGCAAAGGAAAACAGAGAAAATCAGTTAGCAATTAAAATGAATTTACCAAGTTAAATTCTTACCGAAGCCGTTCGGTAGTGGGGCTCTGATCGGACTCAAGCCGAAGATGTACATAACCCCTTCTGGAAGGAATTTGGTGATGTCAAGCCACAGACCGGACAGCATGTTGGCGGCGTGGAGATAATCCGGTCGGGTCTTGAACCTTTTGAGCTCTGGGGAGAGAGGAAGGCCGACCTGCCATTGGGTTCGGAAGGTAGCCCGTCCGAGAAGGCGGATATAAAAGAAAAATTCCTTCCAATGCTTATTGGAGGAAGGCAATTTATTGAAGAAGACCAAGCCAGGCCGAGCTTGGAACATGTAGGTGCCCGGCTCGGATTGTTTGGGGTAATAGAAGTAATAGAAGACCTCAGGCCGGAGGGGAATGTTGTGGATTTTGAAGAGGACGACTACACCACATAAAAGGCGGAAAGTATTGGGGACTAGGCTTCCGAGCGGAATGCCAAAAAAGTTGCAAACTTCTATAAAGAAGGGATGAATGGGAAAGCGCAGACCGGCTGTAAATTGGTCGCGAAAAACACAAAAAGATCCGCGCGGCAATTTGTTGGGCCGAGAGGAGTCTGAGGGTAGGTTGATTTCAAGGTTGGAGGGGATGTCGAAGCTATTAATCAAAACATCGGCATCGCGCCGATCGAAGCGATACTCCATGGTGGTGTACCATGGGCCGAAAGTTTTATCCTCAAGTTGGGAAGATTGGGCCATTGTCCAATCGGATAAAACCAAAAACGACGAAGGCAGAGGGCAGAAACAGGAAGATTGCAACGGAACAGTAACCCGAGTACGAAAACTGAAGAAAGAAGTGCAAAGAAAGCGCAAGAGTTAAAAGGAAAAAGAAGGAGTCTTACGACGAGGAAAAAGATCGAGGAAGGGACGCTGGAGATCGTCGGAGAGCAGGAGCGAGATCGCCGGAGCACCGAAATACCAGGGACAGAGGTCGAAATCGCCAACGCAAGTGCAGTGAAGACAGGAGGGCGAAGATTTTATAGGGGGGAGGCCGAGCGGCCTCCACCGTCGGATCCAGGTCACGGGATCCAAAGCACACATCCAGCCGTTCATTTCGAACCGCCTCGATCCCATCAAAGCACCATGTCGGCACCATACAATTACGACAGCATCGCCACGTGGCAGCCAGTCGCTGGAAAGCATTTAATGGCCGCATGCTCAACCTTGATGAAAGAGATTGGCGAAAATTTCGAAGAGACGCCGAGTAAGACGACCGTTGACTGGCGTTCTAGCTACCCCTTGTGGTTCCGATCGAATTGTGTCTTCAATAGGCCGCTCGGTTCAACTAAGGGTCCAGTCAGTCAGACTAACCGCCTCCTTCGACTAGACTTGAAGGGGAGTCAAGTGATCCGGCGATAAGAACAAGGGACCCCCGTCCTGGGGAGTCAACGACACATGAAAGTCAAAGGGCCGATCGGAGAATGGTGGGTCGACCGCCCGACCAGCCGACCGATGTCCAACTGATGGCAAAAGGCGTCCCGGAGGGAGTCGGAGCTCCGACGCTCTTTGAACAGGATCGTAAGGCTGAGCGGATGGCACGCTCGGCCGAAGACATAAGGTAGCATACTACTAACAGTCTCCACAAAGCACATTACCGAGTATCTCCCAAGTAGATCACTATATATGGCCGGCCGGACGTAAGGCAAGTGTTGGCCGGCCGGACGCCCAACAGGGAGTAAGGAGAAAAGGACAAAGGACATATTCTGACAGCGGGCATGCTTTATAATCCGGCCATATTCCAAATCTGACGACAAGGGGTTCCGCTGTCCCATCGAAGACACGCTTGGATTGTAGCAATATGGTGTCAGGTAAGCTTGCTGACGGGCCCTTACTGGGGCATGGGCTGAGGACACGTGTTTGCCTAGTATGTGTACCTGAGCTCCTCCCTAGCTCTATATAAGGAGCTTTGCACTTCACCAGAGGTACGCATGCTACAATATTTGGAGTCACTTCTTTGTTACTTGCTTACCTGACTTGAGCGTCGGAGGATCGTCGCCGGGAACCCCTTCCTAGCCCGATTTCTTTGCAGGTTCGTCGGAGCATCGTACGACCGGCCGGAGATCTACGTCATCGACGAGAGTGCCACGTGCCCAGCGTCCGTTGATTCAGCGATTCGGACAGGATCAGAAGGGGCATCTGATGGTAACTGGATTTTTTCTCTTTTCTCATACACTCAATCAGACTTTATTTGAATTTACTCTTCAATCTGACTTAAAGGAGGGATATCTTATGATAACTGGATTTATCCGGAAGGGTGTAAGGGATTTTCCTGAGCAATATAGTTGAATTTTCTTCTTGGAGGATGGATGAATATCGCTGAGCAATATCATTTGGAGTCCGCCGAGCAATATTATGAAGGGCTGCCAAGCAATATCATTTGGAGTCCGCCGAGAAATATTATGAAGGACTTTCGAGCAATATCATTTGGAGTTCGCCGAGCAATATTATGATGGGTTGTCGGACAATATCATTTAGAGTAATATTATGAAGGACTACTAGGTAATTTAAAGTAATATTATGAAGGACTACTAGGTAATATCATTAGGAGTCCACCGAGCATTATTATGAAGGATTGCCAGGCAATATCATTTAGAATCAACAAAGCAACTTCATAAAGAGATTCGTTGAGCAATAACTCTTCGTTTCATAGAGCAACTTCCAAAGAGAGGCGATGAACAATAGTTCTGCGTTCATAGAGTAACATCACAAGAGATGTGCCGAGCAATAATTCTACATTCCATAGATTACCCTCACAAAGTTTCACCTAGGAAAATCTTTGTGCTCCGCAGAGCAACCTTATGAAGGATCGCCGATCAATATTATGGGATTTTCCAAGTTGAAGAACCCTTAGGGCAATAACATATGGGTCCACGGAGCAATACGGTTAAGCAAGTACTTCATCATCAGGCTTTTGACTCTTAACAAGTGGCAATAGTTGAAAAGAGGAACGTTAGAGATAGTTCCCTTGATCCCTTCTTAAGTACGTGGCAATTGGTGAATGGCTGATAAACATTGGTTATCAGAGATGGTTTCCTCAAAACCCCCTTAATCTTATATGGCAGTCATGAATTGGGCACTCCATAAAGAATCATCAGAATTACGTCTTCATTGACTTAGGCAAGCATAAGTGGAAAAGCGCGAAGAAGAGGAGATGTGGAGATTCCTTTTCTAATAACTATATAAATACCTCGGACAGTAACTCCTATGTACGAGGGTCTTTTTCTTCTAACAATTCTTTCAAATCCTTCATCTTCTTTTACTATTTTCTTTCTTCTTCTTTTCTTATCAATCACTGACTTAAGCATCAGAGGGTCGTGCAAGAGGAGTTGGCCCGAGGAGCCAACCCGACTCTAACCTGTATTATCATTTCAGATCTAATTGTCCCCGTGATAGAGGAAAACTTATGGAAAATGAGGAGCCCGAGCGGGTAAAAAAACGAAGCCATCAAATGTTAAGAAAAATATTTTCTTTACTTGACATGTGATTGTTGGGTCCATTGTCGAGAAGTTATTTGCTATCTCTTGCTTAAAAAGTTGATTGGCAAACATAGAGCAAATGACACTCTTCATCATTGTTCTCCATTTTCTTGAATAGCCTTTTTGAATCTGCACTCTTTTTCAACATGCCCGAACTTCTTGCAATGATGACATTGAGATTTGTCAAGATGCCAACAACTTGAAGTAGTATGACCTTCTTTTTTGCAAATCTTACAAGAAGGCTTAGAATCATCATATATTAAATCTTTTTTTTTGGCTCTTGGAAACTTCCCTTTTGTTGGACTCTCGACCATAGAATGTTATTTTATCACTCCTTTGATCAACTTTAAATTACTTCAATTTTGATATTTGAAATTTAACTTCGCGCGCGTCTAAATTAAAAAAAATACTCTCATGCTGCTCATTACATATCATCCTTCTTTGCTCATGAGACACTAAATATTCCATCAATTCTTCAATTGAAAGAGTATTTTTCTGGCAAGCTAGTAAGAATTTTTTTTAATTGCCTTCTTTTTAACGACTTCTCTAAGAATTCTCATCTGAATGACTACTTCAATCGAAATACTTTTTAATAGATTCAAATTCCATCATTTCTAGTTTTTTAAACTCTTTGCGAATAATTTGAAGCTTGATAACTTTAGCTTTGCTTCGCCTTGAAACTAGTTCTAGAATATACCAAGCATTCTTTGCTGAAGCATCCCTTAGCATCTATCAATTGATCTGCTTCAAGCTTCTTAATATTTGCCATTGAAAGTTGATTTTGTTTTAAAGGTTCTACAAAACCATTAGCAACAATGCTGCATCCTTCATGCAAAAGTAAAGTCTTCAATTTTACCTTTCAAAAACCACAGCTTTCTCTTCCAAATATTGGAATGGTTGAATAAAAACTTAAAAGATTTTGTTGAAGTAGATGTCATCTTTGAACTCGTAGAAAGCTGGAACTCTAATCCCGCTTGGATACCAATTTCTTAGAGAAAAATATATTTTGTAGAAGAATAACAACAACAAAAACATAGAAGTTTTTAATAAAGAACTTGAGTTGCTAGAGCAGGTCTATGTTTCTTGAATGGTTAAAAAGAGTGTTACAAGTGAAGCATATATAGACTATAGTAATTACATTACATTAATTAAATCATAAAAGCTATATTAATTACAACACTATGGTAAATGGCATTTTTGACTTATGACACCAATCTTTTTGAGAATTGTATCCAATCTTCCTGAATAATTTATGTTCTCGAGAGTTATCATTTTCTTTAGATTCTCAAATAGTGTATTAATTCCAACATTCCTCGCCCGTGATCGTTGTCCCCGACATCACTACCTTCCTCCACTTTCCCAACATCGTCCTCTTCCACCGCCCGCGCCCAGGGGCAAAGGCCTTGGCCCATGACCTCCTCGACTTCATCATCTCCTTATTGTCATCATCGTGTCATATCCTCCTCATCGCCATCTCAATGATTCTTGAGGTACTAGACAGAAAATCTTTCTTTAAGGAATTAATATTTTTTTAAAATAAATAATATTTTTAAAAAATAAATTTTTTTATAAAATATTTTTAAAGACATCTAATTTTATTAGTAAAATTTTAAAAAATAATTTATACCTTGCAAAAAAACTATTTTCGCAATTAAAAATATCGGCCAACTAGATAGTTATTAATACCTTTATCTTACGACAAAATTCATTTTTTATTAATAAAATTTAAAAAATAAAAAATCTTTATGCTAAACTTTCTAACATAATTTATTAAAAAATAATATGTCTATCTAATAAATATTTTTAATTAAATAAATAAAGTTACATCAATAAATGTTAAAAATACTAATTAATTTGGTGAGTAATAAATTATAATAATACTATTAATATACATTTTAATTATAATTTAAAAAAATTTTATCGATTAATTTTAGATTCGATAAAGACGAGTTTGGATGTAACAGTAAAATTATTATTGTATAAGGTAATAGATTTGAATAGCAAATATAACTACTGTGTATAATATCCTTCCTCGGGATTCTATATTTAGGGTTGTAAATAAGTCGAGCCGAGCCGAGTTTTTAGATGTTCAAGTTTGTTTGATAAGGTAACCAAGCCGAGCCGAGCTTAAAATGAATCAAGCTTTTGAAATGAATGTTCAACTTAGCTTGATTTATTTTTTATGAGTTTGTTTGAAACTTGGCATGAGCTTCGTTCATTTAGATATTATCAAGCTCTCAATTCAAGCTTAAGCTTAGTTTGAGCTTGGTTCATTTAGATGTTATCAAGCTCTTAATTTAAGCTTGTTTGATTGTTTGAATTTTTTAGTTATTTGATTGGTTATTGAGCTTGATAATTTAAATTTATTTTATTTATTTTATTTTATTTTATTGTTTATTTAGTATATTGAAAAGAGTTTTATTAATGAATACGAACGTTAACAAGCTGAACACATGTGTTCAAGCTTATTTGTTTAACTTAACGAATTATTCAAACTTGTTTGTTTAATTAATCTTATGTATATTGAACGAACATAAACAAACACTTACCAAGTCAAACACCAAACTTGTTCATGAATACTTGGTTCATTTACAGCTCTATCTATATTATAGTTATCTTTTTATCAATTCTAATTTTGATAAATTATCAATTAAATTTATTTAGTCGAAAAATTTAGTTGCTAAACATATAATGATATAAAATGATAATGAAGGAAAGACAAAAGGAGAACAAAAAAAATAAAATTTAGAGATAAATAATAGTCCAATATTAAATATAATTTGACTTTCTAAAAATATTTTTATAAAAACATATCAAATATAAACAATAAATATTTTTAATTTACTAATAGAACTTAATTTTAGTTAGGAAATTAAACTTTTATTAATAAAAAATTAAAAATTCTGAATCAAATTTTAATACACATACAAATAAATTAACAACCGAATCTAACTTAAAATAAAATAAAAATAAATTATTAATAAAATTAAGGGGTGTAATCGAGTCGAGCCAAGCCGAACTCTTGGATATTTAAGTTTAGCTTGTTTATAATCGAGTCGAGATCGAGCTTTATTTAACGAATATATTCCTGGCTCACGAGTTTATTCGAGCTTTTATCGAGCCTAAACGAGCTTAATAAATATAAATTATAAATTTAAATATTCATTTAAAATTAAATTATATATTTTTAAAAAATTATAATATTCTGGTTAAAATTTATAATTTTATTCTAATAAATAAATTTAATATATTTATCTATGTTTTCCATAAGTAGAGTCTAAAATCTATAAATTTAATATCAAAATTATTATTTTTTTATTTAAAAATTGATTCATGAGCTTAACGAACATGTTCACGAGCTAACGAGCCGAATATTATGAAACTTGAGTTTGATTTGTTTATCTTAACGAGCCTCATTAAACGAGCTCAAACGAGCTTTTATCGAATTGAGCTTCGAATAGCTCACGAGCGACTTGACTCATTTACACCCCTAATAAAATCTAAATTTAATGAGTAAAAAATTAAAAGTACCATATTTAACTTTAATTTATAAAAGATTAATGAAATCAAAAAATTAAAAATTATTAACCAAATCTAATTTGATTAGTAAAAAATTAAAATTACTAAAAATAAATCTTGATTAAATTTATTTAAATCATAATTATATATTAGTATCAAACTCATATAAAGGCATAGACGGTTAGTGGCCTATGCCTTAGCCAGTCTTGCTTCACCCTCTTTGTCATCACTGACAACGTCATCCAGACCTCGTCCTCCACTTCGTCTTCATCGACGTCATAAACCTGGTTTACCATTTTTACCTCCTCCCGCTTTTGCCTCTTCTCCCCCACCTCCCTCTCCTTCGTCAGCACCCGCGCTCCAACCTTCCTCTCCCAGTTCTATCCCTAAATTTCTCTGTCCCCAAATTTTCTACTGTTCGGATGGATCAGATTACATCTCAAGACATCATGACATCCTTAAGATGTGTATAATATCCTCGTGATGTGCAAGACATCCTTAAAATATAATCTAATCCGTCCGATTGATAAAAAAAAAATACGAGGATAAAAAAATTTGAAGACAGATGAGCCGAACTCTTCCTCCCTCAACTCCTGGCAAAATAAAAAAAATCAACAAAAACTGAAAAATGGGTTTCCCAGATAACACCTGCAACGGGCAGAAGGAAGATCCTGACCGTTCTCTCGTGGGACTTGACCACGTGGGTATTGATCCGGCCGATGATGGCGTCACCAACCAACTGGAAGAGGTGGCATGACAGGGCGGACATATCCTTTTCGATACATACCATTTTTTCCATTGTACATTTGTCTAAAACAGAGAAATCTCGACGACAAAGGTCAATTTTTCTCTGGCAAAAACAGACTTGATTAATTCCGTTAAACCATTATATCAGCGAAGTTTACAGAATATTGAATGGGAAAACAAGAGCAAATGTTTTTATTGTGCAACAAGTCCTATCAATATGTGAAACATAACATTCTGTTGTAGTCTGGCCAAGGGACCATGAACCTGCCTCTATTATCCTCCCCCGCCGGCGGTATTTGCTAAGCCTCTGCAAAAACAACAATGTTAGTTCATCAACAGAATGCAATCTTCTCGTTGGGGAAAAAAAAAATAGAGGGAGACAGGAGGCAAAATTCATTTAAAGGCAATGTTGGACATGTTGCAATTATTAGTGTGCTGCTGACAATATTCAACAGCAAAGTTTGTTGAATATACAAGTTCTAGAATGATGTTATAAGGATGGAAAAGTCATGGACCTGGCAATGAAATATCGATCATGAAGAAGAGAGTTGTAGCATTTAATTAAAAAATCAACTGCTAGATGATGGAGAGCTTTATTTACTTGCTTTTACTACTTAGAGGATCAACTGAAGTTCACTAATGAAAAAATAAAAATTAAAAATTAAAAAGTGAGAAAGTTACGACGAGCAAACCATGAGTCCGAACTATTTAGGGTCGTTAAACTCTATGTAAAAAGACATACAAGTAATATTGAGATAAGTTGAATCAGTTTTAAATTACTTTGGTAAGATTTATTGAGCACTTTGCCTCTCAAACTTTCAACTATAATTCATTCGACTTGTCTAACTAATAATTATAGAATTCGTTGATTGTTATAAAACATATTTATTATCATCTTTTAACTTAAATGCCTCTCTCATTTTATGATCTATTAGAACTGCATCTAAATGCTTTCCAATAACATTATTTTTTGTAGGTGTTATTTGTTTTACTTTTCCAACACTCTTAAGTCCATATAGTATGCCCTAATTATTATATTATAGCAATACAATTTTCCTTTTATCATGAAAGAAATCTATGGATATCACAAGATTTCAAATACTCACCTCCATTTTACAAGTTCTCTACCTATTAATCAGTAAAAAATCCAAAAAGGTTGAATGACGGATCTTGGTCTAATAGACTCTTCCAAACTTCAATAGTAATTTCTATGTGATCCACATTTTTTACCAACCTTTGTTTCAAGTTAACCCCGTTTGATTAAATGTTATAAAAATCAATAATTCCTAAATTTATAGTACCTTGTAGTTTCTAAACAATAATTTTCAGGAAAGTGCTCATCAAATAATTGCAAAAAAAAAACTACTGTTCCTAAATATTATTAATTTACTTTATTATCAACAAGAATCCTTTGATCTTCACGTTTTAAAATATTTAATATTACCTAAATCTCCATGTTCACTTTCCTAAGTTCAACATCCAGTTATGCATCAAAAGCCCAAGAAATGGAAGTGGATCTACAATAAGAGTTTCCATGACGTCCTTAAACCATTGGGAGAACAGAAGCATTTAAATTTGCATTTAACCATGGAAGACCTTGTTTATATATGAATGCATTGTGTTCTCCTAAACAAAATCCAACTAGGGTACAAACAGAAGACACTGCAACAGACAAAAAAACAATTTAGCATTTTAGTAATATTAATATAAGGAGCCTCATAAGGATTTTTGGAACGATCACCTATTATCTGGAAAAAGTAGAAGTATATAACTCATAAACAAAAATAATAATAAATATTATTATTAGTGAATATGAGTTGGACGCATACTAGATTCATATATAAAAGTAATATAAAACATATTTGATCAGTTTACTTGCTACAGAACCACAAACAACCGACTTTTAGTCCAAAGTCTTTAAATGAATGACCAACAAATAATAATTTCACATCTTTTCTCTCCACAAAACATATAAGAGAAAATTACAAGGTAACGTCTGTCATTACGCTTTCAACTGTGTACTTGTATTTATCTCTCTCCATATCCGTGGGACCGGCTCTAGGGGGGCCGCTGATGTGGTGATTCCACATTTTTGGAGAAAATTACAAGGCATCAAATTAATTAATATTTTCTATAAGCAGAGTTTGCTGGATTTTTATAGAAGAGAACATTCTGATAAGCTGAATGAATCTTAGCTTCGTCTAAATAAAGTTCAAAGTTTTAAAATGCATAGGAGCTCCACTAGAGCTGCAGCATTCCTTTCTCTCTAATCCTGTCCATTGCATGAGTTACACCATAAGCATATTGCTTAAAATTTTGGGAAAAACAATTAGTCATGGAAGTGTTTTAACAAATCAACAGCTAGTATCATCTACATCCATATTGGAGTCTTATCAAAATTAACGACATCAATACTGAACTTGAAGAAGACTAAAACATGCAACCATTTGAGGACAATAAATCTTATCAGGAGCCTTGTTCCAGAAATTATCAACAGCGTCGCTTGAGGCAAAAGAGGAAGATACTTTGAAAACTATAGAGAGAGAAAAGTACTTCAAAAATTATCGACTTGCCTTAATGATACTTCAATATGAGATAGACAGGAGACGATGATGAGGTGCTGCTTCAAAAAGTGATTTCAAATTTGCAAATCTTTACCCTCTATTTTAAACTAATCCACTTTTTTTCAGAAAATTTAATATTTGTCTCCTTTTCTTTTTTAAAATTCTTTTTTGCTGGACGTTTCCTTATTTTCCATGTTCTATTATTCACTGTTTTTTTATTTTCTCATTTGCCACTTGTTAAAATCACCACCCTTTATTTCTTTCATTTACTGCTGAAGTTTTTTTTTTTTCTGATTTAGCCTCACTAAATCTATTATCCAGCCTGGGATTTGCACCCACCTAGTTGAGGGCAATTAACACGTCTGCCAAAGGCCATGGCATGTAGGGATCTGATTGCAAAAAACAAGCAAATACGTAATGAAAAAACAGAGATCCATTTGAATACAATATACATACATGTTTTCTTCTTTTCTACTCTATCAAGATAGAATAGTTACTTTTGTTGTGTAAACACAAACTCCTAACAACAACTTTGTCCTTGATAGATCTCAGCGCAATCAGAACGTCCGTGCCTCTACGGTATCTATATGAACACGTTTCCCCATTCATCATACGAACTCAGATTCGGAGAAGAACAACCTTCGTCATGCTAGCGACAACCCATGGTTGTTTCTTTGGCCAAGAGAAGAGGACGAAGAAGCAAAAAACTAAATGGATGATCATCATTCAAAATGTTACTTCACCTATGATGCGGTGATGAAGAAGGGTCCCACCCAAGATAGGTCAAAGCAAGGAAGACCGACTGACGTAGAGGTCAAAATCAAGGAATGGAAAGGCAAAGTCAGCCGTTCAACCTAGTCATGGCCAGACGAGCGGCTTTGCCCGAACGAACAAGCCGGGCTAAGCGAACAACATAAGGTTATAAGAGACAAACAGGCAATGCATCCCCCGACCGCCGTCCCTACCGAGCGAGAAGCGTGCCCGTCCGAACAAGAGGCAGCCCTCCGATAATGGAAAAGATAAGTGAAAGGAGATTGTGTTGGTCAGCATGACCGAGCGGAGGTGTCCTGGCCGAGTGGACGCCAATCGACCAATAGTGGGACCCATCCATGTATCTCCTCGTACTCTTATGGAGGTTTGTGCCACGGAGCATGTTCCACAAGCAAATCGTACTTTGAAAGCTTCCAGCCTGTCGCATCAAAGATATGCATGCTCACTTAAGGAAAGATGTTAGGGACACTTTTTTACTTGTCTTTTTAGAGGACGTTTGGAAAAATGTATGCACGCTTTAAGATGCGTGTACAAACACTACAGTGACACTATAAAAAGAGATTCTTATCTACAGGAAGAGGTATGCGCAACTTCGTTATTTCGCACGCTTTAGCTACAACATTCTTACTATTCCCCCACATCACCAAAAACTGACTTGAGCGTTGGAGAACCTACGCCGGGAATCCGTTACCGGCCCGACACTACGCTTTTGTGTTGCAGGACCACGTGGAGTCTTCACCCCGTCAACCGTCGAGCCACATCCCCAGCTTGTTATCTTCTCCTCTTTCGGACATGAACATAATTGGTGTCGTCTGTGGAAAGTTCACCTGCATCTGAAACGAAAAGATGAAAGACGTCGGACGACTCACTATTGTTAACGAAGAAGATCTAGAGATGTTGATACAAGCGCGAGCGGCAAAGATGATGGAGCAGCAGTAGACAGCAGCTGATTACCAAGCAAACGACCCTGCAGTTTCAATGACGGGTCAGCAAGTTGATCCAAGAGACCTAGAAGAAAACCCCGCCGTTTGCAAGCCAAACAACAAGTCGATCGACGCCTTCAAAGAAACGCCGAACGCACCAATCCCCTACCACCGTGCATTATTCCGCACACCGTCAGAAGAGTAGGCCGAGCGAAAAAACTACAAAGTTCTTCTTTAGAGGGCGTGCCCATCCAGGACGGGTGGAAAGGAAAAACACCCCGGCTCGATGAATTACCCGAGTAGATAAATAGGCAATTCTCCCAAGAGATCTTGGATGACCAACTGCCACGACACTATAGGCCATTGACGATCAGAGAAGACACAGGAGCAACCGACTCAGAGGATCACCTGATCAAATTCGACAATATGACCATACTCCACTAATTTACCAATAGAGTCAAATGTCGAGTATTCCTCACCACGCTCTCCGAATCAGCGCAGAAGTGGTTCAGGCGGTTGTCGATCGAATAGATTTCCGAACGACGTTCCTCCAACACTTTACAAGCAGTCGCCGCTATCAAAAGATAAATGTCAACCTGTTCGCGGTTAAACAAGGGCCTAAAGAAGTAGTGCGGGCCTATATTAAAAAAAATTAATCAAGTGGCAATGGAAATCCCATCAGTCACTCCGGAAATCTTAGTGATTTCTTTCTCCCAAGGACTTGTAGACGGTGAGTTTTTTTTGCTCACTCGTCCGGAAGCCCCCAAGAGATTTCGATCATCTGCTCGAGCGGGTCACATAATACATCAACGTAGAGAAGGCCCAGGTGGCTCGGAAGGAGGTGATCCCCGAGTCGACTGTTACTTCGGAGCGCCGCACAGCCTATACACACCAACCACTGAAAGGGCCCCGAGCGGGAGCCGTGCCACAACACCAAGAGTCTCGGACCCATACGGTTCGGCGACATATAGAGGCCGAGCGGACGAAGTTTGATGAGCCCAGACCGTGGATACCGCTTTTCTGTTCCTATCATCGGTCACCAACACAACACCAAAGACTACTATCAACTCAAACCAAAGTCACGCCGACGGGCACCTGTAAAATTTTGTCGTCGATCCCCGACGCCCGATGGGCGCTATCACAGTCGATCAGGGGGACAGCATGAGGAAGATAGGCCAGGAGCTAAGCAATACCGACAACAGGCCCCGCGAAGAGAGTATGAAAGGCCCACATGGGCATCTGCGAAGCAGTCACACCCGTCAGCCCAAGAAGAGAACCGAAGCAATACCGGTCGGGGAGACATCAGTATAATCACGGAAGGCCCAACTGATTGTGATTCCAACAGGACTCGGAAGTCATACGGTCGGGTGCAGCAAGAAGAAAGCAGAGGGGTCGGAGATCAATTTTGGCCCTCAGGACTTAGAGGGAGTGAGGTCCCTCATGATGATGCCGTGATCATCAAGGCAACAATTGCTAATTATAATATCCAGCGTACTTTCGTGGATACAAGAAGTTCGGTGAACAACAAATATATGAAAGTGTTCAAGCAGCTTCAGATCGAGCAGAATGAGCTCCAGCTCATGACAACGCCCTTATACGAGTTCACGAACAATGAAATGTTACCGATTGGCCAGGCTTGACTGGCCATCTCTCTCTGGGAGGAGCCGCTCCGACAAACGAGGACAACGAACTTCATTATAGTGGACGCCCCATCCGCCTACTATGTCATACTAGTTCAACCGGCGTTGAATGAGTTCCGAGCGGTCGTGTCAACGTTCTGCCAGAATATCAAGTTTCCCGTGGATAGCTTGGTCAACGAAATTAAGGGCGACCAGCTAGCAGCTCGGTGGTGCTATGTCGAAATGGTCAAAATTGAGCCACGGGTCGCGTGGAAAGCTCAACGGCTAGAGCTAAATGCAATTTTGGAAGAGCCTCCTGTGCTGGTTTATGACAAGAAAGAAGAAGTCCAAGTGCATCCCAACCGGTTGGAAGCCACGACTTTCATCGCAATCGACTGAGTGCAGAAAAGAAGGCGGAGCTGGTTGCCTGCTTGAGGCAAAACCACAATGTGTTTGCATGGGCGACTCACCAACTCCCAGAAATCTCACCGAGCGTAACACAGCATGAGTTGCACATCCGACCGGACGCAAGGGCGGTGAAGTAAAAAAAAAAAACTTCAGTGCAGAGCAGAATCAAATCATCCAAGCGGAAGTAGATAAGTTACTTGAAGTCAAAGTTCAGTTCCCGAACTAGCTCACCAATGTTGTGTTAATCTCCAAGTCAGGTAACAAATGGTGGGTTGCATCGACTTCCGCGATCTAAACAAGGCTTGCCCGAAGGACTACTACTCGCTGTCGCGTATCGATCAAATAGTGGATTCCACGGTCGACTGTGAGCTGATTTGCATGTTAGATGTATACCAAGGCTACCACCAGGTCTTGCTCGCCAAGGAGGATCAAGAGAAGGTCATCTTTATCACGGCGGACGAACCTTCTGTTACAATGTCATGCCGTTTAGATTGAAGAACGTCGGAGCCACATATCAGAGGTTGATGAACAAAGTGTTCCGCCGCCAGATTGTAGCAGAAGATATACATAGATGACATTTTGATAAAATCCCTCCAAGTTGTTGACCTTTGTGCAGACATAGATGAGACCTGCCGAACGCTAAGGAAGTTATAGAGTTAAGCTCAACCCGAGCAAGTGTTTGTTCGGGGAAAAAGTGGGCGCTTCCTCGATTACATTGTCACTGAGCGGGGGATCAAAGTAAATCCAAGCAAAGTGAAGGTGCTCCAAGACATGCCCCCTTCACGCAACCTGAAGGAAGCTCAGCAGCTGACGGAAGGATTACCGCCTTGTCAAGGTCTATATCTAAGTCATCCGATCAAAGCCACCCCTTCTTCAAGGTTTTACGTCGAGCTACGAAGTTTCAATGGGACACTGAGTGCAACAAGGCACTGGAAGAGCTCAAAAGTTATTTAACTTCTTTACTCGTATTGGCAAAGCTCATCGCTGGCGAGATGTACGTCCACAGAGCGAGCGGGCGGCTCAGCATTGGTGCGACAGAACAACGTTGAACAACAGTCGATGTACTTTTTGAGCCACATATTAAAAGATGTTGAATGCCGCTACACCTGTCTCAAGAAGTTGGCATACAGGTTGGTTCTCACCGTTTGAAGATTACGCCCATACTTTTTATCGCATCCAATAATTGTGTGTTAACTAACAGCACTCTAGGAAGAGTTCTCAATCCTGAAGCATCCAGACGGCTAATCAAGTAGACCACGGAGCTGAGCGAGTACCAACCCAGATCAGCGATCAAGGC
Source organism: Zingiber officinale (assembly GCF_018446385.1). Taxonomy (NCBI): domain Eukaryota; kingdom Viridiplantae; phylum Streptophyta; class Magnoliopsida; order Zingiberales; family Zingiberaceae; genus Zingiber; species Zingiber officinale. The sequence goes on along the minus strand of NC_056002.1, from coordinate 44,283,209 downwards.
GCAAGCCTTAGCCAATTTTGTGATTGCGGTACAAAACGCCGATCCGGAGGCAACTTAGAGGATATACGTGGACGGGTTATCTACCCAACAAGGTAGCGGAGTGGAGATACTTTTAATATCCCTATGCGAAGACAAAATGCAGCTGTCCGTTCGGCTAGACTACTGAGCTACAAACAACGAGGCGGAGTATGAGGCACTAATCGCCGGTCTGCAAGCAGCGAGACATGTGGGAGCCACCCGAGTCCTTATCCACTCGGACTCTCAACTGGCAGCACAGCAGCTGTCAAGAACTTTTAAGATAAACAATGCCAAACTAAGGCTATATGCTGAGGCGATCGAAAAATTAAAGGATGGATTTCAAGAAGTGATTATCCAGAAAATTTCCTGAGCGGAGAATCAATATGCATACAAACTGGCTAAATTAGCAAGTTCTTTAACCCCAATGGTGTTGGATAAACCTATCGAGCAGATAATTTGGTAGCTCACATTAAGAGGCTAACTAAAGGGAGACTTCAAGCGATTGGCGAACTCCTTTGATTGAGTTTCTCCGATCAGGCAACGTACCGGCTGATAAAGAGTAAGCTCGGTTAATAAAAAAAAGAGTCGGACGGTTTACGTTAGTTGGAGACCATTTATATAAAAGGCCTTTCTCAAGACCCTGCTGAAGTGCATCGGAGCATAGGGCATTCAATACATCCTGCAAGAAGTTCACCAAAGCTCTTGTGGCAGTCATCCAAGTGGTCGTTCATTGGCAAGAAAAATCTTGTTGGCGGGCTATTTCTGGCCTACTCTACAAGTCAATGTCGCTCGAACGGTAGCAACCTGAACATATCGCACAGACATACAGAAGAATTGAAGGCATCTATTGTTTCTTGCCCGTTCGACCAGTGAGGTATGGACTTTATGGGACCCTTCCCATTGGCAACCGGACAGAGGAAATTTCTTGTGACTGTGGACTACTCCAAATGGGTGTTGGTCAAGTCGCTCGCCAAGATAACCAAACATATGATTATCAAGTGGCAGAAAATTATATGTCAGTTCGGCGCCCCTCACAAACTTATCTCCGACAATGAAAGGTAATTTCAAGGGCGGAAGCTCAGAGAGTGGTATGCAGGTTATGGTATTACGCAAGTCTTCACGTCAGTAGCTTACCCCTAAAGCAATGGTCAAACGGAAGTTACCAATAGAGAAATCCTCAAAGGGCTCCGAACTCAGCTCGACTATGTTAGGGGAAGCTAGGTAGATGAACTGTTGAGGGTGTTGTGGGCCTACCGCACCACGCCCAGGAAAGCTATCGGCATAACATCATTCCACTTAGTATATGGAGGAGAGGCGGAAGTGCCGGTCGAGATAGGGATTGAGTCCGATCGGATGCAGCTTTATGACGAGGAGAACCCCGAACCGTGTCCCATGGAGTTACACTTTATAGAGAAAATCAGGGACAAAGCAACCCTGTGACTGATGAAATACCAACAGAGAATAAAGCAAAACTACAACAGGAGGGTGATTCCCGGATCCTTCCAGGTCGACGACTTGGTCTGGAAAAGAATCAAGCCGGTCAGCGACGTCACTAAGCTGGAGGCCCCGTAAGGAGGATCGTAAAAAGTAATCCAAAGCTCAATTCGGGATCCTATTATCTACAAGATGAAAACAAAAGGAACCTGGAGCGGTCTTGGAGTGCAAATCATCTGCAACCCTACCGAGCCAAGTAGTAAGTTTGAGATTGAATTCTTGTAAAATGTAAAAACATTTGTTCTATGAATGCAGGAAAGTTTAAACGAAAATTCGCTAGGTGCCCCAGACTCATGAACCGTTCGGCATTGTTATAAGCGAGCAAAACCCCTTACCAAAGTGTCAAAAACTCACGAGCCGTTCGGCTGTGTTATAAACGAGCAAAGCCCTCGCACTAAAAATGTCAAAGACTCACGTGTCGTTTGGCCGTGTTATAAGAGAGCAAAACCCTCGCGCTAAAAGTGTCAAAGACCGACGAACCGTTCGATCGTGTTATTAGCGAGCAAAGCCCTTGCGCTAAAGTGTCAAAGACTCACGTATCATTCGATCGTGTTATTAGCAAGCAAAGTCCTCGCGCTAAAGTGTCAAAGACTCATGTGTCGTTCGGTTGTGTTATAAGCGAGCAAAGTCCTCGCGCTAAAAGTGCCAAAGACTCACGTGCTATTCGGTCATGTTATAAGCGAGTAAAGCCCTCGCACTAAAAGTGTCAAAGACTCACGTGTTGCTCGGCGTGTTATAAGCGAGCGAAGGCCACACGTTAAAGTGTCAAACATTCACGTGTTATTTGGCTATATTATAAGCGAGTGAAGCCCTCGCACTAAAATGTCAAAGACTCACGTGGCGTTCGGTCGTGTTATAAGTGAGCAAAGCCCTCGTGCCTAAGTGTCAAAGACCCACTCGCCGATCGGCTTTGATATAAACGAGCTAGGCATTCCCACTAAGTGCTCAAGGGGCACGAGCTGCTCGGCCAAGTTGCAATTTCATTTGGCATACTACACGGACAAATATAAAAAACCAAGTATACTACGCTAAGGATAAATTAAGGGATCGCAATGCTCCATAACAACAAACTTAAAAGTGTCGAACGAGAGTGCCTGGATTCATACTTTGAAAGTTTTTTACAAAGTGCACTTGGCGAGTACAAAAAAATGCTGATAAACTTATAAAAGAAACTAATCGAGGTAGTCGAGCACATTGTCGGTGAGCGAATATGAGATCTTCTCCCTTTTTATAATTTTGCTCGATAGATCAGGAGAGAGGTAGCGGTCGTCCTTTAATTGTTGAAGGGTCCCTTCGATACCGTAGTTAAAAAGGTCGAGAGTCCGGTCCGTGAACATTTCGTTGAATTCAGGGGAACGAAAGTACTTCACCCTTCCTATTGATCGGGTTCCTCCCCCTTGAACTTGTCAAATGCAGCTTTTGACACCTCTAACTCAACCTTCAACGCAGCCAGCTCGCCAGCTTGCTTGTCTATTGTTTGTTTATGCTCCCTGAGCTGGAGCTCACTCGTTGCCTGCTCCATCGTTCGACTAACCTGCTCGGCCGCTAGTGACGCTTCTGCCTCTTCGAGTTTCTTTGCCAAAACCCAAGCCTCCTTGTTCTTGGCCTCTAGATCTTCGATGGCTTGGAGTTTCCTGACATTGGTAGAATTTATCTTAGACTCGAAGTGGTGAGCCTGCTTGGTCAACCGATCAAGCTGAGGGTCTGATCATAATTCTTGTTCTTCTCCACGGCGCCCGCTTGGACCCCAGAAGCTGCACAGAGCTCATGTCTAAGTCTTTTTTTAGCTGGGTTAGCTCTGCGGTCAGCTGCTCGACTCGAGCCCGAAAGGTCTCCGGCTGCTCAATGATAACTAGCATTTTTATTTGTTATTTTTGCTCTTAGATTTAGCATTTTTACCTTCTTGCATGCTTAATTTGGTGTTTATACTGTGTTGTGAGTAGAAACTTATTTTGGACTTAATTGTAAATTTTCTATAAATTATTAAATTGTGGAATTTAATCTCATATTTTTATGTGGTTTTGTAGGAAATTCAAAGAGCCATGAATTATGATCGGATCGGATCGAATTTGGTTTGATTTGGATGTCAAATGGGGGAGATCAAGTAAAATCAATGCGAACCGTTGATCTAGATCTAGAGAGATCTTATTCTTTCATTCAAATTTAAGCATCCTACCCTTGATCCAGATCTAAAATGATATAAACCATTGGATCCAAGCAAGAAGGCAACTTAATCCGAACCACTCATCTCTTCATCAACGAGATCAAATGGCCAGATCTTCATCATCTTCATCATCAAAATGGACAGCTTAGATCAAAGGAGGAAAACTCTTCATTTCCTTTTATTCACGATGAGGAACAGTATTCCAATTCGGCTAGGGCTCATTTCCTGTTCACGATTTCTTCTCCACACACCCAATGCCCCCTTTCGATTTCTCCCGATTGAAGACAAAGAAGACGGCAGCGACATTCCGACGGATTTATAGCGACGACGACCCTAGGGCAGTGCCAGGGGTGGTCCTCCGGCGGTGTTCTTCATTCCCCTCATATACCAGTCGGGTTCCCTGCCGAACACGAAGAAGATGGCAGTGAGTGAAGAAGGCAGCAATTCCAATTACCAGCAGCTCTTTTTCCACCACTAATCGGAGGCATTCCTCCGATCCAATGAATCTTCTTCGCATTAGTGATCAACGAAGGCGTTCCTCCAGTGTCACCAGACTATATTTCCGACCCAGCGGATTCCCTTTTAGAGGCATTCCTCATAGGGATATCATGCTTCCATCATCGATGCTTGCATCTTCGACGAGTAATGTCTGCTATCCACCGTATTCAGAGGATTTCCGAATGACAACGGTCTTCTTCCTCGGTGGATCTGTTAGTGATAGACAGATCACTTCTCGTGGTTGATTGTGGAGAATTGAATTGGTTAAGTAGATTTTATTTGTTGTTCATGTTTGGTTTTGTAGTTAAGTTCTTATTCTTGTTTGATTGTTATTTTGTTAATTTCATTAATGCATAGTTAGATTTTGTTAATTGTTTTTCATAATTGTTTATTTTCATTACAGTTGTTTAGTTATACATCTTGCAATTCCATTCATGTTCGTTTATCATGCCTATTAATGTTGATGCTTATGTCATATAGTGACAATGCAGTGTAGGTTCCACGTTGATAGTTAGATAAGATTGTTGTTTATTTTCATTTATGTTTGTTTGTTATCCTTGTTTATGGTGTTATCTATAGTATAGAGTGACACTGCGCTATGGGTTCATCTTTGTTGGTAAGTTAGGATTTCCTTTATTGCATTAGGTTTAGAAACCTCAAAACATAATAAACCCCCTGATTCGATCTTGTCTTAAAACAGACGTCCTGCCATTAGTTCCACGTGAGGGACGATCCGGTCCTCTACTATACTACCTTAGTGTAGGTTAAGGGATTCGGTTGAGTATAAATTGTTAATTTAATGTGAGCAAATGGCAGTCGCTTTAATCTCACATCACTCGGTCGGCGCTCGAAGCTGCTAGTTCTCGAGTTCGAGGAAGGTCAGCCGCTGGCATATAGCTAGACTCTCCACCCAAAACTGCAAACCGAATAAAGTTAGTCAGCGCCGATCAAGAAAAGTAAAGAAAAGCCTTCGCTAAAATTACCCTAGTTGATTTTTGAGTGAAACCATCCGCAAGCTCCCCAGACGAGATGGTCACCTCGTGGGTGCTAACTGTCAAGTTGACCATATTGACTAAGCTTGAGTTAGCTCAAACTTGAGTTTTAATATTTGGGTTTCGATGTTTGACAATACATGAAGATTACAGATGTAATCGTCAGATTGGGGAGATTGTTGATACAATTCCCCTCTGGTGAAGGGATGACCAATTTGATGTAAAGAAGAGTCAAGTAAATCAAGGTTAACCAAATATTTGACTGGGGAAATCCTAACTGAAGGTTAGGCAAGGGAAAATCCTGATGAGTGAAGTCAGGTGACAGTCCTAGTGAGTGAAGCTAGGCAGTTGGAAAATCTTGATGAGTGAAGCCAGGTGAAAGGCCTAATGAGTGAATCTAGGCAAGTGAAAGACATAGTGAGTGAAACTAGGCAGTTGGGAAAATCCTGATAAGTGAAGCCAAGTGAAAACCCTAGTGAGTGAAGGTAGATGAAAATCACGGTGAGTGAAACCAGGTAGATAAAAAGTCCTGGTGAGTGAAACCAGGCAGATAAAAAGTCCTGGTGAGTGAAGCTAGGCAGATGGAAAGACCTGGTGAGTGAAGCCAGACAAGTAGAGATCTAGATGGGTCAAGGTTGATCGGACACCCGGTGTTGAGAAGCCCAAGTAGGTCAAAGGATTGGCCGGATACTTGGCATGAGGAAATCTAGATGGGTCAAGGGTGACCGGACATCTGGTGGAAGTCTAAGTGGGTCACGGAGGACTAGACACTTGACACGAGATGGTAAGTCCAAGTGGATCAAGGTTGACCGGACACTCAGAACAAGGAGAAAAGTCCAAGTGGATCAAACGATTGACCAGACACTTAGTGAAGAAGCCCCAGCAGGTCAAGGTTGACCAAATGCTAGGCAGAAGGAGTCCCAACAGGTCACGGTTGACCGGATGTTGGGTTTGGGAACCTTGGACTTGAGTTTAGGCAGGTCAAGGATGGGGCAATCGATCGACTAATCGATTGACCCAAGCCCAATTGATCAACCAATGGATTAGGAGAGTGCTACGACAAGCAGCGGCACAATCGATTGGGAGCAGTGTCGCGAGCACAGAGAGTTGCTCAATCGATCAGCCGATCGATCGGCACTGCCAATCGATCGGCCGATCGATTGGCGGTTGGTTTTCGCGCGCGATTACGAGAAAACCTGAATCGATCGGTCGATCGATTCAGGCAGCTTCCAGCGAGCACAAAGGCACTCTGAATCGATCAACTGATCGATTCAAGCCTCCCCAATCGATTGGTCGATCGATTGGGCTGTGACTGTTGTGCGGGATTAAAGCCGATAGCTAGCGATCTCTTCGGCAGTTCTTCACGAGCTTCTTCCTGATCTTCACACAAGCTTCTCTACAACTCTCCGCCAATTCTTGAAGCTTCTTGGAGTAAAGTGTTGCTGCACTTCCAAGGTTAAGAGGCGTTCCACAAGGAGAAGAAGCTAGGGTTTCGATTTCATGTTGTAAATCTTGTAAGATTTTATTTGTATTTGCTTCCCTCTTCTTTCTTCTTGTATTGAGAGTTTGTATAGGGCTTCTCCGCCTTCGGTAGTTACCATAAATGAGTGTTTTCATAGTGGATGAGCGGGTCGTGTGTGGATCCTTGGATTAGTCACCTATTATTGAGGTGGATACCAAGTAAATCCTAGTGGTAGCATTATGAGTCTCGTTTCGAGTCTTTCCACAGCATATCAATAACAACGAAGCAAGCCAACGAAGCGCGACGAGCTATTCACCCCTCCCCCCTCCTCTAGCTACAAATCGACCCTAACACTAACGGACGCCTCGCGGATCCTAGCATTCGCCCAGACCTGAGCTAGATGACCTTGTATTGCAATTTGATGCTCGGGAAGCGCAACTCAGCGTCATTTAAAAGGCGTCAGTCGATCGACAGGCAAAGGATTACCTTGACATGCCTACGGCCGCTCGGATCAGAAGGCTCTGAGGTGATCGGTCCCTTGGATTTGGGCATTGAGGAAGAGAGAATGATGGAAAGGGAGGCCTCAGCGCTGACCGGAGGAGGGGGAAGATAAGCGATCGACGATGCGAGTGTTGTCTCAATCGGCAACACAGACAACGAGGGTGTTCGGTCGGAGGAAGGGGGAGTCGGCAGGACAGCCTCCCTCTCAGCAATCGTAGAAGTGGACTCCCCCCGCTTGAATGGAGGTCGGGAAGTCGTTCCTGGAGCCCAAGCCTACAAGCCGAGGTTGCCGAACGAGGGGATGATTCTGCACGATGTCGCTTGCGGCGTTGGATCAACGGCTCGCCCGACATGGCCGATTTAGATGGAACATCGATCGGCGCCATAGAGGGGCGCTCAGGAGGCAATTCACCAGTAGTCACTGCTGCATCACTACCCGCCACCCGGCTTCCCCCTACCTCGTCGGTCGACTTGTCGGAGTGCTCGACCGGCAACAGGCAGCGGCTTTCCAACTCGACCATTCCCTTAGCGTTGATGTCTGCATCAGAGAGCCTACACTTGCCGCTCAGCAACACGCGGTTCATGATTCAATATGCAAAAGAGAAAGATAAATCAGTTAGATTCAAGATAACGGGAAGAGACATACCTTGAGTGACATGTAGTCGTGTTTGGATAGGGCTTAGCCCGAACACATACAAAACTCCCTCCAAGAGCAACCTATGTATATGGTATTTTTTATTAGTCAAACTTGCGACTACTTCGAGGTAGGCCGGCACGCTTCGGTACCTCTTGATCGGGGGAGGTTTCGATAGTTCAATATGTCAGCCGATCGGAAAGGCTGGTTGAGCGGGTAAACGGACATAGAAATAGTACTTTTTCCAATGTTTATTGGAGGATATTTTGTCAAAATATACAGCACCCATTCGGGCTTGGAAGAGGAGGTATCCGTCTCAGAAAGCTTCGGGTAGTAAAAGTAGTGGAAAACACGAGGTACAAGAGGAATCCCGTACAGACGAAATAATTCAACCCCATACAGTAGTATGAAGGAATTAGATACTAATTGATGCATGGGAATGTGAAAGTATGTGCAAATTTCAAAAAAAAAGGATGGATGGAAAAGCGAAGGCCGACAAAAAACTGATCTTTAAAAAGGGGAGGAAACCATCAGGAGGTGTATGAGGGCGGTCATAAGCAGAGGGAATGATAATTTTATAGCCGTCAGGGAAACGATAGGTCAGTTTCATTTGGTCGACCTCAACACCATTGAATTTGGATTCGGTGGAGGTGTATCATAACCCATGGACGGTCGGGGGTAGAGAAGGAGAGACTGCAATAAAATTGAAGGTCGAAAGGGAGAAAAGAGAGGAAGCTTAAAGAAGGAAAGCATCGGCGATGAACTTAGGTTGAGAAGCAGGAAAGAAGAAGACTAGGACGAGGAAGACAATGAGGTGAAGAAAGAAGTTAAGAGTTTAAAACCCTGTCGACGGTCGCCCGAGGCTGCTCGATCCAGGGCTTTGGAAAACGTAGCTTCAACATGACCGTTGAATTTGAAAAGATAGTCGTCACATCAAACTCAAACAATCGTCTGTCACATCACGCATGTGACAACATGTAAGGGCAACACGTGGCATTCGGTTACAGGTGGCATTAATGAGGAAGTAGAGAGCATGATTCCATAGCATGGTCAAGTGTGCTTGGAATTAATGGCTGAGGATTTAAACGACTTTCAAACAATTATGGTGACGTCAACGGCAATTAAAAGGTACTACGTGGGTTGAGCGGTTAGAGTAAGGATCGGAAGGAAGTTAAAAAAAAAGGCTAAGTGTTGGCTATGATATCACCGAGTGGCGGCTATAAACTCTTGTGCAGGAACATCATAGCCGAGCGGCGGCTATAAACCCTTGAGCAGTGAATATTACAACCGAGCGGTGACTCAAAACTCTAGAATACCCGGTCAAGAAGAAAGAGTTCCAGAGCACACTAATTGTCCAGTCAGTCGGACTTACAGTATCCCTCGACTAGACTAGAGGGAAAGGCTTGTGATGCGGTGATGAAGAGGGACCCACCCAAGATAAGTCAAAGCAAGGAAGACCAGCTGCCATGGAGGTCAAAGTTAAGGAAAGCAAAAGGATGTTGTCCATAGATCAAGCAAAGTCAGTCGTGCGGCCTAGTCATGGCCGAACGGGCGGCTTTGCCCGAACGGACGAGCCGGGCTACGCAAACAACATAAGGTTATAAGAGACAAACAGGCATTGCATCCCCCGGCCGCCGTCCCTACCGAGCAAGAGGTGTGTTCGTCCGGACGAGAGGCAGCCCTCCAATAATGGAAAAAATAAGTGAAGGGAGATTGTGCTGGTCAGCACGACCGATCAAAGGTGTCCCGACCGAGCGGACGCACATCAACCTACAGCTAGACCCACCCGTATATCTCCTTTTACTCTTTTGGAGGTTTGTGCCCATGAAAACAGAGCATATTCCGCAAGCAAATCGTACTTTGGAAGCTTTCAACCTGTCGCATCAGAGATATGCATACTCACTTAAAGAAAAGTGTCAATGGCACTTTTTGACTTGTCTTTTCAGAGAACGTTTAGGAAAACGTGTGCACGCTTTGAGATACGTACACAAACACTACAGTGGCACTATAAAAGAGGGTTCCCGTCTACCAGAAGAGGTATGCACAACTTCGTTATTTTGCACGCTTTAGCTACATCATTCTTACTATTCTCCCATATCGTCAAAACTAAATTGAGCGTCGGAGGGCCAACGGAACCTCTTCCCGGCCAACACTGACGCCTTTGTGTTGCAGGACCACGTGGAGTCTTCGCCCCGTCAACCATCAAGCCACATCCCCATGTTGCCATCTTCTCCCCTTTCGGATAGGAACAACCTATATAAGGTTACTTTACAAAAGAGTTACTTTACCAAAAGGGTTACTTCACCAAAATATTACTTTACCAAAAAGGTTACTTCGCCTAAATGTTACTTTTACAAATATTTTTGTACTCATGGAATGGGACAAAAAAATTTTGTCTATTAATCTTCCTTTTGATTAATGATGTATTAATCTCTATTTATATTCATTAATCTTAATGGGTTGGATTTAATATATTGTATTAACCATTAACCCAATAAACCAGTGAGTCTAACTCATTACTTAATAAGTCTAATCCGAATTCATTCGAGTCTAACTCAATGTATCTAATTCAGATTAGACTTAACCCTATAATTCATCTCCAAATTAATATATTCTTTGTGTAAATAATAATAGAAGCATGAGTAAATAACCACTTTGACTAGGATAATGCTCCATTCAAAGCATACCCGCTGAATCAAATCATTCAATTGCTTAGCATGTCATGCATGCTTTAACTTATACTTGTTTTTCACTTATGTCTGCTTTCACTTATATTTGTTGTCAATAGATCAACATCATTTACTAATTCTGAGCATCATTATAACGGCCTAAGTACCAGGTAACAAGTGCTTCAGAGCACTAATAACGGCCAATGTGCCAAATATATTCTCACTGCCTTTAGGCTGTTAGAGTGTATACTAAAAGTCTAGCTTTTGTATAAACATTTAAGAATCACATTGGTCAAATGTCTACATTTATGCGAAGTGTAGTTGTCCATTAAATTTATATTGAAGATAACATGGTGTAAGGAGACACACAAAAGTTCATGTTATCAGTTCCTTATAAATTATAAACAGTTGTTCACAACCAAGATGGAATGGGATAAATCATTGGAGTGGTTGTAGTGTAATTAGATATTAGTTTATCTTGACTAATAAATTACACTAGTACACTATGAGTGAGCAGGATCATTTGAGGTAGTATATTTTTATACTGACTATATAAAAGAACAATACCTCTGTTATTATGGAAGTGTGTACTCCTAATCATGATATAATAACAAGCACGTATACTTAATATTTATTTCTTTGATTTATCAAAGGGTGTGATTTAGCTCGTTAAATCAATAAGCCCGATAAGTTAGGAAATGATATTATTTATATGGTGTGTTGTTGATTATAGAATGAAATTGTGTCCTAGTAATCTAGGTTGATGATGTCCCCTTGAGGAGCTCATAAGAATTGTCATGTAAACTCTGCAGGTGGACCTAGTCCGGCATGACAATGAATTTGAGTGGTACTACTCTTGGAGCTAGATATTAATTAAGTGAGTTGTTAGTAACTCATTTAATTAATGGGCATTCGATATCTTAAACACAGGGAAACTAACACACTCATGATAAGAAGGAGCTCATATAGTAATATGGGATTGGTGCGGTAGTACAATAATAGCTCTTTAGTGGAATGAAATATTATTGATGAACTTGAGTTGGGTGTTCGGGGCGAACACGAGAAGCTCAAGCTCATCGGGAGACCAAAACTAATTCCTCCTCTCGGTCCCTATTGTAGCCTCTTATTTATAAAGTCTTATATCCACCAAACTCAACTTCTTACCCACCTTAAGGTGGCCGGCCAAGTCAAGCTTGGAGCCTAAGCTAGGACCGGCCAAACCAAGGTTAGATGGGTTCAAGTTGTGGGTGGCCCTAGCTTAGAGCCCAAGCAAGGGTGGCCAGCCACATTCACATTGAAAGATAGTTTTAAAATTATAAATCTTTCCTTTTATAGCTTTCTATAAAGGATTAAGAGAAAGGTTTTAATATCTTTCCTTATTTGTAGTTAAAAGGAAGATTTTAATTTTTTAATAAATTTTAAATCTTTCTTTATGTGGAAGCCATGGTTTTAAAAGAGAGTTTTAAAATTATAAATCTTTCCTTTTATAGCTTTTACAAAGGATTAAGAGAAAAGTTTGATATCTTTCCTTATTTGTAGTTTAAAGGAAGATTTTAATTTTTGATAAAACTTTCCTTTTTTAACCATCCACATGTTTTAAAAGAGAGATTTTAATTTATAAAACTTTTCTTTTATAACCAACCATGAAGGGATTTAAAGAAAGAAATTTTTTAATTAAAATTTCTTACCGGAAACAATTAAGAAAGTTTTAATTTTTTGTTTAAAACTTTCCTTGTTTGGAGAACAAGGTAGGGGTCGCCCATTAAAGGTTTATAAGGAAGTTTTAATTAAATTTTCCTTCTTAGACATTGACAAAGAATATAAGAAAGTTTTAATTATGTTTAAAACTTTCCTTATTTGCCAAGACCAAGGAATATAAAAGAGAGGGTAGAGGTGCCTCACCTCATAACAACACATCTATTATTTCTCTCCTCTCTTCCTTGGTGGTGGTCGACCCTCTTCTTCCCCTATTCTTCTTCCTTGGTGGCTGGCGGCATCTCATCTTTAGGAGTTGTTGGTGGTCAGATCTTGTTAGAGGAAGAAGGAGAGATAGGAGGCATTGTTTCTTAGCATCCCTTGGAGCTTGGTTGGTGGCCGAAGTTCTTCATCTCTAGGAGATTGTTGGTGGCCGAAACTTGGAAGGAAGAAGAAGGTTTTGGTGGAGTCTTGACTTGGTAGATCGTCGCCCACACGATGTCCGAGATCAGAAGAGAAATACAATAGAAGATCGTGAGGTCTATAAGCTACAAAAGATATAACTAGTTATTTAATTCCGCATCATAACTAGTTCATCTTTTGTATAGATCTTGAAAAATCAAACACAAGAGGCTATCAGTTTTTTAGTTATCATTTTTGTAATCGATTTTTCGTTTCGATTTCATGTTTCGATATTGTGCTTCTATTGAGGTCTTCGTAGTTAAACCTAGGTTACTTAAGAAGTTTAAATATCCGATTTCTTTGAAAGACTTTGTCTAGGCAGTGGCAGATGCTCCCATACCCAAGAAGGTCATGTGCCTTGCCACGTTTGACCTGGAAGCCGATCCTTGGAATGGATATTTAATCAACTTCTGTAATATGGTTTAACTTAAGAAGAACACATCGGTTAAATTTGGAGTAAGAATGTTAAGCATCGTTCCCATTCCAAATTTAACTTCTGAAGGATAAATTGGATTAATAATGTTAAGTTCTGTTTGCAATCCAAGTTGAACTTCAGTAGAGCACAAGGGTAGCTAGGAAAGTTCTATGCTTATATAAAATTTTTGTACAGGGGAACTAGAGCTATCTCCAAGTATAGCAACCAACATAGGCATCAATACTTTCGAGCATCATTATAACGACCTAAGTGTCAGATAATTAATACTTCTGAGCCACTAATAACGGCCAATATGTCAAATATATTCTCACTGCCTTTAGGCATCAAGATTACTACTTCCGAGCATCACTATAATGATCTAAGTACTAGTAACTAGTGCTTTTGAGCCACTAATAATAGCTAATATGCCAAATATATTCTCCTTGCCTCTAGACATTAATTTTACTACTTTTGAGAAATTTTGTGTGCACATCTCGTAAGTCGCATCTTGGTTATGTTTATCTTACAGATCTTTTTCAGTTATGCATCTTTACATTCTTATATATTTGAAGAATATTTATTCCATAAGACTCCTATAAAACTTATCGACCCATTCATATTCATCTTTAATTTATAAAGAGTATAACTTCACTAGCTAGTTTTAGTTAGACAATATAGGGATTTCTAAGACCATGGAAGGATTCAGATTAATTACACTACAAGCAAAGATGTCTTCTGTAAAAACACCTTTCAGATAGGGTATATAGATTAATATTGGTTGTAGTATGACAAAAGAGGATGTTAATCACAAAAATGATATTCTTCATAAACTCAATCAGACTTCATTCAACTTTTTTCATCAGTCTAACTTAAAGAAAAGACATCTGATGGTAACTGGATTTTTTCTCTCTTTTCTCATACACTCAATCAGACTTTATTTGAATTTACTCTTCGATCTGACTTAAAGGAGGGATATCTTATGGTAACTGGATTTATCCCGAAGGGTGTAAGGGATTTTCCTGAGTAATATAGTTGAATTTCCTTCTTGGAGGATGGATGAATATCGCTGAGCAATATCATTTGGAGTCCGCCGAGCAATATTATGAAGGACTACCAAGCAATATCATTTGGAGTCCGCCGAGAAATATTATGAAGGACTTTCAAGCAATATCATTTGGAGTCCACCGAGCAATATTATGGTGGAATGTCAGACAATATCATTTAGAGTCTGCCAAGTAATATTATGAAGGACTACCGGATAATATCATTAGGAGTCCGCCGAGCATTATTATGAAGGATTGCCAGGCAATATCATTTAGAATCAACAAAGCAACTTCATAAAGAGATTCGTTGAGCAATAACTCTACGTTTCATAGAGCAACTTCCAAAGAGAGGTGTCGAACAATAGTTCTGTGTTTGTAGAGTAACATCACAAGAGATGCGCCGAGCAATAATTCTACATTCCATAGATTACCCTCACAAAGTTTCACCTAGGAAAATCTTTGTGCTTCGCAGAGCAACCTCATGAAGGATCGCCGATCAATATTATGGGATTTTCCAAGCTGAAGAACCCTTTGGGCAATAACATAGGGGTCCACAGAGCAATACGGTTAAGCAAGTACTTCATCATCAAGCTTTCGACTCTTAACATGTGGCAATAGTTGAAAAGAGGAACGTTAGAGATAGTTCCCTTGATCCCTTCTTAAGTACGTGGCAATTGGTGAATGGTTGATAAACATTGGTTGTCAGAGATGGTTTTCTCAAAACCCCCTTAATCTTACATGACAGTCATGAATTGGACACTCCATAAAAAATCATCAGAATTACGTCTTCATTGACTTAGGCAAGAATAAGTGGGAAAGCGCAAAGAAGAGGAGATGTGGAGATTCCTTTTCTAATAACTATATAAATACCTCGAACAGTAACTCCTATATACAAGGGTCTTTTTCTTCTAACAACTCTTTCAAATCCTTCATCTTCTTTTACTATTTTCTTTCTTCTTCTTTTCCGATCAATCACTGATTTAAGCATCAGAGGGTCGTGCAGGAGGAGTTGGCCCGAGGAGTCAACCCGACTCTAACCTGTATTATCATTTCAGATCTAATTGTCCCCGCGATAGAGGAAAACTTATGGAAAATGAGGAGCCCGAACGGATAGAAAAAACGAAGTCATCAAATATTAAGAAAAATATTTTCATTACTTGACATGTGATTGTTGGGTCCATTGTCGAGAAGTTATTTGCTATCTCTTGCTTAAAAAGTTGATTGACAAACATAGAGCAAATGACACTCTTCATCATTGTTCTCCATTTTATCTTGAATAGCCTTTTTGAATCTGCACTCTTTTTCAACATGCCCAAACTTCTTGATGACATTGAGATTTGTCAAGATGCCAACAACTTGAAGTAGTATGACCTTCTTTTTTGCAAATCTTACAAGAAGGCTTAGAATCATCATATATTAAATCTTTTTTTTTTTGCTCTTGGAAACTTCCCTGGACTATCGACCATAGAATGTTATTTTATCACTCCTTTGATCAACTTTAAATTACTTCAATTTTGATATTTGAAATTTAACTTCGCGCGCGTCTAAATTAAAAAAAAATACTCTCATGCTGCTCATTACATGTCATCCTTCTTTGCTCATGAGACACTAAATATTCCATCAATTCTTCAATTATTGAAAGAGTATTTTTCTGGCAAGCTAGTAAGAATTTTTTTAATTGCCTTCTTTTTAACAACTTCTCTAAGAATTCTCATCTGAATGACTATTTCAATCGAAATACTTTTTAATAGATTAAAATTCCATCATTTTTAGTTTTTTAAACTCTTTGCGAATAATTTGAAGCTTGATAACTTTAGCTTTGCTTCGCCTTGAAACTAGTTCTAGAATATACCAAGCATTCTTTGCTGAAGTATCCCTTAGCATCTATCAATTGATCTGCTTCAAGCTTCTTAATATTTGCCATTGAAAGTTGATTTTGTTTTAAAGGTTCTACAAAACCATTAGCAACAATGCTACATCCTTCATGCAAAAGTAAAGTCTTCAATTTTACCTTCCAAAAACCACAGTTTGCTCTTCCAAATATTGGAATGGTTGAATAAAAATTTATAAGATTTTGTTGAAGTAGATGTCATCTTTGAACTCGTAGAAAGCTGGAACTCTAATCCCGCTTGGATACCAATTTCTTAGAGAAAAATATATTTTGTAGAAGAATAACAACAACAAAAACGTAGAAGTTTTTAATAAAGAACTTGAGTTGCGAGAGCAGGTCTATGTTTCTTGAATAGTTAAAAAGAGTGTTACAAGTGAAGTATATATAGACTATAGTAATTACATTACATTAATTAAATCATAAAAGCTATTAATTACAACACTATGGTAAATAGCATTTTTGACTTATGACACCAATCTTATTGAGAATTGTATCCAATCTTCCTGAATAATTTATGTTCTCGAGAGTTATCATTTTCTTTAGATTCTCAAATAGTGTTTTAATTCCAACATTCCTCGCCCGTGATCGTTGTCCCCGACATCACTACCTTCCTCCACTTTCCCAACATCGTCCTCTTCCACCGCCCACGCCCAGGGGCAAAGGCCTTGGGCCATGACCTCCTCGACTTCATCATCTCCTTATTGTCATCATCGTGCCATATCCTCCTCATCGCCATCTCAATGATTCTTGAGGTACTAGACAGAAAATCTTTCTTTAAGGAATTAATATTTTTTTAAAATAAATAATATTTTAAAAAATTAAATTTTTTTATAAAATATTTTTAAAGACATCTAATTTTATTAGTAAAATTTTAAAAAATAATTTATACCTTGCAAAAAAACTATTTTCGCAATTAAAAATATCGGCCAACTAGATAGTTATTAATACCTTTATCTTACGACAAAATTCATTTTTTATTAATAAAATTTAAAAAATAAAAAATCTTTATGCTAAACTTTCTAACATAATTTATTAAAAAATAATATGTCTATCTAATAAATATTTTTAATTAAATAAATAAAGTTACATCAATAAATGTTAAAAATACTAATTAATTTGGTGAGTAATAAATTATAATAATACTATTAATATACATTTTAATTATAATTTAAAAAAATTTTATCGATTAATTTTAGATTCGATAAAGACGAGTTTGGATGTAACAGTAAAATTATTATTGTATAAGGTAATACATTTGAATAGCAAATATAACTACTGTGTATAATATCCTTTCTCGGGATTCTATATTTAGGGTTGTAAATAAGTCGAGCCGAGCCGAGTTTTTAGATGTTCAAGTTTGTTTGATAAGGTAACCAAGCCGAGCCGAGCTTAAAATGAATCAAGCTTTTGAAATGAATGTTCAACTTAGCTTGATTTATTTTTTATGAGTTTGTTTGAAACTTGGCATGAGCTTCGTTCATTTAGATATTATCAAGCTCTCAATTCAAGCTTAAGCTTGGTTTGAGCTTGGTTCATTTAGATGTTATCAAGCTCTTAATTTAAGCTTGTTTGATTGTTTGAATTTTTTAGTTATTTGATTGGTTATTGAGCTTGATAATTTAAATTTATTTTATTTATTTTATTTTATTTTATTGTTTATTTAGTATATTGAAAAGAGTTTTATTAATGAATACGAACGTTAACAAGCTGAACACATGTGTTCAAGCTTATTTGTTTAACTTAACGAACTATTCAAACTTGTTTGTTTAATTAATCTTATGTATATTGAACGAACATAAACAAACACTTACCAAGTCAAACACCAAACTTGTTCATGAATACTTGGTTCATTTACAGCTCTATCTATATTATAGTTATCTTTTTATCAATTCTAATTTTGATAAATTATCAATTAAATTTATTTAGTCGAAAAATTTAGTTGCTAAACATATAATGATATAAAATGATAATGAAGGAAAGACAAAAGGAGAACAAAAAAAAATAAAATTTAGAGATAAATAATAGTCCAATATTAAATATAATTTGACTTTCTAAAAATATTTTTATAAAAACATATCAAATATAAACAATAAATATTTTTAATTTACTAATAGAACTTAATTTTAGTTAGGAAATTAAACTTTTATTAATAAAAAATTAAAAATTCTGAATCAAATTTTAATACACATACAAATAAATTAACAACCGAATCTAACTTAAAATAAAATAAAAATAAATTATTAATAAAATTAAGGGGTGTAATCGAGTCGAGCCAAGCCGAACTCTTGGATATTTAAGTTTAGCTTGTTTATAATCGAGTCGAGATCGAGCTTTATTTAACGAATATATTCCTGGCTCACGAGTTTATTCGAGTTTTTATCGAGCCTAAACGAACTTAATAAATATAAATTATAAATTTAAATATTCATTTAAAATTAAATTATATATTTTTAAAAAATTATAATATTCTGGTTAAAATTTATAATTTTATTCTAATAAATAAATTTAATATATTTATCTATGTTTTCCATAAGTAGAGTCTAAAATCTATAAATTTAATATCAAAATTATTATTTTTTTATTTAAAAATTGATTCATGAGCTTAACGAACATGTTCACGAGCTAACGAGCCGAATATTATGAAACTTGAGTTTGATTTGTTTATCTTAACGAGCCTCATTAAACGAGCTCAAACGAGCTTTTATCGAATTGAGCTTCGAATAGCTCACGAGCGACTTGACTCATTTACACCCCTAATAAAATCTAAATTTAATGAGTAAAAAATTAAAAGTACCATATTTAACTTTAATTTATAAAAGATTAATGAAATCAAAAAATTAAAAATTATTAACCAAATCTAATTTGATTAGTAAAAAATTAAAATTACTAAAAATAAATCTTGATTAAATTTATTTAAATCATAATTATATATTAGTATCAAACTCATATAAAGGCATAGACGGTTAGTGGCCTATGCCTTAGCCAGTCTTGCTTCACCCTCTTTGTCATCACTGACAACGTCATCCAGACCTCGTCCTCCACTTCGTCTTCATCGACGTCATAAACCTGGTTTACCATTTTTACCTCCTCCCGCTTTTGCCTCTTCTCCCCCACCTCCCTCTCCTTCGTCAGCACCCGCGCTCCAACCTTCCTCTCCCAGTTCTATCCCTAAATTTCTCTGTCCCCAAATTTTCTACTGTTCGGATGGATCAGATTACATCTCAAGACATCATGACATCCTTAAGATGTGTATAATATCCTCGTGATGTGCAAGACATCCTTAAAATATAATCTAATCCGTCCGATTGATAAAAAAAAAATACGAGGATAAAAAAATTTGAAGACAGATGAGCCGAACTCTTCCTCCCTCAACTCCTGGCAAAATAAAAAAAATCAACAAAAACTGAAAAATGGGTTTCCCAGATAACACCTGCAACGGGCAGAAGGAAGATCCTGACCGTTCTCTCGTGGGACTTGACCACGTGGGTATTGATCCGGCCGATGATGGCGTCACCAACCAACTGGAAGAGGTGGCATGACAGGGCGGACATATCCTTTTCGATACATACCATTTTTTCCATTGTACATTTGTCTAAAACAGAGAAATCTCGACGACAAAGGTCAATTTTTCTCTGGCAAAAACAGACTTGATTAATTCCGTTAAACCATTATATCAGCGAAGTTTACAGAATATTGAATGGGAAAACAAGAGCAAATGTTTTTATTGTGCAACAAGTCCTATCAATATGTGAAACATAACATTCTGTTGTAGTCTGGCCAAGGGACCATGAACCTGCCTCTATTATCCTCCCCCGCCGGCGGTATTTGCTAAGCCTCTGCAAAAACAACAATGTTAGTTCATCAACAGAATGCAATCTTCTCGTTGGGGAAAAAAAAAATAGAGGGAGACAGGAGGCAAAATTCATTTAAAGGCAATGTTGGACATGTTGCAATTATTAGTGTGCTGCTGACAATATTCAACAGCAAAGTTTGTTGAATATACAAGTTCTAGAATGATGTTATAAGGATGGAAAAGTCATGGACCTGGCAATGAAATATCGATCATGAAGAAGAGAGTTGTAGCATTTAATTAAAAAATCAACTGCTAGATGATGGAGAGCTTTATTTACTTGCTTTTACTACTTAGAGGATCAACTGAAGTTCACTAATGAAAAAATAAAAATTAAAAATTAAAAAGTGAGAAAGTTACGACGAGCAAACCATGAGTCCGAACTATTTAGGGTCGTTAAACTCTATGTAAAAAGACATACAAGTAATATTGAGATAAGTTGAATCAGTTTTAAATTACTTTGGTAAGATTTATTGAGCACTTTGCCTCTCAAACTTTCAACTATAATTCATTCGACTTGTCTAACTAATAATTATAGAATTCGTTGATTGTTATAAAACATATTTATTATCATCTTTTAACTTAAATGCCTCTCTCATTTTATGATCTATTAGAACTGCATCTAAATGCTTTCCAATAACATTATTTTTTGTAGGTGTTATTTGTTTTACTTTTCCAACACTCTTAAGTCCATATAGTATGCCCTAATTATTATATTATAGCAATACAATTTTCCTTTTATCATGAAAGAAATCTATGGATATCACAAGATTTCAAATACTCACCTCCATTTTACAAGTTCTCTACCTATTAATCAGTAAAAAATCCAAAAAGGTTGAATGACGGATCTTGGTCTAATAGACTCTTCCAAACTTCAATAGTAATTTCTATGTGATCCACATTTTTTACCAACCTTTGTTTCAAGTTAACCCCGTTTGATTAAATGTTATAAAAATCAATAATTCCTAAATTTATAGTACCTTGTAGTTTCTAAACAATAATTTTCAGGAAAGTGCTCATCAAATAATTGCAAAAAAAAAACTACTGTTCCTAAATATTATTAATTTACTTTATTATCAACAAGAATCCTTTGATCTTCACGTTTTAAAATATTTAATATTACCTAAATCTCCATGTTCACTTTCCTAAGTTCAACATCCAGTTATGCATCAAAAGCCCAAGAAATGGAAGTGGATCTACAATAAGAGTTTCCATGACGTCCTTAAACCATTGGGAGAACAGAAGCATTTAAATTTGCATTTAACCATGGAAGACCTTGTTTATATATGAATGCATTGTGTTCTCCTAAACAAAATCCAACTAGGGTACAAACAGAAGACACTGCAACAGACAAAAAAACAATTTAGCATTTTAGTAATATTAATATAAGGAGCCTCATAAGGATTTTTGGAACGATCACCTATTATCTGGAAAAAGTAGAAGTATATAACTCATAAACAAAAATAATAATAAATATTATTATTAGTGAATATGAGTTGGACGCATACTAGATTCATATATAAAAGTAATATAAAACATATTTGATCAGTTTACTTGCTACAGAACCACAAACAACCGACTTTTAGTCCAAAGTCTTTAAATGAATGACCAACAAATAATAATTTCACATCTTTTCTCTCCACAAAACATATAAGAGAAAATTACAAGGTAACGTCTGTCATTACGCTTTCAACTGTGTACTTGTATTTATCTCTCTCCATATCCGTGGGACCGGCTCTAGGGGGCCGCTGATGTGGTGATTCCACATTTTTGGAGAAAATTACAAGGCATCAAATTAATTAATATTTTCTATAAGCAGAGTTTGCTGGATTTTTATAGAAGAGAACATTCTGATAAGCTGAATGAATCTTAGCTTCGTCTAAATAAAGTTCAAAGTTTTAAAATGCATAGGAGCTCCACTAGAGCTGCAGCATTCCTTTCTCTCTAATCCTGTCCATTGCATGAGTTACACCATAAGCATATTGCTTAAAATTTTGGGAAAAACAATTAGTCATGGAAGTGTTTTAACAAATCAACAGCTAGTATCATCTACATCCATATTGGAGTCTTATCAAAATTAACGACATCAATACTGAACTTGAAGAAGACTAAAACATGCAACCATTTGAGGACAATAAATCTTATCAGGAGCCTTGTTCCAGAAATTATCAACAGCGTCGCTTGAGGCAAAAGAGGAAGATACTTTGAAAACTATAGAGAGAGAAAAGTACTTCAAAAATTATCGACTTGCCTTAATGATACTTCAATATGAGATAGACAGGAGACGATGATGAGGTGCTGCTTCAAAAAGTGATTTCAAATTTGCAAATCTTTACCCTCTATTTTAAACTAATCCACTTTTTTTCAGAAAATTTAATATTTGTCTCCTTTTCTTTTTTAAAATTCTTTTTTGCTGGACGTTTCCTTATTTTCCATGTTCTATTATTCACTGTTTTTTTATTTTCTCATTTGCCACTTGTTAAAATCACCACCCTTTATTTCTTTCATTTACTGCTGAAGTTTTTTTTTTTTCTGATTTAGCCTCACTAAATCTATTATCCAGCCTGGGATTTGCACCCACCTAGTTGAGGGCAATTAACACGTCTGCCAAAGGCCATGGCATGTAGGGATCTGATTGCAAAAAACAAGCAAATACGTAATGAAAAAACAGAGATCCATTTGAATACAATATACATACATGTTTTCTTCTTTTCTACTCTATCAAGATAGAATAGTTACTTTTGTTGTGTAAACACAAACTCCTAACAACAACTTTGTCCTTGATAGATCTCAGCGCAATCAGAACGTCCGTGCCTCTACGGTATCTATATGAACACGTTTCCCCATTCATCATACGAACTCAGATTCGGAGAAGAACAACCTTCGTCATGCTAGCGACAACCCATGGTTGTTTCTTTGGCCAAGAGAAGAGGACGAAGAAGCAAAAAACTAAATGGATGATCATCATTCAAAATGTTACTTCACCTATGATGCGGTGATGAAGAAGGGTCCCACCCAAGATAGGTCAAAGCAAGGAAGACCGACTGACGTAGAGGTCAAAATCAAGGAATGGAAAGGCAAAGTCAGCCGTTCAACCTAGTCATGGCCAGACGAGCGGCTTTGCCCGAACGAACAAGCCGGGCTAAGCGAACAACATAAGGTTATAAGAGACAAACAGGCAATGCATCCCCCGACCGCCGTCCCTACCGAGCGAGAAGCGTGCCCGTCCGAACAAGAGGCAGCCCTCCGATAATGGAAAAGATAAGTGAAAGGAGATTGTGTTGGTCAGCATGACCGAGCGGAGGTGTCCTGGCCGAGTGGACGCCAATCGACCAATAGTGGGATCCATCCATGTATCTCCTCGTACTCTTATGGAGGTTTGTGCCACGGAGCATGTTCCACAAGCAAATCGTACTTTGAAAGCTTCCAGCCTGTCGCATCAAAGATATGCATGCTCACTTAAGGAAAGATGTTAGGGTCACTTTTTTACTTGTCTTTTTAGAGGACGTTTGGAAAAATGTATGCACGCTTTAAGATGCGTGTACAAACACTACAGTGACACTATAAAAAGAGATTCTCATCTACAGGAAGAGGTATGCGCAACTTTGTTATTTCGCACGCTTTAGCTACAACATTCTTACTATTCCCCCACATCACCAAAAACTGACTTGAGCGTTGGAGAACCTACGCCGGGAATCCGTTACCGGCCCGACACTACGCTTTTGTGTTGCAGGACCACGTGGAGTCTTCACCCCGTCAACCGTCGAGCCACATCCCCAGCTTGTTATCTTCTCCTCTTTCGGACATGAACATAATTGGTGTCGTCTGTGGAAAGTTCACCTGCATCTGAAACGAAAAGATGAAAGACGTCGGACGACTCACTATTGTTAACGAAGAAGATCTAGAGATGTTGATACAAGCGCGAGCGGCAAAGATGATGGAGCAGCAGTAGACAGCAGCTGATTACCAAGCAAACGACCCTGCAGTTTCAATGACGGGTCAGCAAGTTGATCCAAGAGACCTAGAAGAAAACCCCGCCGTTTGCAAGCCAAACAACAAGTCGATCGACGCCTTCAAAGAAACGCCGAACGCACCAATCCCCTACCACCGTGCATTATTCCGCACACCGTCAGAAGAGTAGGCCGAGCGAAAAAACTACAAAGTTCTTCTTTAGAGGGCGTGCCCATCCAGGACGGGTGGAAAGGAAAAACACCCCGGCTCGATGACTCACCCGAGTAGATAAATAGGCAATTCTCCCAAGAGATCTTGGATGACCAACTGCCACGACACTATAGGCCATTGACGATCAGAGAAGACACAGGAGCAACCGACTCAGAGGATCACCTGATCAAATTCGACAATATGACCATACTCCACTAATTTACCAATAGAGTCAAATGTCGAGTATTCCTCACCACGCTCTCCGAATCAGCGCAGAAGTGGTTCAGGCGGCTGTCGATCGAATAGATTTCCGAACGACGTTCCTCCAACACTTTACAAGCAGTCGCCGCTATCAAAAGATAAATGTCAACCTGTTCGCGGTTAAACAAAGGCCTAAAGAAGTAGTGCGGGCCTATATTAAAAAAAATTAATCAAGTGGCAATGGAAATCCCATCAGTCACTCCGGAAATCTTAGTGATTTCTTTCTCCCAAGGACTTGTAGACGGTGAGTTTTTTTTGCTCACTCGTCCGGAAGCCCCCAAGAGATTTCGATCATCTGCTCGAGCGGGTCACATAATACATCAACGTAGAGAAGGCCCAGGTGGCTCGGAAGGAGGTGATCCCCGAGTCGACTGTTACTTCGGAGCGCCGCACAGCCTATACACACCAACCACTGAAAGGGCCCCGAGCGGGAGCCGTGCCACAACACCAAGAGTCTCGGACCCATACGGTTCGGCGACATATAGAGGCCGAGCGGACGAAGTTTGATGAGCCCAGACCGTGGATACCGCTCTTCTGTTCCTATCATCGGTCACCAACACAACACCAAAGACTACTATCAACTCAAACCAAAGTCACGCCGACGGGCACCTGTAAAATTTTGTCGTCGATCCCCGACGCCCGATGGGCGCTATCACAGTCGATCAGGGGGACAGCATGAGGAAGATAGGCCAGGAGCTAAGCAATACCGACAACAGGCCCCGCGAAGAGAGTATGAAAGGCCCACATGGGCATCTGCGAAGCAGTCACACCCGTCAGCCCAAGAAGAGAACCGAAGCAATACCGGTCGGGGAGACATCAGTATAATCACGGAAGGCCCAACTGATTGTGATTCCAACAGGACTCGGAAGTCATACGGTCGGGTGCAGCAAGAAGAAAGCAGAGGGGTCGGAGATCAATTTTGGCCCTCAGGACTTAGAGGGAGTGAGGTCCCTCATGATGATGCCGTGATCATCAAGGCAACAATTGCTAATTATAATATCCAGCGTACTTTCGTGGATACAAGAAGTTCGGTGAACAACAAATATATGAAAGTGTTCAAGCAGCTTCAGATCGAGCAGAATGAGCTCCAGCTCATGACAACGCCCTTATACGAGTTCACGAACAATGAAATGTTACCGATTGGCCAGGCTTGACTGGCCATCTCTCTCTGGGAGGAGCCGCTCCGACAAACGAGGACAACGAACTTCATTATAGTGGACGCCCCATCCGCCTACTATGTCATACTAGTTCAACCGGCGTTGAATGAGTTCCGAGCGGTCGTGTCAACGTTCTGCCAGAATATCAAGTTTCCCGTGGATAGCTTGGTCAACGAAATTAAGGGCGACCAGCTAGCAGCTCGGTGGTGCTATGTCGAAATGGTCAAAATTGAGCCACGGGTCGCGTGGAAAGCTCAACGGCTAGAGCTAAATGCAATTTTGGAAGAGCCTCCTGTGCTGGTTTATGACAAGAAAGAAGAAGTCCAAGTGCATCCCAACCAGTCGGAAGCCACGACTTTCATCGCAGTCGACCTGAGTGCAGAAAAGAAGGCGGAGCTGGTTGCCTGCTTGAGGCAAAACCACAATGTGTTTGCATGGGCGACTCACCAACTCCCAGAAATCTCACCGAGCGTAACACAGCATGAGTTGCACATCCGACCGGACGCAAGGGCGGTGAAGTAAAAAAAAAAAACTTCAGTGCAGAGCAGAATCAAATCATCCAAGCGGAAGTAGATAAGTTACTTGAAGTCAAAGTTCAGTTCCCGAACTAGCTCACCAATGTTGTGTTAATCTCCAAGTCAGGTAACAAATGGTGGGTTGCATCGACTTCCGCGATCTAAACAAGGCTTGCCCGAAGGACTACTACTCGCTGTCGCGTATCGATCAAATAGTGGATTCCACGGTCGACTGTGAGCTGATTTGCATGTTAGATGTATACCAAGGCTACCACCAGGTCTTGCTCGCCAAGGAGGATCAAGAGAAGGTCATCTTTATCACGGCGGACGAACCTTCTGTTACAATGTCATGCCGTTTAGATTGAAGAACGTCGGAGCCACATATCAGAGGTTGATGAACAAAGTGTTCCGCCGCCAGATTGTAGCAGAAGATATACATAGATGACATTTTGATAAAATCCCTCCAAGTTGTTGACCTTTGTGCAGACATAGATGAGACCTGCCGAACGCTAAGGAAGTTATAGAGTTAAGCTCAACCCGAGCAAGTGTTTGTTCGGGGAAAAAGTGGGCGCTTCCTCGATTACATTGTCACTGAGCGGGGGATCAAAGTAAATCCAAGCAAAGTGAAGGTGCTCCAAGACATGCCCCCTTCACGCAACCTGAAGGAAGCTCAGCAGCTGACGGAAGGATTACCGCCTTGTCAAGGTCTATATCTAAGTCATCCGATCAAAGCCACCCCTTCTTCAAGGTTTTACGTCGAGCTACGAAGTTTCAATGGGACACCGAGTGCAACAAGGCACTGGAAGAGCTCAAAAGTTATTTAACTTCTTTACTCGTATTGGCAAAGCTCATCGCTGGCGAGATGTACGTCCACAGAGCGAGCGGGCGGCTCAGCATTGGTGCGACAGAACAACGTTGAACAACAGTCGATGTACTTTTTGAGCCACATATTAAAAGATGTTGAATGCCGCTACACCTGTCTCAAGAAGTTGGCATACAGGTTGGTTCTCACCGTTTGAAGATTACGCCCATACTTTTTATCGCATCCAATAATTGTGTGTTAACTAACAGCACTCTAGGAAGAGTTCTCAATCCTGAAGCATCCAGACGGCTAATCAAGTAGACCACGGAGCTGAGCGAGTACCAACCCAGATCAGCGATCAAGGCGCAAGCCTTAGCCAATTTTGTGATTGCGGTACAAAACGCCGATCCGGAGGCAACTTAGAGGATATACGTGGACGGGTTATCTACCCAACAAGGTAGCGGAGTGGAGATACTTTTAATATCCCTATGCGAAGACAAAATGCAGCTGTCCGTTCGGCTAGACTACTGAGCTACAAACAACGAGGCGGAGTATGAGGCACTAATCGCCGGTCTGCAAGCAGCGAGACATGTGGGAGCCACACGAGTCCTTATCCACTCGGACTCTCAACTGGCAGCACAGCAGCTGTCAAGAACTTTTAAGATAAACAATGCCAAACTAAGGCTATATGCTGAGGCGATCGAAAAATTAAAGGATGGATTTCAAGAAGTGATTATCCAGAAAATTCCCTGAGCGGAGAATCAATATGCATACAAACTGGCTAAATTAGCAAGTTCTTTAACCCCAATGGTGTTGGATAAACCTATCGAGCAGATAATTTGGTAGCTCACATTAAGAGGCTAACTAAAGGGAGACTTCAAGCGATTGGCGAACTCCTTTGATTGAGTTTCTCCGATCAGGCAACGTACCGGCTGATAAAGAGTAAGCTCGGTTAATAAAAAAAAGAGTCGGACGGTTTACGTTAGTTGGAGACCATTTATATAAAAGGCCTTTCTCAAGACCCTGCTGAAGTGCATCGGAGCATAGGGCATTCAATACATCCTGCAAGAAGTTCACCAAAGCTCTTGTGGCAGTCATCCAAGTGGTCGTTCATTGGCAAGAAAAATCTTGTTGGCGGGCTATTTCTGGCCTACTCTACAAGTCAATGTCGCTCGAACGGTAGCAACCTGAACATACCGCACAGACATACAGAAGAATTGAAGGCATCTATTGTTTCTTGCCCGTTCGACCAGTGAGGTATGGACTTTATGGGACCCTTCCCATTGGCAACCGAACAGAGGAAATTTCTTGTGACTGTGGACTACTCCAAATGGGTGTTGGTCAAGTCGCTCGCCAAGATAACCAAACATATGATTATCAAGTGGCAGAAAATTATATGTCAGTTCGGCGCCCCTCACAAACTTATCTCCGACAATGAAAGGTAATTTCAAGGGTGGAAGCTCAGAGAGTGGTATGCAGGTTATGGTATTACGCAAGTCTTCACGTCAGTAGCTTACCCCTAAAGCAATGGTCAAACGGAAGTTACCAACAGAGAAATCCTCAAAGGGCTCCGAACTCAGCTCGACTATGTTAGGGGAAGCTAGGTAGATGAACTGTTGAGGGTGTTGTGGGCCTACCGCACCACGCCCAGGAAAGCTATCGGCATAACATCATTCCACTTAGTATATGGAGGAGAGGCGGAAGTGCCGATCGAGATAGGGATTGAGTCCGATCGGATGCAGCTTTATGACGAGGAGAACCCCGAACCGTGTCCCATGGAGTTACACTTTATAGAGAAAATCAGGGACAAAGCAACCCTGTGACTGATGAAATACCAACAGAGAATAAAGCAAAACTACAACAGGAGGGTGATTCCCGGATCCTTCCAGGTCGACGACTTGGTCTGGAAAAGAATCAAGCCGGTCAGTGACGTCACTAAGCTGGAGGCCCCGTAAGGAGGATCGTAAAAAGTAATCCAAAGCTCAATTCGGGATCCTATTATCTACAAGATGAAAACAAAAGGAACCTGGAGCGGTCTTGGAGTGCAAATCATCTGCAACCCTACCGAGCCAAGTAGTAAGTTTGAGATTGAATTCTTGTAAACTGTAAAAACATTTGTTCTATGAATGCAGGAAAGTTTAAACGAAAATTCGCTAGGTGCCCCAGACTCATGAACCGTTCGGCAGTGTTATAAGCGAGCAAAACCCCTTACCAAAGTGTCAAAAACTCACGAGCCGTTCGACTGTGTTATAAACGAGCAAAGCCCTCGCACTAAAAATGTCAAAGACTCACATGTCGTTTGGCCGTGTTATAAGAGAGCAAAACCCTCGCGCTAAAAGTGTCAAAGACCGACGAACCGTTCGATCGTGTTATTAGCGAGCAAAGCCCTTGCGCTAAAGTGTCAAAGACTCACGTATCATTCGATCGTGTTATTAGCAAGCAAAGTCCTCGCGCTAAAGTGTCAAAGACTCATGTGTCGTTCGGTTGTATTATAAGCGAGCAAAGTCCTCGCGCTAAAAGTGTCAAAGACTCACGTGCTATTCGGTCATGTTATAAGCGAGTAAAGCCCTCGCACTAAAAGTGTCAAAGACTCACGTGTTGTTCGGCGTGTTATAAGCGAGCGAAGGCCACACGTTAAAGTGTCAAACATTCACGTGTTATTTGGCTATATTATAAGCGAGTGAAGCCCTCGCACTAAAATGTCAAAGACTCACGTGGCGTTCGGTCGTGTTATAAGTGAGCAAAGCCCTCGTGCCTAAGTGTCAAAGACCCACTCGCCGATCGGCTTTGATATAAACGAGCTAGGCATTCCCACTAAGTGCTCAAGGGGCACGAGCTGCTCGGCCAAGTTGCAATTTCATTTGGCATACTACACGGACAAATATAAAAAACCAAGTATACTACGCTAAGGATAAATTAAGGGATCGCAATGCTCCATAACAACAAACTTAAAAGTGTCGAACGAGAGTGCCTGGATTCATACTTTGAAAGTTTTTTACAAAGTGCACTTGGCGAGTACAAAAAAATGCTGATAAACTTATAAAAGAAACTAATCGAGGTAGTCGAGCACATTGTCGGTGAGCGAATATGAGATCTTCTCCCTTTTTATAATTTTGCTCGATAGATCAGGAGAGAGGTAGCGGTCGTCCTTTAATTGTTGAAGGGTCCCTTCGATACCGTAGTTAAAAAGGTGGAGAGTCCGGTCCGTGAACATTTCGTTGAATTCAGGGGAACGAAAGTACTTCACCCTTCCTATTGATCGGGTTCCTCCCCCTTGAACTTGTCAAATGCAGCTTTTGACACCTCTAACTCAACCTTCAACGCAGCCAGCTCGCCAGCTTGCTTGTCTATTGTTTGTTTATGCTCCCTGAGCTGGAGCTCACTCGTTGCCTGCTCCATCGTTCGACTAACCTGCTCGGCCGCTAGTGACGCTTCTGCCTCTTCGAGTTTCTTTGCCAAAACCCAAGCCTCCTTGTTCTTGGCCTCTAGATCTTCGATGGCTTGGAGTTTCCTGGCATTGGTAGAATTTATCTTGGACTCGAAGTGGTGAGCCTGCTTGGTCAACCGATCAAGCTGAGGGTCTGATCATAATTCTTGTTCTTCTCCACGGCGCCCGCTTGGACCCCAGAAGCTGCACAGAGCTCATGTCTAAGTCTTTTTTTAGCTGGGTTAGCTCTGCGGTCAGCTGCTCGACTCGAGCCCGAAAGGTCTCCGGCTGCTCAATGATAACTAGCATTTTTATTTGTTATTTTTGCTCTTAGATTTAGCATTTTTACCTTCTTGCATGCTTAATTTGGTGTTTATACTGTGTTGTGAGTAGAAACTTATTTTGGACTTAATTGTAAATTTTCTATAAATTATTAAATTGTGGAATTTAATCTCATATTTTTATGTGGTTTTGTAGGAAATTCAAAGAGCCATGAATTATGATCGGATCGGATCGAATTTGGTTTGATTTGGATGTCAAATGGGGGAGATCAAGTAAAATCAATGCGAACCGTTGATCTAGATCTAGAGAGATCTTATTCTTTCATTCAAATTTAAGCATCCTACCCTTGATCCAGATCTAAAATGATATAAACCATTGGATCCAAGCAAGAAGGCAACTTAATCCGAACCACTCATCTCTTCATCAACGAGATCAAATGGCCAGATCTTCATCATCTTCATCATCAAAATGGACAGCTTAGATCAAAGGAGGAAAACTCTTCATTTCCTTTTATTCACGATGAGGAACAGTATTCCAATTCGGCTAGGGCTCATTTCCTGTTCACGATTTCTTCTCCACACACCCAATGCCCCCTTTCGATTTCTCCCGATTGAAGACAAAGAAGACGGCAGCGACATTCCGACGGATTTATAGCGACGACGACCCTAGGGCAGTGCCAGGGGTGGTCCTCCGGCGGTGTTCTTCATTCCCCTCATATACCAGTCGGGTTCCCTGCCGAACACGAAGAAGATGGCAGTGAGTGAAGAAGGCAGCAATTCCAATTACCAGCAGCTCTTTTTCCACCACTAATCGGAGGCATTCCTCCGATCCAATGAATCTTCTTCGCATTAGTGATCAACGAAGGCGTTCCTCCAGTGTCACCAGACTATATTTCCGACCCAGCGGATTCCCTTTTAGAGGCATTCCTCATAGGGATATCATGCTTCCATCATCGATGCTTGCATCTTCGACGAGTAATGTCTGCTATCCACCGTATTCAGAGGATTTCCGAATGACAACGGTCTTCTTCCTCGGTGGATCTGTTAGTGATAGACAGATCACTTCTCGTGGTTGATTGTGGAGAATTGAATTGGTTAAGTAGATTTTATTTGTTGTTCATGTTTGGTTTTGTAGTTAAGTTCTTATTCTTGTTTGATTGTTATTTTGTTAATTTCATTAATGCATAGTTAGATTTTGTTAATTGTTTTTCATAATTGTTTATTTTCATTACAGTTGTTTAGTTATACATCTTGCAATTCCATTCATGTTCGTTTATCATGCCTATTAATGTTGATGCTTATGTCATATAGTGACAATGCAGTGTAGGTTCCACGTTGATAGTTAGATAAGATTGTTGTTTATTTTCATTTATGTTTGTTTGTTATCCTTGTTTATGGTGTTATCTATAGTATAGAGTGACACTGCGCTATGGGTTCATCTTTGTTGGTAAGTTAGGATTTCCTTTATTGCATTAGGTTTAGAAACCTCAAAACATAATAAACCCCCTGATTCGATCTTGTCTTAAAACAGACGTCCTGCCATTAGTTCCACGTGAGGGACGATCCGGTCCTCTACTATACTACCTTAGTGTAGGTTAAGGGATTCGGTTGAGTATAAATTGTTAATTTAATGTGAGCAAATGGTAGTCGCTTTAATCTCACATCACTCGGTCGGCGCTCGAAGCTGCTAGTTCTCGAGTTCGAGGAAGGTCAGCCGCTGGCATATAGCTAGACTCTCCACCCAAAACTGCAAACCGAATAAAGTTAGTCAGCGCCGATCAAGAAAAGTAAAGAAAAGCCTTCGCTAAAATTACCCTAGTTGATTTTTGAGTGAAACCATCCGCAAGCTCCCCAGACGAGATGGTCACCTCGTGGGTGCTAACTGTCAAGTTGACCATATTGACTAAGCTTGAGTTAGCTCAAACTTGAGTTTTAATATTTGGGTTTCGATGTTTGACAATACATGAAGATTACAGATGTAATCGTCAGATTGGGGAGATTGTTGATACAATTCCCCTCTGGTGAAGGGATGACCAATTTGATGTAAAGAAGAGTCAAGTAAATCAAGGTTAACCAAATATTTGACTGGGGAAATCCTAACTGAAGGTTAGGCAAGGGAAAATCCTGATGAGTGAAGTCAGGTGACAGTCCTAGTGAGTGAAGCTAGGCAGTTGGAAAATCTTGATGAGTGAAGCCAGGTGAAAGGCCTAATGAGTGAATCTAGGCAAGTGAAAGACATAGTGAGTGAAACTAGGCAGTTGGGAAAATCCTGATAAGTGAAGCCAAGTGAAAACCCTAGTGAGTGAAGGTAGATGAAAATCCTGGTGAGTGAAACCAGGTAGATAAAAAGTCCTGGTGAGTGAAACCAGGCAGATAAAAAGTCCTGGTGAGTGAAACTAGGCAGATAGAAAGACATGGTGAGTGAAGCCAGACAAGTGGAGATCCAGGTGGATCAAGGTTGATCGGACACCCGGTGTTGAGAAGCCCAAGTAGGTCAAAGGATTGGCTGGATACTTGGCATGAGGAAATCTAGATGGGTCAAGGGTGACTGGACATCTGGTGGAAGTCTAAGTGGATCATGGAGGACTAGACACTTGACACGAGATGGTAAGTCCAAGTGGATCAAGGTTGACCGGACACTCAGAACAAGGAGAAAAGTCCAAGTGGATCAAACGATTGACCGAACACTTAGTGAAGAAGTCCCAGCAGGTCAAGGTTAACCAAATGCTAGGCAGAAGGAGTCCCAACAAGTCACAATTGACCGGATGTTGGGTTTGGGAACCTTGGACTTGAGTTTAGGCAGGTCAAGGATGGGGTAATCGATCGGCTAATCGATTGACCCAAGCCCAATTGATCAACCAATGGATTAGGAGAGTGCTACGACAAGCAGCAGCACAATCGATTGGGAGCAGTGTCGCGAGCACAGAGAGTTGCTCAATCGATCAGCCGATCGATCGGCACTGTCAATCGATCGGCCGATCGATTGGCAGCTGGTTTTCTCGTGCGATTGCGAGAAAACCTGAATCGATCGGTCGATCGATTCAGGCAGCTTCCAGCGAGCACAAAGGCACTCTGAATCGATCAACTGATCGATTCAAGCCTCCCCAATCGATTGGTCGATCGATTGGGCTGTGACTGTTGTGCGGGATTAAAGCCGATAGCTAGCGATCTCTTCGGCAGTTCTTCACGAGCTTCTTCCTGATCTTCACACAAGCTTCTCTACAACTCTCCGCCAATTCTTGAAGCTTCTTGGAGTAAAGTGTTGCTGCACTTCCAAGGTTAAGAGGCGTTCCACAAGGAGAAGAAGCTAGGGTTTCGATTTCATGTTGTAAATCTTGTAAGATTTTATTTGTATCTGCTTCCCTCTTCTTTCTTCTTGTATTGAGAGTTTGTATAGGGCTTCTCCGCCTTCGGTAGTTACCATAAATGAGTGTTTTCATAGTGGATGAGCGGGTCGTGTGTGGATCCTTGGATTAGTCATCTATTATTGAGGTGGATACCAAGTAAATCCTAGTGGTAGCATTATGAGTCTCGTTTCGAGTCTTTCCACAGCATATCAATAACAACGAAGCAAGCCAACGAAGCGCGACGAGCTATTCACCCCTCCCCCCTCCTCTAGCTACAAATCGACCCTAACACTAACGGACGCCTCGCGGATCCTAGCATTCGCCCAGACCTGAGCTAGATGACCTTGTATTGCAATTTGATGCTCGGGAAGCGCAACTCAGCGTCATTTAAAAGGCGTCAGTCGATCGACAGGCAAAGGATTACCTTGACATGCCTACGGCCGCTCGGATCAGAAGGCTCTGAGGTGATCGGTCCCTTGGATTTGGGCATTGAGGAAGAGAGAATGATGGAAAGGGAGGCCTCAGCGCTGACCGGAGGGGGGGGGGGGAGATAAGCGATCGACATTGCGAGTGTTGTCTCAATCGGCAACACAGACAACGAGGGTGTTCGGTCGGAGGAAGGGGGAGTCGGCAGGACAGCCTCCCTCTCAGCAATCGTAGAAGTGGACTCCCCCCGCTTGAATGGAGGTCGGGAAGTCGTTCCTGGAGCCCAAGCCTACAAGCCGAGGTTGCCGAACGAGGGGATGATTTTGCACGATGTCGCTTGCGGCGTTGGATCAACGGCTCGCCCGACATGGCCGATTTAGATGGAACATCGATCGGCGCCATAGAGGGGTGCTCAGGAGGCAATTCACCAGTAGTCACTGCTGCATCACTACCCGCCACCCGGCTTCCCCCTACCTCGTCGGTCGACTTGTCGGAGTGCTCGACCGGCAACAGGCAGCGGCTTTCCAACTCGACCATTCCCTTAGCGTTGATGTCTGCATCAGAGAGCCTACACTTGCCGCTCAGCAACACGCGGTTCATGATTCAATATGCAAAAGAGAAAGATAAATCAGTTAGATTCAAGATAACGGGAAGAGACATACCTTGAGTGACATGTAGTCGTGTTTGGATAGGGCTTAGCCCGAACACATACAAAACTCCCTCCAAGAGCAACCTATGTATATGGTATTTTTTATTAGTCAAACTTGCGACTACTTCGAGGTAGGCCGGCACGCTTCGGTACCTCTTGATCGGGGGAGGTTTCGATAGTTCAATATGTCAGCCGATCGGAAAGGCTGGTTGAGCGGGTAAACGGACATAGAAATAGTACTTTTTCCAATGTTTATTGGAGGATATTTTGTCAAAATATACAGCACCCATTCGGGCTTGGAAGAGGAGGTATCCGTCTCAGAAAGCTTCGGGTAGTAAAAGTAGTGGAAAACACGAGGTACAAGAGGAATCCCGTACAGACGAAATAATTCAACCCCATACAGTAGTATGAAGGAATTAGATACTAATTGATGCATGGGAATGTGAAAGTATGTGCAAATTTCAAAAAAAAAGGATGGATGGAAAAGCGAAGGCCGACAAAAAACTGATCTTTAAAAAGGGGAGGAAACCATCAGGAGGTGTATGAGGGCGGTCATAAGCAGAGGGAATGATAATTTTATAGCCGTCAGGGAAACGATAGGTCAGTTTCATTTGGTCGACCTCAACACCATTGAATTTGGATTCGGTGGAGGTGTATCATAACCCATGGACGGTCGGGGGTAGAGAAGGAGAGACTGCAATAAAATTGAAGGTCGAAAGGGAGAAAAGAGAGGAAGCTTAAAGAAGGAAAGCATCGGCGATGAACTTAGGTTGAGAAGCAGGAAAGAAGAAGACTAGGACGAGGAAGACAATGAGGTGAAGAAAGAAGTTAAGAGTTTAAAACCCTGTCGACGGTCGCCCGAGGCTGCTCGATCCAGGGCTTTGGAAAACGTAGCTTCAACATGACCGTTGAATTTGAAAAGATAGTCGTCACATCAAACTCAAACAATCGTCTGTCACATCACGCATGTGACAACATGTAAGGGCAACACGTGGCATTCGGTTACAGGTGGCATTAATGAGGAAGTAGAGAGCATGATTCCATAGCATGGTCAAGTGTGCTTGGCATTAATGGCTGAGGATTTAAACGACTTTCAAACAATTATGGTGACGTCAACGGCAATTAAAAGGTACTACGTGGGTTGAGCGGTTAGAGTAAGGATCGGAAGGAAGTTAAAAAAAAAGGCTAAGTGTTGGCTATGATATCACCGAGTGGCGGCTATAAACTCTTGTGCAGGAACATCATAGCCGAGCGGCGGCTATAAACCCTTGAGCAGTGAATATTACAACCGAGCGGTGACTCAAAACTCTAGAATACCCGGTCAAGAAGAAAGAGTTCCAGAGCACACTAATTGTCCAGTCAGTCGGACTTACAGTATCCCTCGACTAGACTAGAGGGAAAGGCTTGTGATGCGGTGATGAAGAGGGACCCACCCAAGATAAGTCAAAGCAAGGAAGACCAGCTGCCATGGAGGTCAAAGTTAAGGAAAGCAAAAGGATGTTGTCCATAGATCAAGCAAAGTCAGTCGTGCGGCCTAGTCATGGCCGAACGGGCGGCTTTGCCCGAACGGACGAGCCGGGCTACGCAAACAACATAAGGTTATAAGAGACAAACAGGCATTGCATCCCCCGGCCGCCGTCCCTACCGAGCAAGAGGTGTGTTCGTCCGGACGAGAGGCAGCCCTCCAATAATGGAAAAAATAAGTGAAGGGAGATTGTGCTGGTCAGCACGACCGATCAAAGGTGTCCCGACCGAGCGGACGCACATCAACCTACAGCTGGACCCACCCGTATATCTCCTTTTACTCTTTTGGAGGTTTGTGCCCATGAAAACAGAGCATATTCCGCAAGCAAATCGTACTTTGGAAGCTTTCAACCTGTCGCATCAGAGATATGCATACTCACTTAAAGAAAAGTGTCAATGACACTTTTTGACTTGTCTTTTCAGAGAATGTTTAGGAAAACGTGTGCACGCTTTGAGATACGTACACAAACACTACAGTGGCACTATAAAAGAGGGTTCCCGTCTACCAGAAGAGGTATGCACAACTTCGTTATTTTGCACGCTTTAGCTACATCATTCTTACTATTCTCCCATATCGTCAAAACTAAATTGAGCGTCGGAGGGCCAACGGAACCTCTTCCCGGCCAACACTGACACCTTTGTGTTGCAGGACCACGTGGAGTCTTCGCCCCGTCAACCATCAAGCCACATCCCCATGTTGCCATCTTCTCCCCTTTCGGATAGGAACAACCTATATAAGGTTACTTTACAAAAGAGTTACTTTACCAAAAGGGTTACTTCACCAAAATATTACTTTACCAAAAAGGTTACTTCGCCTAAATGTTACTTTTACAAATATTTTTGTACTCATGGAATGGGACAAAAAAATTTTGTCTATTAATCTTCCTTTTGATTAATGATGTATTAATCTCTATTTATATTCATTAATCTTAATGGGTTGGATTTAATATATTGTATTAACCATTAACCCAATAAACCAGTGAGTCTAACTCATTACTTAATAAGTCTAATCCGAATTCATTCGAGTCTAACTCAATGTATCTAATTCAGATTAGACTTAACCCTATAATTCATCTCCAAATTAATATATTCTTTGTGTAAATAATAATAGAAGCATGAGTAAATAACCACTTTGACTAGGATAATGCTCCATTCAAAGCATACCCGCTGAATCAAATCATTCAATTGCTTAGCATGTCATGCATGCTTTAACTTATACTTGTTTTTCACTTATGTCTGCTTTCACTTATATTTGTTGTCAATAGATCAACATCATTTACTAATTCTGAGCATCATTATAACGGCCTAAGTACCAGGTAACAAGTGCTTCAGAGCACTAATAACGGCCAATGTGCCAAATATATTCTCACTGCCTTTAGGCTGTTAGAGTGTATACTAAAAGTCTAGCTTTTGTATAAACATTTAAGAATCACATTGGTCAAATGTCTACATTTATGCGAAGTGTAGTTGTCCATTAAATTTATATTGAAGATAACATGGTGTAAGGAGACACACAAAAGTTCATGTTATCAGTTCCTTATAAATTATAAACAGTTGTTCACAACCAAGATGGAATGGGATAAATCATTGGAGTGGTTGTAGTGTAATTAGATATTAGTTTATCTTGACTAATAAATTACACTAGTACACTATGAGTGAGCAGGATCATTTGAGGTAGTATATTTTTATACTGACTATATAAAAGAACAATACCTCTGTTATTATGGAAGTGTGTACTCCTAATCATGATATAATAACAAGCACGTATACTTAATATTTATTTCTTTGATTTATCAAAGGGTGTGATTTAGCTCGTTAAATCAATAAGCCCGATAAGTTAGGAAATGATATTATTTATATGGTGTGTTGTTGATTATAGAATGAAATTGTGTCCTAGTAATCTAGGTTGATGATGTCCCCTTGAGGAGCTCATAAGAATTGTCATGTAAACTCTGCAGGTGGACCTAGTCCGGCATGACAATGAATTTGAGTGGTACTACTCTTGGAGCTAGATATTAATTAAGTGAGTTGTTAGTAACTCATTTAATTAATGGGCATTCGATATCTTAAACACAGGGAAACTAACACACTCATGATAAGAAGGAGCTCATATAGTAATATGGGATTGGTGCGGTAGTACAATAATAGCTCTTTAGTGGAATGAAATATTATTGATGAACTTGAGTTGGGTGTTCGGGGCGAACACGAGAAGCTCAAGCTCATCGGGAGACCAAAACTAATTCCTCCTCTCGGTCCCTATTGTAGCCTCTTATTTATAAAGTCTTATATCCACCAAACTCAACTTCTTACCCACCTTAAGGTGGCCGGCCAAGTCAAGCTTGGAGCCTAAGCTAGGACCGGCCAAACCAAGGTTAGATGGGTTCAAGTTGTGGGTGGCCCTAGCTTAGAGCCCAAGCAAGGGTGGCCAGCCACATTCACATTGAAAGATAGTTTTAAAATTATAAATCTTTCCTTTTATAGCTTTCTATAAAGGATTAAGAGAAAGGTTTTAATATCTTTCCTTATTTGTAGTTAAAAGGAAGATTTTAATTTTTTAATAAATTTTAAATCTTTCTTTATGTGGAAGCCATGGTTTTAAAAGAGAGTTTTAAAATTATAAATCTTTCCTTTTATAGCTTTTACAAAGGATTAAGAGAAAAGTTTGATATCTTTCCTTATTTGTAGTTTAAAGGAAGATTTTAATTTTTGATAAAACTTTCCTTTTTTAACCATCCACATGTTTTAAAAGAGAGATTTTAATTTATAAAACTTTTCTTTTATAACCAACCATGAAGGGATTTAAAGAAAGAAATTTTTTAATTAAAATTTCTTACCGGAAACAATTAAGAAAGTTTTAATTTTTTATTTAAAACTTTCCTTGTTTGGAGAACAAGGTAGGGGTCGCCCATTAAAGGTTTATAAGGAAGTTTTAATTAAATTTTCCTTCTTAGACATTGACAAAGAATATAAGAAAGTTTTAATTATGTTTAAAACTTTCCTTATTTGCCAAGACCAAGGAATATAAAAGAGAGGGTAGAGGTGCCTCACCTCATAACAACACATCTATTATTTCTCTCCTCTCTTCCTTGGTGGTGGTCGACCCTCTTCTTCCCCTATTCTTCTTCCTTGGTGGCCGGCGGCATCTCATCTTTAGGAGTTGTTGGTGGTCAGATCTTGTTAGAGGAAGAAGGAGAGATAGGAGGCATTGTTTCTTAGCATCCCTTGGAGCTTGGTTGGTGGCCGAAGTTCTTCATCTCTAGGAGATTGTTGGTGGCCGAAACTTGGAAGGAAGAAGAAGGTTTTGGTGGAGTCTTGACTTGGTAGATCGTCGCCCACACGATGTCCGAGATCAGAAGAGAAATACAATAGAAGATCGTGAGGTCTATAAGCTACAAAAGATATAACTAGTTATTTAATTCCGCATCATAACTAGTTCATCTTTTGTATAGATCTTGAAAAATCAAACACAAGAGGCTATCAGTTTTTTAGTTATCATTTTTGTAATCGATTTTTCGTTTCGATTTCATGTTTCGATATTGTGCTTCTATTGAGGTCTTCGTAGTTAAACCTAGGTTACTTAAGAAGTTTAAATATCCGATTTCTTTGAAAGACTTTGTCTAGGCAGTGGCAGATGCTCCCATACCCAAGAAGGTCATGTGCCTTGCCACGTTTGACCTGGAAGCCGATCCTTGGAATGGATATTTAATCAACTTCTGTAATATGGTTTAACTTAAGAAGAACACATCGGTTAAATTTGGAGTAAGAATGTTAAGCATCGTTCCCATTCCAAATTTAACTTCTGAAGGATAAATTGGATTAATAATGTTAAGTTCTGTTTGCAATCCAAGTTGAACTTCAGTAGAGCACAAGGGTAGCTAGGAAAGTTCTATGCTTATATAAAATTTTTGTACAGGGGAACTAGAGCTATCTCCAAGTATAGCAACCAACATAGGCATCAATACTTTCGAGCATCATTATAACGACCTAAGTGTCAGATAATTAATACTTCTGAGCCACTAATAACGGCCAATATGTCAAATATATTCTCACTGCCTTTAGGCATCAAGATTACTACTTCCGAGCATCACTATAATGATCTAAGTACTAGTAACTAGTGCTTTTGAGCCACTAATAATAGCTAATATGCCAAATATATTCTCCTTGCCTCTAGACATTAATTTTACTACTTTTGAGAAATTTTGTGTGCACATCTCGTAAGTCGCATCTTGGTTATGTTTATCTTACAGATCTTTTTCAGTTATGCATCTTTACATTCTTATATATTTGAAGAATATTTATTCCATAAGACTCCTATAAAACTTATCGACCCATTCATATTCATCTTTAATTTATAAAGAGTATAACTTCACTAGCTAGTTTTAGTTAGACAATATAGGGATTTCTAAGACCATGGAAGGATTCAGATTAATTACACTACAAGCAAAGATGTCTTCTGTAAAAACACCTTTCAGATAGGGTATATAGATTAATATTGGTTGTAGTATGACAAAAGAGGATGTTAATCACAAAAATGATATTCTTCATAAACTCAATCAGACTTCATTCAACTTTTTTCATCAGTCTAACTTAAAGAAAAGACATCTGATGGTAACTGGATTTTTTCTCTCTTTTCTCATACACTCAATCAGACTTTATTTGAATTTACTCTTCGATCTGACTTAAAGGAGGGATATCTTATGGTAACTGGATTTATCCCGAAGGGTGTAAGGGATTTTCCTGAGTAATATAGTTGAATTTCCTTCTTGGAGGATGGATGAATATCGCTGAGCAATATCATTTGGAGTCCGCCGAGCAATATTATGAAGGACTACCAAGCAATATCATTTGGAGTCCGCCGAGAAATATTATGAAGGACTTTCAAGCAATATCATTTGGAGTCCACCGAGCAATATTATGGTGGAATGTCAGACAATATCATTTAGAGTCTGCCAAGTAATATTATGAAGGACTACCGGATAATATCATTAGGAGTCCGCCGAGCATTATTATGAAGGATTGCCAGGCAATATCATTTAGAATCAACAAAGCAACTTCATAAAGAGATTCGTTGAGCAATAACTCTACGTTTCATAGAGCAACTTCCAAAGAGAGGTGTCGAACAATAGTTCTGTGTTTGTAGAGTAACATCACAAGAGATGCGCCGAGCAATAATTCTACATTCCATAGATTACCCTCACAAAGTTTC
This sequence comes from Zingiber officinale, assembly GCF_018446385.1. Lineage (NCBI taxonomy): Eukaryota > Viridiplantae > Streptophyta > Magnoliopsida > Zingiberales > Zingiberaceae > Zingiber > Zingiber officinale. Next base: position 44,241,665 of record NC_056002.1, on the reverse strand, counting down.
ACCTAGGAAAATCTTTGTGCTTCGCAGAGCAACCTCATGAAGGATCGCCGATCAATATTATGGGATTTTCCAAGCTGAAGAACCCTTTGGGCAATAACATAGGGGTCCACAGAGCAATACGGTTAAGCAAGTACTTCATCATCAAGCTTTCGACTCTTAACATGTGGCAATAGTTGAAAAGAGGAACGTTAGAGATAGTTCCCTTGATCCCTTCTTAAGTACGTGGCAATTGGTGAATGGTTGATAAACATTGGTTGTCAGAGATGGTTTTCTCAAAACCCCCTTAATCTTACATGACAGTCATGAATTGGACACTCCATAAAAAATCATCAGAATTACGTCTTCATTGACTTAGGCAAGAATAAGTGGGAAAGCGCAAAGAAGAGGAGATGTGGAGATTCCTTTTCTAATAACTATATAAATACCTCGAACAGTAACTCCTATATACAAGGGTCTTTTTCTTCTAACAACTCTTTCAAATCCTTCATCTTCTTTTACTATTTTCTTTCTTCTTCTTTTCCGATCAATCACTGATTTAAGCATCAGAGGGTCGTGCAGGAGGAGTTGGCCCGAGGAGTCAACCCGACTCTAACCTGTATTATCATTTCAGATCTAATTGTCCCCGCGATAGAGGAAAACTTATGGAAAATGAGGAGCCCGAACGGATAGAAAAAACGAAGTCATCAAATATTAAGAAAAATATTTTCATTACTTGACATGTGATTGTTGGGTCCATTGTCGAGAAGTTATTTGCTATCTCTTGCTTAAAAAGTTGATTGACAAACATAGAGCAAATGACACTCTTCATCATTGTTCTCCATTTTATCTTGAATAGCCTTTTTGAATCTGCACTCTTTTTCAACATGCCCAAACTTCTTGATGACATTGAGATTTGTCAAGATGCCAACAACTTGAAGTAGTATGACCTTCTTTTTTGCAAATCTTACAAGAAGGCTTAGAATCATCATATATTAAATCTTTTTTTTTTTGCTCTTGGAAACTTCCCTGGACTATCGACCATAGAATGTTATTTTATCACTCCTTTGATCAACTTTAAATTACTTCAATTTTGATATTTGAAATTTAACTTCGCGCGCGTCTAAATTAAAAAAAAATACTCTCATGCTGCTCATTACATGTCATCCTTCTTTGCTCATGAGACACTAAATATTCCATCAATTCTTCAATTATTGAAAGAGTATTTTTCTGGCAAGCTAGTAAGAATTTTTTTAATTGCCTTCTTTTTAACAACTTCTCTAAGAATTCTCATCTGAATGACTATTTCAATCGAAATACTTTTTAATAGATTAAAATTCCATCATTTTTAGTTTTTTAAACTCTTTGCGAATAATTTGAAGCTTGATAACTTTAGCTTTGCTTCGCCTTGAAACTAGTTCTAGAATATACCAAGCATTCTTTGCTGAAGTATCCCTTAGCATCTATCAATTGATCTGCTTCAAGCTTCTTAATATTTGCCATTGAAAGTTGATTTTGTTTTAAAGGTTCTACAAAACCATTAGCAACAATGCTACATCCTTCATGCAAAAGTAAAGTCTTCAATTTTACCTTCCAAAAACCACAGTTTGCTCTTCCAAATATTGGAATGGTTGAATAAAAATTTATAAGATTTTGTTGAAGTAGATGTCATCTTTGAACTCGTAGAAAGCTGGAACTCTAATCCCGCTTGGATACCAATTTCTTAGAGAAAAATATATTTTGTAGAAGAATAACAACAACAAAAACGTAGAAGTTTTTAATAAAGAACTTGAGTTGCGAGAGCAGGTCTATGTTTCTTGAATAGTTAAAAAGAGTGTTACAAGTGAAGTATATATAGACTATAGTAATTACATTACATTAATTAAATCATAAAAGCTATTAATTACAACACTATGGTAAATAGCATTTTTGACTTATGACACCAATCTTATTGAGAATTGTATCCAATCTTCCTGAATAATTTATGTTCTCGAGAGTTATCATTTTCTTTAGATTCTCAAATAGTGTTTTAATTCCAACATTCCTCGCCCGTGATCGTTGTCCCCGACATCACTACCTTCCTCCACTTTCCCAACATCGTCCTCTTCCACCGCCCACGCCCAGGGGCAAAGGCCTTGGGCCATGACCTCCTCGACTTCATCATCTCCTTATTGTCATCATCGTGCCATATCCTCCTCATCGCCATCTCAATGATTCTTGAGGTACTAGACAGAAAATCTTTCTTTAAGGAATTAATATTTTTTTAAAATAAATAATATTTTAAAAAATTAAATTTTTTTATAAAATATTTTTAAAGACATCTAATTTTATTAGTAAAATTTTAAAAAATAATTTATACCTTGCAAAAAAACTATTTTCGCAATTAAAAATATCGGCCAACTAGATAGTTATTAATACCTTTATCTTACGACAAAATTCATTTTTTATTAATAAAATTTAAAAAATAAAAAATCTTTATGCTAAACTTTCTAACATAATTTATTAAAAAATAATATGTCTATCTAATAAATATTTTTAATTAAATAAATAAAGTTACATCAATAAATGTTAAAAATACTAATTAATTTGGTGAGTAATAAATTATAATAATACTATTAATATACATTTTAATTATAATTTAAAAAAATTTTATCGATTAATTTTAGATTCGATAAAGACGAGTTTGGATGTAACAGTAAAATTATTATTGTATAAGGTAATACATTTGAATAGCAAATATAACTACTGTGTATAATATCCTTTCTCGGGATTCTATATTTAGGGTTGTAAATAAGTCGAGCCGAGCCGAGTTTTTAGATGTTCAAGTTTGTTTGATAAGGTAACCAAGCCGAGCCGAGCTTAAAATGAATCAAGCTTTTGAAATGAATGTTCAACTTAGCTTGATTTATTTTTTATGAGTTTGTTTGAAACTTGGCATGAGCTTCGTTCATTTAGATATTATCAAGCTCTCAATTCAAGCTTAAGCTTGGTTTGAGCTTGGTTCATTTAGATGTTATCAAGCTCTTAATTTAAGCTTGTTTGATTGTTTGAATTTTTTAGTTATTTGATTGGTTATTGAGCTTGATAATTTAAATTTATTTTATTTATTTTATTTTATTTTATTGTTTATTTAGTATATTGAAAAGAGTTTTATTAATGAATACGAACGTTAACAAGCTGAACACATGTGTTCAAGCTTATTTGTTTAACTTAACGAACTATTCAAACTTGTTTGTTTAATTAATCTTATGTATATTGAACGAACATAAACAAACACTTACCAAGTCAAACACCAAACTTGTTCATGAATACTTGGTTCATTTACAGCTCTATCTATATTATAGTTATCTTTTTATCAATTCTAATTTTGATAAATTATCAATTAAATTTATTTAGTCGAAAAATTTAGTTGCTAAACATATAATGATATAAAATGATAATGAAGGAAAGACAAAAGGAGAACAAAAAAAATAAAATTTAGAGATAAATAATAGTCCAATATTAAATATAATTTGACTTTCTAAAAATATTTTTATAAAAACATATCAAATATAAACAATAAATATTTTTAATTTACTAATAGAACTTAATTTTAGTTAGGAAATTAAACTTTTATTAATAAAAAATTAAAAATTCTGAATCAAATTTTAATACACATACAAATAAATTAACAACCGAATCTAACTTAAAATAAAATAAAAATAAATTATTAATAAAATTAAGGGGTGTAATCGAGTCGAGCCAAGCCGAACTCTTGGATATTTAAGTTTAGCTTGTTTATAATCGAGTCGAGATCGAGCTTTATTTAACGAATATATTCCTGGCTCACGAGTTTATTCGAGTTTTTATCGAGCCTAAACGAACTTAATAAATATAAATTATAAATTTAAATATTCATTTAAAATTAAATTATATATTTTTAAAAAATTATAATATTCTGGTTAAAATTTATAATTTTATTCTAATAAATAAATTTAATATATTTATCTATGTTTTCCATAAGTAGAGTCTAAAATCTATAAATTTAATATCAAAATTATTATTTTTTTATTTAAAAATTGATTCATGAGCTTAACGAACATGTTCACGAGCTAACGAGCCGAATATTATGAAACTTGAGTTTGATTTGTTTATCTTAACGAGCCTCATTAAACGAGCTCAAACGAGCTTTTATCGAATTGAGCTTCGAATAGCTCACGAGCGACTTGACTCATTTACACCCCTAATAAAATCTAAATTTAATGAGTAAAAAATTAAAAGTACCATATTTAACTTTAATTTATAAAAGATTAATGAAATCAAAAAATTAAAAATTATTAACCAAATCTAATTTGATTAGTAAAAAATTAAAATTACTAAAAATAAATCTTGATTAAATTTATTTAAATCATAATTATATATTAGTATCAAACTCATATAAAGGCATAGACGGTTAGTGGCCTATGCCTTAGCCAGTCTTGCTTCACCCTCTTTGTCATCACTGACAACGTCATCCAGACCTCGTCCTCCACTTCGTCTTCATCGACGTCATAAACCTGGTTTACCATTTTTACCTCCTCCCGCTTTTGCCTCTTCTCCCCCACCTCCCTCTCCTTCGTCAGCACCCGCGCTCCAACCTTCCTCTCCCAGTTCTATCCCTAAATTTCTCTGTCCCCAAATTTTCTACTGTTCGGATGGATCAGATTACATCTCAAGACATCATGACATCCTTAAGATGTGTATAATATCCTCGTGATGTGCAAGACATCCTTAAAATATAATCTAATCCGTCCGATTGATAAAAAAAAAATACGAGGATAAAAAAATTTGAAGACAGATGAGCCGAACTCTTCCTCCCTCAACTCCTGGCAAAATAAAAAAAATCAACAAAAACTGAAAAATGGGTTTCCCAGATAACACCTGCAACGGGCAGAAGGAAGATCCTGACCGTTCTCTCGTGGGACTTGACCACGTGGGTATTGATCCGGCCGATGATGGCGTCACCAACCAACTGGAAGAGGTGGCATGACAGGGCGGACATATCCTTTTCGATACATACCATTTTTTCCATTGTACATTTGTCTAAAACAGAGAAATCTCGACGACAAAGGTCAATTTTTCTCTGGCAAAAACAGACTTGATTAATTCCGTTAAACCATTATATCAGCGAAGTTTACAGAATATTGAATGGGAAAACAAGAGCAAATGTTTTTATTGTGCAACAAGTCCTATCAATATGTGAAACATAACATTCTGTTGTAGTCTGGCCAAGGGACCATGAACCTGCCTCTATTATCCTCCCCCGCCGGCGGTATTTGCTAAGCCTCTGCAAAAACAACAATGTTAGTTCATCAACAGAATGCAATCTTCTCGTTGGGGAAAAAAAAAATAGAGGGAGACAGGAGGCAAAATTCATTTAAAGGCAATGTTGGACATGTTGCAATTATTAGTGTGCTGCTGACAATATTCAACAGCAAAGTTTGTTGAATATACAAGTTCTAGAATGATGTTATAAGGATGGAAAAGTCATGGACCTGGCAATGAAATATCGATCATGAAGAAGAGAGTTGTAGCATTTAATTAAAAAATCAACTGCTAGATGATGGAGAGCTTTATTTACTTGCTTTTACTACTTAGAGGATCAACTGAAGTTCACTAATGAAAAAATAAAAATTAAAAATTAAAAAGTGAGAAAGTTACGACGAGCAAACCATGAGTCCGAACTATTTAGGGTCGTTAAACTCTATGTAAAAAGACATACAAGTAATATTGAGATAAGTTGAATCAGTTTTAAATTACTTTGGTAAGATTTATTGAGCACTTTGCCTCTCAAACTTTCAACTATAATTCATTCGACTTGTCTAACTAATAATTATAGAATTCGTTGATTGTTATAAAACATATTTATTATCATCTTTTAACTTAAATGCCTCTCTCATTTTATGATCTATTAGAACTGCATCTAAATGCTTTCCAATAACATTATTTTTTGTAGGTGTTATTTGTTTTACTTTTCCAACACTCTTAAGTCCATATAGTATGCCCTAATTATTATATTATAGCAATACAATTTTCCTTTTATCATGAAAGAAATCTATGGATATCACAAGATTTCAAATACTCACCTCCATTTTACAAGTTCTCTACCTATTAATCAGTAAAAAATCCAAAAAGGTTGAATGACGGATCTTGGTCTAATAGACTCTTCCAAACTTCAATAGTAATTTCTATGTGATCCACATTTTTTACCAACCTTTGTTTCAAGTTAACCCCGTTTGATTAAATGTTATAAAAATCAATAATTCCTAAATTTATAGTACCTTGTAGTTTCTAAACAATAATTTTCAGGAAAGTGCTCATCAAATAATTGCAAAAAAAAAACTACTGTTCCTAAATATTATTAATTTACTTTATTATCAACAAGAATCCTTTGATCTTCACGTTTTAAAATATTTAATATTACCTAAATCTCCATGTTCACTTTCCTAAGTTCAACATCCAGTTATGCATCAAAAGCCCAAGAAATGGAAGTGGATCTACAATAAGAGTTTCCATGACGTCCTTAAACCATTGGGAGAACAGAAGCATTTAAATTTGCATTTAACCATGGAAGACCTTGTTTATATATGAATGCATTGTGTTCTCCTAAACAAAATCCAACTAGGGTACAAACAGAAGACACTGCAACAGACAAAAAAACAATTTAGCATTTTAGTAATATTAATATAAGGAGCCTCATAAGGATTTTTGGAACGATCACCTATTATCTGGAAAAAGTAGAAGTATATAACTCATAAACAAAAATAATAATAAATATTATTATTAGTGAATATGAGTTGGACGCATACTAGATTCATATATAAAAGTAATATAAAACATATTTGATCAGTTTACTTGCTACAGAACCACAAACAACCGACTTTTAGTCCAAAGTCTTTAAATGAATGACCAACAAATAATAATTTCACATCTTTTCTCTCCACAAAACATATAAGAGAAAATTACAAGGTAACGTCTGTCATTACGCTTTCAACTGTGTACTTGTATTTATCTCTCTCCATATCCGTGGGACCGGCTCTAGGGGGCCGCTGATGTGGTGATTCCACATTTTTGGAGAAAATTACAAGGCATCAAATTAATTAATATTTTCTATAAGCAGAGTTTGCTGGATTTTTATAGAAGAGAACATTCTGATAAGCTGAATGAATCTTAGCTTCGTCTAAATAAAGTTCAAAGTTTTAAAATGCATAGGAGCTCCACTAGAGCTGCAGCATTCCTTTCTCTCTAATCCTGTCCATTGCATGAGTTACACCATAAGCATATTGCTTAAAATTTTGGGAAAAACAATTAGTCATGGAAGTGTTTTAACAAATCAACAGCTAGTATCATCTACATCCATATTGGAGTCTTATCAAAATTAACGACATCAATACTGAACTTGAAGAAGACTAAAACATGCAACCATTTGAGGACAATAAATCTTATCAGGAGCCTTGTTCCAGAAATTATCAACAGCGTCGCTTGAGGCAAAAGAGGAAGATACTTTGAAAACTATAGAGAGAGAAAAGTACTTCAAAAATTATCGACTTGCCTTAATGATACTTCAATATGAGATAGACAGGAGACGATGATGAGGTGCTGCTTCAAAAAGTGATTTCAAATTTGCAAATCTTTACCCTCTATTTTAAACTAATCCACTTTTTTTCAGAAAATTTAATATTTGTCTCCTTTTCTTTTTTAAAATTCTTTTTTGCTGGACGTTTCCTTATTTTCCATGTTCTATTATTCACTGTTTTTTTATTTTCTCATTTGCCACTTGTTAAAATCACCACCCTTTATTTCTTTCATTTACTGCTGAAGTTTTTTTTTTTTCTGATTTAGCCTCACTAAATCTATTATCCAGCCTGGGATTTGCACCCACCTAGTTGAGGGCAATTAACACGTCTGCCAAAGGCCATGGCATGTAGGGATCTGATTGCAAAAAACAAGCAAATACGTAATGAAAAAACAGAGATCCATTTGAATACAATATACATACATGTTTTCTTCTTTTCTACTCTATCAAGATAGAATAGTTACTTTTGTTGTGTAAACACAAACTCCTAACAACAACTTTGTCCTTGATAGATCTCAGCGCAATCAGAACGTCCGTGCCTCTACGGTATCTATATGAACACGTTTCCCCATTCATCATACGAACTCAGATTCGGAGAAGAACAACCTTCGTCATGCTAGCGACAACCCATGGTTGTTTCTTTGGCCAAGAGAAGAGGACGAAGAAGCAAAAAACTAAATGGATGATCATCATTCAAAATGTTACTTCACCTATGATGCGGTGATGAAGAAGGGTCCCACCCAAGATAGGTCAAAGCAAGGAAGACCGACTGACGTAGAGGTCAAAATCAAGGAATGGAAAGGCAAAGTCAGCCGTTCAACCTAGTCATGGCCAGACGAGCGGCTTTGCCCGAACGAACAAGCCGGGCTAAGCGAACAACATAAGGTTATAAGAGACAAACAGGCAATGCATCCCCCGACCGCCGTCCCTACCGAGCGAGAAGCGTGCCCGTCCGAACAAGAGGCAGCCCTCCGATAATGGAAAAGATAAGTGAAAGGAGATTGTGTTGGTCAGCATGACCGAGCGGAGGTGTCCTGGCCGAGTGGACGCCAATCGACCAATAGTGGGACCCATCCATGTATCTCCTCGTACTCTTATGGAGGTTTGTGCCACGGAGCATGTTCCACAAGCAAATCGTACTTTGAAAGCTTCCAGCCTGTCGCATCAAAGATATGCATGCTCACTTAAGGAAAGATGTTAGGGACACTTTTTTACTTGTCTTTTTAGAGGACGTTTGGAAAAATGTATGCACGCTTTAAGATGCGTGTACAAACACTACAGTGACACTATAAAAAGAGATTCTCATCTACAGGAAGAGGTATGCGCAACTTCGTTATTTCGCACGCTTTAGCTACAACATTCTTACTATTCCCCCACATCACCAAAAACTGACTTGAGCGTTGGAGAACCTACGCCGGGAATCCGTTACCGGCCCGACACTACGCTTTTGTGTTGCAGGACCACGTGGAGTCTTCACCCCGTCAACCGTCGAGCCACATCCCCAGCTTGTTATCTTCTCCTCTTTCGGACATGAACATAATTGGTGTCGTCTGTGGAAAGTTCACCTGCATCTGAAACGAAAAGATGAAAGACGTCGGACGACTCACTATTGTTAACGAAGAAGATCTAGAGATGTTGATACAAGCGCGAGCGGCAAAGATGATGGAGCAGCAGTAGACAGCAGCTGATTACCAAGCAAACGACCCTGCAGTTTCAATGACGGGTCAGCAAGATGATCCAAGAGACCTAGAGGAAAACCCCGCCGTTTGCAAGCCAAACAACAAGTCGATCGACGCCTTCAAAGAAACGCCGAACGCACCAATCCCCTACCACCGTGCATTATTCCGCACACCGTCAGAAGAGTAGGCCGAGCGAAAAAACTACAAAGTTCTTCTTTAGAGGGCGTGCCCATCCAGGACGGGTGGAAAGGAAAAACACCCCGGCTCGATGACTCACCCGAGTAGATAAATAGGCAATTCTCCCAAGAGATCTTGGATGACCAACTGCCACGACACTATAGGCCATTGACGATCAGAGAATACACAGGAGCAACCGACTCAGAGGATCACCTGATCAAATTCGACAATATGACCATACTCCACTAATTTACCAATAGAGTCAAATGTCGAGTATTCCTCACCACGCTCTCCGAATCAGCGCAGAAGTGGTTCAGGCGGCTGTCGATCGAATAGATTTCCGAACGACGTTCCTCCAACACTTTACAAGCAGTCGCCGCTATCAAAAGATAAATGTCAACCTGTTCGCGGTTAAACAAGGGTCTAAAGAAGTAGTGCGGGCCTATATTAAAAAAAATTAATCAAGTGGCAATGGAAATCCCATCAGTCACTCCGGAAATCTTAGTGATTTCTTTCTCCCAAGGACTTGTAGACGGTGAGTTTTTTTTGCTCACTCGTCCGGAAGCCCCCAAGAGATTTCGATCATCTGCTCGAGCGGGTCACATAATACATCAACGTAGAGAAGGCCCAGGTGGCTCGGAAGGAGGTGATCCCCGAGTCGACTGTTACTTCGGAGCGCCGCACAGCCTATACACACCAACCACTGAAAGGGCCCCGAGCGGGAGCCGTGCCACAACACCAAGAGTCTCGGACCCATACGGTTCGGCGACATATAGAGGCCGAGCGGACGAAGTTTGATGAGCCCAGACCGTGGATACCGCTCTTCTGTTCCTATCATCGGTCACCAACACAACACCAAAGACTACTATCAACTCAAACCAAAGTCACGCCGACGGGCACCTGTAAAATTTTGTCGTCGATCCCCGACGCCCGATGGGCGCTATCACAGTCGATCAGGGGGACAGCATGAGGAAGATAGGCCAGGAGCTAAGCAATACCGACAACAGGCCCCGCGAAGAGAGTATGAAAGGCCCACATGGGCATCTGCGAAGCAGTCACACCCGTCAGCCCAAGAAGAGAACCGAAGCAATACCGGTCGGGGAGACATCAGTATAATCACGGAAGGCCCAACTGATTGTGATTCCAACAGGACTCGGAAGTCATACGGTCGGGTGCAGCAAGAAGAAAGCAGAGGGGTCGGAGATCAATTTTGGCCCTCAGGACTTAGAGGGAGTGAGGTCCCTCATGATGATGCCGTGATCATCAAGGCAACAATTGCTAATTATAATATCCAGCGTACTTTCGTGGATACAAGAAGTTCGGTGAACAACAAATATATGAAAGTGTTCAAGCAGCTTCAGATCGAGCAGAATGAGCTCCAGCTCATGACAACGCCCTTATACGAGTTCACGAACAATGAAATGTTACCGATTGGCCAGGCTTGACTGGCCATCTCTCTCTGGGAGGAGCCGCTCCGACAAACGAGGACAACGAACTTCATTATAGTGGACGCCCCATCCGCCTACTATGTCATACTAGTTCAACCGGCGTTGAATGAGTTCCGAGCGGTCGTGTCAACGTTCTGCCAGAATATCAAGTTTCCCGTGGATAGCTTGGTCAACGAAATTAAGGGCGACCAGCTAGCAGCTCGGTGGTGCTATGTCGAAATGGTCAAAATTGAGCCACGGGTCGCGTGGAAAGCTCAACGGCTAGAGCTAAATGCAATTTTGGAAGAGCCTCCTGTGCTGGTTTATGACAAGAAAGAAGAAGTCCAAGTGCATCCCAACCAGTCGGAAGCCACGACTTTCATCGCAGTCGACCTGAGTGCAGAAAAGAAGGCGGAGCTGGTTGCCTGCTTGAGGCAAAACCACAATGTGTTTGCATGGGCGACTCACCAACTCCCAGAAATCTCACCGAGCGTAACACAGCATGAGTTGCACATCCGACCGGACGCAAGGGCGGTGAAGTAAAAAAAAAAAACTTCAGTGCAGAGCAGAATCAAATCATCCAAGCGGAAGTAGATAAGTTACTTGAAGTCAAAGTTCAGTTCCCGAACTAGCTCACCAATGTTGTGTTAATCTCCAAGTCAGGTAACAAATGGTGGGTTGCATCGACTTCCGCGATCTAAACAAGGCTTGCCCGAAGGACTACTACTCGCTGTCGCGTATCGATCAAATAGTGGATTCCACGGTCGACTGTGAGCTGATTTGCATGTTAGATGTATACCAAGGCTACCACCAGGTCTTGCTCGCCAAGGAGGATCAAGAGAAGGTCATCTTTATCACGGCGGACGAACCTTCTGTTACAATGTCATGCCGTTTAGATTGAAGAACGTCGGAGCCACATATCAGAGGTTGATGAACAAAGTGTTCCGCCGCCAGATTGTAGCAGAAGATATACATAGATGACATTTTGATAAAATCCCTCCAAGTTGTTGACCTTTGTGCAGACATAGATGAGACCTGCCGAACGCTAAGGAAGTTATAGAGTTAAGCTCAACCCGAGCAAGTGTTTGTTCGGGGAAAAAGTGGGCGCTTCCTCGATTACATTGTCACTGAGCGGGGGATCAAAGTAAATCCAAGCAAAGTGAAGGTGCTCCAAGACATGCCCCCTTCACGCAACCTGAAGGAAGCTCAGCAGCTGACGGAAGGATTACCGCCTTGTCAAGGTCTATATCTAAGTCATCCGATCAAAGCCACCCCTTCTTCAAGGTTTTACGTCGAGCTACGAAGTTTCAATGGGACACTGAGTGCAACAAGGCACTGGAAGAGCTCAAAAGTTATTTAACTTCTTTACTCGTATTGGCAAAGCTCATCGCTGGCGAGATGTACGTCCACAGAGCGAGCGGGCGGCTCAGCATTGGTGCGACAGAACAACGTTGAACAACAGTCGATGTACTTTTTGAGCCACATATTAAAAGATGTTGAATGCCGCTACACCTGTCTCAAGAAGTTGGCATACAGGTTGGTTCTCACCGTTTGAAGATTACGCCCATACTTTTTATCGCATCCAATAATTGTGTGTTAACTAACAGCACTCTAGGAAGAGTTCTCAATCCTGAAGCATCCAGACGGCTAATCAAGTAGACCACGGAGCTGAGCGAGTACCAACCCAGATCAGCGATCAAGGCGCAAGCCTTAGCCAATTTTGTGATTGCGGTACAAAACGCCGATCCGGAGGCAACTTAGAGGATATACGTGGACGGGTTATCTACCCAACAAGGTAGCGGAGTGGAGATACTTTTAATATCCCTATGCGAAGACAAAATGCAGCTGTCCGTTCGGCTAGACTACTGAGCTACAAACAACGAGGCGGAGTATGAGGCACTAATCGCCGGTCTGCAAGCAGCGAGACATGTGGGAGCCACCCGAGTCCTTATCCACTCGGACTCTCAACTGGCAGCACAGCAGCTGTCAAGAACTTTTAAGATAAACAATGCCAAACTAAGGCTATATGCTGAGGCGATCGAAAAATTAAAGGATGGATTTCAAGAAGTGATTATCCAGAAAATTTCCTGAGCGGAGAATCAATATGCATACAAACTGGCTAAATTAGCAAGTTCTTTAACCCCAATGGTGTTGGATAAACCTATCGAGCAGATAATTTGGTAGCTCACATTAAGAGGCTAACTAAAGGGAGACTTCAAGCGATTGGCGAACTCCTTTGATTGAGTTTCTCCGATCAGGCAACGTACCGGCTGATAAAGAGTAAGCTCGGTTAATAAAAAAAAGAGTCGGACGGTTTACGTTAGTTGGAGACCATTTATATAAAAGGCCTTTCTCAAGACCCTGCTGAAGTGCATCGGAGCATAGGGCATTCAATACATCCTGCAAGAAGTTCACCAAAGCTCTTGTGGCAGTCATCCAAGTGGTCGTTCATTGGCAAGAAAAATCTTGTTGGCGGGCTATTTCTGGCCTACTCTACAAGTCAATGTCGCTCGAACGGTAGCAACCTGAACATACCGCACAGACATACAGAAGAATTGAAGGCATCTATTGTTTCTTGCCCGTTCGACCAGTGAGGTATGGACTTTATGGGACCCTTCCCATTGGCAACCGGACAGAGGAAATTTCTTGTGACTGTGGACTACTCCAAATGGGTGTTGGTCAAGTCGCTCGCCAAGATAACCAAACATATGATTATCAAGTGGCAGAAAATTATATGTCAGTTCGGCGCCCCTCACAAACTTATCTCCGACAATGAAAGGTAATTTCAAGGGTGGAAGCTCAGAGAGTGGTATGCAGGTTATGGTATTACGCAAGTCTTCACGTCAGTAGCTTACCCCTAAAGCAATGGTCAAACGGAAGTTACCAATAGAGAAATCCTCAAAGGGCTCCGAACTCAGCTCGACTATGTTAGGGGAAGCTAGGTAGATGAACTGTTGAGGGTGTTGTGGGCCTACCGCACCACGCCCAGGAAAGCTATCGGCATAACATCATTCCACTTAGTATATGGAGGAGAGGCGGAAGTGCCGATCGAGATAGGGATTGAGTCCGATCGGATGCAGCTTTATGACGAGGAGAACCCCGAACCGTGTCCCATGGAGTTACACTTTATAGAGAAAATCAGGGACAAAGCAACCCTGTGACTGATGAAATACCAACAGAGAATAAAGCAAAACTACAACAGGAGGGTGATTCCCGGATCCTTCCAGGTCGACGACTTGGTCTGGAAAAGAATCAAGCCGGTCAGCGACGTCACTAAGCTGGAGGCCCCGTAAGGAGGATCGTAAAAAGTAATCCAAAGCTCAATTCGGGATCCTATTATCTACAAGATGAAAACAAAAGGAACCTGGAACGGTCTTGGAGTGCAAATCATCTGCAACCCTACCGAGCCAAGTAGTAAGTTTGAGATTAAATTCTTGTAAACTGTAAAAACATTTGTTCTATGAATGCAGGAAAGTTTAAACGAAAATTCGCTAGGTGCCCCAGACTCATGAACCGTTCGGCAGTGTTATAAGCGAGCAAAACCCCTTACCAAAGTGTCAAAAACTCACGAGCCGTTCGGCTGTGTTATAAACGAGCAAAGCCCTCGCACTAAAAATGTCAAAGACTCACGTGTCGTTTGGCCGTGTTATAAGAGAGCAAAACCCTCGCGCTAAAAGTGTCAAAGACCGACGAACCGTTCGATCGTGTTATTAGCGAGCAAAGCCCTTGCGCTAAAGTGTCAAAGACTCACGTATCATTCGATCGTGTTATTAGCAAGCAAAGTCCTCGCGCTAAAGTGTCAAAGACTCATGTGTCGTTCGGTTGTGTTATAAGCGAGCAAAGTCCTCGCGCTAAAAGTGCCAAAGACTCACGTGCTATTCGGTCATGTTATAAGCGAGTAAAGCCCTCGCACTAAAAGTGTCAAAGACTCACGTGTTGCTCGGCGTGTTATAAGCGAGCGAAGGCCACACGTTAAAGTGTCAAACATTCACGTGTTATTTGGCTATATTATAAGCGAGTGAAGCCCTCGCACTAAAATGTCAAAGACTCACGTGGCGTTCGGTCGTGTTATAAGTGAGCAAAGCCCTCGTGCCTAAGTGTCAAAGACCCACTCGCCGATCGGCTTTGATATAAACGAGCTAGGCATTCCCACTAAGTGCTCAAGGGGCACGAGCTGCTCGGCCAAGTTGCAATTTCATTTGGCATACTACACGGACAAATATAAAAAACCAAGTATACTACGCTAAGGATAAATTAAGGGATCGCAATGCTCCATAACAATGAACTTAAAAGTGTCGAACGAGAGTGCTTGGATTCATACTTTGAAAGTTTTTTACAAAGTGCACTTGGCGAGTACAAAAAAATGTTGATAAACTTATAAAAGAAACTAATCGAGGTAGTCGAGCACATTGTCGGTGAGCGAATATGAGATCTTCTCCCTTTTTATAATTTTGCTCGATAGATCAGGAGAGAGGTAGCGGTCGTCCTTTAATTGTTGAAGGGTCCCTTCGATACCGTAGTTAAAAAGGTGGAGAGTCCGGTCCGTGAACATTTCGTTGAATTCAGGGGAACGAAAGTACTTCACCCTTCCTATTGATCGGGTTCCTCCCCCTTGAACTTGTCAAATGCAGCTTTTGACACCTCTAACTCAACCTTCAACGCAGCCAGCTCGCCAGCTTGCTTGTCTATTGTTTGTTTATGCTCCCTGAGCTGGAGCTCACTCGTTGCCTGCTCCATCGTTCGACTAACCTGCTCGGCCGCTAGTGACGCTTCTGCCTCTTCGAGTTTCTTTGCCAAAACCCAAGCCTCCTTGTTCTTGGCCTCTAGATCTTCGATGGCTTGGAGTTTCCTGGCATTGGTAGAATTTATCTTGGACTCGAAGTGGTGAGCCTGCTTGGTCAACCGATCAAGCTGAGGGTCTGATCATAATTCTTGTTCTTCTCCACGGCGCCCGCTTGGACCCCAGAAGCTGCACAGAGCTCATGTCTAAGTCTTTTTTTAGCTGGGTTAGCTCTGCGGTCAGCTGCTCGACTCGAGCCCGAAAGGTCTCCGGCTGCTCAATGATAACTAGCATTTTTATTTGTTATTTTTGCTCTTAGATTTAGCATTTTTACCTTCTTGCATGCTTAATTTGGTGTTTATACTGTGTTGTGAGTAGAAACTTATTTTGGACTTAATTGTAAATTTTCTATAAATTATTAAATTGTGGAATTTAATCTCATATTTTTATGTGGTTTTGTAGGAAATTCAAAGAGCCATGAATTATGATCGGATCGGATCGAATTTGGTTTGATTTGGATGTCAAATGGGGGAGATCAAGTAAAATCAATGCGAACCGTTGATCTAGATCTAGAGAGATCTTATTCTTTCATTCAAATTTAAGCATCCTACCCTTGATCCAGATCTAAAATGATATAAACCATTGGATCCAAGCAAGAAGGCAACTTAATCCGAACCACTCATCTCTTCATCAACGAGATCAAATGGCCAGATCTTCATCATCTTCATCATCAAAATGGACAGCTTAGATCAAAGGAGGAAAACTCTTCATTTCCTTTTATTCACGATGAGGAACAGTATTCCAATTCGGCTAGGGCTCATTTCCTGTTCACGATTTCTTCTCCACACACCCAATGCCCCCTTTCGATTTCTCCCGATTGAAGACAAAGAAGACGGCAGCGACATTCCGACGGATTTATAGCGACGACGACCCTAGGGCAGTGCCAGGGGTGGTCCTCCGGCGGTGTTCTTCATTCCCCTCATATACCAGTCGGGTTCCCTGCCGAACACGAAGAAGATGGCAGTGAGTGAAGAAGGCAGCAATTCCAATTACCAGCAGCTCTTTTTCCACCACTAATCGGAGGCATTCCTCCGATCCAATGAATCTTCTTCGCATTAGTGATCAACGAAGGCGTTCCTCCAGTGTCACCAGACTATATTTCCGACCCAGCGGATTCCCTTTTAGAGGCATTCCTCATAGGGATATCATGCTTCCATCATCGATGCTTGCATCTTCGACGAGTAATGTCTGCTATCCACCGTATTCAGAGGATTTCCGAATGACAACGGTCTTCTTCCTCGGTGGATCTGTTAGTGATAGACAGATCACTTCTCGTGGTTGATTGTGGAGAATTGAATTGGTTAAGTAGATTTTATTTGTTGTTCATGTTTGGTTTTGTAGTTAAGTTCTTATTCTTGTTTGATTGTTATTTTGTTAACTTCATTAATGCATAGTTAGATTTTGTTAATTGTTTTTCATAATTGTTTATTTTCATTACAGTTGTTTAGTTATACATCTTGCAATTCCATTCATGTTCGTTTATCATGCCTATTAATGTTGATGCTTATGTCATATAGTGACAATGCAGTGTAGGTTCCACGTTGA
Source organism: Zingiber officinale (assembly GCF_018446385.1). Lineage (NCBI taxonomy): Eukaryota > Viridiplantae > Streptophyta > Magnoliopsida > Zingiberales > Zingiberaceae > Zingiber > Zingiber officinale. The sequence goes on along the minus strand of NC_056002.1, from coordinate 44,224,427 downwards.
TAGTTAGATAAGATTGTTGTTTATTTTCATTTATGTTTGTTTGTTATCCTTGTTTATGGTGTTATCTATAGTATAGAGTGACACTGCGCTATGGGTTCATCTTTGTTGGTAAGTTAGGATTTCCTTTATTGCATTAGGTTTAGAAACCTCAAAACATAATAAACCCCCTGATTCGATCTTGTCTTAAAACAGACGTCCTGCCATTAGTTCCACGTGAGGGACGATCCGGTCCTCTACTATACTACCTTAGTGTAAGTTAAGGGATTCGGTTGAGTATAAATTATTAATTTAATGTGAGCAAATGGCAGTCGCTTTAATCTCACATCACTCGGTCGGCGCTCGAAGCTGCTAGTTCTCGAGTTCGAGGAAGGTCAGCCGCTGGCATATAGCTAGACTCTCCACCCAAAACTGCAAACCGAATAAAGTTAGTCAGCGCCGATCAAGAAAAGTAAAGAAAAGCCTTCGCTAAAATTACCCTAGTTGATTTTTGAGTGAAACCATCCGCAAGCTCCCCAGACGAGATGGTCACCTCGTGGGTGCTAACTGTCAAGTTGACCATATTGACTAAGCTTGAGTTAGCTCAAACTTGAGTTTTAATATTTGGGTTTCGATGTTTGACAATACATGAAGATTACAGATGTAATCGTCAGATTGGGGAGATTATTGATACAATTCCCCTCTGGTGAAGGGATGACCAATTTGATGTAAAGAAGAGTCAAGTAAATCAAGGTTAACCAAATATTTGACTGGGGAAATCCTAACTGAAGGTTAGGCAAGGGAAAATCCTGATGAGTGAAGTCAGGTGACAGTCCTAGTGAGTGAAGCTAGGCAGTTGGAAAATCTTGATGAGTGAAGCCAGGTGAAAGGCCTAATGAGTGAATCTAGGCAAGTGAAAGACATAGTGAGTGAAACTAGGCAGTTGGGAAAATCCTGATAAGTGAAGCCAAGTGAAAACCCTAGTGAGTGAAGGTAGATGAAAATCCTGGTGAGTGAAACCAGGTAGATAAAAAGTCCTGGTGAGTGAAACCAGGCAGATAAAAAGTCCTGGTGAGTGAAACTAGGCAGATAGAAAGACATGGTGAGTGAAGCCAGACAAGTGGAGATCCAGGTGGATCAAGGTTGATCGGACACCCGGTGTTGAGAAGCCCAAGTAGGTCAAAGGATTGGCTGGATACTTGGCATGAGGAAATCTAGATGGGTCAAGGGTGACTGGACATCTGGTGGAAGTCTAAGTGGATCATGGAGGACTAGACACTTGACACGAGATGGTAAGTCCAAGTGGATCAAGGTTGACCGGACACTCAGAACAAGGAGAAAAGTCCAAGTGGATCAAACGATTGACCGAACACTTAGTGAAGAAGTCCCAGCAGGTCAAGGTTAACCAAATGCTAGGCAGAAGGAGTCCCAACAAGTCACAATTGACCGGATGTTGGGTTTGGGAACCTTGGACTTGAGTTTAGGCAGGTCAAGGATGGGGCAATCGATCGGCTAATCGATTGACCCAAGCCCAATTGATCAACCAATGGATTAGGAGAGTGCTACGACAAGCAGCAGCACAATCGATTGGGAGCAGTGTCGCGAGCACAGAGAGTTGCTCAATCGATCAGCCGATCGATCGGCACTGTCAATCGATCGGCCGATCGATTGGCAGCTGGTTTTCTCGTGCGATTGCGAGAAAACCTGAATCGATCGGTCGATCGATTCAGGCAGCTTCCAGCGAGCACAAAGGCACTCTGAATCGATCAACTGATCGATTCAAGCCTCCCCAATCGATTGGTCGATCGATTGGGCTGTGACTGTTGTGCGGGATTAAAGCCGATAGCTAGCGATCTCTTCGGCAGTTCTTCACGAGCTTCTTCCTGATCTTCACACAAGCTTCTCTACAACTCTCCGCCAATTCTTGAAGCTTCTTGGAGTAAAGTGTTGCTGCACTTCCAAGGTTAAGAGGCGTTCCACAAGGAGAAGAAGCTAGGGTTTCGATTTCATGTTGTAAATCTTGTAAGATTTTATTTGTATCTGCTTCCCTCTTCTTTCTTCTTGTATTGAGAGTTTGTATAGGGCTTCTCCGCCTTCGGTAGTTACCATAAATGAGTGTTTTCATAGTGGATGAGCGGGTCGTGTGTGGATCCTTGGATTAGTCATCTATTATTGAGGTGGATACCAAGTAAATCCTAGTGGTAGCATTATGAGTCTCGTTTCGAGTCTTTCCACAGCATATCAATAACAACGAAGCAAGCCAACGAAGCGCGACGAGCTATTCACCCCTCCCCCCTCCTCTAGCTACAAATCGACCCTAACACTAACGGACGCCTCGCGGATCCTAGCATTCGCCCAGACCTGAGCTAGATGACCTTGTATTGCAATTTGATGCTCGGGAAGCGCAACTCAGCGTCATTTAAAAGGCGTCAGTCGATCGACAGGCAAAGGATTACCTTGACATGCCTACGGCCGCTCGGATCAGAAGGCTCTGAGGTGATCGGTCCCTTGGATTTGGGCATTGAGGAAGAGAGAATGATGGAAAGGGAGGCCTCAGCGCTGACCGGAGGAGATAAGCGATCGACATTGCGAGTGTTGTCTCAATCGGCAACACAGACAACGAGGGTGTTCGGTCGGAGGAAGGGGGAGTCGGCAGGACAGCCTCCCTCTCAGCAATCGTAGAAGTGGACTCCCCCCGCTTGAATGGAGGTCGGGAAGTCGTTCCTGGAGCCCAAGCCTACAAGCCGAGGTTGCCGAACGAGGGGATGATTTTGCACGATGTCGCTTGCGGCGTTGGATCAACGGCTCGCCCGACATGGCCGATTTAGATGGAACATCGATCGGCGCCATAGAGGGGTGCTCAGGAGGCAATTCACCAGTAGTCACTGCTGCATCACTACCCGCCACCCGGCTTCCCCCTACCTCGTCGGTCGACTTGTCGGAGTGCTCGACCGGCAACAGGCAGCGGCTTTCCAACTCGACCATTCCCTTAGCGTTGATGTCTGCATCAGAGAGCCTACACTTGCCGCTCAGCAACACGCGGTTCATGATTCAATATGCAAAAGAGAAAGATAAATCAGTTAGATTCAAGATAACGGGAAGAGACATACCTTGAGTGACATGTAGTCGTGTTTGGATAGGGCTTAGCCCGAACACATACAAAACTCCCTCCAAGAGCAACCTATGTATATGGTATTTTTTATTAGTCAAACTTGCGACTACTTCGAGGTAGGCCGGCACGCTTCGGTACCTCTTGATCGGGGGAGGTTTCGATAGTTCAATATGTCAGCCGATCGGAAAGGCTGGTTGAGCGGGTAAACGGACATAGAAATAGTACTTTTTCCAATGTTTATTGGAGGATATTTTGTCAAAATATACAGCACCCATTCGGGCTTGGAAGAGGAGGTATCCGTCTCAGAAAGCTTCGGGTAGTAAAAGTAGTGGAAAACACGAGGTACAAGAGGAATCCCGTACAGACGAAATAATTCAACCCCATACAGTAGTATGAAGGAATTAGATACTAATTGATGCATGGGAATGTGAAAGTATGTGCAAATTTCAAAAAAAAAGGATGGATGGAAAAGCGAAGGCCGACAAAAAACTGATCTTTAAAAAGGGGAGGAAACCATCAGGAGGTGTATGAGGGCGGTCATAAGCAGAGGGAATGATAATTTTATAGCCGTCAGGGAAACGATAGGTCAGTTTCATTTGGTCGACCTCAACACCATTGAATTTGGATTCGGTGGAGGTGTATCATAACCCATGGACGGTCGGGGGTAGAGAAGGAGAGACTGCAATAAAATTGAAGGTCGAAAGGGAGAAAAGAGAGGAAGCTTAAAGAAGGAAAGCATCGGCGATGAACTTAGGTTGAGAAGCAGGAAAGAAGAAGACTAGGACGAGGAAGACAATGAGGTGAAGAAAGAAGTTAAGAGTTTAAAACCCTGTCGACGGTCGCCCGAGGCTGCTCGATCCAGGGCTTTGGAAAACGTAGCTTCAACATGACCGTTGAATTTGAAAAGATAGTCGTCACATCAAACTCAAACAATCGTCTGTCACATCACGCATGTGACAACATGTAAGGGCAACACGTGGCATTCGGTTACAGGTGGCATTAATGAGGAAGTAGAGAGCATGATTCCATAGCATGGTCAAGTGTGCTTGGCATTAATGGTTGAGGATTTAAACGACTTTCAAACAATTATGGTGACGTCAACGGCAATTAAAAGGTACTACGTGGGTTGAGCGGTTAGAGTAAGGATCGGAAGGAAGTTAAAAAAAAGGCTAAGTGTTGGCTATGATATCACCGAGTGGCGGCTATAAACTCTTGTGCAGGAACATCATAGCCGAGCGGCGGCTATAAACCCTTGAGCAGTGAATATTATAACCGAGCGGTGACTCAAAACTCTAGAATACCCGGTCAAGAAGAAAGAGTTCCAAAGCACACTAATTGTCCAGTCAGTCGGACTTACAGTATCCCTCGACTAGACTAGAGGGAAAGGCTTGTGATGCGGTGATGAAGAGGGACCCACCCAAGATAAGTCAAAGCAAGGAAGACCAGCTGCCATGGAGGTCAAAGTTAAGGAAAGCAAAGGGATGTTGTCCATAGATCAAGCAAAGTCAGTCGTGCGGCCTAGTCATGGCCGAACGGGCGGCTTTGCCCGAACGGACGAGCCGGGCTACGCAAACAACATAAGGTTATAAGAGACAAACAGGCATTGCATCCCCCGGCCGCCGTCCCTACCGAGCAAGAGGTGTGTTCGTCCGGACGAGAGGCAGCCCTCCAATAATGGAAAAAATAAGTGAAGGGAGATTGTGCTGGTCAGCACGACCGATCAAAGGTGTCCCGACCGAGCGGACGCACATCAACCTACAGCTGGACCCACCCGTATATCTCCTTTTACTCTTTTGGAGGTTTGTGCCCATGAAAACAGAGCATATTCCGCAAGCAAATCGTACTTTGGAAGCTTTCAACCTGTCGCATCAGAGATATGCATACTCACTTAAAGAAAAGTGTCAATGGCACTTTTTGACTTGTCTTTTCAGAGAACGTTTAGGAAAACGTGTGCACGCTTTGAGATACGTACACAAACACTACAGTGGCACTATAAAAGAGGGTTCCCGTCTACCAGAAGAGGTATGCACAACTTCGTTATTTTGCACGCTTTAGCTACATCATTCTTACTATTCTCCCATATCGTCAAAACTAAATTGAGCGTCGGAGGGCCAACGGAACCTCTTCCCGGCCAACACTGACACCTTTGTGTTGCAGGACCACGTGGAGTCTTCGCCCCGTCAACCATCAAGCCACATCCCCATGTTGCCATCTTCTCCCCTTTCGGATAGGAACAACCTATATAAGGTTACTTTACAAAAGAGTTACTTTACCAAAAGGGTTATTTCACCAAAATATTACTTTACCAAAAAGGTTACTTCGCCTAAATGTTACTTTTACAAATATTTTTGTACTCATCCAATGAATCCAAAAAAATTTTGTCTATTAATCTTCCTTTTGATTAATGATGTATTAATCTCTATTTATATTCATTAATCTTATTGGGTTGGATTTAATATATTGTATTAACCATTAACCCAATAAACCAGTGAGTCTAACTCATTACTCAATAAGTCTAATCCGAATTCATTCGAGTCTAACTCAATGTATCTAATTCAGATTAGACTTAACCCTATAATTCATCTCCAAATTAATATATTCTTTGTGTATGACCCAATAGGCTCTCATAACGTTGGTAATGTATCTAAAATCATTTTAGATACATAAGCAATGAGTGTCATCTAGCAATGCATCATTATTACCCAAGTGACGAGAATGTCGAGATCCGACCTAACCTTTCTATTTCTATTATCTTGTATAATTTGGTCCTTCTATCCACGATATCTAGATTGATTAATGAGGCATATACTGTGTCATCCTCTTATCAATCTTTGTATTTCTTAATCCCTAAGTATGCACACTCAATCAAATAAGCTCAATATCTTATATTGACTAATTTGAGCATGGTCATGCATTCTTGTGTCCTACTTAATCAAAGGGCCCAAAAATATCACTTCCGTCTTATGGAAGGTATAGATCTCATCTAAATCACCTACATCCCTCCGCATAACTTATTGCATACCGCTATACCTAGTGATAGACTTTATATCCATCTTGTTACAGGTGACATTTGTCGATACTAAAATACACAACTCCTTATGTAGGGAATCATAGTGACTTCAGGTGTAAGGACTCATACCAATAGTCACTATGAGAATGTTTATGACACTCATAAAACGACCTATAAAATATTCTCATAACGAGTCAATTCAGTACATATTGTCTAAAATATACCTATGTGTCAACGTGATATTTCATATGCATGACTTGTGAGATTAAGTCATCAATTGACCTACATGCTAGTCTCAATATATTAATATTGTCTTGACTAAGAATAGTTAAGAATAGTGTCTATATATATAAATAGGTTCCACTATCAATTCAATCAATTGATATGTTGTAAACTAGAACCTACTACCTAGGACATTATTATATTTATTCATCTGACACAGATATGAAGTAAATAAAATAATTATTGTCTTTTATTAATGGAATATAATACAATATGTCCTAAGTCAATCAACTCTTGATTGGCTCTTAGGGCTTACACTAGCATGGCCTATGGTAGATGTATGCAGCCAAGAGTGCAAATGACACTGATGAAAGAAGATGATGCGACTGTGGACAAGGTCTAAGATGAAGTCATATCTGAATAAGTTGCGCAAGTTTGGAAGGAAGAAATCCAACTGAGATCATTGAAAACGAGGAAGGCATCCTCATTGGTGGGCATGCTGATGCATATGTTACATACAAGGCAGGGTGGAGGTGTTGCAAACTTTTATGTTTCAGAGGCAAAGAGGTGGAGGAGCAAGGAGCAAGGAGCAAGGAGCAAGGAGCAAGGAGAAGTATTAACAAGTACAGGAAGGCATTGACATTTTCAGCACTTCTCAGGGTAGAACAGCACGAAGGTATAGTCAGGCTCTAGCAACGCCTCAAAGATCTTGACCTTTAGTAAGTTCATAATGAAAGCAAGCTCTTCATTGGATCTCCTTGTCTAGGATGAAACTAGGATGCTGGAGGGGGCAGTGGCGGTGGCTGCAAAGAACACAAGGCCATTACAAGGCAAAGGTTCACCTTTTGTTCCATAATGTTGAATACCACAACTTCTAGACGACGGTCTATAGTATTAGGATGGCAGGGGTAGATAGCTAGCACATGATCCAAGGTTGGACACATTTTGGTGCTCTTAAAACCACACAATAATGTCCAGAGTCAATGATGACAGAATCAACTGAACACGACAAAGTTTGTCTTGATTGGTCCATCAAAACTCTGTTGGCACGAGCAACAGCTGGAATAATCTATTTTTTTCACGCCAATTGATACGAATTGACTCTTGAAATCATGCCTATAACTATCATGTGAATAGACTAGTTACATTACATAAAAAGGAGCTAGAATTAAACATGGTTGATCTATCATGGAAAAAAAAGAAAATTTTCTAGAACACCGTTCTTCAGGTGGTGTTTAAAGTCTCTTGATGTTTTCGCTTTCATACAATTTAGACACTCTACATTAATCACTTAACAGGATTTTGAAAAAAAAAATTGTGAGAGTAAATGTAACTGATTTAATAATGAAAGCAATCTTGAGTAAGTCCGTATCTTCAAATGCTAAAAATCATAATTTTGCTATTATTGTAATTAAATCAAAGCATTGCAATCAAAGAGTCTATGTTTACATTGAACAAGATTCCATCTGTGACTCATTTGTTTGACCTCATGCTACAGGATATAAGCAGATGATACAAGTTCAAAAGAGTTTGGATAGGCCAACTTTTATGCTTGTATATATTTTTCCAATCACATTGATGATTTAGATATGATAAAGTTTAGAACCAAGAAAGAAATGGTTAGATGTGTTGTAGTTAAATATAATATATATTTCATTGCAACATTGGATCACATGGTTTATCCATCAAGTCATGAGTGTCTTTTCAGCATCCTCTTCCACTCCAAACAACCAGAGAAATTTTACAATATAATACGAATGTTTCAAAAGAATTTTGGTAGAAATATAGAGAAAGTACATGAAGAACCCTAATTTTTATGAAGTGTCATATGAAATCTAGATCATGTAATTTCGTGTGACAGTACAAGCATCTTATAAAGTGGTTTTGTGCAAACAAATTTTATAAGAAGAAAAAGAATCCAAAGATCATATAATTGGTGTGAGTAAAGAACAATCAAATAATTAAGCCTGTCATGATTTGCACAATTTCATTGATCTTTAAATATATTGATGATGATGAAAATAAATGGGCGGAGGAAATGGTTATACACATGTAATAATGTCAATCTAGTATTCACAATGATAAATTGTCATTGGTTGTTATGACAAGATTATTGGGATTGGGAACAAAGATGTTGGCAACAAACACATATTAGACAAGTTTAATAGAAAATTTTAAAAAAAAAAAAAATTGGGAACTTGTTCTATATAGAATTTCATTAGTTTGTGATAAATTTTTGAGGTGTGATAATTACTGGGAAACAAAAGCCTATGGTGCCTTAAAATGGCTACCACTTTCAGAACACTAATCACATAGAAGGTGAGGCATATTGGAGAAACCAAAAGTCATCATCATCAAGTCTTGTTTGTCCCCACTATTTTGGATGGGCTAGATGAATCTTATCCTCCATTGAGCCATATTACAAGTAATATTCAAATAAATTACACCTCTTTTTATTCCATTGACATGTGTTTTGGTCTCACTCTACCTCTTATGCCTTCCACTCTATTAGATTAAACTTTTATAATTATAGTACGTATTGGTCATCTTTGAGCATGTTTATATCCTATCATAACTTCATATATTAATAGAGCAGTATCATGATAAATTGTGTTTGTTATACACCTTATTGTTTTCCGAAAAATAAAAGGACAAAGATGGCAATCATCCCCTAACCTAAATGTACTGATTTCAGTACATGGAACATTTGAGAGGGATTGACTAATTAACATAATAAAGAAAGAAGATAGTAAAATAGAATAAATGCCAAAATGTTAGAGTGGACAGGGTAGTCATAGGAAGGAAAAGTTCAGACAATTCATCTATTCATAACAAAAATCTCATTCTCAGTCGAAATCCACATTGCATTCATTCTAGAATTGAAAAGAAACACATTCATGACACTTATCTATAAGATACTTTCAGGTTTTAAAATTCTGCTTCTGAAAGCTAAAAGCATGTGTGTCAAATGCTCAAAGCATACATCACTATTTATTCCTAGGGAAATAACTTTTCTAGACTTAGGTCATGTTCATAATCCAACATCCAGTAGAAACACTAAAAAATTTATAACAGGAAAAAGACCAAGGCCAGTTTGATAAAATCATTGATTGATACCAAAACCAGAATGTTTAATCCTTATCAACTTAATTTAACTGACTGGAATAGTTAGCATCAGCAAGAAGATGGCCATCTAATTTATACAAACCCTTGATTTAAATCCCTAGTCCTCATAATGCAATTGTTAGTGCGCATGTGGTGATGCAAACCTGCTAGACAAATTTCACCAATTTTTCAATATCAACCACCAGTCTGAGTACCATTGGGAATCAATTAACCTCTTTACTTAATTAGTGAGCTTTATTGGTTTTGTATAAAAAAAATACGGGCTTAAAGAACTAGATCTGAAAATTTTCAGCAGTTAAGGGAGCTCACTTCTTGTTCCGGCGGCTTCGCTTGGGTCCCCAGGCCTCGAGTTTTGCAAGTGGACAGCCACACCGTGCGCGGAAGAGCAGCACGGCACGGCCATTGGACGGAGCCATCCTCCTCAGCTCCACTCGCAGGCATTCGTAATCAGGATTGTTCCCTTGCTGCCCGCCCTTCCAGGGAAGATCGTCGATCTCCTTCCAGGCGGCGGTTTGCGCGAGGTCGGGCGAGCGAATGCACTCCTCGGTCTGCAGCTGGACATCGAACTCGAGGGCCTTCTTGAGGCCGCGGCAGCGAGGCCTGCTGCAGCGTCGACGGAGGAACCAGGGGAAGAAGCAGGGTCGGGAGCAGGATAGCACGGCGACGGCGAGGGAGGCGGCAAGGAAGAGGAGGAGGAGGGTGACGAGGTAGGGGTGGGATGCGTGGCGGAAAGAGGAGGCGGGGAGGAGGAGTGCGAGGGATCGGAAGACGTGGGCGAGGGAGGAGGCGACGAGGAAGGCGGAGCAGAAGAGGGCGAGGAGGAGGATGAGAAGGTCGAGGGTGGCGGCGGAGGGGGAGTTCTTGCAGGTGGCGCAGATGGAGATGCTGGGGAGGAGATGATGGTGGTCGCTTCCACCTCCGCGGGAGGCCGAGGAGTGGCGCCTCGACGATTTGGAGGAGGAAGAGGAGTGGCGGCGAGCGGCAGGGCGGAAGTAGGATGGGAACGGGCGGAGGAACATTACGTGCGCTTAGGTAGACCGTAGACCCACCCTCTTCTTTCTTTTCTCTTGCCGCACACAAGTATACAACTCTTCGCACTTATTTTTCTTAAATTAATTAGATAAAAGCTATAAATGAATATTATTTAAAATAATTAATAAAAATATTATTCGTAAATATTTTTTATAAAATAAATATTTTCTATCCCGTAGTTAAATAATATTATTTAATGATAATATGATTTATTCTCTAGTTTTATACTTAAATATTATATTAATAAAAATAAATACTATAGAAAGACGGTGTAAATTACTGTAATCGAGAGAAATCTCGATCGCAAAAAATGGATCAGGAGATGGTGCATTTCTAATTGTAGTTAGATCATAATTATGATCCGATTGTAATTGGTTACGATCCTTTCATGGGTTCATCGTCTTCACCATGTTATAGTTTGGGTCAGAGTGGGTAGTCGGAAGTGTTGGATCGTGGAAGTCACTAGAGGGGGGTGAATAGCGATCGAAAATTCGAAGCAAGTATGCAGCGGAAAACTAAAAAATCACAACGCTAACATAAACTAGTTTTACTTGGTTCGGAGCCTTCATTGACTCCTACTTCAAGACTCGCACTCATTGAGTGTTTTCGTTGGGCAATCACTAATAGTTCGCAAACAAGATTACAATAGTAGGTACAAGAACTATTAAAACGAATACCGACAACAATAATAAAAAAACTTGAACCGCAAGTTATCGGAGTACCTTCGCAGCGTCGCAGGGGCAAAGCGCAACAGAACAGTTGTAGCAAGAAGTTGTTATTTGATGCTCCGTGGAGGCTTTCTTTTATAGGCATGGTCTGGGTGCCCGAATTCCTTCCGAGCGCCCGGACCGTAACGTAGGTCCGGCCAATCAGCGTGCTCCTTATCTGCGACGAGATGAGTTTTGTCTTTCGAGCACCCGGATCCCTTCTGGGCGCTCGGACCGTCATTTTCCAGAAATTTCTTTTCCTGCAAGAAAATATTAATCCAAGGCAAAATAAATATTAAACTACTTTGCAAAACAAAAGTTAGCACAAATATAATAAAACAGGGTAATAATTAGATTCCGTCTCACTGAGACCGGAATCTAGTCACGATCTCAACTTAGACTTCCGAAATAGATCTAAGTTGGATTGGCGCCTAAGTTCCCTAACTGGGAACACGTCCTCACCAAGTCACTCCCCTCCAGTGACTTACCTTAACTTACCTGCCAGACATTCGGTCAGCCCGTTGACCCGTCTGGACTTCATACCAGTTATCAGGTCAGCTCATCGACCTAGCTGGACTTCATGTCAGACATCCGATTTGTTGGTTGCTACTCGAAATATCGAATTAGTTCCCCTATATAAAAATTTTGTACAAGTCCTAAACCATACCTAACAACCTATTGTGTTCTTTAGAAATTAAATATCGAATCGCAAATAGAACTTAACATTATTGATTCTAAATTTAACTTATCTGTTCTTAAAGGTTTAGACTTGGATCGCAAACGATACTTGACATTATAGATCCAAATCCACCCGTGTTACAAATTCAATTAAATATTTATTTCGGAAATCAGTTCCCAGGTCAAACATGGCGAGACACTTGGCCTTCTTGGGTATGGGAACATCCACCACTTCTTCGACAAAACCTCTTAACGAAATTCAATATTTAATTTCCTTATAGTAACCCTAGGTTTAATTAAAAAGAACAATCGAATCACAAGATCGAAAAACAAAGAAACACAAATTCGAAATAAATCTGAAACCTAGAATCACTAGCCTCTTGTGTTTGGTATTTCAAAATTCTTACAAAGAAAAAAACTAGTATGATGCGGAATAGAATTACTAGTTATACCTTTCTTTGTAAGCAACAACCTCTTGATCTTCTATCGTATTCCTCTTCTTATCTCAGACGTTGTGTGGGCAACGATCTACCGAGATGAGAACCACCAAGACTCCTTCCTTCTTGCAAGTTTCGGCCACCAACCTTCAAGCTCCAAGGGATGCAAGAGCAAAGCCTCATTTCTCTCCTTCTTCTCCTAACAAAAACCGGCCACCAACAAGAACTCCAAGAGAGGGATGCACGGGCCACTAAAGAAGAAGAGAAGAGGAGAAGAATAGGGTCGGCCACACCAAGGAAGAGAGGAGGGGAATACTAGAAGATATGTTGTGAGGTGAGACACCTCTACCCCCTCTTTTATATTCCTTGGTCTTAGCATATAAGGAAATTTAATTATAATTAAAATTCCCTTATTTTCCTAGCTATTGGTTAATAAGGAAAATTTAATTAAAAATTCCCTTTAAACCCTTTACATGACCGACCCCTTCACATGCTCCAAATAAGGCAAGTTTTAAACACAAAATTAAAACTTCCTTATTTGTTTCCGAAAATTTTTAAAATAAAATTTTCTCTAATAATTTTTCCCTTCATGGTTGGTTATAAAAGGAAATTTTATAAATTAAAATCTCTCTATTAAAACATGTGGATGATTTCAAAAAAGAAAGTTTTCTTCAAAATTAAAATCTTCCTTTTTAACTACAAATAAGAAAAGATATCAAATCTTTCTCTTAATCTTTCGTAAAAAGCTATAAAAGGAAAGATATAAATTTTTAACTCTCTTTTAAAATCATGGCTTCCACATAAGGAAAGATTTTTAAAAAAATCACCTTTATTTTTATATGGTCGGCCACACCAAGCTTGGGCTCCAAGCTAGGGTCGACCACCTTTACTTGGCTCAACCTTTGGCTTGGCCGCCCCAAGCTTGGACTCTAAGTTTTCTTGGCCGACCACCTAAGGTTGGGTAGGAAGATGGGTATAGGTGAGTATAACACTTTATAAATAAGAGGCTACGATAGGGACCGAGAGAAGGAATTGGTTTTGGTCTCCCGATGAAATTAAGCTTCCCGTGTTCACCCCGAACACTCAACTTAATTTCATCAATAATAATTCATACCTCTAAAGAATTATTATTGAACTATCACACCAATCCTAAATTACATTTTGGGGTCCTTCTTATCATGAGTGTGTTAATCTCCATATGTTTAAGATGTTGAATGTCCACTAATTAAATGAGTTACTGACAATTCTCATTAATTAATATCTTAGTCCAAGAGTAGTATCACTCAACCGTATCGTCATGTCGGACTAAGTCCACCTGCAGGGTTTACATGACAATCCTTATGAACTCCACTTGGGAATATTATCAACCTAGATTACTAGGACACAGTTTCTGTAGGACCGTGATCGTTCGATAGAGGGGGGGTGAATATCGATTCGAAAAGTTGAGTTAAAATACGCAGCGGAAAAGTAAATGAACACAGTTGTTTTTTACTTCATTCGGAGCCTGTGACGACTCCTACTCGAAGGCCCGTACTCCGTGAGTACTTTCGTTGGGCAATTCACTAGCAGTTCGAAATAATGATTACAAAAAATAGTACAATGAATGCTAATGAAAATGAAAAGCAAATACCGACAATAAAGACAAGAAAGGAGCGTAGTGTCGGAGCTTTGTTAGCGTCGCAGAAGTGCAGAGCAGTGGAAGACTTTTCTTTTCGTTGTTGTTCTGAAGCTCTCCTCTGACCCTTCTTTTATATGAGGCTCGGGGCGCCCTGGATGCCTTCCGGGCGCCCTGGTGAGACGTGGCAAGTCCAACCAGCGAGCTCCACGTGGCGACGCGCGATCAGGATGAAATTTCCCTCCCGGGCGCCCAGACCCTGTTTTCCCGCAGAATCCGTCCTGCAAGACAAACGTTAGTCCGGAGGCAAATTTACCCTGCAACACAAAAAGTGAGTATAAATTAGCAAAAATAGTATGACTTAGATTCCGTCTTTCCGAGACCGGAATCTAGTCACGATCTCGACTTAGATATCTGAAATGGATCTAAGCCGGATCGACGCCTAATGTTCCCTTCCCGGGAACGCGTCCTCGCAGTCACTCTCCTCCAGTGACTTACCTCACTTACCTGCCAGACGTCCGGTCAGCCCGTTGACCCGTCTGGACTTCTCGCCAGCTATCCGGTCAGCCCGTCGACCTAGCTGGACTTCTCGCCAAGCGTCCGGTCAGCCCGTCGACCCGCTTGGACTTCTCGCCAGCTATCCGGTCAGCCCGTCGACCTAGCTGGACTTCGTGCCAGACATTCGGTCAGCCCGTCGACCTGTCTGGACTTCTCCTGCACACTCGATCAAAGTGTCAGACAAAAACAAACTAACTTAACCTGATTTGTCATTCATCAAAACCTGGGTTAAATCGTTAGTGTTAACCACACCAACAACTCCCCCTTTTTGATGGAATGACAACTTGGTTAAGTTAGTGAAAACATATGCAAGAACCATGCATTTATGTGGTTTTTAAGTTAGTTTGAATTTTCAGTTAGGTTCAGCTAACTTAACCACCTAACCCTCCCCCTTTGGCATTCATCTAAAATAAGCATGGATTAAGTAATTATAGACTTCAGACAAAAAAAATGTCAAGTTAATCTGGGGGAGTTTAAGCTTTTGAAAATTTGTTTAAAGCATTAGCTTTTAGCTTTTAGAAAGCTAGCTAAGTTTAGATAGTTTCATTTTCAAACATAAGTTTTCAAAAACCAAAATTCCAAAACTAAGTTTGAAAAATTTATTTTTCCAAAAACTGATTTATTTTTCAACACTAAGTTTGTAAACGATTTAATTTAAAACTTAAGTTTTGACAATGATTTAAGTTTGAAAAATCTAACTTTCATAATTTTCAACATTGAGTTTTTGCAAATCAAATTTCAGTTTGCAAATATTGATTTTGAACTTTACTTTTATTTTTCAAAAGAGTTTGGTAGAACTAATTTTGATAAAGTAAAATAATTAAATTTAATTTTCAAAAATCAAAATTTTAAAGTTCAAAAGTACTAGTTTCAAAATCATGGTTTAAAATACTTGAAAAGTTGAGTTTTCAAAGACTAAGTAAAAAGGATAAAAAGTTTGTGATTTAAAACAAACAATTTTGAGTTGATTTAAAAAATTTTCACAATTTTAAGCAAGTTGATTTTGAAAATTGATTTTTAAACTTTGATTTTCAAAATTAAGGAAAATGATTTTTAAAAAAGTTTTTAAAATACTTTTTAAAATGTTTTAAAAGAATTTTTTTAAAGTTTTTAAAATGATTTTTAAAAGAGTTTTTTTTTAAAATAATTTTTAAAAAAATTTGGAAATAATTTTAAAATAATTTTTAAGTTTAGAATAAAATTTTTAAGTTAAATATAAAATTTTTAAAGTTAAATTTAAAACTATTTTTTAAAGTTAATTTTTGTTTTAAAATAATTTTTTAAAGTTAATTTAATTTTTAAAATAATTTTTAAAGTTAATTTAATATTAATTTTTTTTAAAAAAAATTAATTTAGTTTTAATTCGAAATTTAATTTTTAATTAATTCAAAATTTAATTTTAATTTGAAATTCAATTTGAAATTTGAAATTTAATTTTAATTTGAAATTCAATTTAAAATTTGAAATTTAATTTTAATTAATTTTAATTTAATTTGAAAATTAATTTGATCCTTATCTATCTCACCCGATCTAGATTATCAATCAGGGAATCCTATAATTTTGTGAGATGAATTAGATTTAATTACAGAGTTTGGTTTAACTTTTGTTAGATTCAGGTTTAGCTTTGGTCTCAACAAATAGGCATTCTTCGGATAAACTTCTAAGTTTGGTGAGTCACTTGGACGTCATTAGAAGTAGCTTGGTTTTATTTTAAAGACAAACGATATCTAATTTTTCTTTCAAAAAAATCCCCCCTTTGCCTGATTGGTGGTTGCACCAAATCAGAGTGGTACCTGCTCTGATACCACTTGTAGGACCGTGATCGTTCGATAGAGGGGGGGGGTGAATATCGATTCGAAAAGTTGAGTTAAAATACGTAGCGGAAAAGTAAATGAACACAGTTGTTTTTTACTTCGTTCGGAGCCTGTGACGACTCCTACTCGAAGGCCCGTACTCCGTGAGTACTTTCGTTGGGCAATTCACTAGCAGTTCGAAATAATGATTACAAAAAACAGTACAATGAATGCTAATGAAAATAAAAAGCAAATACCGACAATAAAGACAAGAAAGGAGAGTAGTGTCGGAGCTTTGTTAGCGTTGCAGAAGTGCAGAGCAGTGGAAGACTTTTCTTTTCGTTGTTGTTCTGAAGCTCTCCTCTGACCCTTCTTTTATATGAGGCTCGGGACGCCCTGGATGCCTTCCGGGCGCCCTGGTGAGACGTGGCAAGTCCAACCAGCGAGCTCCACGTGGCGACGCGCGATCAGGATGAAATTTCCCTCCAGGGCGCCCGGACCTCCGGGTGCCCGGATTCCTTCCGGGCGCCCAGACCCTGTTTTCCCGCAGAATCCGTCCTGCAAGACAAACGTTAGTCCGGAGGCAAATTTACGCTGCAACACAAAAAGTGAGTATGAATTAGCAAAAATAGTATGACTTAGATTCCGTCTTTCCGAGACCGGAATCTAGTCACGATCTCGACTTAGATATCCGAAATGGATCTAAGCCGGATCGACGCCTAATGTTCCCTTCCCGGGAACGCGTCCTCGCAGTCACTCCCCTCCAGTGACTTACCTCACTTGCCTGCCAGACGTCCGGTCAGCCCGTCGACCCGTCTGGACTTCTCGCCAGCTATCCGGTCAGCCTGTCGACCTAGCTGGACTTCTCGCCAAGCGTCCGGTCAGCCCGTCGACCCGCTTGGACTTCTCGCCAGCTATCCGGTCAGCCCGTCGACCTAGCTGGACTTCGTGCCAGACATCCGGTCAGCCCGTCGACCTGTCTAGACTTCTCCTGCGCACTCGATCAAAGTGTCAGACAAAAACAAACTAACTTAACCTGATTTGTCATTCATCAAAACCTGGGTTAAATCGTTAGTGTTAACCGCACCAACAGTTTCCTTCTATAATCAACAATACACACTATAAATAATATCATTTCCCAACTTATCGAGCCTCTTGATTTATCAAGCTAAATGTCACCCTTTGATAAGTTAAAGAAATAAATACTAAGTACACATGCTTGTTATTATATCGGGATTAAGAGTACACACTTCCATAACAACAAAGGTCTTGTTCTTTTATTAAGTCAGTATAAAAAGAACTTACCTTAAATGGTCCTACTCAATACACTCAGAGTGTACTAGTGTAGTTTATCAGTTAAGATAAACTAATACCTAATTACACTATGACTATTCCAATGATTTGTTCCTTTCCATCTCAGTCGTGAGCTTGTAACAACCCCACCCTCCTCTAAGCTAGTCTGAGGGAGTGGTCGTTACTTAACTATGAACTTTACTTAACTAGTGTTGCTCACACTATTAATAGTGATACTTAGAACTCTCAGAAATTTGCTAAATATTGATTAGGCATGCAAGTAGCATTTCTAATTACTTACAGTATGTGTTAAGAATGCGGCCAAGAAACATTTAAGTTAGTAAGCGCTATCTAACTTGAATGATGCAATTAAGTAGCAGCTGAAACATAAAGGATGTAGGTAGTTCATCTCAACACTCTACTCAAAAGATAAAGAGAGCAACTGAAAACCAATCTGCATATACATGCTACCACTATACGACTCAAATAATGGGACTAATGTGTATATCAATTGAAATGGAAGAATTCTATGAACAGAATCAGCAATATAAAAAGTACAATTTCTAGCAGTGCAAAAAGGAATTAAACCATCTAAGTTTCCCTATCACTCTAAACAGAATCTTAACAAACTTTTAGTGAAGTGTCCCAAGGCTTCCATTCATCAGTCACCACACACCCATCCCACATCTCCTTATCGCCTTCCTTCACTATAGCTTTCCTTTTCCTTTATCTGTAGTAAGAGGAAATGCAACTATAAGCGGATGCTTAGTAAGCACTGTCTAACTCAAAAAAAACTCAATGTGCATATATATATATATATATATATATATATATATGACAGAACTAAAAACTGAATGCTAAAAGAAAATCTGCAACTGAAATTGCTTAATGAAAATCTGCACTGAAATGCTAAACTCCACAACGAAGAGATCTAAAACTACGTGTATAAAACTGATAACAACAGATCGAACATCATGGTTAACACAAGTTGTTCCTACTAAATCGTTCCGAAGGGAATCAAACTGCATGTTTAGATGAACTGCTAAAAGATCTAGCTGAATACTCCCAGAAACAAAGGTTGTTCATGTCCAATGCATAGCACAAACAAAACTAAAGCCTGCTGGAATTTCAAAACCTGTGTAAAAGCTTGTTTCATTTGTTCAAAACTTATACTATTATACTTCAAAATAATAATAAACTCTCTCCTGGGCCCAGGTGTAGTACCAAAGCGCGCTCCCTAATAGAGACTGGGGTGGCGAACCACCAGTCCTACGAGGGTGAAGACCTTGGTCTTACCAGGGCCGAGACCTCGAAACCAGTCACCTGAATTTGTTTAACGACAACCTCAGAAGTCGGGTACTAGCCTCTTCAAGAAAAATACTTGTTACTTGTTAATACTCCTAATAAAAAGAACACCTCAGAATTTAAACAGTAAGCTCAAAAGGGATGTTCATATTCATTGCATAGCACAAACCGAAACCAAACAGTAAGGGTTGTTCGTGCCCCTTTCATAGCACGAACCAAAACTGCACAGCAAGCTCAAAAAGGTTGTTCATGCCCCTTTCATAGCACAAACCAAAACTGCACAGCAAGCTCCAAAGGGCATTATTCGTGCCCCTTTTATAACACAAACCAAAACTGTACAGCAAGCTCCAAAGGGGTTGTTCGTGCCCCTTTCATAGCACAGACCAAAACTGCAACTTGTTGGAATTAAAGCCTAAATTATAAGGCTAAAAAATCTAAACCGCATGCCTAATCTATGCAATTTATTTATTTTCCTTTTGAGATTCACGGCAGCAAGCTTCAAAAACAACACTCTTTACAGCATGCTTCGAAATCAAGAAGAAACAAGGATTCGAAAGCTACTCCTACTGCAGGTGAGAAGCACTTACTTAGTTCCCTCGACTCATAGCCGAGATCGACTTCTAGGGTTTCGGAGAATCTTGAAATGTCGACAACTTCTTCACGTCTACGCGTTCTCCCCGACGAGGTGATCACGATGGTGTGGAAGGCTCTCGGAATTGGTCCTTGACCGGCCGCCGGAGACGAAGCCCTAGGTCCTTCGTTTCCGCCCAAGAGGAGCCGACGTAGTGCGCGAGGGGAGAAGAAAAGGTTTCGGACCAGAGAGAAAACCTAATTCCTCTCTTAACTAATCCCTCTTTATACCTAAGTATTTCTGTTATCACTTACCACATAAATTTATTTCCGCCCTCTATTTGATCAACACGACCCTGCTGGGTTCTTAGTCATCCGAAACAACTTAAGGCTTTGCTTAACGAGGGGTCTCCGGTTCGATCCTTGGCCCGACCTTTTTTTGCCTCAACTTTGTTTCTTTTGGTAAAAATACCAAACGAACTCCGAAAATTACATAAAAATACTCTAAAAATTTCTAAAAATATCTAGAATATTTCTAAAGCATTTCTAATTATTTATAAGTACTATTAGGACTCGTAAGGAGGAAGTTTGGGTTGTTACAATTCCCCATGCCTTATAAAAAGTTCGTCCTCGAACTTAGAATAATTCTGGATATCTTTGTCTCATACTGTCCTCACGCTCCCATGTAGTTTCCTCGCGCTTCTGATTTTGCCAAATGACCTTCACTAGTGGTACTTCTTTGTTCCTTAGTCTCTTAACTTCTCTGTCAACTATCTGTGTAGGTCTGCTCTCATAGCTAAGATCCTCCTGGATCTGCACTGACTGAGGCTGAATCACTTGGCTAGGGTCGTGGAGGCACTTCTTTAGCATGGAGACATGAAATACATTGTGTATTGCGGACATGTCTTATGGTAAGTCCAGCTTGTAAGCTACCTTCCCAATCCTCTCTATGATCAGGTAGGGTCCTACGTAGCGGGGACTTAACTTGCCCTTTTTGCCAAATCTCATCACTCCCTTCATACGAGCAACTTTGAGGAAGACTGAATCCCCTACTTGGAACTCAAGTGGCCTACGACGTGCATCAGCATAACTTTTCTGCCTACTCTGGGCAGTCTCAATTCTTTGTCTGATCTTCTGGATAGCCTGAGTGGTTTCATCTATCATCTCAGTCTGCCTGCCTAGTTCTGATTCCATCTCTTTTCTTTCTCTAGCCTCCAGCCAGCATATGGGTGATCTACACTTTCGGCCATACAGTGCCTCGTAAGGTGCCATCTTGATAGTGGCTTGGTAGCTATTGTTGTAGGTGAATTCAGCTAAGTACAGATACTTACACCAACTGCCCTTAAAATCTAATGCACAAGCTCAGAGCATGTCTTCTAAAATCTGATTCACTCGTTCTGTCTATCCATCAGTCTAGGGATGGAAGGTTGTGCTGAACTTGAGTTTGGTGCATAATGCATTCTGAACACACTCCCAAAAATGAGAGGTGAAGCGCCCATCCCTATCAGAAACAATCGACTTCGGAACTCCATGAAGTCTGATCACTTCCTTAACATATAGCTGTGTCAACTGCTCTATAGAGTGAGACACCTTGATGGCTAGAAAATAGGCAGACTTTGTCAACTTATCCACTATCACCCATATCGCATCGTACCCATTGGTGGTCCTTGGAAGACCTGTTATAAAGTCCATGGATATTTCTTCCCACTTCCACTCTGGTATTGGGAGGGGTTGTAGGACTCCTCCTAGTCTCTGGTGCTCCGCTTTGACTCTCTGGCATGTTAGGCAGGTACTGACATATTTTGCAACATCTCTCTTGAGTCCAAACCACCAGAATCTCTGCTTCAAATCCTAATACATCTTGGTGGAACCAGGGTGCATGGAGTACGGTGTACTATGAGCTTCTTCTAGAATCTTCTTTCTCAATTCTTCATCATTGGGGACACAAAGGCGGCTCCCCTGATAGAGGATTCCACTGTCTGATATCCGAAACTCTGAATTTTCTTCTTTGTTGTATCCCTTGCTTTATCTTCTGGATATCTGGATCTTCACTTTGTTTTCTCTGTATATCCTCAAGCAGGGTTGACTCTAAGGTCAATGCCGAGAGTTGCCCATAAATAATTTCAACTCCAAAATCTGACAGTTTCTTCTGCAGTGGCAGTGCTAATGATGACAAGGGCATCAGAGTTGCACTAGATTTTTGGTTTAGTGCATCCGCCACTTTGTTAGCTTTACCTGGGTGGTAGAGGATTTCACAGTCATAATCTTTAACCAACTTTAGCCGCCTATGCTGTCTCATGTTTAAGTCTTTCTGGGTAAAGAAATACTTCAAGATCTGATGGTCGATGAAGATTTTGCACTGAACTCCATACAAATAATGTCGCCAGAGTTTTAGTGCAAAGACTACAACTGCCAGCTCAAGATTATGAGTGGGGTAGTTCTTCTCATAGTCTTTGAGTTGTCTAGAAGCATAAGCTATAACCTTCCCCTCTTGCATGAGAATAGCTCCAAGGCCCATCTTGGAAGCATCACTGTATATGTCAAAACTCTTGTCACTATCTGGAACAGTCAGAATGGGAGCACTGGTCAGTCTTTTCTTCAATGCTTGGAAACTTTGCTCACATTTATCTGACCATTCAAACTTCTTGTTCTTCTTAGTTAGGGTTGTTAGTGGAGAGGCTATCTTGGAAAAGTCCTCCACGAATTTTCTGTAATATCCAGCTAACCCAAGGAAACTTCGGATCTCCCTGGCATTCTTGGGTCTACACCAGTTGTTGACCGCCTCTATTTTGGCAGGATCCACATGGATGCCTTCTTTAGAAATGATGTGACCTAGAAACGCCACCTGCTCTAACCAGAACTCGCACTTTGAGAATTTGGCATAAAGTTATTTTTGCTGTAGAGTCTGCAGTACTATCCTCAAGTGCGTGTCATGCTCCTCTGGGGTTCTTAAATAAATCAAAATGTCGTCGATGAACACGATGACAAATTTGTTGAGTTATTCTCTGAACACTCTATTCATTAAGTCCATGAAGATCGCAGGTGCATTAGTCACACCAAAAGGCATGATTACAAACTCATAGTGTCCATATCTGGTCTTGAAAGCTGTTCTGGGTATATCACTTTCTTTCACTTTCAACCGATGGTACCCAGAGCGCAGGTCTATCTTAGAGAACACTGTTGCCCCCTTTAGCTGATCAAATAGATCATTTATTCTGGGAAGAGGGTACTTGTTCTTAATTGTTACTTTGTTCAGTGCTCTATAATCTATGCACATCCGCATAGATTCGTCTTTCTTCTTAACGAACAACACTGGAGCTCCCCATGGTGAATGACTAGGGCGGATGAAACCTTTGTCAAGCAGCTCCTAGAGTTGTTCTTGTAGCTCTTTCAGCTTTGCTGGAGACATCCGGTACAGAGCTTTTGAAATTAGACTGGTACCAGTAACCAACTCAATTTTAAACTCCACTTCTCTGTTGGGAGGTAGTCCAGGTAGTTCTTCTGGAAATACCTCTGGATACTCACAGACTACCCGAACGTCTTCCTGCTCGGGTCCTTTTTGTTCTTCTGTATTCACAATGTATGCAAGATAACCAGTACACCCTTTAGCTAACATCTGGTGAGCTGTTAGGGAAGAGAGGAATTTCTGGGTCTTTCTCTTCGGCACTCTCGTGAACTCAAAGGATGGTTCACCTTCTGGGCTGAAAATCACTTTCCTTGTGCGGCAGTCCACCGAAGCACTGTACTTGCTGAGGAAATCTATACCCAGAATAACGTCGAAATTCTACATCGCAAGGACTACTAAATTAACATATAGCTCTCGGTCTGAGATTCTGACTGGTACAACCCGAAGCCACTGGTTGGACTCCATGACTTCCCCAGAAGGTAGGGTTGTCAAGAACTTGGAGTTCATGCTCTCTGTAGGCACCTAAAATTCCTTGGCAAAGGCACTGATATAAAAGAATGGGTTGCCCTAGTATCAAATAGTACAGTAGCCAAATGCTGAAAAATAACTACTTGACCTGTTACGACCGTGGAGGCACTAGCAGCTTCCTCTTTAGTGAGGGAGAATACCCTGGCACCGGCTGGAACTGGTGGGGCTTCCAACCTTCCTTGACTGAGCTGAGGTCCATCCAGAGTTGCAGGCATATAGTGTAACTGAGGCTTGCTCCCATATGGCGTTGCCTGTTGCTAAGGTGCTTTGAGCTTGTTAGGACATGCCTTAGTCAGGTGTCCTTCTTGACCACACGAATAACATCCAGTCATACCCAAAAGACAGGCTCCTGGATGTAGTCTCCCACATTTAGGGCAGGGAGGGAACTTGGCTTGCTTGTCTACTGGACCTCTCTTTTGGCTGCCTCCTGTATTCCATCGTTTCCTTTTGTTATCCTTGCCCTTCTAGTTCTGTTTACTTGCTTGGGGTTTCTGACTCCCCGCTGTCTTGTCCTCTATCTTGACTGGCTTGAGTTGCGTTCGTTGTGCCTTGATGCTGTTCAGATAGTGCTCAGCGACTAATGCCCTGCTGACCAGCTCTTCACCAGTCTGTGGCCGGTGAGTTCCACTACTCACATTGAGTGCTATTTCTGGTCTCAGCATTCGGAGCATCAGTCTGACTCGTTCCTTCTCTGCACTCACTAACTCTGGGCAGAGCCGAGCTAGCCTGTTGAATCTTTTGACTGATTCTTCTACTAACAGGTCACCTTGTCTGAATTCTATAAACTCCTCATAATGTTTATTGGTGATCCGTTGGCGGAAGAATTCTTCGTAAAACTCTGTCTCAAAGTCAGCCCAGCTCATCTAGTTGTCTGCTCTCTTGCTCTTAACTCTCTCCCACCACATACGAGCATCTCCAGATAGGCAGAAGGAGGCACACTTGACTTTCTCGACTTCTGGCCAGTTAAGAAGCTCCATTGTGCTCTCCAGTGTCTTGAACCAAGCCTGGGTATCCCAGGGCTCAGTCGTGCCTGAGAAACTTTCTAGCTTCAGCTTCAGCCACTGTATCAGGTATGCTTCTTGTCATTTAGGTGTTGTGGCGACTTCCAGGGCAGATGGTGGAACCTCAGTCACCACTGGGGTCTCCACATTGATAGTTGGGGGAGAGGGAGGAACTGGCTGCTGATTTGCCATCAGGTTGACGATTACTTGTTGCTGCTCTGCTACTTATTTCTGGAGTTGAGCGACAACTTCAGAGAGATTAGGCCCAGTTGTTCTGGGCTCTTCGTTCTCCTGAGCTCGGTCCTCAGTACGAGCGGTACAGGGACACCCTCTTCTTGCCATCTAGTCATGCAGAGAGGGAGAGAAACGTTGAAATCGTCTCTATACTCTCTAGATATATATATATATATATATATATATATATATATATATAAACAAAGAAAAACAGACAAGAACTTTTATCTTACTTAAGCACATATAAGCAAATATTTCTAAGGATTCCTCTATACTGCAAATAATAAGGAAAGACATAATACATAAAAAGAATTTAAGTACTTTCTTACTTGAAGACGGCAAGGCTGACGCTGATGTGTGTGTGATGTTGGAGAATTGGGACTGCTCTGATACCACCTTGTAACGACCCCACCCTCCTCTAAGCTAGTCTGAGGGAGTGGTCGTTACTTAACTATGAACTTTACTTAACTAGTGTTGCTCACGCTATTAATAGTGATACTTAGAACTCTCAGAAATTTGCTAAATATTGATTAGGCATGCAAGTAGCATTTCTAATTACTTACAGCATGTGTTAAGAATGCGGCCAAGAAACATTTAAGTTAGTAAGCGCCATCTAACTTGAATGATGCAATTAAGTAGCAGCTGAAACATAAAGGATGTAGGTAGTTCATCTCAACACTCTACTCAAAAGATAAAGAGAGCAACTGAAAACCAATCTGCACATACATGCTACCACTATACGACTCAAATAATGGGACTAATGTGTATATCAATTAAAATGGAAGAATTCTATGAACAGAATCAGCAATACGAAAAGTACAATTTCTAGCAGTGCAAAAAGGAATTAAACCATCTAAGTTTCCCTATCACTCTAAACAGAATCTTAACAAACTTTTAGTGAAGTGTCCCAAGGCTTCCATTCATCAGTCACCACACACCCATCCCACATCTCCTTGTCGCCTTCCTTCACTATAGCTTTCCTTTTCCTTTATCTGCAGTTAGAGGAAATGAAACTATAAGCGGACGCTTAGTAAGCGCTGTCTAACTCACAAAAACTCAATGTGCATATATATATATATATATATATATATATATATATATATATATGACAGAACTAAAAATTAATGCTAAAAGAAAATCTACAACTGAAATTGCTTAATGAAAATCTGCACTGAAATGTTTGATAAAAATCTGCACTGCAATGCTTAATAAAAATCTGCACTGCAACGCTTAATAAAAATCTGCACTGAAATGCTAAACTCCACAACGAAGAGATTTAAAACTGCGTGTATAAAACTTATAACAATAGATCGAACAACATGGTTAACACAAGTTGTTCCTACTAAATCGTTCCGAAGGGAATTAAACTGCATGTTTAGATGAACTACTAAAAGATCTTGCTGAATACTCCCAGAAACAAAGGTTGTTCATGTCCAATGCATAGCACAAACAAAACTAAAGCCTGTTGGAATTTCAAAACCTGTGTAAAGCTTGTTTCATTTGTTCAAAACTTATACTATTATACTTCAAAATAATAATAAACTCTCTCCTGGGCCCAGGCGTAGTACCAAAGCACGCTCCCTAATAGAGACTGGGGTGGCGAACCACCAGTCCTACTAGGGTGAAGACCTTGGTCTTACCAGGGCCGAGACCTCGGAACCGGTCACCTGAATTTATTTAACGACAACCTCGGAAGTCGGGTACTAGCCTCTTCAAGAAAAATACTTGTTACTTGTTAATACTGCTAATAAAAAGAACACCTCAAAATTTAAACAGTAAGCTCAAAAGGGCTGCTCATATTCATTGCATAGCACACACCGAAACCAAGCAGTAAGGGTTGTTCATGCCCCTTTCATAGCACGAACCAAAACTGCACAGCAAGCTCAAAAAGGTTGTTCGTGCCCCTTTCATAGCACAAACCAAAACTGCACAGCAAGCTCCAAAGGGGGTTGTTCGTGCCCCTTTCATAGCACAAACCAAAACTGCACAGCAAGCTCTAAAGGGGGTTGTTCGTGCCCCTTTCATAGCACAAACCAAAACAGCAACTTGTTGGAATTAAAGCCTAAATTATAAGGCTGAAAAATCTAAACCACATGCATGCCTAATCTATGCAATTTATTTATTTTCCTTTTGAGATTCACGACAGCAAGCTTCAAAAACAACACTCTTTACAGCATGCTTCGAAATCAAGAAGAAACAAGGATCCGAAAGCTACTCCTACTGCAGGTGAGAAACACTTACTTAGTTCCCTTTACTCACAGCTGAGATCGGCTTCTAGGGTTTCGGAGAATCTTGAAATTTCGGCAACTTCTTCACGTCTACGTGTTCTCCCCGACGAGGTGATCACGATAGTTTGGAAGGCTCTCAGAATTGGTCCTTGGCCGGCCGCCGGAGATGAAGCCCTAGCTCCTTCTTCGTTTCCGCCCAAGAGGAGTCGACGCCGTGCGCGAGGGGAGGAGAAAAGGTTTCGGACCAGAGAGAAAACCTAATTCGTCTCTTAACTTATCCCTCTTTATACCTAAGTATTTCTGTTATCACTTACCACGTAAATTTATTTCCGCCCTCTATTTGATTAGCACGGCCCTGCTGGGTTCTTGGTCATCCGAAACAACTTAAGGCTTTGCTTAATGAGGGGTCTCCGGTTCGATCCTTGACCCGACCTCTTTTTGCCTCAACTTTGTTTCTTTTGGTAAAAATACCAAACAAACTCCGAAAATTACATAAAAATACTCTAAATTTTTTTAAAAATCTTTAGAATATTTCTAAAGCAATTCTAATTATTTATAAGTACTATTAGGACTCGTAAGGAGGAAGTTTGGGTTGTTACAGAGCTAATATTTATAATTTATAAAGAACTGATAATATGATTTTATGTGTGTGACACCACACACCATGTTATCTACAATATAAATTAATTGAACAACTACACTTAGAATATAAATGTAAACATTTGATCAATGTGATTCTTTTATTTGAAAAATAAATGTTTACCAAAAGCTAGGCTTTTAGTATACACTCTAACAATCTTCCACTTATACTAAAAGACTATATTACCATATACCCTGTCATACATCTGATTCCCAACCTCTCAACATGCCCATCAAAAGCTCTTGCCTTAAGGGCCTTAGTAAAAGAATCTTCTAGGTTATCATCTGATGCAATCTAGGCGGCAACAACTTCTTCTCGTTATACGATATCTGTATTGGGTGGTACTTGCGCTCTATGTGTTTACTTGTCTTATGGGCTCGTGGTTCCTTCGAGTTTGCTACTGCACCACTTATTATCACAATACACTGTAATAATTATTGGGCAAACCAGGAATCACATCTAAGTCCATCATGAAGTATCTTAGCCATACAACTTCTATGGCTGCCTCAGAGGCTGCCACATACTCAGCTTCCATGGCGGGTCCGAAAAGCATCTATGTTTAACACTCCTCCATTGTTATGTCTTCACCTCCTAAAGTAAACACATAGCCTGATGTAGACTTACTATTGTTCCTATCTGATTAGAAGTCTGAATCTATGTAACCCACAGGGAGCAAATCATCTGGTTGGTAAACTAGCATATAATCTCTAGTCCTTCTCAGGTACTTTAATATATGCTTTACAACAGTCCAATGTCCTTGTTCAGGGTTACTTTGATATCTGCTAACCATGCCTACGGTAAAGCAGATATCCAGTCTCGTGCATAGCATACATTAGGCTTCCGATAGTCGAAGCATAAGGAACTGCCTTCATGTCCTCTATCTCCTTTGATGTCTTCGAAGACATCTCTTTAGATAAAACTACTCCGTGCCTAAAAGGTAGAAAACCTTTTCTTGGAATCTTGTATGCTAAAACGAGTAAGGATTGTATCTATATATGAAGCTTGGGACAATCACAACATTCTTTTCTTGTGATCCCTTATAACTTTGATCCCAAGAATATGTGTGCATTCTCCTCAGTCCTTCATATCGAATTGTTTGGACAACCATACCCTTACTTCCGACAACACTTTGATATTGTTTCCAACTAACAAAATGTCATCTACGTATAGTATAAGAAATACCACCACGTTTCCATCACACTTCTTGTATACACAAGACTCATCTGGACACTGAATAAATCCATATGACTGGATTATTTCATTAAACCGGATGTTCCAAGATCTTGAAGCTTGCTTCAGTCAATAAATGAACCGATTGAGCTTGCACACTAGATGCTCTTTGCCTTTTTCAATGAACCCTTCTGGTTATTTCATATGGATGTTTTCTTTAAGACTTCCGTTAAGGAAAGCTGTCTTGACATTGTTAGTACCGATGGTCGCGGCTAGAGAGGGGGGGTGTGAATAGCCGACCCCAAATCTTCGCATTTCTTCCTACGATTAGGGTTAGCGCAGCGGAAATAAAACCGTAGAAACGAAAAGGAAAAGCAAACCTCAACACGAAGATGTAACGAGGTTCGGAGATGATACTCCTACTCCTCGGCTTGTCCGTAAGGTAGACGAAGCCTATCAATCCATCGGTGGATGAGTCCCCGGATAACCGGCTAATAAATACTCCTTGTGGGTGGAGAAACCTCGCCACAAACTTTGCAACAGTAATACAGGAGTAGAAAGCAGCAAGAAGCAAAATACAATACAAATGTATGAAACACCTTCGCTTACTTGCCTTCTCTTCGACTGGATGAAGCAGCAGCTTCAAGCGACGCCTACAACAGCAGGAACCCAGCCGAAAGGAAGCTCACGCCAAGCTTCAAAGCGAGCTCGACAAACTCAAATCACAGCAGTAGAACTTGCAGCGGAAAGAAGAAGAAGAGCAAGAAGAGTTCCTGCCGCAGAAGCCCTCGACCTCTTATACCGCATCCACTGCGAAGAAGAAGAAGAATAATACTAGCCGTTGTGAGCCAGCTGGCTGGTGCATCGATCGTGCATCACCCGATCGGTCTCAGGCTGATCCGATCGGCCATGGGGACCGATCGTCTGTTGATCGGTCCCTGCACGATCAGCACACTCATGAGAGTTGCCCAACTCTCAGTGCGTTCTGATCGGTCCGGGGACCGATCAGCTCATCTTGATCGGTCCCTGACCGATCGAAGCTCACAGAGGCACGATCATTTCGATCGGTCTCCTGCACCGATCAAGAAACCATGATATCGGATCGGTCACCATCGATCCGGTCTTGGTTTTGCCCAAACCAAGTCCAAACCAATATCCATCAACCTTGACCTATTGGTACATCATGCTTAGCATCCCTTGACCTGCTAAGACTCCCCACCAAGTGTCCGGTCAATCCCTTTGACCCACTTGGACTTTTCTCTTCGTGTCAAGTATCCGGTCACTCCCTTGACCTACTTGACCTTCTCAACACCAGATGTCCGATCACCCTTGATCCATCTGGATTTTTCCTTGCCCGGCTTCACTTACCAGGACTTTCACCTAGCTTCACTCACTAGGGTTTTCACCTGGCTTCACTCACCAGGATTTCCAATCTGCCCGGCTTCACTCACCAGGATTTCTAATCTGCCCGGCTTCACTCACCAGGACTTTCCCACTGTCTGGCTTCACTCACCAGGACTTTCACCTAGCTTCACTCACTAGGGTTTTCACAACTGCCTGGCTTCACTCACCAGGACTTTCCCACTGCCTGGCTTCACTCACCAGGACTTTCCCACTGCCTGGCTTCACTCACCAGGACTTATTCGTCTGCCTGACTTCACTCACCAGGACTTTCCACATCCGGTCCAGAGAACGAGCTACCGAGCCCTCTCTGACCACAGTCCGGAGAACGAGCTACCGAGCCCTCTCCAACTTCCCATGTGCCAAGCTTCCATACTTGGACTTCTCCGTGCCAAGTCTCCATACTTGGACTTTTCCCGTGCCAAGCTCCCTGCTTGGACTTTTCACCAGATGTCTAGTCAACCTTGACCCATCTGGATTTCCCTTGCCTGACTTTACTCACCAGGACTTCCAAACTGCCTAACATCCCAGTTAGGACTTCCCAGTCAAGTATCCGGTCAACCTTGATCTACTTGACTCTTCTTCATTCAACCTGATCAGACCTTGATCAGTATCTCTCCACATGGACAACTGCACCTGCATTGTCCATGTGTACATGTCTTTCTGTATTGTCAAACATCGAAACCATGACCAAGGTTTACGCTTGGTCAACTAGGTCAACCTTGACCCGCTGGAAATTGCACCAACAGACATCCATTTGCCAAACCTCATAATCCATATGAGTAGCAATAGATAAGAGTATTCGGATAGACTTAAGCATAACTACTGGCGAAAAGGTTTCCTCATAATCGATTCCCTCTTTCTGAGTATACCCCTTTGCAACAAGCCTTGCTTTGAAGGTTTCCACCGTCCCGTCTATCCCTCTTTTCCTTTTGTAGATCCATTTACATCCAATAGCTTTTACACTATTTGATGGTTCTACAAGCTCCTAGACTTTATTAGAATACAAAGATTCAATTTCTGTATTCATTGCTCTTTGCCAAGATGCTGCATCTTTATCTTGGAGCGCTTCGTCATATGTTCGGGGATTAGGTTCATGTTCACCAGGGATCAAATCCAAAGACTTTCCCAACACATGAATCTTTCAGGTTGCCTAACAACCCTCCCACTATGACGAGGCACTGTCTGTAATTGTGCATTATTTGTGACACGTGTTGCAGTTTCTTGTGGTATCTCATCTTGTACTATTGGTACTAGATTAGACGTGTCCTTTATTATTTCCTTAAGAATAAATTTACTTATGGGCATGTGGTTCATTACATAGTCCTCTTCTAAAAATCGGACATTGGTGTTTACAATGATCTTCTAATTTTTAAGTCTATAAACCTCCTTCCGTTTCTCTAGGATAACCCATAAACAAGTGAACTCCTGTTCTTAATTCCAACTTATCAGTGTCTCCCTTCAGCATATATGTTGGACCATCCCAAAATCGAATATGCTTTAGACTAGGCTTACGCTCATTCTACAATTCTATGGGAGTAGAGGGTTCTGACATAGAAGGTACTATGTTCACTTCCGTTTCCAGAGTATATCCTCAAAACGAATTTAGTAATTCTGAATAACTCATCATTGATCTAACTATTTCCATAAGAGTCATATTCCTTCGTTCTACTACACCATTCTGTTGGGGTGTACCAGGTGCAATCAGTTGGGATTGAATCCTGACTTCTGATAAGTGACTCCTAAACTCTCCTAAGAGGTACTCGCCACTACGATCTTACCGTAGTGTCTTGATACTTTTACCTTGACGTTTCTCCACATCAGCTTTGTACTCTTTGAACTTATCAAAGCACTTAGACTTGTGGCGCATCAAGTAAATATACCCGTATCTCGAATAGTCGTCTATAAAAAGAGACAAAATATTCGAAACCACCTCTTGCCTGGATAGTCAAAGGTCCACACAAATCAAAATGAACCAATTCCAACACGTCTTTGGCTCCTTACCCCTTAGACTTAAAAGGCTTCTTGGTTATTTTTTCTTCCAAGTAAGACTCACAGGTTGGAAAGTTTTCCACTACCAATGAACCCAAAAGTTCATCGGCTACCAATGAATCCTATTCAAGTTAATATAACCTAGCCTTAGATGTCAAAGATATGATTGGTTCATTTCCGAATATTGCTTTCTCTTATTAGAGTTAGAAGATGTGTTATTAATTTCCATTTATTCCAACGTGGGTGTTATTAGATTTAGAGTATACAAATTGCCAACCAACGTACCAGAACAGATAACTTCCCTATTTTTCTTGATAACACCTTTGTTATCAAATTGGACAGAATATCCATCCTTGTATTGTTTAGAAACTGAAATCAAGTTCTTTCTAAAACTTGTTACATAAAGACAATTTCTCAAAACCAATATTTATTCCTATAAACATCTCCCACTGCAACAACTGCTACTTTTGTAGCATTGCCAATGTAAACAGTGATTTCTCCTTCATGTAGTTGTCGGGTTTCCTGGAACCCCTACAATGATTTGCAGACATGATCAGTGATTCTCATATCTACACGCCAGGTACCGGTAGATAACACCACTAAACATGTTTCAACTACTAGAGAATAAGAAATACCTATATTGTTCTCTTCCTAAGAGGACAGTCTGCCTATAATTGTCCAAACTGCTTGCAAATGAAGCACTTGCCTTTCGGCTTCTTCATTCCTGCTTTTAGTCCAATACCTAGAGATTATACAGTCTTGCCTGTCAGTCCGATTCTAGTGTCTGAAGAGTTTCTTGAGATTGTACATCATGTCATGGCCAGTAAGCATGGTCTGATGCTGATGTTGCAGCACATTTGACCAAATGTAACTCTGCACCATCTCATCTGCCTTGATCCATTTCCTATGATACTCAATCTCTTCTTCACTAGAATTGCTATTAGGCACATTAGGGCATACCTCTAACAGTACAAACTTATAGCCTTCGGCATTTAGGACAATGTCCAGGTTTCTTGTCCAATCTATGTAGTTGGGACTAGTAAGTTTGTTCTCTTTCAGTATAATGGTCAGTGGGTTGAAAGTCATCCTAAGAATCACAAAATAAACTTTTGGTCAAGACACTAAATTTAGAATAATATTGATTCCTCAAACAATATTATTTAAATTTACCAACACCTCAAACACCGTGAATTTTGCGTGCCACGATAGTGTGGACGTATACAAAATCAAACATTTGTAAGAGGAGGTTTTACCCATTAATTTTATTCTTGTCAACCTAACTTTATGACAAATAAAATTAATAGTTGGTTTTTCCTTCGGTCGCACAAATAATAGCAGTGACTCTGATGGGAAGGATACTATTAAATGTGCCTAAGTGTATACCATTACTTGATACTTAGTTCATTAAATAGGATTGTACCCCTTCAGATGGAGAAGATCACACGCTCTTAAATAATTTGCTATAACCATCTATAAAGGAAGTTTGATCTAGTGATCTGCAAACAAACTCATCCGATGGGGAGGGAGGCACTCAGAGCCAACACGCAAGTTTGTCGCATCACTTACAAACCAATAATGGAGACCGTGGAATTTATCTATTAATCCCTCTCCCACTTAGTTATTTAAGGTGAGGAATTTTAACTATGCAAGCACACATCACACATCACAGCAAATAAAGCAATAAAATATGGAAAAATAATTTTTCAACTATTATGGCCTTGTCCATCACTGTCCTTCGTGTGTTGTCAACCCTAGCTGCTGTCATTTTTAGCCACCGCAATCGGGTCTTGTCGCCGCATCTATCTTGCTTCCTTTTCCACTGCGCCTTTGATCCATTAATAGTACCACACCTCACAAGGATACGATCCGCGACAAAAATAGAATTTTACATATATCGATCCTATATTCCACAAAGGAATGTACATGTAATCTAGATCGAAACAAAAATGTAAAATCCTAAAACTAATACAGCTCCTGCTGTATTTAATAAATACAATCATGCACACACAAAAATATGCCCTTGACATGTCCAAGGGTCCAATCACACACAATCACATTAAGTCATAATAGTTGGAGCCTGCAACCAGAGAGTTAGCATATCCTACTATTATCCTGCCTAAGATATGTATGACATGTGCATAATTAAACTGAAAACCAAACACACAGAGACAAACCCTAGCTCTGATACCAATTATTGGTTGCTACTCAGAATATTACACCGGTTCTCCTGTACAAAAATTTTGTACAAGTCCTGAACCATACCTAACAACCTATTGTGTTCTTTAGAAATTAAATATGGAATCACAAACAAAACTTACCATTATTGATTCCAAATTTAACTTATCTGTTCTTAAAGGTTTAGACTTAGATCACAAATGATACTTAACATTATAGATCCAAATCCACCCGTGTTACAAATTCAATTAAATATTTATTTTGTAAATCGGTTCCCAAGTCAAACATGGCGAGGCACTTGGCCTTCTTGGGTATGGGAACATCCACCACTGCCTCGACAAAACCTCTTAACGAAATTCAATATTTAATTTACTTATAGTAACCCTAGGTTCACTACAAGAAAAACCCTCATAGACATCGGTGGAACAACAACGATTTTAAGCAAAAACCGATGTCTTTGAGTATTTTACACCGATTTTTCAAAAAACCGATGTCTATGAGCGCAAATTTTCGCTCATAGACATCGGTGTTTTTAGCCGATGTCTATGAGCGCCTTTTTTTTCATTAATAGACATCGATTTTAACCGCGGTTTTTAAAACCCGGTGTCTATGAACCAAAATTCTGGCGGACTTTCTTAGCGTGCTTTCTTTTGGGCTTCTCCTCGCGAAACCCTAATCCTCCGCATCCTCCTTTTAGGGATGCGCTTTAGGGGCTTTTGGGGCTCCATGTCGCCGCGGATCGGGCTGACGCAGGGCTGGAGCTTCCTCGGCCGATCCCCCTTCCCTGTGGCCTTCCTCCTCGGCTCTATAACCGCATCTGGGCTCGTCGCCGTCGTCTTCTACTGGTTCGTCATCTCTGCATCTTGACGCACCCCCAATCCGGCCCTCATCGGGTGCCGTCTGGACAGCGAGGGCTCCTGGTCCATCGGGGTCTTCTACGAAAAGAGCCCCTTCTCGCTTTCCCCCATCGAATTGGTACGTAAGGAAGCTCGTTTATGTCTAGAAGCCGGTGTCTTGTTCGAGCTTGCGGTTATGATGGCTTTTCTTTCCTACAGCATGGGAGCAGCATGGGTTGACTCCTCCCATGGGGTATGTTCTCAGTTCTCGTCTTCCTCCCCAATTTTTAACCAAAAAGCCAAAAAAAAAACAACTTAATCATGGAGGAGTGTTTCATTTTTCGCCTTTCTGCCTGGATTCATACTGCTCTATACATTCTTCTTGTTCAATTAGAATAGTTGGAATCACTTCTCTCGCCAAATCAATGAGACGCTAATCAAAGAAACAGGTAGATGGACGGATGCTGACCCTTTATTTACTACTTTCTATTCTCCTTCAATCTTTTCTATAATTATGCAACAGCCGATGCAATGGTGTCAACTACACTCGCGAAGCTTGGATATCAATACGTCAACATCGGTTAGTCTCTCGCCAGTTGTTTAACTTCCTTTTGATTGTTTGTAATTTCTAATCCATGGATGATTTACAGATGATTGCTGGGCTGAACACGACCGCGACTCCCAGGTTCATTATACTGATGTCTTTCTTTAGTTTTTAATTATCAGAAACCCTAGTGGACTGTCCGTTGTTGTGTGGATCTGGCGAGGAGAAATCGAGAGATGTGGTTCGTGGATTCATCAGTTTCGCTTCTCGCCACTTGCGGCGGCGACACCGTCAAGCTCTTTGACGTCACGGTGGATGCCTGCGATCCCTGCACCCTCAGCTACACGCCTTCCCCCGGATCTCAAATCAACTCCGTCAAGTGGAACTACACCAGTAAAAACGCTTTCCCGCCTCGTTTTATATCGCACTATCTGTTTGTTTCCTCTTTGCTGTGCATTTCTGTTATGCTTGTGTCGGAGGGTTTTGTTTGCTCGATTTTAGCCTCTCTTCCCCCCCCCCCCCCCCCCGATAGTCTGGGATGCATTACTCTCTGAAGCAAAATTACTAGGAAACTGCGTATCTACATTTTTTACTTATCTTGGAAATTTGTTGCTTTGCCTTGGATCTACACTATTCGAATTGTATAAGGGCATGTTTCATCCTTGCCTAGTGCCGTCAGAATTTAATTTTCCCATGACTCATCATTCAAGTTTATTTTGTATCTTGTATAACTTAATTAATTTTGTTAATCCAGCGGATGGTGGCTGACTTTTTTCGGTAGAAAAATCTTACTAAAGTTTAATCTTTGTTCGTGTAGACCTAGTGGTTGCTAGTGCTGGTGATGATAAAAAGATATCACTTTGGAATAAAAATGGCCAAAGTATGGGATCCTTTCCTTCTCACGGCAGCGACCTTGTTGATGACATTGAGGTAGCTCATTGTTTGCTCATTAATTTGTTCTATTGTGATCAATACATCTGGTTTTCTGGAAATTTACAGATTCCCGGATGCCATTCAAATCATTGCCTGCATTTTTTTCCCCCTCCATCTCTCTGTCTCTCTGGTTTACATCTTGTCTTCAGTTCAACCACTGTTAATGATTATTCTAGAGTGACCTGCGTGTCTCTGGTTTACATCTCTGATTCAATTCAATAATTGTTAGTGAATTGATTTCTACTAGATGATTGCTCTGCAACCACAGTATGTCTGTAAGTCTTATGCATGTCTCACCTTGGGTGTTATTTCCCACAGTTCTAAAACACAACTGATTTACTTGATGTATTCATGAGAAGGAAAAATACAACTGAGTTCTAAAGCAATTGATGCTTCTGTTAAAGTTGCAAAAGAATTACTAAAATTTGATGATGTTCTTGGCAGACTTATAGCATGTGTGAACAATTTGAATACCACTGCTTTATATGTTAATAAATTTGAAGAAATATAACCACGGCTGGCTATACATAGTATAATCTCATCTTTTGCTATTTGATGTTTTCCTTCAAATATGTCCTAAGCATTTATTTATTTCGGCTTTATATTATTTGTTTCATGGTAAATTAATCTTCTTATCCATCTTCAAACTCTTGACATGTTTGCAGAGTGACTAAAAGTCTTGAAAAGAACACCACATGCACCATCAATCCCAGAGGTAATTTACATCTTCTCATGTTGATTAAGCGAAAACATTCAATTGTTCATATTTTTTGAATTTCTCTATCAGATCCATATTCAATAGTGAGCAGAGATGGCTAACAAGAATTAGACGATGATCAGACTTTTTTAGTTCACAAGTTAACTAAAAATAACTATTTTAAGTGAACTTTCTTAAAATGCAGAGCTTGGTTTCCTTGGAAATCATGTTCCTTCTTGAACCATATTCAATTTGGCATGAGTCCTTATTTGATTAGTTGCGAACTATGAATTTGTGTGCTTTGTAGAATGCAATGTGAGATATGTTAATGTCGTAGACAACATTCCATAGCTTTCTATTTATATTTCATTCTAACAACTCAAAAAAACCTTTTAACAGATTCTGTTGATTCAATTGTTCATGTTCCTTGAACAATGCTTAATGTATATTTATTTATCAAGTGATGAAGAAGCTTATGACTAGTCTGTTTCACATTTTTTTTTGTTTCCCAAGCAAAAGGTATGTTATTATTATTATTAAAGTCATAAACTGTGTTCTTTCTATCTGTTGTTCTTCATCAAGCAGGATGGACTGCAAGCATATTTATGAGAAGGAACCAGTAATCCACTACATAAGCACAAAGAAACCACATCCTCGATGCCCAGTTGCAGATAAGTGCCCTATTTATTGCAGTTGAACTTTCGTTGTTGATCTTTTTGCTCATTACAGCTACATCCTATCAGGTTGCCCAAAAATTCTCCAAGTTGGACGGGTTGTATGCGACGCCTTGCTTACAATAGAAATTGATGAAATGCGTTTGGCATCAGCTACAAACATACATTCAACAATGGTAGAAGATTTTACAGAAGTTGACTGAAAATGGCAACACTGCTCCCTGCAACTGTAAGCTTGATATAATTTTTCAAGGTGATTTAGCCCTTGTCGGTGATTTGTCATCAGCCAATGTGATTTAGGCATCATAGTTAATTATCTTTTGATGTTGTAAGAGGAATATTTGTGTAATTTGTGGATACGGACTTGATGTGTACAATATCTATTATCTTTTTATATTGTAAGAATAATATTATGTATTGGTAACATGGATATTTACTTGGTGTGTTTAGATACACCGATGTATAATAATATTAACTAAATTTTGTACTATTAAAATGTTGTATAATATCGGTTTTTCACTATTTCGAAAATCGAATCGGCGTCGTTAAACAATATTGATATTACATCGGTTTTCCACCGCTGCTAAAACTGGTGTTATTAACATATAATATTACATCGGTTTTACATCGTTGATGAAACAGTGTCGTTAAGTGATATTACACCAGTTAATAACCGATTCGAACACCGGTGTTGTTAAGTGATACTATACCGGTTTTAATCCGATGTCTAAAATGGCAGACCTTTTACATCGCCTTCATAGGCATCGGTCGAAAATGTAATAAACACCGGTGGAAAATCGATGTCTATGAGGGTTTTTGTTGTAGTGGTTTAACCAAAAAGAACAATCAAATCACAAGATCGAAAAACAAAGAAACACAAATTCGAAACAAATCTGAAACCTAGAATCACTAGCCTTTTGTGTTTGGTATTTCAAAATTCTTACAAAGAAAAAAACTAGTATGATGCGGAATAGAATTGCTAGTTATACCTTTCTTTGTAAGCAACAACCTCTTGATCTTCTATCGTATTCCTCTTCTTATCTCGGACAATGTGTGGGCAACGATCTACCGAGATGAGAACCACCAAGACTCCTTCCTTCTTGCAAGTTTCGGCCACAAACCTTCAAGCTCCAAGGGATGCAAGAGCAAAGCCTCATTTCTCTCCTTCTTCTCCTAGCAAGAACTGGCCACCAACAAGAACTCCAAGAGAGGGATGCACCGACCACTAAAGAAGAAGAGAAGAGGAGAATAATAGGGTCGGCCACACCAAGGAAGAGAGGAGGGGAATACTAGAAGATATGTTATGAGGTGAGGCACCTCTACCCCCTCTTTTATATTCCTTGGTCTTGGCATATAAGGAAATTTAATCATAATTAAAATTCCCTTATTTTCCTAGCCATTGGTTAATAAGGAAAATTTAATTAAAAATTTCCTTTAAACCCTTTACATGGTCGACCCCTTCACATGCTCCAAATAAGGCAAGTTTTAAACACAAAATTAAAACTTCCTTATTTGTTTTCAAAAATTTTTAAAATGAAAATTTCTCTAATAATTTTTCCCTTCATGGTTGGTTATAAAAGGAAATTTTATAAATTAAAATCTCTCTATTAAAACATGTGGATGATTTCCAAAAAGGAAAGTTTTCTTCAAAATTAAAATCTTCCTTTTAACTACAAATAAGGAAAGATATTTAATCCTTCTCTTAATCTTTTATAGAAAGCTATAAAAGGAAAGATTTAAATTTTAAACTCTCTTTTAAAATTATGGCTTCCGCATAAGGAAAGATTTTAAATAAAATCCCCTTTATTTTTATATGGCCGGACACACCAAGCTTAGGCTCCAAGCTAGGGCAGGCCACCTTTACTTGGCTCAACCTTTGGCTTGGCCGGCCCAAGCTTGGACTTCAAGCTTGCTTGGCCGACCACCTAAGGTTGGGTAGGAAGGTGGGTATAGGTGAGTTTAACACTTTATAAATAAGAGGCTATGATAGAGAACGAGAGAAGGAATTGGTTTTGGTCTCCCGATGAAATTAAGCTTCCTGTGTTTGCCCCGAACACCCAACTTAATTTCATCAATAATAATTCATACCACTAAAGAATTATTATTGAACTACCGCACCAATTCCAAATTATATTTTGGGCTCCTTCTTATCATGAGTGTGTTAATCGCCCTGTGTTTAAGATGTCGAATGTCCACTAATTAAATGAGTTACTGACAATTCTCTTTAATTAATATCTTAGTCCAAGAGTAGTACCACTCAACCTTATCGTCATACTAGACTAAGTCCACCTGCAAGGTTTACATGACAATCCTTATGAGCTCCCCTTGGGGACATTATCAACCTAGATTACTAGGACACAATTTCCTTCTATAATCAACAATACACACTATAAATAATATCATTTCCCAACTTATCGGGCCTCTTGATTTATCGAGCTAAATCTCACCCTTTGATAAGTCAAAGAAATAAATACTAAGTACACGTGCTTGTTATTATATCGGGATTAAGAGCACACACTTCCATAATAACAAAGGTCTTGTTCTTTTATTAAGTCAGTATAAAAAGAACTTACATTAAATGGTTCTGCTCAATACACTCAGAGTGTACTAGTATAATTTATCAGTCAAGATAAACTAATACCTAATTACACTACGACTATTCTAATGGTTTGTTCTTTTCCATCTCAGTCGTGAGCTACTGTTTATAATTTATAAGGAACTGATAACATGATCTTCTGTGTGTGATACCACATACCATGTTATCTACAATATAAATTAATTGAACAACTACACCCTGCATATAAATGAAGACATTTGACCAATGTGATTTTTTTATTTGAAAAATAAATGTTTATCAAAAGCTAGGCTTTTAGTATACACTCTAACAAAAGTTAGCACAAATATAATAAAACAGGGTAATAATTAGATTTCGTCTCACTGAGACCGGAATCTAGTCACGATCTCAACTTAGACTTCTGAAATAGATCTAAGTTGGATCGACGCCTAAGTTCCCTAACTGGGAACACGTCCTCACCAAGTCACTCCCCTCCAGTGACTTACCTTAACTTACCTGCCAGACATTCGGTCAGCCCGTTGACCCGTCTAGACTTCGTGCCAGTTATCAGGTCAGCCCGTCGACCTAGCTGGACTTCATGTCAGACATCTGATCAGCCCATTAACTAGTCTGGACTTCGTGTCAATTATCCGGTCAGCCCATTGACCTAGCTGGATATCGTATCAAACATCCATTCAGCCGTTGATATGTCTGAGTTTCGTGTCAGATATCCGGTCAGTCCGTCAACCTAACTGGGGTTCTCCTGCACACTTCGTCAAAGTGTTAGATTACAACGAAACTAACTTAACCTATTTTGTCATTCATCAAAATCTGAGTTACATCGTCAGTGCTAACCACACCAACAGGAGACTCGCTCTGACCCAAACTCCGACCGCTCACTCCGACCCAAACTATAGACTGGTGGGGGCAGTGAACCCATGAAGAGATCACAACCAATTACGGCCGGATCATAATTACGATCTGGATGTGATTAGGAGTGGACCATCCCCTAATCTACTTTTTTGTGGACCAGGAGATCTGGTCTCACTATAACCATAGAGCAGATCTCCTGGTCTCTTTTTTTTTGGACCGGAAATGGACCACTCATAATTGTGGTTGGATCGTGGCCGCAATCCGACCGTAATTGATTGCGATCCCTTACTGGGTTCACCGTCCCCTCCATGTTATAATTTGATTTGGATTGGGCGACCGAAGGCCGCCCGGAGGCCCCCCGGAGGCCCCCCGGAGGCCACCGATGGTGGACAAGTGGCCAGGTTGTTGGACGCCGAGCGAGAGGTGGCCTCCGAGCGGCCTCCGACCGTCCTCTCCGAACCAAACTATAATCCGGAGGGAATGGTGAACTCAGGAAGAGATCGCGATCAATTACGATCGAATCGTGATCACGATCCAATTACAATTATAAGTGGTCCATCTATGATAAAAAGAATCAGGAGATCTATTCTCTTATAACCGACTCCCTTTTATTTAAAAAAATAATTTAATATTATATTTAATCTGGTCAAAACGTTAAAATAAAAAATTATACTTTCTAACCTCAATAAATTTTAAAATTATTTTTAAGTATAAAAAATATTAACACAATTTAATTTTAAACTTTATATAAGGTTAATTGAGAATCAGTTAAGTAAATAATCTTAATAAATAGTAAATTCATAGACTGACACGGCCGCCGCCGTGCATACCACCACCACGTCACGTGCCAATCCCAAATCATTCGAATGCTTTTACCGCTAATGCGTATCACGTGCCTTTAATGCTCAGGATCCTTCAGGATTGGGACAAAGCCACGAGTCACCCACCACGCCTCCACATGCGACCGGGTCCCAGCGATGCTCACCCAGTAGGGAAGTAGGTAGGCGTATCGCCACGGTGACATTCAATAATAGGCAAGGGCGTCAGGTGGGTCCCACCGCGAAGATAAGTACCCTGTCCCGAAAATCTCTCGATCCCGTTACAATCATCGGCGTGCCTTGATTAGAAAGGTAATTAATTATTAATTAAACTAATGTCAAATTTTATGATAGAGCCATGCCGATGTTTCTAAAAAGCACACCCTTTTATTTGATTTTACACATACATAATGAAATTTCCCCATTTTGTGCCTAAGTTTTTTTAGGTTTTGAAAATTTTTATTGTTTATGCTACAATAAAAGGCGCAACCTTTTATTGGATTACGCATATATACTGAAATTTCCCCATTTTTTCCCTAAGTTTTTTAGTGTTTGAAAATTTGTATTGTATTGTTATTGCAGCAAATAATTTTCATGAATTTTCAACTTATGTATAATTTTTGATGAATTTTTAAACATTAATTATTAAAAAACAATTAATTTAGTCATTAAATTTACTCTACAGATTAAAATAAGTTGAAAAAAAAATCATGAAAATTATATAACAATTTACTTAGAGATTCAATTGACTGAATGACTTGTTTATTCATTAAATTTACTCTAGAGATTAAAACAATTAATTTTTTTTTAAGATAGCGGTTAGGTGTTATAAAACAGTTAATCAAACATTTAAAGTTTATATCTCAACTATACTGTATGAATTTTTTTCTCTAGTGAGACAATAAATTTAAAAAAATTAGTCGCTTGGATGAGATTCCATGAGCAATTCCCAATTTACTTTGATTGTTGATGAAAAATTTTCGTGAGGTCCGACCAATTTAGAATTAATCAATGGAGGAAACTCTCATACCTAAATAAACAATCTTAACTTAAAGAAGGATAGAGATCCTCTAGTCTAGGATCCTTAGATATATAGTATCCGAAAATCTCATGGTTTAATTATGAGGGTTCATTTGATTTAAATAAGAATTTATTAATATGAATAGATTTGATCATTTAAGTTAACCTATAATTATAAAATTATGATTAATTAATTAAGAAAATAATAGGATATATTATAAATAATATAATATAAATATAGGGTTAATGTATTATATAGGTAACATGTAAAGGAATAAAAAAGAAAAGAAAAAGAGAGAGAGAGGATAAGAATCCATATTTAATGTTGATCCTACAACATGTACCATATTTAACGTTGCAAGTAGAAAACGGATAACATATTTAACGTTGTAATTAAATAAGACAAAAAATCAATACAACGTGTAGATAATAATTAGAAAATTATAACGTTATAATATTGGAATTATGGATGATACATATATTGATATGGACTTTTATAAAGACGGACATAAAATTTATAAAAGGTAATTGATAGACGTTAGATAAAGTGTTAATCTCCTATCTCTTTAAAATTCTATCTTTAAAAATTTTAGGGGATTTTTGGATTGACTGACCCTAAGAAATTCTACTTTTCTCATCATCCTCCATGATCCTAGAGCTCCACGGGAAGACAAAGAAGGGAGAAATCGAAGACATGTTCTCTACTTTGTACATACATTAATTGGTTTTATAATTTGGTGGGATTTGGATTCTATAGGGTTAGGTTTTTAATTGCTAGTTTCAAGTTATTCATATTGAGATGGCTCCATATTTTGTTTCATGATTTATTATTTGTTTACCCTTAGAAGTTAGGGAATTTTATTAATCAAAATTAATTAAGCAAGTAAGGATATGACAATTGTTGTTATTGTTTTCGTGTTCATGCAAAGGTGCCATGAAATAACTTTTGGATTTCCATG
Organism: Zingiber officinale; assembly: GCF_018446385.1. Classification (NCBI taxonomy): domain Eukaryota; kingdom Viridiplantae; phylum Streptophyta; class Magnoliopsida; order Zingiberales; family Zingiberaceae; genus Zingiber; species Zingiber officinale. Next base: position 44,180,310 of record NC_056002.1, on the reverse strand, counting down.
AAACAATATGGTTGCATGCCTAGGGTGACACTTGCACAAAATTGTTGGAAATCTATATGCACGTCCTATACTTTTTGGACATTAGTCAATTCGTATAATAATATTTATGTGTGGAAACATGGGATGTAAGTATATTTTATGTCAATCATGATCGACGAGTATTAATCTAGTTTTTCTATTTTGTACTAGTACCATGATTTTAAGGCTAGGTCAATAAGTGTAATCATCATGGTTTAGATCCTGATTTCTGAGCAAGCGTCCTAGTTGCATGTTCTGTTTTTAATAAATGCAAGCTAGTTGTGACCACGGTGACTTTTTGAAGTTAGTCATCTTGGTGAGCACTTTACAATGGCTGCACGGTTCCATTTGTCTTCCCTTAGACGTTAAAGTATTGGTTGTGCTCCCATTGATTTTAGAATAAGTAAGTTTCAGATTCAACATGATTAGTTGATAGCACTGTTTTAGGAGTTCGTACATCATAATGTTGTGCAAAGATTCTTTACCGTTTCACTCACTTGTGTGTTCGTCATGATTCATACATATATGCTTGACTCACATTATAAACCATCATGCTTATCCGTTTGACACCATCGACGTGGAGCTTGCCACTTCAACCATTGCCCTCATACTCATCATGTCTTAAAATACACATGTCACTCTTTGTCTCTAAGACACTGTTGAAGGCATAAATGGAGTCTGATCAATCATAAATAATAGTCACTCGTGTGGGAACATCACCCCAATGCAAGCACTGGTAGGACTTTCGGATTGTAAAAATCATTTTTTACGTTACGAGAATTTCAAAATTTTGTCATCGGATCTGTGTAAAGATTAAAATAAATTTATGTACATATTTGTTATCCTAGATCTACCTTAGATCTACATGATAAGAGATATACCTTTGAAGCGAAGCCCTTCGCAAATTCCGCTTGTCCAAGGTTCTTCAGATCTCAAGTGTGTTCAAGTGTACACACCTATAGAAGTATCCACACGGGACAAGAGATGAAAGAAAAACACCTAGAGTGTGTTAGCACTCTTGGATGTTTCGGCCAAGGAGGTTGAGAGGGAGAGAAGAGAAGAGAGGAGGAAGAAGAAGGAATGAATGAGCACACAATGCTCTTGATTCCTCAATTAAAGTGGCCGACCACTTATTGGAAGGTTATAAACCTCCATGGAATATCAAGAGTCAAGGCTCTTGATCTCCCTCATTAGGTAGCACACCTTGATGATGTGGAACACCATGATTGCCCGGCCCATGCCAAGTGGTTTTGGTCAAGTCAAACTTGACCAATGAAGTGACATTTGGTCAAGTCAAACTTGACCCTTCACATTCTCTCTCAAGTCAAGTCAAACTTGACCCATTTATCTCCCATGGTTGATCAAATCCAACCATAGATTCAAGTCAATTTGATTTAATGAATCTCTATTCATTAAATTAAATTGATTCAATGAGTCATAATCTAAATTAGACTAACTGGACACATGAATCAAATTGAGTCCAACTCAATTAGTTTACTTTGGATTACTCTTAATCTAATTTGGTTCATCACATGAACCTAATCCTCTTGGTTCATCATATGAACTTATTCTCCATCTAATTGCCCTTTGTGTGTGACCCTATAGGTTCTTGTAACGTTGGCAATACTCCTAAACCTATTTAGAAGTATAAGTAATGAGCGGTATCTAGCAACACATCATTACTACCCAAGTTACAAGAATGTTGAGATCCAACATCACCTTGTGACTACAAATTGTGATCCTTCACAATATATGATAATGTCCTTCTATCCTTGACATCTAGATTGATCAATGTGAGACATAGACCGTGTCATCCTCTAATCAATCTAAATTTTGAACTCCAAGTAGACTCACTCTAATCAAATGAGCTCAATATCTCATATTGACGTATTTGGGCATGACCATGCACTTAGTGGTTCCACTCTATCAAGAATAATGATGTCACTCCCATCATATAGGAGGGATAGATCTCATCTACATCACTCGCATCCCTCCGCATAATTTGTTACATACCTAGTAATCGCCTTTATGGTCCACCCAGTTACGGGTGACGTTTGACAAAGCCAAAGTATGCAACTCCTTATGTAGGGAACTATGGTGACTTCAGGTCCAATGACTAATAGTCATACTAATAACCACATGAGAAAGTATATGACACTCATATAACGATTCATGATACTTTCTCATGGCGGGTCATTCAGTATACATTCTCTAATGCATACCCATGTGTCAACTTGATATCTCTATATCCATGACTTGTGAGATCAAGTCATCGAGTTGACCTACATGCTAGTCTCGTCACATTAACATTGTCCCTGAATGTTAATACTTGACTAGGAATAATTAAGAGTAGTGATCTCTATATCATCTCACTATCGATTCAACCAATCGATTGATATAGATAAGAACCTTCTACTCAAGGACGCTATTATACTTAGTTATTTGACACTAATACAAGTAAGTATAGTAACCATAAAGAAATGCATTTATTAATATATAGGAATATGATACATCGAGTCCATACAACAATCATCATATGATTGGCTCTAGGGCTCTAACTAACAATCTCCCACTAGCACTAGTGCGAATCAGTGTAGGCTCTAAGGCCCAATGACTTAGTGTGACCATTATGCTTTCTCTGTGCCAAAGCCTTGGTCAAGGGATCAACGACGTTAGCCTCTGTGGGTACTCTACAAATCTTCACATCTCCTCTATCGATGATCTCTCGAATGAGATGGAAGTGTCGTAGTATGTGTTTGGTCCGCTGGTGTGAGCGAGGTTCCTTAGCCTGCGCTATTGCTTCATTGTTGTCACAATAGAGCTCGATAGGATCTGCAATGCTAGGAACCACCCCAAGCTCAGTAATGAACTTGCGGATCCAAACTGCCTCCTTTGCTGCTTCTGATATAGCAATATAGTCAGCCTCTGTTGTAGAATCAGCAACTGTGTCCTGCTTCGAACTCTTCCAGCTCACAACACCACCATGCAAGCAAAACACGAACCCAGACTATGATCTATAATCATCCTGGTCAGTTTGGAAGCTGACATCACTGTAACCCTGTACAACTAACTCGTCATCGCCTCCATATATCAAGAAATATTCTTTAGTCCTTCTTAAGTACTTAAGAATATTCTTGACCGCTATCTAGTGGCACTCACCTGGATCTGACTGGTATCTGCTCGTCATGCTCAAGGCATATGAAACATCAGGACGAGTACATAACATGGAGTACATGATAGATCCTATGGCTGAAGCATAAGGGATCTTATCCATGCGGTCTCTCTCCTCTCTAGAAGAGGGACTTTGAGTCTTCGAAAGACTCACACCATGTGATATCGGCAGAAATCTTTTCTTGGAATTCTGCATGGCAAACCGTAGTAATATCTTGTCAACATATGTACTCTGACTTAGGCCAAACAATCTCTTAGATCTATCTCTATAGATCTTTATGCCTAGAATGCAGGTTGCTTCACCTAAGTCCTTCATTGAGAAACAATTCCCCAGCCAAGTCTTGACAGACTGCAGCAAAGGAATGTCATTCCCAATGAGTAGTATGTCTTCCACATATAACACTCTTCCACATATAACACAAGGAAGACAACTGTGTTCCCTACAATCTTCTTGTAGACACAGGGTTCATCTTCATTCTTTATGAAACCAAACTGTTTGATTGCATCATCGAATTGAAGATTCCAGCTCCGAGAAGCTTGCTTTAGTCCATAAATGTACTTATGCAGCTTGCATACTCTGCTAGTATGCCGTGGATCTATAAAACCCTCAGGTTGTGTCATGTACACATCCTCGAGCAAGTTTCCATTCAGAAACGCGGTTTTGACATCTATCTGCCAGATCTCATAATCGTGGTATGCTGCAATAGCAAGCATGATCCGAATGGACTTAAACATCGCTACTGGAAAAAAGTTTCATCATAGTCAATACCATGAATTTGCTTGAAACCTTTAGCTATCAGACGACCCTTATATATAAGTCCATCCATGTCAGTGTTTCTTTTAAAGACCCACTTATACCCAATGGGTTTGACCCCTTTAGGTGGATCAACCAAAGTCCATACTTGGTTGGTGTACATGGATTCCATCTCGAATCTCATGGCCTCTAGCCATTTCTCAGAATCCGGTCTCATCACAGCTTCCTAATAGGAGGTAGGCTCATTCTCAACGAGCATAACGTCATCATGGTCAGACAAGAGAAATGAGTATCTCTCAGGCTGACGACGTACCCTATCAGACCTGCGAAGAGGTATGTCTACTTGAATTGGTTGTTGTTCCTCAACTCCTTGTGGAACAATCTCATCATCCACAACACTTTGTGGTTCCAGTTTAACTTCCATTGAGGCTTCAGTGCTATGATTCACATCTTGAACTTCTTCAAGATCGAATGTACTCCCACTAGTTTTTCTAGAAACAAAGTCCCTTTCTAGAAATACCCCAGTCTTTGCCACAACTACCTTGTGTTGACTGGGAATGTAGAAGTAATATCCCTTAGTTTCTTTGGGATATCCAATAAAATAGCACTTATCAGATTTGAGTCCTAGTTTGTCCGAGACTTGACGTCGAACGTAAGCATCACAACCCCAAATCCTCATAAAAGACACTTGGGTATCTCTCCCAGTCCATATCTTATATGGTGTCTTTATCACAGTCTTGGATGGAACACGGTTGAGTATGAAGGCTGCAGTGTCCAAAGTATAGCCCCAAAGAGATGTAGGAAGATCTATGTGACTCATCATAGATCTCACCATATCTAATAGGGTACGATTCCTCCTTTCGGATACACCATTCCATTGTGGTGTTCCAGGAGGAGTGAGTTGAGATAGAATCCCACACTCAGCTAGATAGTCACGAAACTCATGGCTAAGGTATTCTCCACCTCGATCTGATCGAAGTATCTTAATACTCTTGCCAAGCTGGTTTTGTACTTCATTCTTGAATTCTTTGAATTTTTCAAAGGATTCTGACTTATATGTCATCAGATACACATAACCATATCTACTGAAGTCATCAGTAAATGTAATGAAGTACCTATAACCTCCTTTGGCAGCGACATTGAAAGGGCCATATACATCACTATGTATAAGTCCTAACAAGTCAGTCGCTCTTTCGTTGTGTCCACTAAAGGGAGTCTTGGTCATCTTGCCTAGTAGGCATGACTCGCATGTCTCATATGATTCAAAATCAAATGAGTCCAGCAAACCATCTTTATGGAGCTGGGATAAGCGTTTGTCATTTATATGACCTAAGCGACAGTGCCAGAGATAGGTTTGGTTCATTTCATTTGATTTGAACCTTTTGGTATTTATGTTATAGATGAGGTTCTCTAAGTCTAGAATATAGAGTCCGTTCATCAGAGGTGCACTACAATAGAACATATCATTTAAATAAATTGAACAACATTTATTCTTTATTATAAACGAAAAACCTTTCTTGTCCAAACAAGAAACTGAAATTATATTCTTAGTAAGAGCAGACACATAACAACATTCATCTAATTCTAGTACAAGCCCAGAGGGCAGAGATAGATAGTAAGTCTCTACATCAACAGCAGCAACCCGTGCTCCATTGCCTACTCGTAGGTCCACCTCGCCCTTCGTCAATGCTCTACTATTTCTCAACGCCTGCACATTAGTACAAATGTGAGAAGCACATCCGGTATCTAATACCCATGATGAAGAAATAGAGAGATTAACTTCTATAACATATATATCTGAAGTAGAAGTCTCACTTCTCTTCTTCTTAAGATCTTCCAGGTAAACTTTGCAGTTCCTCTTCCAAGGCCCGATCTGACCGCAGTGGAAGCAGGTAGCATCCTTGGCGACCCCTCCTTTGGGTTTCAGTGCCTTGCCTTTGTCCTTGGCTTGGGACTTTCCCTTACCTTTAGGCTTGCCTTTGCCTTTGTGCCTTTGCACCATCAAAATGGAGTTGGGCTTAACCTTCTTAAGGTTAAGCTCAGCAGTTCTCAACATACTCAATAGCTCAGGCAGTGGCTTGTCAATTTCGTTTATGTTGTAATTCATGACAAATTGACTATAGCTCTCTGGCAAGGATTGCAAGATCAAGTCAGTGGCCAGCTCTTGGCCAAGTGGGAATCCCAACCTCTGTAGGTTCTCTATATACCCAATCATCTTGAGTACATATGGGCCTACGGGAGTCCCGTCTTGCATCTTGCACTGAAATAGTGCCTTAGAGATCTCGAATCTCTCATGCCTTGCTTGTCCTTGATATAGTTGACGAAGATGTTCAACCATATCATAAGCACCCATCAAATCGTATTGCTTCTGAAGCTCAGAGTTTATGGTTGTGAGCATGAGACATGACACATCTAATGCGTCATCTTGATGCTTCTTATAAGCATCTCTGTCAGCTCGCGTGGCAGTGGCAAGAGGTGCCTCGGGAATGAGCTGCTCCAAGACGTACAGTTTCCTTTTTTGAGTGAGAACTATTCTCAGATTCCTGTACCAGTCCAGGAAATTAGCTCCATTGAGCTTGTCCTTATCAAGGACAGAACGTAGAGAGAAGGTGTTCGTGTTTGTCGACATGGCAATCTACAACAGAAAAATACAGAAAATAAATATCATATTCCACTAATCATTTAATTAGGCCTTTAATTAAACGATGCTCCCATTGAATTATAGAGCTTTTGTAGAATCGAGTCATGGATGTGGTCAAACCACACTCACTAGATTCTAACTAACTAGCTATAATTCTTGCGGGACAAGATCGACATCATACTACGCCTTGAGTCAGCTTTGGCTAAATCACCTAGACTTAGTATGATCGGTAGGTAACTAATTACCAATTACATCTTTATGCAACTCTTGTTTATAGGATCAAGACCCGCATGTATATTAAAACTTGAGTTAGCTCGCCCAAGAGTTAATATAAATGTGATTTTGACCTATCTTCCAATTATTGGAAAAATATCTATAGTTAAACCCGATCCAATTGAGTTAACTAGTTTTACTCAATCTAATTGAGTTTGTACTCACCCAAGCTTTGATAGGCGGGACCAAGATTGTCCCTCCGCACCCTACTAAGATAATATGCGTTGCTCTGCTTTGGCAGATTCAACAACAACATGTGATCGAGGTAGTGATGGGTATCAAAACGTGGTAGGCATTTCGAGTTGACATGATTAAGATCTAATCTAATCATTAATGTGTATCATATACGCGATTAAGATCTAATCCAATCGTTAAGATGTATCATATACGCGATTAAGATCTAATCTAATCGTTAAGGCACTAATTAATTACTCTACTCTAGCATGCATCACATACACACAAACAATTAATTAATTTTAAATTAGGTCATGACCCTACTACGATCTTCTCAAGCCAATGAGAAGATCAGACGGTCAACCTAGGGTCAACAGCTTCTTCAAGCTCCTCCCTTTGACCGCCATATGTTGCTCGCACCCTCCTCGTAACTCCGTCTCGAGTGGACCTTCCACCGCTTCATTTTTTGTACATTACAAATTTGAAACTCGAGTTACATTCGAGTCTAAAATCTATTTACAACAAGAATTAAATTAGAAAGGCACGACGCGCAGATCGCGTATCAAATACAACACACACAATCACATAAAAATGGCACGCAGACCATATTATGAATTACAACACATATTTCCAATCAAATTGGGTTCTTTGGACCATGACCATCATAAAATTATACATAATTCTAAATTATGTAATTTCCATAAATTTCTATAATTTTATTACTATTTTTACAATTTTATGAGTTACAACTTCCCGGTGGTCCCGTTTAGCGGTTTTTGGGCACGATCGCAGGACAATGCCCCTTGCGGGGTTAGGGGCAGCACCCCTTCTCATGAAATGAGTCTCACAAGTGTCCCACTACGATCTAACAGTGCCTTAAGCCGTTGTCCCAAAACATTTTGGACTAGACCTTGCCGTTTCGGAAGGTGTTTCTCGGTAGTCGAAGCCTACAAGTGTCCAAACACTTGTTGCTTCGCCTTTACGAGAAAAATACCCATAAAATCCATAAAAATAATAAAATCACAGAAACTTACAGATCTATAATTTTTTATAAAAATTAAAATAAAATAAAATAAGTACACACTTCGCACGTGGCTCTGATACCACTGTTGGGACTTTCGGGCCGCAAAAACCGCTTTTTGCGTTGCGAAAACCCTGAAGTCTTGCCACCGGATCCATGCGAAGATTAAAATAAATTCATGTACATGTTTGTTATCCTAGATCTACCTTAGATCTACATGATAAGGGATATACCTTTGAAGCGAAACCCTTCGTAAATCTCGCTCGTCCAAGGTTCTTCGGATCTCAAGTGTGTTCAAGTGTACACACCTCTAGAAGTATCCAGACGGGACAAGAGATGGAAGAAAAACACTTAGAGTGTGCTAGCACTCTTAGATGTTTCGGCCAAGGAGGATGAGAGGGAGAGAAGAGAAGAGAGGAGGAAGAAGAAGGAATGAATGGGCACACAATGCTCTTGATTCCTCAATTAAAGTGGCCGACCACTTATTGGAAGGTTATAAACCTCCATAGAATATCAAGAGTCAAGGCTCTTGATCTTCCTCATTAGGTGGCACACCTTGATGATGTGGAACACCATGATTGGCCGACCCATGCCAAGTGGTTTTGGTCAAGTCAAACTTGACCAATGAAGTGGCATTTGGTCAAGTCAAACTTGACCCATTTATCTCCCATGGTTAATCAAATCCAACCATAGATTCAAGTCAATTTGATTTAATGAATCTCTATTCATTAAATTAAATTGATTCAATGAGTCATAATCTAAATTAGACTCACTGGACACATGAATCAAATTGAGTCCAACTCAATTAGTTTAATTTGGATTACTCTTAATCTAATTTGGTTCATCACATGAACCTAATCCTCTTGGTTCATCATATGAACCTATTCTCCATCTAATTGCCCATTATGTGTGACCCTATAGGTTCTTGTAACGTTGGCAATACTCCTAAACCCATTTAGAAGCATAAGTAATGAGCGGTATCTAGCAACACATCATTATTATCCAAGTTACAAGAATGTTGAGATCCAACATCACATTGTGACTACAAATTGTGACCCTTCGCAATATATGATAATGTCCTTCTATCCTTGACATCTAGATTGATCAATGTGAGGCATAGACCGTGTCATCCTCTAATCAATCTAAATCTTGAACTCCAAGTAGACTCACTTTAATCAAATGAGTTCAATATCTCATATTGACTTATTTGGGCATGGCCATGCACTTAGTGGTCTCACTCTATCAAGAATAATGATGTCACTCCCGTCATATAGGAGGGATAGATCTCATCTACATCACTCACATCCCTCCGCATAATTTGTTACATACCTAGTAATCGCCTTTATGGTCCACCCAGTTACGGGTGACGTTTGACGAAGCCAAGTATGCAACTCCTTATGTAGGGAACCATGGTGACTTCAGGTCCAAGGACTAATAGTCATACTAATAGCCACATGAGAAAGTATATGACACTCATATAACGATCCATGATACTTTTTCATGGTGGGTCATTCAGTATACATTCTCCAATGCATACCTATGTGTCAACTTGATATCTCTATATCCATGACTTGTGAGATCAATTCATCGAGTTGACCTACATGCTAGTCTCGTCGCATTAACATTGTCCCTGAATGTTAATACTTGGTTAGGAATGAGTAGTGATCTCTATATCATCTCACTATCGATTTAACCAATCGATTGATATAGATAAGAACCTTCTATTCAAGGACACTATTATACTTAGTTATTTGGCACCAATACAAGTAAGTATAATACCATAAAGAAATACCTTTATTAATATATAGAAATATGATACATCGAGTCCATACAACAATCATCATATGATTGGCTTTAGGGCTCTAACTAACAAGCACACCATATATCCTAGGTTATCCACGTTTAACTAGTGGCATCTAGCACCGTAGCTTCGACAAACTCCGATGGCCTTCTTGGTTTTATGGTAATCTTAAACATCTTATAATGTTGCATGGCATCTAGGAATGCTTTCTGTTTTTATACTTGTTTTTTTGATATGTATGACATGATTTGCATGCTTATATTTAGGATTATGATTATGCCATGTTGCTATATATGCTCATGCCATGTTGATGCACAAGTCTATGCTTAAGCATACGTTATGAATTTGAACGATTATGTTAAGATTTATAATTATGTCGATAGTTAAGTAGTGATCAAGTTTATGTTAAGTGCATGATTAAGCTTATATCCATGTTTATGTAATTATGCGATTGAGTGTGACCGGCGTCCTTAGCAGGAGCTCACCAAATCTACGTGGTCGAGTGTGACCGGTGTCCTTAGCCCAGGAGTTCACCAAATCTACGTGGTCGAGTGTGATCGGTGTCCTTAGCCCGGGAGCTCAACAAATGTACGTGGTCTAGTGTGACTAGTGTCCTTAGCCTGGGAACTCAGCAAATGTACGTGGTCGAGTGTGACCGGTGTCCTTATCCTGGGAGCTTACCAAATCAATGTGGTTGAGTGTGACCGGTGTCCTTAGCCCGGGAGCTCACCAAAATTCTATGTGGTGGAGTGTGATCGGTGCTCTTAGCCCGGGAGCTCACCAAGCTATGTAATTGAGTGTGACCGATGACCTTAGCCCGGGAGCTCGCTAACCCTATGTGATTAGGTTAATTCTCATGCTTAGTTTATTTACATGCTTATGCTTATGTTTATGTTCTTCCATAGTATGTACATTTATGTCATGCATGTATACTAATGCATATGTTTAGATGCATGCTCATGGTTATGTCTATTCCATGCTTAGTTTATTTACATGTCTATACTTACGTTATGCTTGTATAACTATGCCGACGCCTATGCTCATGTCCATAACATGTCAGTAGGTAAGTCCTAAGTTACCTAGCCTGGATATTCCCTAGTACACTAGATGGTAGACACTAACTATTGCAATAACATAGTTCGGAATGTGCTGAGTCCCTCGACTCATAGATTATAGTTTTTTTTTTCAGTAAATGAGCAAAACATAGGCCATAGACTAAAGCCGTCAATTTGGGTTGTGCCTGTCGGGTTGGCTCACCTTGCCAAACCAATTAAGCGGGTTGGGTTGGAATTTTATCAACCCAAGCCCGCCGCGTGTTGACCCGCCTAGTCCCGCAACGGGCTTGGGTTGGCCCGTAGGTTGAGAAACACATATTCATGGATGTGGAGAAGGACATGATACAGTTTAAGATATGAAAATTTTTCTAGCTAGCTGTCGACTTTATTGATCATGAGATTGAGGTCATAGATGGTCGAATCTTTTTCAGCTTGAAGCATTAAAATTTGCTTCTGCTGGTCAACAATTATCAACTCTTGCATAGTCCACAATCTATCTATCTCACCCTTCGCTGCTTTGATCTTCCTAATTGTCTCTCGCAAACCATCAATCTCTTCTTCAAGCAACATTTTCTGTGAATTTATCTCAAGCTATAATTTTTCATTCTCCTTTTGAAGATTGCATATCAAGCTGTAGAAGCTTGCCGAACATATGAAAGTTTTTTTTTATTTTTTTAAAAAATTTTTATGGGTCTGCAGGTTGGCCCGCTAAACCCGCAACCCGCCTTCGATTGGGTTGGGTTAGAGATTTCTCAACCCGCCAAGTTGATGGGTCGGCCCGCCCCACCCCGCCAAATAGTTAGCCCGCCACGGGCCGACCCATCCCGCCACGGATTGACCCGTTTGACAGCTCTAGCAATGACTAGTGAGCCAGCTTGGGGCATTGGTGGCACAACCCGAAGACCTACTTTAGTTTACCTTTTCACATAGTCTAGTAGTTGTTTGTTTACAAATAAATTCAGGAACTCATGTTAAGAATTCAATATTTTATTTCATGTCGATGGTGTTGATTTAAGTTTATAGATATATATGATTTATTTTCCAAAAAAAAAATAAGGATGTTTATGTTGGTATTAGAGCAAAAAGTTTCCAGAAGGGTTATGTCTATTGCCAGTTCCGAGAAGCTCACAAGGTCCATCCTGAGGTCCTCAAGTTTGTAAGTCAAAACTTTATATCTTACATGCTCATTTAGGTGTTAAGTTAAAAAAAAAATCGATGTGGTATGGATAAGTATAGAAGGTTTAAACTTAAATTAATTTTGTAGTGGTTTGATCATTTACAACTATCCACCTAAGCATTATGACAAAAGGGACGACACTGCTTGACTATATACTAAGCTAGGAGTTGTTATGGTTTAAATAAAAATAATAAAATTAATTGGGTTAGATCTAAATGCATGTTAACTTCAGGGTAGCTTGAACTGCATGCAAATATACCTCCTAGATATCACAATGGTGGGACCCAGGAAAGGGGGCAAGAGGAAGTACCCTCACCACCGGCTCAAGTGAGCCAGGAGCAAGTGCTCGTAGGGATGAGTCAATTCTTTGCACAGTTTAGTGGGCCTAATGTGGGGTTGAACTGGAGGATGAGACCTGAGATTCACCAAATCTACGTGGTCGAGTGTGACCGGTGTCCTTAGCTCGGGAGCTCACCAAATTTACGTGGTTGAGTGTGACCGGTGTCCTTAGCCCAGGAGCTCACCAAATTTACATAGTCGAGTGTGACTGGTGTCCTTAGCCTGAGAGCTCACCAAATTTACGTGGTCGAGTGTAACTGGTGTTCTTAGTTCGGGAGCTCACCAAATTTACATGGTAGAGTGTGACCGATATCCTTAGTCCGGGAGCTTAGCAAATGTACGTGGTCGAGTGTGACCAGTGTCTTTAGCCTGGGAGCTCAGCAAATGTACGTGGTCGAGTGTGACTGGTGTCCTTAGCTCGGGAGCTCACCAAATTTACGTGGTTGAGCGTGACTGATGTTCTTAGCCCGGGAGCTCACCAAAATTCTATGTGGTAGAGTGTGACCGGTGCTCTTAGCCCGGGAGCTCACCAAGCTATGTAGTTGAGTATGACCGTTGACCTTAGCCCAGGAGCTCGCTAACCCTATGTGATTAGGTTAATTCTCATGCTTAGTTTATTTACATGCTCAGGCTTATGTTTTTGTTCTTCCATAGTATGTACATTTATGTCATGCAAATATGCTTATGCTTATGTTTAGTTGCATGCTCATGGTTATGTCTATTCCATGCTTAGTTTATTTACATGCCTATGCTTACGTTATACTTGTATACCTATGTCGACGCTTATGCTCATGTCCATAACATGTCAGTAGGTAAGTCCTAATTTACCTAGCCTGGATATCCCCTAGTACACTAGATGGTAGACACTAACTATTGCAATAACATGGTTCGGAATGTGATGAGTCCCTCACTCACAAATCATAACTTTTTTTTTCAGGGAATGAGATGAATTAGGCAGGAAGCAATGACTAGTGAGCCAGTTTGGGATCTAGCTTATTCCACTAATGAGCTTGCAGGGTCTCTCCTAGTCTAGAAAATCCTAGACTAGAGGATCTAGCTTTCTTTAAGAGAAGTATTAAAAATTAAGTGATTTTTTCTACTGCATGGACTTGTCCACGACAAGCATTTTTTTATTTTTTAATTTTTTGATTTATTTTTTTTAGCATGTGAGTATGCTATTTAGGATTCTACTTTTAAAATTTAGGGGTTGGATTATAGTATTAAGAATAAAAAATTTTAAATTGAAAAAAAAATTTAGGTGCTTATAGAATATGAGGCCTAAAGTCTGTTGGTGTGGGTAGCATCAGACGATTGAACTTGAACTTTGATAATGGCAAAGGGTTCAAAGTTAATGTTGGACCCCGTGGTTATTTTGATTTGATCAACCAAGTTATGTTAGGTTTTGTTTGGTTTAATTCTTGTGTCTAAGTGTGTAGGAGCTTAGGAGCACAGGAAGTTGAGCGAAAGACGCGACTAGCGAGAAGGACGGAACGAGAGAGAGCCGATGGGCTCGGTGCGTCCGAGGGACGAGGTGCCGCGGAAAAGTACACCGGTGGACGAGAAGAATGTACATGACGTTCGAGGGACGAGAAGCCGGGGAGGAAGGCTGCTCGAGGAGAAGGCCAGAAATTGGGTTCAGGTGAGACCTATTTCGGATGGCCAAAATCACCCAAGCAAGCGGAGCCAGAGCGGAAGACCCGGACCGAGGTGAGCAAAACTGGAGCACAGGGTCCGAACCCATTTCGGGCACCCGGAACCCTTCCGGGCGCTTGGAACTCAACTTTTATCAAGTTAGACGTGTACATTGATCAACACGTCGGGGATAGAATTCTATCCCACTCTAGGCACCCAGAACCATTCCAGGTGCCCGGAACAGTGCTATAAATATAGCTATGATTTTAGTAGATCATAACAACTTATAATTCCTTTCTTTCTATTCTATTATTAGTTGTGAGCTGTTAATGTTGTAAGAGGCTACTCCGCCCGAAGGAGATCTTCATAAAGTGTGCTTTATTTTCCTTGGATTAGTAATCTTATGATTGCAAACCAAGTAATTCTCCTTGTGTCTTTGTCTGTTCAATTAGTCTCTTAACTTTTATTACAAGTATTCATAATTAAGCTATAAGTCGAGAAAAGGTTGAGTTTATTTTTGTAGGGAAATTCACCCCTCCTCTCTTGCCCCCACCAAGGGACCAACAAGTGGTATCAGAGCAAAGACGCTTCAGAAGGACTAATCGTCGACCGAAGCAAAGAAACCAATGGCCGGACCAAGCATCATTCCACTAAAATTGGAGGGAGAATTCGCACACTGGAACACCGAATGGAGGTATTTATAAAAACTGACTTTGAGATTTGTTTAATAATCAAGTATGATTTTGTACTTCTTATGAATCAAAACGGAGAGGAGGAGGAGGAGAATCTTTGGACGAAGAAAGAACAAAATGATTCCCTAGCAAATAACAGAGTATAATATCACTTGCTGAGTGTGCTGCCACCTTAAGAAGTCAACCGCATCGGGAGCTACTCGTTGGCCAAAGAACTCTGGGAAAAATTCCTGGAACTCCATGAAGGCACATCCGAAGCCAAGCTCACAAGATGAGACATACTTTGGAATAAACTGACGAGTATACGTCTGGAAAGAGGTGAGAAGGTAGTTGATCTACACGTGAAGGTCAAAGAACTAATCATCGGACTCGAAAATCTCGGTGAAATGGTAACCAACCGGGACTCAATATGCTACGCACTCAATGCCTTTCCCAGGACTCCAGAATGGACCTCGATAATCGATGCCTACTACATCTCAAAGGACCTAGAGGTAAGTACTCTAGAGGAACTCTTTTCTACTTTAGAATTATATGAAACCAGATGTGCAGGTACAACAAAAGAGTCAAGCCAAATTATGGCACTAAATGCAACCAAAAAGGATGAATCCGAGTCAGACTCAGAAGAAGAACAAGAAGCTTACATGGTAAGAAAATTCAGAAAATTCTTTAGATCTAACAAATTTAAAGAAATGCAGAACAGGAAAAATCTAAGAAATAGAAGAAGGGTTTGTTGCTACCAGTGTTAAAAGGAAGGGCGCATAAAAGAGGACTGCCCAGAACTCAAAAAGAAAAAAGGCAAGATCCCCTAGCAAAATAAGTACAAGACTCTAAAGGCTACTTAGGACGACAACTTATCATCTAAGTCAGAAATAGAAGAATATGCTGGACCAGCACTGATGGTGAGCCATGAAGAGAAAAGCACCTGAGAAGCCAACATCGATGAAGGGGGAGCAGCTTTAGATGAATGCAGCGAAGTAGGGGGAGAGTTATGCTTCAAGTCTGATATGATAAGTGAGGTATGCCTCTTACCTCCTGATCAACTCTATTTTGGTATTAAATCTATGTCAAAAGTAATGTGCAAGTTAAAAAGTAAAAATAATAAATTAAAAATTGAAAACTTAGAAATAAAAAGAATTTTAGCAAAATCATGTCTAATAGAAGATTTTGAAAAAGTAAAACTTGAAAATGCTAAATTAAAGAAAGAAATAGAAAACTTAAAAAAATTTTCATGTTTAAATGTTTCTGATTTAAAGATTAGATCTATAGAGGATTAAACTGGTACTATAGATTTCACAAAAGTCAAATAAAAAAAGTAACAAAATCTTATATCCCTAGAAAATACCTGATTAACCCTGTATGAAGGAACCTATATTGGGTTCCAAAAACATGTTTAAATTAAAAGTGAAATTAAACTTAGGGCTTTCAGATAGAAGATTAAATATTTGAATTCATTAAAAGACTTTGTCTAGAAATAGTTGATGATCCAATAACCAAGAAGGCATAGTGCCTCGCTATAGCTTGAAAGCTAATTTTTGAATTAAATATTTAATTGACAAAATAATAAACATGAAATAGTTAATTAAATTAAATACTTTCAATATTTGTCAATGGTTTAACATTTGTTAAAATATTTTTTTCTTAAACTTGCAAACTTCACTTACAATTTTTTTTTTCACTTAGAATTTTTTTTAATTGCAAGCTTCATTTGAATTGTTTCTTTTAATTTTTTTTAAAAATTTTTTATTTAGTACTCCTCTTTTTAATGTGATCAAAGGGGGAAAAATTAGAAGTTAAGTTTAAGGGGGAGGTATATTTGTCAATCTTCAATCTATTATCTATTACATACATAATATTTCATGTTTTTTTATCCTAACTTAACTTGGGTGGATTCACATCAAAAAGGGGGAGATTGTTGGACCCTGTGGTTGTTTTGATATAATCAACCAAGTTAGGTTAGGTCATGTTTGGTTTAATCCCTGTGTCTAAGTGTTCAAGAGCTTAGGAACACAGGAAGTCGAGCAGAAGATGCGGCTAGCGAGAAGGATGACACGAGAGAGAGCCGACGGGCTCGGTGTGTTCGAGGGACAAGGTGTCACGGAATAGTACATCGGTGGACGAGAAGAGCGGCGTTCGAGGGATGAGAAGCCGGGGAAGAAGGCTACTCGAGGAGAAGGTCAGAAATTGAGTTCGGGTTAGCCCTATTCCGTATGGTCGAAATCACCCAAGCAAGCAGAGCCAGAGCGGAAGACCCGAACAGAGGCGAGCATAACTGGAGCAGAGGGCCCAGATAAAAAAAGTCAACAGTGTTGACTGTGGTGGTTCGGATGCCCGAAACTTAATTTTTATCAAGTTCGACGTGTACGTTAACCGATGCATTGGGGATAGAATTCTATCCCACTCCAGGCGCCCGGAACCCTTCCATGCACCTAGAACAATGCTATAAATATAGTTCTGATTTCAGTAGATCATACAACAACTTGTAATTCCTTTCTTTCTATTCTACTATTAGTTGTGAGCTGTTAACGTTATAGAAGCTACTCCGCCCGAAGGAGATCTTCATAAAGTGCGCTTCATTTTCCTTGGATTAGCAATCTTCTGATTGTAAATCAAGTAATTCTCCTTGTGTCTTTGTAAAATATGGTGCCCAAACAATAATTAAATAATAAGGTTATTTAACAAATAATCTTATTGGATTTTCTGGGAATTTTTAAAATTTTTTGGGATTTAAACGGAGTTCATATGAGGTAGTTTGCGGGGATGAATTAATAGGCATGGGAAAAGTCTATTTAGAAATACCCAAAAGTAGGAGTTGATTTAGGAAAGTACTTAGGGTTTGATTAAACCAAAACCCTAAGTCCCCATTTTCCCCGATTCTTTTCTTTCCCCTCACCTCACAGCCGCACATCTCCTCTCCCGAGCCCTCTCTCTCATGAATTCCCCACTTCTGATCTCGCCATGCCTCTCGATTGTTGGTCCTTGTCAGTCGATCGCCGAACTTCTGTGCACCCCCGGCTTCTCTCTGATCATGAGCAAGAGGCTGTCTCGATCTCTTAGCCGCCCTCTCTGTTTCCATCGCCTAATGCCATCGAACGCCGACGATGACCATCTGTGTGAGACCGCTGACGACACTGCAGCCTTTTTCGTTGATGGAGGCGACGCTATTAGCCACAGATGCAGTGAGCTCTCTCTGCTCCCGATCCACCTGAGGTCCTTCTCCCACCTCAGCATCGACGCTGACGTTTCCCCCTTTGCTTCCACCCCGGCCAAGGACAGCGAGCAACTTCACATAGTCTAGATGTCGACACTATGGAAAGGATTTGACTCCAATCTGTGCATCATTGATCGACAATTAGTATTAATTGTTGTTTATTGTGTTCCTCACCTTCCTCTGATTGCCGAGCTGTGCCCTAGCATTGCCGCCCCTATGCCATGGCGGTCGTGGTGAGAGCCATCACATCTCAAGCTTCTCTGATCACCCAGATGGATTACATTTCATTTCTTCGAATCACACTATCTGAAGTGGGGGTAAAAGGATCCGGAGCTCTTTTACTCATCCATCTCCTCTCTTTGCTTCCAGATTATTTCACCAAGCAGTGATAGATCATTTTGAGGTAAGATATGATCAGTGTATCAATATTTAAGTGTTTGTTCGATTTTTGTACTAGATTGGTTATTTGATTACAGTTTTGGTTAAGTTACACATAATATCTGATCCAGGGAGATTTGATCATTTGTCTATAATAGATGGATGAATTGGAATTAAGGTTCTATTTTGATTATGGTTAATGTAATTATGGTTTGTGATAATGCATGAATTGATAGATCTATAGATTAATGGAGGTTGTATCTGGAGATTAACGTGATTAATTTGTTATCCATGCTAGTTGATTAGTTCTATGATATGATTAATTGTGAGTGATTGATTTGGATTGGTATCAAATATGGAGTTGGTTAATTAGTTGGTATGAAATGGGATTTGATTTCATTTTTGAGCGTGGTTTAATTTGATTAGTGGATGATCTAAATTGATTTAATCAATTGGATGGATTAAACTAGGGTTGACATTGGGTTGGACCTAGATATCACATATGTGATTAACTAAACTGTACATTGTGTGATTTGCAGAATTTTGATCTGAGATAAGCGTCTCGACGTGAGATCATTTGGCATGATCGACATATAAAGGCGGATACTTCTTACTTTGTTTCTTTAGTATATTAATCTTAGTGCATGAGCTATACATATTTGGATAGCTACTATATTTATCTTGACTCCACTCGTATTTTTTCTGCGTTTGATACTTCCACTCAATCTTTGAGCTACTCGCTTCTGTATCTATACAGTCTCTTGTTGCTATCTATGATATTTAGTAGATACTAGATACTAGATATTAGATATTGGATACCAAATACCAGATACTAGATATTGGATACCATATACTAGATTACCAGATACTAGATGTTAGATATTGGATATATGGTTATTAGAAACCATGTTTACTTGCTTTGAATGTTGTATGTTTACATACTTTATTGAGCATGTTAGCTTCATGTAGCATACCTGTTTTCTATTTATATATATATGATGATTGTTGCATTTTACGCATCATGTCATTGTATGCATGCCGACGACCATGTCTCTCTTGTGGTTGAGAGGGTCGTTGGTCAGGGCCGCACGCTCAGCCACTCATGGGTAGTGGTAGCTGGAGTGTGCCGCTTGTCCTGTCGTGCTCCCACTCGGTCACTCATGGGTAGTGGCGACTGGAGTTGTGAGCAGCAGGGACCCTATTGCTACGTAGCTAGATAGCTACCATGGAAACTATCCACTCGGTCACTCGAGAGTAGTGACGGCTGGAGTGTCGTACATTTGTCATCGATCCTGCCTCTCGGCCATGCAGGGGTCGTGGTGCATAGAGGTGGGCGGGGTGACCATTCGTGCATACACTGTTGTTATTATACTTATGCTGCTGTTGCTTACTTATACTATTGTTGCTAGTTTATGCTGATATGCTTACATATGTTGAAATATACATCTGTTGTATGTGTTTAGACACTAGTTTACTTATTGGTATTATGTATATACCTCACATTCTTCCCCTGTAGTTATGAGCAGTACTGTAGCAGATCTTTGCTACTTCTGACCTTCTATTACTAGTCTAGGATATGGTTTTAGGTATGGACACTTTTTATCATATCATTGTAGTATTTGCTATTTTCCCTACGAGACTGTATACCCTTGTATCTCTAGTTCTTTATTATGTTCATGCACTATCTGTCTATTACCCGCTGAGTCTTAATACTCACCACCCTGTAAATTGGTTATATTTCCAGGTAGCAGGTAAAGGATTTATGGAGTCGCCTGGAGATCCTATCTTCCAGTCCCATGTCACACTGAGCTTCCTCTACCGTTAGTGCTTTTATTCACTTTATTGCTTTTGTACTTGTTCGTGTATTTGTATCTTTTATATGAAGTTTGATTTTGTAATATCTTGTATTTGGTTTGATGTGGTTGTCGTGTTAAGTTGAGTCGGCTCGTAGTTAGCTGTATTGTGGTTTTGTGAATCATTATTTGTGATTTTTGCTGTGTTTTACCTTCAGCCGTGTGGGCTGTTTAATATATATATAACTGTGTGGTTGTGTTTATTCTTGTTCCAACCGAGTGAGCTAATTATATAACTACGTGGTTATGTATATATTCCAGCCATATGTGGCTAATGTATTTTGTATATATGTATGCCTCAGATTGTCACCGGTACAGGGGAGATACTGCCGGATTTTTACCTGGCAGGGACTCCTCTGGGGGTGTGACAGTCTTTGTATGTTTAATTAGTCTCTTAACTTTTATTACAAGTATTCATAAATAAGCTATAAGTCAAGAAAAGGTTGAGTTTATTTTTGCAGGGCAATTCACCCCTCCCCTCTTGCCAGCCACCAAGGGACCAACAGTTAAGTTATCTTGTGATCTAACAAGTGTTGAATCAAGTATGCAGGAAAGTCCTAAGTGCACTTAGGCAAAAGTCCTAGTGATTCTAGGTAGGTGGAAAGCCCTAGGGGTGGTAATCCTAGGTCCTAGGAGGTGGTAACTCTAGGTGGGAAGTCTTGGCGGGTTGAGCACTTTGGGTGAAACACTAGAGTCGAGACTCTAAGTGAAAATCCTGGTGGTCGTGAACCATGTAGAAGACTGGATGGGTTAGGGATCAGACATCCAGCGGAAAAGTCCTGAAGACTCGGACGTTGAGCAAAAGTCTAGTCAGTTTGGGGGACCAGTCTGACAATTGGTAAACTCTCCTGAGAGGAGTAGGTGAGGATGCGCTCCTTGAAGAGGGAACAGTAGGCTCCGGTTCGACTTAGTAAACAAACAATACAATAGGCGATGGCTGACAAAGAAATCAACCATTATAGGTAGAAGCAAAAATCTAAGAGGACCTTAGTAGATGAAGACCTTAGAGAAGACCAACAAGAGTTGGCAAGCATTCAAACAAAACAAGTGTTAATGAGACAGATCTATATATGAGCTGTTGGTACAATCGATTGTTAAGATTGACTACCTTGATTAAGTTCAGGGTGACTCGAGTTTAAGTTTCTATATTTAATTAATATGTTAGTAAGAAGTCAAGTAGATCAAGGTGACTAGATACTTAACTATAAGATAAAAGCCTAAGTGGGTCACGAAAGATCGGACACTTGGTGATCAGAAGTCCAACGAAAAGTTGGTAAGAGAAAAGTCTAAGTGGGTCACGGAGGATTGGACACTTGGTCATCGAAAGTCTAACAAAAAGTTGGCAAGGTCCAAGTGGATCATGGATGACTGGATAGTTGGTGATCGGAAGTTCAATAAAAAGTTGGCAAGAGAAAAGTCCAAGTGAGTCATGGAGAACTGGACACTCAGTGATCAAAAATCTAATGGAAAGTTAACAAGAGAAAAGTCCAAGTGGGTCAAAAGGATCGAATACTTGGTGATTGAAAGTCCAACAGAAAGTTGACAAGAGAAAAGTTCAAATGAGTGATTGAAGATCGGACAATTGGTACAAGATGAAAAGTCTAAGTGGGTTATGGGTGGTTGGACACTTAGCGACTAGGCGTGAAGTCCCAGTAGGTCAAGGTTGATTAGATGCTAGACAACGAAGAAGTTCTAATAGAGTAAACTTTCTAAAGGTCATAACTTTTGACTTGAATATTAGAATAAGGTGATTTTCATTATGAAACAAAACTCGTTCATATATCTATGTTTGTAAAACTCAGATATCAGGCTACTGATGGGTTTTATTAGTCGACCAATGACTTTAGAAACTGAATAGGAGCAAGTCTATTCATTTGTTAAACTCAACTGATGAAATTAGTTGATTGATGGGTTTTGACTTATAGTTTTAGAAATCGAACAAAAGCAAGTCAATTTGGTTGTTATACTTAATTGATGACATTAGTCGATTGATAAGTTACATCAATCGATTGATAATGATTAGAACTGAATAGAAGCAAGTCGAATGTGTTAGGGCTCGTGTGACTGGCAAAAGGGGTGAATTGGCCTTCAAAAAGAAAATGAAATCTTTCTTGATCTTTTGAAATATTAAAGTACTTGTATAAAAAGAATTGATAAACTAATTAAAAGAAAGAGGCTACTGATTTTACTTGGTTACAGCCGGAAAGGTTGTTAATCCAAGACTTTAAAGTACTAATCAAATTCTCTTTTCATCGTAGGCAGAGAAGCCTCTTACAAGCATTAGAAGTGCATAATCAAAGTAGTAGAACAATAAAGAAACTCATGTACAAGTTGTTCTGAACTACTTGGATCAGGGTTGTATTTATAGCCCAGATCCGGGCGCCTGGAAGGGTTCCGGGCGCCTAGAAGGGTTCCGGGCGCCTGGTCTTAGATAAAACTTTATCCACGTCACGACGGATCATGGTAGCTTGGCGATAGATAAGTTTTATAGTCCGGGCACCTAGACCAGGTCCGAGGGCCCAGACCGGGCTGAACCAGCCCTCAGCCAGGGTGCGAGCAGATTTATTGACTTTTTGGTTCAGGCTCTCGCTCCAGCTCCACTCGCTTGGGTGGTCTCAGTCATCTAGAATAAGGCTTACTAGAACCCATTTTTTGACTTTCTCAAGTAGTCTTCGCTTCGGCTTCTCGTCCCTTGGAAATGCTGCGTGCCTCCTTCTCATCCGCTAATGTACTTTTCTGCAATGCTCCCTCGGACGCACCAAGCCCATCGACTCTCTCCTGTGCCGTCCTTCTTGCTAGTTGCGTCTTTCACTTGACTTCCTGTGCTCCTAAGTTCTTGTACACTTAGACACAAGATATCAAACAAACATAGAACCTAAATTAACTCGGTTGATCACATCAAAACTACCTCAGGGGTACTGACAATCTCCTCATTTTTGATATGCATCAACTCGAGTTAGATTTAGGATAAAAAAAGCATAGAGGTAGGTAATAAAATAATAGTTAACACTAGAATTTTATAATTTACAAAATTAACCTCCCATAAACTTAAGCTCTCGTCTCTCATTCTCCCCCTTTGATCATAGCAAAAAATAAGGTCAGGGAAAAACAAGGTTAGAAAAAAATTTGTAATTTTTTCTAAGGGTTAAGGAAATAGAAGTCAAAGGAAAAAAACTTTTACAAAATAATTTTCTAACAAATCTAAAATTTCCAAAATTTAAGAATCATATTTACAAATTTATTTTGTGTAGAATCATAGTTTTTGCAAGTTAAATTTTAAAATTAGAATTTTATATAAATAAATTTCTAAAATTTTTCTAAGTATTGAGAACCGAATCCATAACAATTGAAAAATTAAAATTTTCAAAGATATGTTTTCAAGATTTTTTAGCTTTAAAAATAAAATTTTTGGTAATTAATCCACAGAAAATTTATTGTTTATCAAAAATTTACAAAAAAATATTTTCAAATAGAATTTTAAGGGATCTATCACTATAAACAATTTGGATAAGAATTTCGAAAAGAATATCTGTACAAAAAATATTTAAAATAGATATGATTCTTATCAAAAACAAATATTTACAAATAGTTTTATTAATTTAAAAATCATACTAATTTTTCTTGTTATTTAAAATATAACGATAATTCTTTGAAAAATTAGATTTGTCAAAATACATATTCAAAATATTTTAAATTTTAAATTATAACTTTTCAATAAAAAATTCATAAAATAATTTTTAATCGAAGAAAAATTCTAAAAAAAATTAATACTAAGAGATTTTTCATTCTAGAAATAGAAGAAAACAATTTCAAAGATAAATATTAATAGTAAGCATATGAACTTAATTTTGAAAGTGAAGTTCATATTTCTAAACATAAAACATGCATAATCATTTATTTTGGACTAAGCAAGATCTGTGGACCCAAAATAAATTTCTATCTACTGGGTTAATAAGAAATTTCTTGGGTATATATTTTGGTGACACTTTTCTAATTTGACTCTTATGATATTTAAGATTCCAATTTAGGCTTCTATAATTTTTTATTATCATATGCAAAGTTTTTTAATTTTTTAATTTGGTCCTTCAAATTTTCATTTTCATCTTTTAATTTATCATACATTTCTAAGGGGCATGTATTTTCTAAGATTGTTTTTAAATAAAAAATTTCCTTTCTAAAATTATTATTATTTTTTTAGTGTACATAACTATCTAGTCATAGATTTAATACCTGAATATAACTAGTCAGGGGTAGTAAACATAACTCACTAGATCTGCTATGAAGTTTGTTTCTTCCTCCTCACTGCAACTTTCTTTTGAGGAGCCTCCCCCTTCATCTATGCTCTCCTCCTGGTGACTTGGCATCAGTGCAAGTCCAGCGTACTCCTCTAAATCAGATTTTGATGACAACTCATCCCAAGTCACCTTCAGGTTTTTGTGCTTTGTTGTTGTACTTTGTCCTTTCTTGTTGTCCTTCTTCTTCATCTTTGGACAATCCTCCTTGATGTGCCCTCCTTGTTAGTTCTCCTCTTTTATCATATTGTTTAATGATAATGTTCAGAAAAGATAGATTATGATGGCATTTATTTGTTACTTTGGAGTTTCTATGAAATTGACTTTTGGCTTTTAATCTTATTTTGGTGCTACGCCTCATAATCTATCATACTATATTTGACAGTATCTTTAGATATGATTGGAAAGACAATATCTGACGAAGAACATTCTAGTGAAGGTACCTTGGATTTTTATGTTTTAGGTTTTCTTTGGTAAATTGTCTTCAAAATGCTTTCATTTTTAACTCATTATAGATTCATTCAAACAATATGTACTCCACAAGTTCACATTGATGCTTAAGATTATGTTGGACTTGCTCCTTGTTACTCTCTAATTGGTTGACGTGTGATGTGTATTTTTTTTATTATAATTGTTATTTATGGATAAAATGTTTGATTTACATTGCATTTCTTTTGATACTTTTGAATCACAGCTAGTTGACTATAACAATCATCTAGTTTCTTGTTCTAGGATATTTTCTAGTAGAACTTGTTGGATTATGTATGCCTCATATTCTTGCCATCTATAGTTGCTACTTTAGTTGTCTTTGTTTCTAGATACACCATTGATGCAAAAATTCATCCTTGGGTAAGATAACTACTTGAGATAGATCTATGTCATAATTATATTGTGTCAAGAACTAAACTCTCTTTAATTTGCAAAGCAAGAAACTTACTGAGTGCATTGGCTATAATGGAGTTAACATGAAGGATTGCATCTAACCTTAAGGGTGTGGCTGACAAGTACTTTGACGATTGCAATGAGAAGGATACGAGTAACCATGTCGAGTATGAAGAACTAGCAAGAAAGCTTTAGGATTTAAGCAATAAGATGGTTAAAGCCAATGAGCAAAAAACATTCAAGGTAAGAGGATAAGTAGTATCTACCAAGATCCTTTAAGTTCATGCAATAAGATGCAGTCAAGAGGAATAGTTTTGAGTGTCTTCTAATTAAAATTTCTGTATGTGCGAGTAATTATATTTGTTATAGAAGTGTAAGGATAATAATTTGTATACTTATATTGGTTGTTTATTTAATAATATGTTGTTGATTGAAGTAGATTTGATTTTCATTCATCTTCTATTTGTCTATGGTATTAAAAGACAACAATTTAAAATCATTGTAAAACTATTATCTATCGCATTTAAATGACAATAGTTTTTAAACATTGAAAAATTATTATTGTTAGTATTAAAAGATAATGGTTTAAAAATTGTTACCATTGAGGAGGGTCTTTAACAACACCATCAGTTACAACGATTTTGGAAGGACAAAGACAACAGATAAAATCCATTGTCAAAAGCTTTTTTTAGTGATAAGTATAAATTAAGTGAATATTCCCCTTTCCATTTTCATTTAACTTAACTTTTATTACTCCCCCTTTAACATATATTAAAAAGGATTTCAGAAATAGAGAGAAGAAGTTAAAAAATTATAAAAAATTTAATCTCCCCCTTTATGCTTTAAAAAGTCTTTAAGTGAATGCTTTTAACTTTGAGGGGAAAAGTAAATGATTTTTATTCTAGAGTCCAAGCATGTAAAGTTCCAAGTAAAAAATATTTTAAAAACATTCATCTACTTTCCTTAGAATAAATGTCTAACATTTAGCTACTAGCTATTTACCATAATGTAGTAGCGTCCATTGGTTAGTCAAGTTAAGTACATGATCCAATTAGTTTAACTAAAAAGGATGACTCAACTTGATCAATTTGAATTTGGTATTTATAGCTCATACTTATGTTGATGCACAGACATAAGTATTCTGAAGTCCAGGTATTCCTAATGTGCTTGCGAGATGCTTTGACTGAAACCTATGGGTACATGCTTTCTAGGGGGAAAGACCTAGGCCAAGTCCAATATTTGAAAGTACTAGTAAAATTGGGAGTTTTGAGGAAAATAAAATGATTTTATCCTAAAACCAATCTAACTTTGAAGAAATACAATAACTTTAAAAAACTATAACTTTTGAAAAAGCAACACAATAAAAAGAATGATTTTGAAAATTTTAGAATCTATTCTACTAGGCAAATACCTAACTATCTTCTAAGTGTACTGAACTCGAGTTCAGGTAAAAGTTTTGTGAAAATGTTTGCTAGATTTTGAAGGATCGAAAAGAATTTAGATATCTCCATAATGACATGATATTGTCCACTTTAACCCTAAGCCCTCATGATTTTGCTCTTGGGATATACCCAATAGGCCTCATGCCAATGGATATATTTTTTTTCTTATTAACCCATGATCTTTTCCATGTATTTTCAATGTGGGACTATGTTTGCAACCTTGCAACACCAACAATCCCCCCTCAAATAAAGGACCACAGGGTCTCCTCGAGCATCGGGTCACTCTTGACTTGCTCAGGTTATCCCCTCAAGCATCAGGTTACTCTTGATCTGCTCAGGGCCTCCCCTCCTTCGTTCAAGATTTCACTCACATGGTTCAATCTTGGATCATGACTTTGGCTCATGCTTCTTCTATCGGTTAGTCCAGTGAAGAGCGGCCTCGCTTTGATACCAATTAAAGGATCAAAAAGAATTTAGATATTTCCACAATGACATGATATTATCTACTTTGGGCCTAAGCCCTCATGGTTTTACTCTTGGGCTCTACCCAAAAGGCCTCATGCTAATGCAGATATCTTTTTTCTTATAAACCCATAATTTTTCCTATGTGTTTTCAATGTAGGACTATGTTTGCAACCTTGCAACACCAACAAATTTGATTTGGACTCAACATAGTCAAGTACAATATCAACCCTTACAAAGTAATGCTTAACCTTTATATGTTTGGTTCTTGAGTGGTGTATTGGATTTTTAGTTTAATTAATGTAAATTATATTATTAATTGAAATTTTATATTCTAATTGATAATATTTTAAAGTGTGTATCATCCATAACAATTGAGATGCACATTCTCCCATGGTTATATACTCTACTTCAGAAGTGGATAAGGAAACACAATGTTACTTTATACTGGACCAACTTATTAGGCACTGACCTAGAAATTTGCAGCTTCTATTTGTACTTTTTCTATCTAGTTTACACCCACCATAATCTGAGTCAGAGTATCCAACTAAGTCAAATGTACTAGTCCTAGTGTACCCTTAATGTATCTCAATATTCTTTTTTACATTAGTTAAGTGTGATTCTTTTACATAAGATTGGTACCTAGCACATATACCGACTGCAAATAAAATATCAAGTCAACTTGCTGTTATGTATAGTAGACTTCCTATTGTACTTCTATACTATTTTAAGTCTACTATTTTTTTTTCTAAATTAGAGTCAATTTTAACATTGGTTGTCATTGGGGTATTTATGTTTTGAGAATTTTCCATTCCAAACTTTTTAATTAACTCTTTAGCGTATTTTGTTTAAAAGACAAAAATTCTCTCTTTTGTTTGTTTTATCTTTAAACCTAAGAAAAAGTTAAGTTCTCCTACTAGGCTCATTTCAAATTTATTTTTCATTAATTTAATGAATTCTTTTAAAAATTCAATATTATTTGAGCCAAAAATTATCATCTATATAAATTTGAGCTATAAAAATATCTTTTTCTAAGGTTTTAACAAATAAGGTTTGGTCTATTTGACCTTGGTTAAACCCCTTAGATAATTAGGTATGTTGATAGTCGTTCATACAGGCCTTAGGTGCTTGTTTTAGTCCATATAAAGCTTTCTTTAATCTAATGACATGATTTGAGTGGTCTAAATCCTCAAATCCTAGAAGTTAATTTAAATAGACCTCTTCATTGATAAACCCATTAAGGAATGCAGATTTTACATCCATTTGATATAACTTGAATCTTTTATGTGTTGCATAGGCTAGCAGCATCCTGACGGATTCAAGTCTGACTATAGGTGCATAGGTTTCATCATAATCTTATCCTTCTACTTAGCTGAACTCTTTAGCTATTAGTCTAGCCTAACTTCTTACTATTTTACCTTTATCATCTAGTTTATTTCTCAAGACCCACTTAGTCTCAATTATGGATTTATTTACAGGTTAGGTACTAGTTCTCAGACTTGGTTTCTCTCGAATTGAGCTAGATCTTTTTGCATTGTAATTATCCAATCTGGGTCAGGTATGACTTCTTCTATAGTCTTAGGTTCAATTTTGGATATAAGAGCTATTTAACTTAAGTTTCTATTGTTAGAATGTATACTAAAAGCCTAGCTTTTTGTATTAACATTTATATTTTGAAATGAGAATCACTTTGATCAAATATTATATTTTATATTTATTTATATGTTAATACAATTTCTCATTTAATTTATATTGTAGATAACATGGTGTGTGGTGCCACACAGAAGATCATGTTATCAGTTCCTTATAAATTATAAATAGTAGCTCATGATCGAGATGGATAGGGACAAACCATTGGAATGATTGTAGTGTAATTTGGTATTAGTCTGTCTTGATTATAAAATGACACTAGTACACTATGTGTATATTGAGTATGACCATTTGAGGTTGTTCGATTTATATTGACTGCATAAAAGAACAAAACCTCTGTTATTATGGATGTGCATTCTCTTAATCCCGATATAATAACAAGCACGTATACTTAGTATTTTTTTTCTTTTACTTATCAATGGGTGGGATTTATTCGTTAAATAAAGAGGCTCGATGAGTTGGGAGATAGTACCATTTATATGGTGTGTTGTTGATTATATAAAAGGAAATTGTGTCATATTTATTTAGGTTGATGATGCCCCCTTGAGGAGCTCATAAGGATTATCATGTAAACCCTGTAGGTGGACTTAGTCCGACATGATAATAAGGTTGAGTGGTACTACTCTTGGAGCTAGATGTTAATTAATTGAGTTGTCAGTAACTCATTTAATTAACGGACATATGATATCTTAAACACAGGGAGATTAACGCACTCATGATAAGAATGAGCCCATATTGTAATATGGGATTGGTGCGGTAGTTCAATAATAACTCTTTAGTGGTATGAGTTATTATTGATGAACTTGAGTTGGGTGTTTGGGTCGAACACAGGAAGCTCAAGTCCATCAGGAGGTCAAAACCAATTCCTCCTCTCGGTCCCTGCTGTAGCCTCTACATAGCCTCGCATTCACTCGTTTGATTTTGTTTCCTACCCAAGAAAGGGGCCGGCCAAGCCTTGCTTGGTGCCCAAGTAAGGGGCCGACCAAACCAAAAGAAAAAGAAAAGAAAAGAAAAGAAAAGGAAGAGAAAAGAAAAGAAAGAAATAAAAAAAAGGGAGATTTTTTCTCAACAGAATTAGAGATTTTTTTAAAAAGAATTATGTTGATTCTTTCTTAGAAATTTTCTAAAAAAAATTATATTAATTCTTTCCTAAGAAATTTTTCTAAAAAGAATTATGTTAATTCTTTCCTAGAGATTTTTTCTAAACAAAAATTCTGTTAATATTTCTCCTCTTTTATCTGGTGCCAAAGGTTATAAAAAGGGAAGCGGCCATACCACCATAACCTAATCTCTCTTGAGTTGTTATCCCTTGCTTGTGGCCGACACCTCATCTCTTCTTTTCTTTTCCCCTAGGGTCGGCATCCACCTCCTCTCTTCCTCCTAGGGTCGGTGCTCCACCTTCTCATCTCTTCCTCCCTTTCCTCCCTCTAGGGCCGGCGCATATCTCCCTTGGTGGCCGGAGCTTGGAGGAGAAGAAGAAGAAGAGAAGAACCACCCTAGGTGGCCGGCGGTTTGGAGGAGAAGAAGAAGAAGGAGGCACCCCTTTTCTTTGCATCTTTTGGTGGTAGGCAGCTTGGAAACAAAAGAAGGTTAGAGTGGTTTGTCTTGGTAGATCGTCTCCCACAAGACGTCCAAGAAGAGGAGAGGAATACAACAGAAGATCAAGAGGTCTTTGTCTACGAAGAAAGGTACAACTAGTTATTTATTCAGCAAGGCAACTAGTTTTGTTTTCTTTGTATGGATCCTGAAATACCAACACAAGAGGCTACGATCTTGTGCTTCGATCAAGGTGTGTTTTGAACAATCAAGAATTTGCTTGATTGATCAAACACATGTATGATCAAGCAAATGGTTTGCTAGGAATAATTCTGTCCTTGTACAAATTTTTGTAAGGGGATTTACACAGAACGGAATTTCGAGCACCAACATCTATATGATGATCGAGTTCGAACTCCTAGGGTTGGGTCTGTAACGACCACCCTTCTTACTACTACTACTCTCTAAGGATGACCGTTACTTATCTACTAACTCTACTTAACCGGTGTGATTAAAAACCACATGGAAACCCTACCGAAAAATTTCGGCAGAGTCTCCCCTGTACCGGTGACCATATTCAACAATACATGCAGTATATATACACAGCCACAAGCGGCTGGAACACATAACAATCAACCACGCAGTATAATAATTCTAACTCAGCAACAATAAAGGAAAACTAATCTATACTCACAACTGAATAGCAAACACAGTATCAAGTGTCCTTATAAACAGTTATCAAATTTTCTTAACACATAAAGACTTAATTAACTCAAAGAACAAATCATAATTCATCTTATTCGCAAGGATCCCTAGGACTTCCATAGTGCAAACATCACAAATTGACACGTGCTGGAGTTTTAAAACCCACATAAAACTTGTTTTCATTTCAAATACCCAGCACATACAAAACCAGAACCTGCCAAAACTAAAGGTTCCTGTAACTTGTTCATAACCATGCTTTTATCAAGCAACATAACCCTATAAACTAATTACAGCAGAATTAAACAAAAGAAACCCAAAACTCAAAATTCCTCATCGAGCAACAAATCTTTAAACTGTAAAATTCCACATGAACAGAGCAGGGTATTCCTTCGTAAGAAGCATGGTGAAAAGAATAAAGATCTGAAATGTTTCAAGAAAATGAAACAACCTATGAAAACTTATTCCCAGCTTATGTTTATATAGAGTAAAGGAAACCTTTAAAACATGCCACAATGCTTCCCACTCCTGAAACTAAAACATCAATTGTTCTCTATCCTATGTGCCACGGCAACAAAAAGAATTGAAGGTTGCTACTGCTCAGTCCACGGCAAAGAACCAGAACAAAAGGTTTCTCATTGCCTAGTATAACAAAATCCGAATTCAAACTATAAAACTTGAGATATTAAACCCACATGCTTGAATTTTACCCCTCCTAATCTTCCTTTAAAGGTCACGGAGGCAAACCCTAAACCAACATCACAGAAAAATTTGAAAACAAACGAAATAGAAATCCGAAACTATCCTACTGCAGGTGAGTAGCGACTCACCTCGCTGTTTTGAACTTACAACCGGAGGAGAGCAAATTCTAGGGTTTCGGGTGAAGCTTGAAGATCTCGGCGGCTCCCTTGAGTTCCCGAGCTCCCTTCGTCACGGTGACCACGTACGGGTGAAGACCGGCCGAGAGAATCCTTTCGCCGGCACCGGAGAGGAACCCTAGCGCCGTCGCCTCGAAGTGTTTTCCGCCCGAGCCGCCGCTGTCGCGCGAGAGAGATGAGGAGAGAAATAATTTCGGGAGAAAAAGATCCCTTTTCCGAAAACCCACTTAAGTTTTTCCCTCTTATTATCTCTAGGGTTTCCATATAACTTTACTTTAGATATTTTTCTCTCCATACCTAGTTAACAGAACGAGCATAGCTCAACTGGTCGGGCATGGTTCGGTTGTGCTTGGGTCCGAGGAGTTGGGTTCGAACCCTAGCTTCTACAAACTTATTTTTTTAAAACTTCTTCCTCTGGGTAAAAATACCAAACGAACTCCAAAAATTACGTAAAAATACTCTAAAAATTTCTAAAAATCTCTAGAATATTTTAAAGGTATTTCCAAATATTTTTATCGACTTTTAAAACTTGAAATAGGAAAAATTGGGTCGTTACAGGGTCACCCAAAATTTGGTCAGATGGGTGATCGGATGTTATCCTAGATGGTCTTATGTTAGGATCAATAAATGGTTCTTCTTATTCACTTGAGTTAAGTCTAATTTCATCTTCTTCATCTTTTATGATTCTTATATTTTGATTATTCTTTTCATTAATTAAGTTTGGTAAATTATTTTCTTCGTAAAAAATTATATTAGTTGTTTCTTCAACTTTTAGGGTATCTTTATTATATACTCTATATACCCTACTAATTGTGGAATACCCTAGAAATATACTGGATGTCGATTTGGATGTAAATTTTTCTAAGTAATCTTTAATGTTTAATATGTGGACTTTATACTCAAATACTTTTAAATAATTTAAATTAAGAATTTTATTATAATATATCTCATAGGGGGTTTTATTGTAAAATTTATTAATTAATATTCTATTTTGAATATAACATGCTATGTTTATTACTTCTATCCAAAATTAGTTACTTAGTTTATATTCATTTAACATAGTTCTAGCACCTTCTTATAACATTCTATTTTTTCGTTCTACTAGTCCATGGGGGGTTCTGAGATATGAGAATTCATGGTGATACCCATTCGGTTGACAAAATTTGATAAACCTATGATTTTCGAATTCTCCCTCATGATCACTCCTAATTCTATTACTTTTGGAATCTTTTTCATTTTCTATTAATTTACAAAAATTGTTAAAGATTTCAAAAGTTTCATCTTTGATTTTTAGAAATTTTATCCAAGTATATCTTGAGTAATCATCAATTATAACTAATTGGAATATTTGTAATCTTGTTCTTGTATATGAAGATCTAATTTTGCAGGAGATCAGTTATCACTCGATCTTGAAATTGATAGAACATACTGAAGAAGAAGGAACCTGCAAAAACATCAAGAAGAATAAGAATTATTTGAAATAGCAAACAAACCTCTCAAAGATTATGCAGCACCATATGTACGTGGGATTCGGTCTAGCCTTAGTAACCTAACTCGGTCTCAAAGGGGTAAATTATTAATTTTCACTCATGACAACTATTTTTTAATCCCTTATTCATCATTTTTTGGTGCTTTGAAGATGAAGCATTAACACAAATGCAATGTAGGGATTTTTAATTTTCCAAATGAGTTGACCTAATTTGAGGTCATCCAATAACCAAAATGCAATCCAAGAAATCACCATGGGAACTAAAGTACTAAGAAAATAGGATGAATCATGACTATTCTAATGATATCTACCATTGAAGCTTAAGTAAAGTAAAGGTAAGATCCTTAAGGTTAGGCCAAAACTCAAACTTATCTCCATACAATACTTAGCTCATTTCATTCTACCAGAGATAGAGAAAAGAGATACACTAAATATACTAGCATTATATCCATAATAACATAAATTAAGAAATAAATGTGCAAACAATTTAACCATTGGACAAGTCAGCCGTAGTGAGGAATGATGTTCTCAACATGCCACAAGATAATTTAAAAGACAATCAAAATGATGATCAAAACAAAATAAGCAAACAATAACATGAATGAGCAAACAATAACAGAAATGTAAGCAAAGATATAGCCTAATACTAAAACAAGTAAAGCAAGCAAAAGTGCAAACAAGGGAAATAAATGAAAGAGCTAACAATGAAGCAAGACAAATGAAAGTGCAGGAAATATAAAGGAAAGAAAATACAAAGAACTCAGAAAGAAAATCCAAAAGACTCAGGCTGTGTGAACACCCCTCTCCCAGACTTAAACTTTTCATTATCCCGGTGAAATCAATATGGTGGTGGAGGTGGGGGCAAGGGAGGTCCTTATCCTCGTTGGCTAGAAGGGAAACTAGGGAAACCAGGGATCTGTCCAAGGTACTCATGGTAGTGATAAAGAGTATCTACCTGATGTCTAGTGATGTCTATGGCCTCCATAAATTCTCTCATTCTTACTTGGTCAGTATCATAATCCTGAATAAACTCAGCCACCTACCCTTGGAAGTTCCTCGTGAACTGGAAATGATCACGCACCTCTTGGAATTGGTCATCAGATAATTTAAAGCAACACCTCCAACATTTATTGTTGGGCACTGTGCTTTTCATGTAACGAATCCAAAGAGGCACAAAAGTTAGGAAAGTCAAATCTAAAAGGACTCATACTGTAACGACCCGCCTTCTGGGTACTAAGCTGTAAGGCGATTCGCTACAATACTGCTAAGCTATACTGCGCGGAAAGCTGGGCTAATTAAAAATTTTGCTAATTATCTGATTAATGTTAACTCTGACCCTAACATTTGCTAAGCTGTTACTTTTCTTGATTCTATACTTGCTAAAGGGTGTAACTCGGAGTCGAACACATGCTAGGGGAGGGATTTACAACTGGTAACACCCTCCGGACCGGTCCACAGACCGATCTGCTGATACTGGTACGGTCACAAGACCCTGGACCGGTCGGCTGTCCGATCCGCAGCTACATCGCTTCTGTCCCCAGCTGGATCGGTCGGCAGACCGATCCAGGTGTGGCTGGATCGGTCGGCATACCGATCCAGGAGGATACAGTAGCGTACTGTATTCGTCTGGATCGGTCGGCTGACCGATCCAGTGGCACTGCTCAGGCACTGATCGGTCTGGAGACCGATCAGTGTCTGATTTCGGCCGGGAACTCGGATTTCAGGACTCCGGTGTGCCAAAATACAATCCAACAACTACCTACTGCATAATAAACTGTTCTGATAACAGGTAGTGACAATTCTAAACTGGTTCATGGCATTTCACTCACTAAAACACATTTTAACAACTTAACGTGCATGAAAACGACAGTATCAAACTAATAAACTGAAAGTGCTGAAAGTAAATGCTAAAGAGTTCTAATGTATAAATAAAGCTCGTTAGATCCCTAAGATCTTTCATTCCAGTTCCACACACACCATCTCCATTGACCCCCACCTCCGCTATCGGTCCACTTTTCCTTTACCTTTATCTGCAGTATAAGAAAAGTAGTATCTATAAGCTTAGTAAGAAACCATCTACCTCACAAAATCATGCATTCGATGCAATATGCTTTTAAATCATGCTATTTGGAAATATGCACTGAACTTGCTAAGACATGGAGTACTGAGGTCATAAAGCATAACATATAAGCATGGCATATGATCATACAAGCATAACGGTTAAGTCTAATCATGGCATACTAGTATCTAAGCATGATAACATGAACTAAACATAAGCTAAACTAACGGAAACTAAATCTGTAACTGGAAACAAACTCAACTAGCATAACTGATTTTGAGTTTTGAAATCTAATACATAATAAGTGAAAATAATAAACATACTGTAGGGCCCGGCAACCGTACATCCCTAACTAGACCCGGGTTTGCAAGTCCCGAATTTAGTAGGGTCTACTAGGTTATCTAAACCTAGCGACTAGGTTATCTGAACCTTACTAGGATATCTGATCCAGTACAGTGCCACTGAAAATAAAATACTGATATCTATAGCTAACTGATATAACATGCTGTTTCTAGGTTATCCGAACCTAGAGCTAGGTAACCTAGAGGCGACTGTGGGAGCCCACCCATTGGATATCTGATCCATATAAGATATAATAAGCTGAACTAAACTAAGGTACTGTTTTAAGTGCTCCTAATGCACTTAACTGAGCTATTAAACATAACTGAAGTGGTATTTAGCTACACCAACAATTTACCGAACACTTGGCGTGCTTCAACTCTCTCCTCTAATCGGGAGATCACCTCTAGGCACCCGACAACGTCTAGAATCTCCAACTAAAGGAGAACAACGCGTCCGGCCCGTCTAGAGGTGTTCAACTAGATCCCTACATCCTCGAGGAGGGTTTAAACACACCCTACGTGCCGAAAAACCTGCATATAGCTAAAACCAATGCGTAGAAAACCAAACGGAGCTATTATACCGCAGGTGAGGGGTCTCTTACCTCTTGATCGTAATTTCTTACGATTCTAATCACTAGAATTCCGGTGGAGACGACTTCTCGACGTTTCGCTCGCGTCCACGTGCTCTACTCGCGGAGGGGAACGTCCTTGTGTTGAAATCGTCGCCGGAAAGTGATCTTGGGACCCTAGGAGAAGAACCCTAGGTTCTCCTTGGTGTGGCGCCGAAAGAAGGAGAGGAGGGAGAGGAGTCGGCGTTGAGGGTTTGGAGAGGGAGAAGGTTGCCGAACCAAGCAAAAATAAACCAAACCCACTTAAACCTTCTATTTATATTAAGTGGTTAATTCGGCTAAACCCAACTTAAATATAATCGTTCCCCTCCTCTTTCAGCACAGCCCTGCTGGGTCAACTGGTTATGACATTGTCCCTCTAAATCATAGGTCTCGGGTTCAATCCCCGCCTAGGCCGTTTTACGCTTATATTTCTTTTTGCTACTTCCGCTACTCGGAAAATTCCGGAAAAATATCTAAAAATTCCAGAAAAATCCTAGAATATTTCTAAAATAGTTTTGAGAATTTTATAAAAAGTTCGTCCCCGAACTTAAAACAATTCTGGGTACTTCTGTCTCATGCTGGCCTCTGTCTCCCAAGTCGCCTCTGCTGCTGTGTGATTTTGCCAGCTGACTTTGACTAATGGTACTTCCTTGTTCCGTAATTTCTTTACTGCTCGGTCTATTATCTGAATAGGCCGACTGTCATAGCTGAGATCATCACGGACCTGTACCAACTGGGGCTCAATCACCTGGGTGGCGTCTGGAATATGCTTCTTCAGCATGGAGACATGAAATACGTTGTGGACAGCTGACATCTCCTGAGGTAGCTCTAGCTCATATGCTACCTTGCCCACTCTCTTCGTGATAAGGTATGGTCCCACATATCGGGGACTTAGCTTGCCCCAAAACGCATGACTCCTTCATGGGAGCTACTCGAGGCACAAACTGAGAACTCTAGGGGTCTGCGGCGTGTATCGGCATAGCTCTTCGCTCTGTCTCTCTATCCTCTGCGAATCTGTTGGTGCTGTGGTAGCTACTAGGTCTGTCAGCTCTAGTTCCTTGTTCACCACTCTCATACAGTGATTGGTGATCGCACCTCCGCCCATAGAGTGCCTCATAAGGTGCCATCTGTAGTGGCTGCATGATAACTGTTGTTGTATGCAAATTCTGCTAGATATTTGCACCAACTTCCCAAATCTAGGGCACAAGCTGGAGCATATCTTGAGTGCATTTACTCGCTCGTCGACCATCATGGGGATGGAAAGCTTTGAATTTTAACTGGGTGCCCATAGCTGATGAACACACTTCGAAGTGTGATGTAACTCTCTGTCTGAAATGATGGTTCGTGGGACTCCATGTAGTCGGACATCTGGAGATACAACTGAGCTATCTTCTCCATAGAGTAGGATATCTTGATAGCTAAAAAGTGGGTTGATTTAGTCGACTATTACCCGGATGGCGTCAAAACCATTCGTGGTTCGGGTAGTCCACTATGAAATCCATGGAGATATCCTCCCACTTCCATTCTGAATCAGTATAGGCTGCAGAACTCTTCCTGGTCGCTGATGTTCTGCCTTCGAGGCGGATGCTAACATATCTGGCGATGTCTCGCTCATCCCGGCCATCAAAGGTTCTTCAGGTCTTGATACATTTTGGTGGAGCTCGGATGCATCGGGAGTCCTGTGAGCCTCATCTAAAATCTGTCTCGTTCCTCCCGATCCGGAGCACAGAGTCTATCACCAAAATACAACACCGCTATCGGACACTCAATTCTCTACTTTACGCTGGCCCTTGCTTGATTTTCCGAATCTCGGGGTCCGATCTGGTGAATATCACCAAGCAAGGTAGACTCTAAGGTCATAGTAGAGGTGTCCCACGATGAGCTCGAGACCAAATCCACGATCTCCTCGTAGGGGCGGCGACATGGCTGTGAGAGATAATAAGGTAGCACCGGATTTCCGGCTAAGTGCATCCGCTACCTTATTGGCTTTCCCCGGATGGTAGAGGATGTCTATATCGTAGTCCTTGACCAGCCTACGCTGTCGCATATTGAGATCCTTCGAGTGAAGAAGTACTTCAGACTCGATGATCCGTATACACTCTGCACTGAGCTCCATATAAGTAATGTCTCCAATTTTGAGAGAGAATGCAATCTCAAGGTCATGAGTAGGGTAATTCTTCTCATAATCCTTGAGTTGTCTGGCATAGGCGATCACCTTGCCGTTTGCATCAGTATCGCTCCTAGTCCCAACTTAGAGCATCACTATAGATGTCAAAGCCGCTGGTGTCGTCTGGCAGAGCCAAAATAGGAGCACTGGTCAATCTCCTTTTAGCTCATTGTTCTCACGATCCTCATCCTGGAATTTCTGTTCTTTACGGTAAGAGTCATCGGTGGGAGGCTACCGGAGAAATCCTCCACAAACTTCAATATCCTGCTAATCCCGAGCTCCACATTTCCTTTGGCGTTCTTGGTGCTTCCGATTACTACGCTTCTTCTTTGGGATCCACCATAATACCATCCTTTGAGATGATGTGACCCGAAAAGACACTGATCTAGCCAAAATTCACATTTCGTGAATTTGGCGTATAACTGGTTCTGCTGAAGGGTAATACTAGTTTCAGGTGCTCCGTGTGTTCTTCCCGAGATCCCGAGTAGATAAGAACGTCATCGATAAACACAATAACAAACTTATCTAAATACTCCCTGAATACTCTGTTCATGAGATCCATGAATGTAGCTGGAGCATTGGTCACGCCAAAGGGCATGACCACGAACTCGTAGTGTCCGTATCTGGTTCTGAATGCTGTCTTCGGTATATCACCCTCCTTGACTCTGACTTGGTGATATCCTGATCTGAGGTCAATCTTAGAGAACACAGCTGCTCCCTTTAACTGGTCGAACAGGTCATCTATTCTGGGAAGAGGGTACCTGTTCTTGATCGTGACCTGATTCAGTGCTCTGTAGTCTATGCATAGCCGCATGCTTCCATCCTTCTTCTTCACGAACATAGTGAGTGACTCGGGCGTATGAAACCCTTGTCAAGAAGCTCCTGTAATTGCTCCTGAAGTTCCTTCAGTTCTGCTGGAGCCATGCGGTATGGTGCCTTGGAAATTGGATTTGTGCCGGGAATAAGCTCTATCTTAAATTCAATCTCCCTGTCTGGTGCTAAGCCTGGTAGCTCTTCAGGGAAGACTGCTGGGTAGTCACAAACGACTCGGACCCCTGCTAGCTGTTGGTCCCTGTCCTGACTGGTGCTGACTACGTGTGCTAGGAATCCCGTGCATCCTGAATCCAGTAACTTCCGTGCCTTCATAGCTGAGAGAAACCTCTTGGCCTTTCTCCTTGGTTCCCCGACGAATTCGAACTGTGCTTCCGCTTCAGGTTGGAACGTGACTTTCTGTTTACGGCACTCGATAGAGGCACCGTATTTGACCAAAAAGTCCATTCCGAAGATAATGTCATAGTCGGTCATTTCTAGCACTATCAGATCGCAAAAGAGCTCCCTGTCTGCTATAATGACCGCCTTTGCTCGAGCGTGGGCGCCATGATCTCTCCAAGGTAGCGTCGTCAGCCGTGAGTATCTCGGAGGTACCTCTAATTTTGGAGAACATCCGGCTACATATGAATGGGTTTGATCAAATAGAGCAGTAGCACTATACTGAAAAAGCTAATCGACTGTGACAACCGTCGAGGCATTGGCTCGTCCTCTCGGTGAGTCGTAGATCCTCGCGTTCGCTAAAGTGGAGGGCTTCTAATGCCTGGTGATAAGTGGACCTTCTAGGCATCTGATGTAATGGTGGCTGCATCACGGAATCTCTTGTGGTGAGGAAGACCGGTCTTGTTCGAGCCTTTGCTTGGCCATGTGCCCTTCTTGTCCACATTCAAAGCATCCTCGTGTGCCCTTCACGACAAACTCCAAGATGGAATTTCCAATAGCTAGGTTGTTTACTGGCTGGTCCTCCTTTGGGTAACCTCCTGATTTGCGCTTTGCTGGAGTTCCCTTTCCGGTTAGAGCCGTGAGAGCTATGGCCCTGCTTTTCCGAGTGCATGAGCCTCCTTGACCTTTAGCTTCAGGAGGACTTGCTCCGTTAGCCCTTAGGGTGGCTATCTCCTGCTGTTGTTCTGTAAGATCTGGAGGAGGCACTGAACTGCCTGCCTCTTGCTGGGGCTCACTGGCTAGTGCCCTTCTAGATGGGCGTCCTCGTGCCATTTCTAATGACATAGAGAACATATGTATAACTAATACTATCACAGTTATAAAATTTCTGATATCATGATTAAACTACCATGTACTAACAAGCACAAGCATATAACATGAACTGTAATTATAAGCAAGAAACATATAACATGAACTGTAGCTATAAACAAGAACATTAAGGAGAGTAGAGGTATCCTTACTTGGAAGCTGCAGGTGCAATGCTGATGTGTGTGTAGGAAGTATGGAACACTGCTCTGATACCACTCTGTAACGACCCGCCTTCTGGGTACTAAGCTGTAAGGCGATTCGCTACAATACTGCTAAGCTATACTGCGCGGAAAGCTGGGCTAATTAAAAATTTTGCTAATTATCTGATTAATGTTAACTCTGACCCTAACATTTGCTAAGCTGTTACTTTTCTTGATTCTATACTTGCTAAAGGGTGTAACTCGGAGTCGAACACATGCTAGGGGAGGGATTTACAACTGGTAACACCCTCCGGACCGGTCCACAGACCGATCTGCTGATACTGGTACGGTCACAAGACCCTGGACCGGTCGGCTGTCCGATCCGCAGCTACATCGCTTCTGTCCCCAGCTGGATCGGTCGGCAGACCGATCCAGGTGTGGCTGGATCGGTCGACAGACCGATCCAGGTAGGTCTGGATCGGTCGTCAGACCGATCTCTGACCGATCCAGTGGCACTGCTCAGGCACTGATCGGTCTGGAGACCGATCAGTGTCTGATTTCGGCCGGGAACTCGGATTTCAGGACTCCGGTGTGCCAAAATACAATCCAACAACTACCTACTGCATAATAAACTGTTCTGATAACAGGTAGTGACAATTCTAAACTGGTTCATGGCATTTCACTCACTAAAACACATTTTAACAACTTAACGTGCATGAAAACGACAGTATCAAACTAATAAACTGAAAGTGCTGAAAGTAAATGCTAAAGAGTTCTAATGTATAAATAAAGCTCGTTAGATCCCTAAGATCTTTCATTCCAGTTCCACACACACACACCATCTCCGCATTGACCTCCAGCCTCCGCTACTGGTCCACTTTTCCTTTACCTTTATCTGCAGTATAAGAAAAGTAGTATCTGTAAGCTTTCGCTTAGTAAGAAACCATCTACCTCACAAAATCATGCATTCGATGCAATATGCTTTTAAATCATGCTATTTGAAAATATGCACTGAACTTGCTAAGACATGGAGTACTGAGGTCATAAAGCATAACATATAAGCATGGCATATGATCATACAAGCATAACGGTTAAGTCTAATCATGGCATACTAGTATCTAAGCATGATAACATGAACTAAACATAAGCTAAACTAACGGAAACTAAATCTGTAACTGGAAACAAACTCAACTAGCATAACTGATTTTGAGTTTTGAAATCTAATACATAATAAGTGAAAATAATAAACATCTGTGTGGGCCCGGCTGTGCGCGCATCCCTAACTAGACCCGGGTTTGCAAGTCCCGAATTTAGTAGGGTCTACTAGGTTATCTAAACCTAGCGACTAGGTTATCTGAACCTTACTAGGATATCTGATCCAGTACAGTGCCATTGAAAATAAAATACTGATATCTATAGCTAACTGATATAACATGCTGTTTCTAGGTTATCTGAACCTAGAGCTAGGTTATCTGAACCTAGAGGCGACTGTGGGAGCCCACCCATTGGATATCTGATCCATATAAGATATAATAAGCTGAACTAAACTAAGGTACTGTTTTAAGTGCTCCTAATGCACTTAACTGAGCTATTAAACATAACTGAAGTGGTATTTAGCTACACCAACAATTTACCGAACACTTGGCGTGCTTCAACTCTCTCCTCTAATCGGGAGATCACCTCTAGGCACCCGACAACGTCTAGAATCTCCAACTAAAGGAGAACAACGCGTCCGGCCCGTCTAGAGGTGTTCAACTAGATCCCTACATCCTCGAGGAGGGTTTAAACACACCCTACGTGCCGAAAAACCTGCATATAGCTAAAACCAATGCGTAGAAAACCAAACGGAGCTATTATACCGCAGGTGAGGGGTCTCTTACCTCTTGATCGTAATTTCTTACGATTCTAATCGCTAGGAATTCCGGTGGAGACGACTTCTCGACGTTTCGCTCGCGTCCACGTGCTCTACTCGCGGAGGGGAACGTCCTTGTGTTGAAATCGTCGCCGGAAAGTGATCTTGGGACCCTAGGAGACCCTAGGTCTTGGTGTGGCGTGCGAGAAGGAGAGGAGAGGGTGGCGTCGGCGTTGAGGGTTTGGAGAGGGAGAAGGTTGCCGAACCAAGCAAAAATAAACCAAACCCACTTAAACCTTCTATTTATATTAAGTGGTTAATTCGGCTAAACCCAACTTAAATATAATCGTTCCCCTCCTCTTTCAGCACAG
This sequence comes from Zingiber officinale, assembly GCF_018446385.1. Classification (NCBI taxonomy): domain Eukaryota; kingdom Viridiplantae; phylum Streptophyta; class Magnoliopsida; order Zingiberales; family Zingiberaceae; genus Zingiber; species Zingiber officinale. Next base: position 44,137,170 of record NC_056002.1, on the reverse strand, counting down.
CCCTGCTGGGTCAACTGGTTATGACATTGTCCCTCTAAATCATAGGTCTCGGGTTCAATCCCCGCCTAGGCCGTTTTACGCTTATATTTCTTTTTGCTACTTCCGCTACTCGGAAAATTCCGGGAAAAATATCTAAAAATTCCAGAAAAATCCTAGAATATTTCTAAAATAGTTTTGAGAATTTTCGGGCGTTACACATACCATAGGCAAAAGAGTACCTAGTAGGTTCTAGATGTCCGGATGGCTACGGGTGTCCAGATGACGAGAGCTCAAGGTGGGGCTCGATGTCTCCTACTAGTGGGGGAATAAACTTAGGAGCTGCGTCCGTAATCACTCAATTAGCGGGGTTATGAACTAAGGTACTCTTAGGATAAGGAAGAGGTAACAGAAAATCATCCTTTCTAGGAAAGACAAACTCGTTCTTATCCCGGAAAATCATCTTCATGGATAGACAAGCATTGATATCAATCATGTTATTGCCATGAATGACTTCCAACTCATCAAGTTCACAACCCAGATTTATGGCTATTTAGGTGATTAGATCATGTATATATCTAAATATAGAGTTTTGCATATAGGAAGCTTTAGCTCTAGAGGGTTCATAAGGATTGTTTAACCCGGGAATAGACGTCCAAAATCTATTCCGATTAAAAGTGGAATCAAACCTTCGAGCGTCGCTGGTAGACAATCCAAAATAATTATTAAAATCACTAAATATCCACTGAAATTCTTGGTTCATTAATCTAAAACTGATATTACTAATATAATCATCTTCAGAAGAGAAGTGAACATTAATTGAACTTAGAAATTCAAGGACAAGGCAAGGATATATTGGTAGATGTGAGTACATCATATCATCCCAATCAAAAGGGCTAATCATCCAATCTATATCATCTCTAATTCCTAAAACATCCATGGTAGTTGGATCCATATATCTATTACACATAATCTTTCTAACAATAAGAGAATCATATATAGATTTATGCTCATCATTTATAAAATAATATAATGCTCATTATCATTACCTTCTTCACATGCCATCCTTTTGCCTTAGCCCTTTGATGTAGCTTTTTCCTTTCCTTTATCACTTCTTGGTTATTTTCCTCCGCTAGATCCACCACTTCCTCTTCGAATTATTTTCAAAAGATGGACATGATGGAAAGATAAGTGAGGGAAAGTGATTGATTGGAGAAAAAGGAGGAGAGATCTTGTGAATGGAGGTAAATCTTGAGGACGAAGGAGGAGGAGAAGAAGATGAGTAATTTTTGGATTTCAAATTAGATTTTGGATCTAGATCTAGATCTAGATCTTGAAGAAAAGGAGTCTAGATCTAGATTTAAGAGGTGGATAAAGAAGGTTTGAGGAGGAAAAGGATTGGGGAGAAAGAATGAGTGGAGAAGTTGATCTTGGCAAGGGTGTGTGTCAGACACGGCCTTGGCATGGCCATGTCTTATAGACACAGCTCAGTCAAGGGTATCTTCACACGGTTGTGTTGGGTGACACGACTTGTTTCTTCTTCTTTCATCAAGAACCACACGGGCGTGTCAATTGACATGGGTCGTGTCTGCTTCTTTTCTGCCATCCTCACACGGTCGTGTGAAGTCACATGACCATGTTCTGCTTCCTCTCAACTGGGTTCACATGGTCGTGTGGAAGCACATGACCTTCTTCTTCTTTTTTCTTCAAGGTCCACATGGGCGTGTGGTATCACATGCCCTGATGCTTTCCCAACTCTATTTATGTTACATGGCCATGTGAAGTCACATAGCTAGTTCTTTAGAGTGTACAAGGGCTGAGTTTTCTCCTTTTTGACTTCTCCAACACGTCCACTCCCATGAGACGAGCATGGCCAACTCGTGGAGGTGACTCACAACCTAAAATCAAAATAAAAAAAAACACTTAGATAAACTAACTAAGAGAAGAAAATTAAAAACTGAACTAACTAAAAGGAACCCTTGGGTTACCTCCCAAGAAGCGCTTGTTTTAGGTCTTTAGCTCGACCTTATCTTCGTTGATACGGATTATATCCATGGAGGCATGGATTTCCCTCCTTGGGTTGGAGCTGTAAGTATCCTGTGGTAGTTTTGATGTGATCAAACCAAGTCAAGTTAGGTCTTGCTATGTTTGATGCCTTGTGTCTAAATGTGCAGGAACTTAGGAGCACAGAAAGTCGAGTGAAAGACACAGCTAGCGAGAAGGTGGCACGAGAGAGAGTCAACCGGCTTGGTGCATCCGAGGGACGAGGCGCTATGGAAGAGTACGCTGCCAAACAAGGAGGCACGTTGCTATTTTGAGAGATGAGAAGCCAGAGTGGAAGGTTCCTTAAGAAGGCCGGAAGATGGGTTCGGGTGAGCCATATTCTGGATGGCTGAAATCACCCAAGCAAGTGGAATCAGAGCAAGAGCCCAGACCAAACATCTACCCACCAAAGTTCGAGGGGTAATTCATGAACTGGAAGAAATAGATGGAGGTATTCTTTACTACAGATTTTGATTTGTTACTAATTATGAAATTTAATTTTGTATATCAGAAGGCAAAGAAGAATACCAATGGATGAAAAAGGAGCAAGTTGATTTCATGGAAAACGATAAAGCATAGTTTTATCTGCTTAGCATTTTACCACCTTAAGAAGTCAACTAGATAAAACCCTATGAGTCAACCAAGGATCTCTAAGAGAAATTCCTAGAACTACACAAAAGTACCTCGGAGGCAAAACTAGCGAGATAGGATCTGCTCCGAAATGAGATCAGCAACGTTCGATTAGAAGAAAGTGAAATCGTTGCACACCTTCACTCAAGGATCAAGGAACTCATCATCGGACTCACAAATCTTGGAAAAAAGGTAACCAACTGAGATTCTCTAAGGTACACACTTAATGTCTTTCCTAGGACTTGTGAATGGGTATCCTTAGTAGATTCATATTATATTTCTAAGGATCTAGAGGTAAGTACTTTAGAAAAGTTATTTTTCTATATTTGAAGTTCATGAAACTAGATGTGCAGATATGAAGAAGGAGCTCAAGCACCACATTGCCTTAAAGGTAAAAATGGATGAACTGGAATCCAAAACTTCTCTCGATGATGATGAAACAACGTTCATGGTAAGAAAATTTTAAAAAAATTTTAAAACTAGTAAATTTAATCAAGTGTAGGATAAAAGAAGAAGAAGAAAGGTAAGATGCTACCATTGCAATGAAGAAAGACACGTAAAAGATAACTGCCCTAAGTTAAAGAGCAAGGACAAGGATAAGGACAAGAGCAAGGATAAAAGACCAGTCTAGACAAAGCATCAAAATCTTAAGGCAACATGGGACAAAATGTCATCTGAGTCAGAGATTGAAGCCATCGTCGGACTTACTCTAGTGGCAAGTCACCAAGAAGATGAAGATGGAGCAAGCTCATCCAAAATGAGTATCGAAAGCATTGATGAAGGGGGAGTAACATCAAAAGGAAGTAGCACTTCAGAGGGAGCTTCAAATTATGGGATTGACAAGGTATGTCAAGTATAGTCTCTACCTCCTAATCAGTTATTCAAGTTTATAAAACTATTATCGAAACATTCTTGTAAATTAGAAATAGATATTAAAGAAAGTAATGAATTAAAAGAAACCTTAACTATATCTTGTCAATTAGAAGATTTCAACAAAATAAAAATTAAAAATAGAAATAGAGAATCTAAATAATTCTACATGTTCGAATATAGCTATTTCTAATTTCAAAAATTATCAAAGACTAAAATAGCACTTTAGATATTATAAGGGCCAGATCAAAAAACTATTAAGAAAATACATTCCACAAAAATTTCTAATTAATCCAATAGGTAAGAAATTATATTGGGTTCCAAAATCATGTTTAAAATAATAAATCATTAAGCATGCTTTATTTTTAATTTGATTTCAAATTCTTGCTTTAAATTATCTATAATTTTTTTAAAATTTTGTTCAAAATTGAATAGATATTAATCTATTCTATAATTTTTCCAAGAAAAAGAATTTCATCACTTATCTATAAGAAAATTTTCAAATTTTCTTGACCGTTAAATTCTTTCTCATGCATTTTTTTTTACATAAATCATATTCTTTAATTTAAAAATATTTTCACAGAGTTATTTTTCAAAATTTATTTTTCTATGAAAAATTATCATATTCTCTATTCAAGAAAAAAAAGTTTCAAAATTTTCTAACCGTTATTGAATTTTATACAAATTATTTATCCAAATAAGAATTTTTAATATTAAAAATTCTTAAAAATTTAATTTTTGAGAATTTATTTTTTCTGCAAAGTTATATGCTCTATTACATTTTTAGAAAATATTTCAATTTTTTTTTAGATTAATAACTATTTAATTTTTTAAAAATATGGATTTATATAGAAAAGAATTTATTTATGCTTAAAATGATATAAATTTATAAATTGAAAAAAATCTAGATTATCAAAACTTAAACTTCCTGATCTTTATTTAGTTAATTTTTTTTAACCCTTAGATTCTATTTTGCATTAATTTCAAAGTTATATTCTTGCTCTACCCCCAATTTTAATATAATTAAAAGGGGGAGAACTAGAGGTTAAGTATAGAGGGAGGAGGGTACATTTTCTTGGCATTTTAGCACAATTTTTTGTATGTAAAATATGTACTTGCAAATTTTATTACTATTTGTTTTTTGATTTACCCTAACTTAACTTGGAGTTGCTCACATAAAAAAAGGAGAGATTGTAAGTACCCCGTGGTAGTTTTGATGTGATCGAACCAAGTCAAGTTAGGTCTTGTTATGTTTTGATACCCTGTGTCTAAGTGTACAGGAACTTAGGAGTACAGGAAGTCAAGCGAAAGACGCAGCTAGTGAGAAGGATTGTGAGATCTCGGAAGAATTTAATAAATAAGGTTATTTGGGAAATAGCCTTATAGAATTTTTCCGGAATTTTTAGAAATTTTCTAGGAATTTTTCGGAGCTCGTACGGAGGATTTTGAGGGGATCGATCGACCGGTTCGGATAAAGCCTGTTTGGATACCCGTTTAAGGGAGGAAATGTTTTATTAAATAATTCTTTTCTTTTATTCCCCCCCAAATCGCCGTTTTCCCCAAACACTGCCGATCCCGACCCTCTCTTCCTCGACTCCTCTCTGCCCTATCCTCGTCTCTGCTCCGACGACGCCGACGCCAAGGAGTAGATCGCCGGCAACAATCTTCCTCTTCCGAGCTCCGTCGAACTCAAGCGCGGGCCTTTCCCTCGCGTTGCCCTCGGTTGCTATGGCCGACATCAGATGCCAACCAACGAGCCGATCCTCTCTCGCGTGGACGACACGACGCCGATGATCGCCAGTGTAGACCTATCCTCGGAGCTTGCCGGAGATCAATTAAGGAGGCACGGCTCATCTTGATTTTCTCTTCTCAACCCTTCCCTGATCTTGCCTCCCGGTTCTGCCGATCCTTTCTTCCCCGATTCGATCGCCGGCTTGAAGATGCCCTAGGGTTTCGAAGGTAAGCTATTAAACCTAGCTGTGGATGTTAGAGCTTCGATTTTCTTCTCTGTTTACTGATCCTCATCTTCTTGGCGGTGGAATTAGGTCACGGTTTTGGAGAAGTTGGTATCAGGGAGGTGTTGTTGGATTAGGGGAAGGAATCGAATCAGACTTGTGCTAGGTTTTCCCTGATCAGATTGGTCATCTTCTTGTGGTTTGTAATCGATCAGTGATGATCTTCCGATTGGGTGACTTCTTCTGGAGATGACCTTTGGAGATCAGCTTCTTTGCTGTGTTTGAGGTATCAGCTGAAGTGGGGAAGAATTCCAGTAGGGCTAGCTGTGATTCCTTTGATCCAGCCAAGAAAATTCCTCTCACTGTGCTCTGTGGTGTTCTTGATCAAGCAACTCACCTTTGTTTCAGCAGACACCTCATCCAGCAGCTGTGCTGGTTCTAGCATCAACAACATTTGAGATCAAGGTAAGTTGTGAGGTAATTGATCTTGGTTGTAGATCATGTTTCGGAGTTGAATTCTAGATGATCTTGTTCTAGATTGGAATTAGGGTTTTACTTAGTGGTTTATGTGGAGGGATTTTGATACATGTTGTAACTAGTTGTTAAATTGCGTAGATGTAATTGTGTAGAATAAATCCAATGAAATGGTTAGGGTTAGGGTAATTAACCCTAATCAATCGTTGGATTTCTAATCTAATTGGTGGTTAGGGATTAGGTAACTAACCCTAATCGACCATTAGATTTAAATTGGTAAGTTGTGATTGTGGTGATTAGGGTTTTGCCCTAATTTAGTTTTTAGAAATTTTATTTAGCTATTTCATTTGAATTTAGCTAAATAAAATATATATGTTGTTTGACACAGGACTCTGATTCGAGACGAGCATCTCGATAGTGGATTAGGACTGGATTGTACCTTCTATTTGAGGCGGGTACCCTTTGACTTATCTTTTGATACTGTCTTATGATATGTATAGTTTATATATAGTTACTAGTGATAGGTGGTAGATTTATTTCTTCCCTGGTCTTAGCTAGTTGATACCTATCATATGCTTCATCTGTTAGTTGCTTTACTTCAGGATTGGATATTTACCTCTTGCCATGTATATATATGTTCATAGAGATGCATATCTATAGTGCTCTACTCTACTGGATTAGTTGCTTTACATGTGTGATACATGCTCTTGGATTCATGATACTTACATCATTGTTATATGTGATGTCTTTGGGTTTATGCTATTTATATCATGGTTATATATATGCGTTTACCTTTTGGGCACACACATATATGGAGGAGGCTATGTTCAGGTATGACATACTGTAGCATCATGCACCATCCTGCATGATTGCATGCTGGGCGATTGACGACTCCATTATTGTTGAGCTCGTCGGCCGGCTACACGGGCCTGCACACAACGTGACCACTGCATGGGTAGTGGCACAGCACCCAGGGTGTGTATGGCAGTTGCTCTGTAGTGCTCCGCTGGTCCGCTCATGGGTAGTGTGACTGCAGCGTGGTAGCAGACAGGGATCCCTCCCCGTCATTGCGTACCGGGAGTTGAGAGCGTTACGCTCCCTCACTATGTTTGAGGTAGGAGGATAGGTGTACTCCGACAGCATCCCGTCCACTCGGTCACTCATCAGGGGTAGTGACGACAGAGTGCATGGTGTCACAGCCCTACCTACTCGGTCTCGCCATCGCGTGTGAGACGGCTGACTAGCGTCAGGGGTGACCATGTCATATCGCATCATATGCACAGATTGCATTTATTGTGATTGTTGCATATTGGATGATGCACTTGGGTGACTGCATATGATTGACATGCATACAGGATACATGCGTATTTGTTCTGACTATCTTTATCTGTGTATGTCCACAGTCATTCGCCCAAGCCTCGCAGGTGAGTACAGTTTATTACAGTTATGCAGTTCCTTATTATTCTTGCTATAGATTGTGATTTATGCATATTGTGGGTTACTACAGTTTGTTTCAGCTCTGCATATCTGTTGAACTGTTAGGAGACTATACCGTAGGTTGTATGGTTAGAGAATTGTACTATTGATCCTATGGTTTAGGAGACTGTACCTTAAGATATTACTGGTAGTTATATATTGCTGTACATGTCTATTGGATTACCAGCTGAGTTCTTTGAACTCACCCCGTTGTTACTACTTTTCAGGTTGAGGCCGTCAGGAGAGATTCCAGTCGCTAGCCCCATTATCGCGAGGAGTTTCTTTGTCGGAGTATATTTTGCTTTTGCATCTTATATACTTGTATTGTGGGTTTGTATTGTGGACTTTACATTGAACATTCGGGTTTGCTACTTTTGTTTTCCGCTGCGGTTGTATTTCCATTACTTCGTGGATTTGTTTCTTCGTTGTAGTGGAGTAGGCTGTTTACATATATCTTCGTTGGTTTTATATCGTTCTTCCTTATTAAACAGCGTGGATTGATTATATGTTGAGCTGTGCGGAATATTGATATAAACTGCGTGGTTGTTTCTTATTTGTATTGTATTGTTCCGGCCGAGTGTGGCCGAGGTATAGATATATGTATACTGAGATTCATATTGTCCGCCGTACAGGGGAGATGCTGCCGAAATTTCTTCGGACAGGGACTACCTGGGGCGTGACAATTTATTTGGTATCAGAGCCTATCTGATCCTAGTTTGTACGAGTTTTGCGATACCCACTGGTCGGGTTTTGGATTTACGAGGCCTACTTTCGTGAGCATTTCTCGGTATTTCGGATTGTACGCATTTCCGTCGATTTTATCGTTTCAGAATTCCGAGGTATTTTGACGAGGTTCTATTTGGGGCTAAGCAGCGACAGGATATCTCCAGACGGCAAATAGGTAATTTAGGTAAAGTTTCAGTTCTTATACCTGTAGTGATATCTGGGTAACATTTTTTTTTTTCGGATATGCCACCTACACGTGTACCGGCACCGAGACGTGGGCGGCCACGTAAGAGGCCGTTAGATTCTCCTGAGACAGAGTCTTCAGAGAGGTCTGGTAGGGTTGAGCCTGTCCGTCAGGGGCAGACTCCTCAGGTCATTGTGGGTACGGGTGCTTATCAGACCCCGATAGCTCCGACTTCCGAGGTACCTACCTCGACTGTACCACCAGTGGTACCACCGTCGGCATATTCAGCACCTCCCCCAGCAGTAGTATACCCGGCAGCCCCTCCAGCCGCGCCTGCTACTACGTACTGGGTACCCCAGATACCTGCGCCGGTTACTGCACACCCGACACCCGCACCAGCAGTACCGGTTACTCCTTATCCGGTACCGCCCACCGTACCTCCAGTCGCTCCTACTTATGCCTACTCAGCAGTCCCACCGGCGGTACCCACCCCAGGTTATACGGCAGCACCAGTGGTACCTCTTCCGGCCTATCCCTCAGTACCACCCATAGGACCAGCTCCAGTGGTTCTACCTAGTTCCGCAGCGATTCCTACTGACCTAGTTGCGACACGGGCACGGATCCCAGCTTTAGCAGAGTCGGTGAAGAGCCGATTCACAGTATTCCGCGGGGAGACTGATCCGAGCATAGCTCAGTCCTGGATTGAGACTATGGAGCGGACATTCTTTTACATGGCCTGCTCCGAGTGGGAGAAGGCCGAGCTAGCTGCTTACCACCTACGAGATGGGGCAGAGATCTGGTGGGACACACAGCGCTCCATCATAGGCGATCAGCATATTACCTGGACGAGATTTAGGGAGGCATTCGAGAGTCAGTATTTTCCCCGAGCATATCAGATGACTCTTCGGCAGAATAATCGCTCAGTGATGGAGTATAATGCCGAATTTAATCGGTTGGCCAGATTCTGTCCTGAGTTAGTTGTCAAGGATAGATCTCGTATGCTTCAGTTTGTCCAGGTTTGCCTCCTCGAAGGCAAGTGGAGTTTGCTATTGAGCTGATTCCAGGGACTGCACCAGCATCGAAAGCTCCGTATCGTATGGCACCGAAAGAGTTGGACGAACTAAAGATCCAACTCCAGGAGTTATTAGATAGGGGATTTATTCGCCCTAGTGTATCTCCGTGGGGGTCTCCAGTACTCTTCGTCAAGAAGAAGGATGGTACTCTAAGGTTGTGCATTGATTATAGGCAGCTGAATGCAGTGACTATCAGGAATAAGTACCCCTTGCCACGGATTGAGGATTTATTTGATCAGCTCAGAGATACATCAGTGTATTCTAAGATTGATCTGCGGTCTGGGTATCATCAGCTGAGAGTTAGAGATTCTGATATTCAGAAGACAGCTTTCCGCACCAGATATGGACATTTCGAGTTTTTGGTAATGCCATTTGGGCTTACCAATGCTCCTGCAGTATTTATGGATCTGATGAACCGTATCTTTCTGGAGTACTTAGATCAGTTTGTTATTGTATTTATCGATGGCATATTGATCTATTCGCGTTCCGAGGAGGAACATGCGCAGCACCTTCGCATAGTCTTGGAGACTCTTCGACGGCATCATCTGTATGCGAAGTTCAGCAAATGTGCATTTTGGCTATCCTCAGTTGGTTTTCTGGGACATGTGGTGTCTAGCCGAGGTATTTCTGTGGATCCTCAGAAGATCGAGGCTATCACTAGCTGGGAGCAGCCGAAGTCAGTCCAGGAGATCCGTAGTTTCTTGGGCTTGGCTTGATATTACCGACGATTCGTTGAGGGTTTCTCCAGCATGGCCATGCCGTTGACACGTCTGACTAGGAAAGGCGTGAAGTTCACGTGGTCAGAGGCTTGTGAGACCAGCTTCCAGGAGCTGAAGCGGAGATTAGTATCAGCACCAGTCTTGGTTTTACCTTCTGGTGATGACGGATTCATACTTTACACAGACGCATCTCTTCAGGGCTTGGGCGCTGTTTTGATGCAGCACGGTAGGGTAGTCTCCTATGCTTCTCGTCAGTTGAAGGAGCATGAGAAGAACTACCCAGTACATGATTTAGAGCTAGCCGCTATTATCTTTGCTTTGAAGATTTGGCGACATCATCTTTATGGTATTACTTTTGAGATTCTTACTGATCATAAGAGTCTCAAATATATTTTCACCCAGAAGGAACTCAATCTCCGACAGAGGAGATGGATGGAGTTCCTGAAGGATTATGATTGTACTATTAGCTACCATCCGGGTAAAGCTAATGTGGTTGCTGATGCACTTAGCAGGAAGTCCAGAGGGACTTTAGCTTGTCACCGAGTTTTAGTCACGGACTTGATTCAGGGATTCTCCGAGTTGGGCCTTGAGGAGCAGGGACGGACAGAGCAGGGTATTCTTGTTACCATGGTTGCTCAGTCGTCGATCAGGATGAGGATTCGAGAGGCCCAGGCCGGAGATCAGCATTTACAGTTCATTAGCAGCCAGATAGCTTCCGGACAGCAGACCGAGTTTACACGAGATGATGAGGGGATTGTTTATTTCCGAGGTAGATTATGTGTACCTCAGTCTCACCCGGTCAGGGAGGAGTTACTTCAGGAGGCTCATCGATCTAGATTTGCTATCCACCCAGGTGGGACCCGTATGTATCGGGATTTGAGGCGTTCCTATTGGTGGAACGGTATGAAGAAGGACATCGCGGAGTTTGTTGCTAGATGTCTTATCTGTCAGCAGGTGAAGGCTGAGCACCAGAGACCTGCTGGTTTACTTCAGAGGATCCCTATTCCAGAGTGGAAGTGGGAGCATATCACTATGGATTTTGTGGTAGGATTGCCTAGGACTCGACGAGGTCATGATGCGATTTGGGTAATCGTTGACCGATTAACCAAATCCGCACACTTTTTAGCGATCCGGAAGACTGATTCTCTGGATCGATTAGCTGAGTTATACTGTCGAGAGATTATCAGATTGCATGGAGTTCCGTTGAGCATCATATCTGATAGAGACCCACGGTTCACGTCCCGATTCTGGCAGAGTCTTGGGCACACAGCTTCGTTTCAGTACGACATTCCATCCGCAGACAGATGGGCAGTCAGAGCGGACTATTCAGACATTGGAGGACTTGCTGAGGTCTTGTGTCATGGACTTCGGGGGCAGTTGGGAGGACCACCTGCCATTAGTGGAGTTCGCCTACAACAACAGCTATCATTCGGCTATCCAGATGGCACCGTTTGAGGCGTTGTATGGTAGGCCTTGTCGTACACCCATCCTCTGGGAAGAGGTTGGGGAGGCCCAGCTGATAGGACCTCAGAGAGCTCAACAGGATGCAGAGTTAGTTCGCACTATCAGACGGAGGATGTCAGAGGCTCAGGACCGTCAGAAGAGTTGTGCTAATCAGAGACGGAGACCCCTGGAGTTCTCCATTGGTGATCATGTATTTCTTAGAGTTTCACCCACGAAAGGGGTGAAGAGATTTGGTCTCCGAGGTAAGCTAGCTCCCCGATATATTGGACCATTCCAGATATTGGAGAGGATTGGAGCAGTAGCTTACCGTCTGACGCTACCACCATCTCTAGCTGGCATTCACGATGTATTCCATGTATCTATGTTGAGGAGATACGTATCCGATCCGGCACATGTTCTGTCAGATATATCTGTTCCTATTCAGCCTGATGTTACTTACGAGGAGGTTCCGGTGCGGATTCTGGACCATAGAGAGCGTCAGTTGCGGAACAAGACTGTCCGACTGGTTAAAGTCGGATGGCAGCATCATTCTGACGAGGAGGCTACTTGGGAGCTGGAGGATACGATCCGAGCTCGATACCCCCATATGTTTACTTGAGGTATGTGGGTTAGAGTTCCTCCAGCATTTATACTGCATGGTTATATTTCAGTGTTTGCTGTTGGTTATAGCGAAATTTGGGGACCAAATTTTTATTAGTAGGGGAGGATGCGAGATCTCGGAAGAATTTAATAAATAAGGTTATTTGGGAAATAGCCTTATAGAATTTTTCCGAAATTTTTAGAAATTTTCTAGGAATTTTTCGGAGCTCGTACGGAGGGTTTTGAGGGGATCGATCGATCGGTTCGGATAAAGCCTGTTTGGATATCCGTTTTAGGGAGGAAATGTTTTATTAAATAATTCTTTTCTTTTATTTCCCCCCAAATCGCCGTTTTCCCCAAACACGGCCGATCCCGACCCTCTCTTCCCCGACTCCTCTCTGCCCTATCCTCGTCTCTGCTCCGACGACGCTGACGCCAAGGAGTAGATCGCCGGCAACAATCTTCCTCTTCCGAGCTCCGTCGAACTCAAGCGCGGGCCTTTCCCTCGCGTTGCCCTCGGTTGCTATGGCCGACATCAGATGCCAACCAACGAGCCGATCCTCTCTCGCGTGGACGACACGACGCCGATGATCGCCAGTGTAGACCTATCCTCGGAGCTTGCCGGAGATCAATTAAGGAGGCACGGCTCATCTTGATTTTCTCTTCTCAACCCTTCCCTGATCTTGCCTCCCGGTTCTGCCGATCCTTTCTTCCCCGATTCGATCGCCGGCTTGAAGATGCCCTAGGGTTTCGAAGGTAAGCTATTAAACCTAGCTGTGGATGTTAGAGCTTCGATTTTCTTCTCTGTTTACTGATCCTCATCTTCTTGGCGGTGGAATTAGGTCACGGTTTTGGAGAAGTTGGTATCAGGGAGGTGTTGTTAGATTAGGGGAAGGAATCGAATCAGACTTGTGCTAGGTTTTCCCTGATCAGATTGGTCATCTTCTTGTGGTTTGTAATCGATCAGTGATGATCTTCCGATTGGGTGACTTCTTCTGGAGATGACCTTTGGAGATCAACTTCTTTGCTGTGTTTGAGGTATCAGCTGAAGTGGGGAAGAATTCCAGTAGGGCTAGCTGTGATTCCTTTGATCCAGCCAAGAAAATTCCTCTCACTGTGCTCTGTGGTGTTCTTGATCAAGCAACTCACCTTTGTTTCAGCAGACACCTCATCCAGCAGCTGTGCTGGTTCTAGCATCAACAACATTTGAGATCAAGGTAAGTTGTGAGGTAATTGATCTTGGTTGTAGATCATGTTTCGGAGTTGAATTCTAGATGATCTTGTTCTAGATTGGAATTAGGGTTTTACTTAGTGGTTTATGTGGAGGGATTTTGATACATGTTGTAACTAGTTGTTAAATTGCGTAGATGTAATTGTGTAGAATAAATCCAATGAAATGGTTAGGGTTAGGGTAATTAACCCTAATCAATCGTTGGATTTCTAATCTAATTGGTGGTTAGGGATTAGGTAACTAACCCTAATCGACCATTAGATTTAAATTGGTAAGTTGTGATTGTGGTGATTAGGGTTTTACCCTAATTTAGTTTTTAGAAATTTTATTTAGCTATTTCATTTGAATCTAGCTAAATAAAATATATATGTTGTTTGACACAGGACTCTGATTCGAGACGAGCATCTCGATAGTGGATTAGGACTGGATTGTACCTTCTATTTGAGGCGGGTACCCTTTGACTTATCTTTTGATACTGTCTTATGATATGTATAGTTTATATATAGTTACTAGTGATAGGTGGTAGATTTATTTCTTCCCTGGTCTTAGCTAGTTGATACCTATCACATGCTTCATCTGTTAGTTGCTTTACTTCAGGATTGGATATTTACCTCTTGCCATGTATATATATGTTCATAGAGATGCATATCTATAGTGCTCTACTCTACTGGATTAGTTGCTTTACATGTGTGATACATGCTCTTGGATTCATGATACTTACATCATTGTTATATGCGATGTCTTTGGGTTTATCTTGTTTATATCATGGTTATATATATGCGTTTACCTTTTGGGCACACACATATATGGAGGAGGCTATGTTCAGGTATGACATCTTGTAGCATCATGCACCATCCCGCATGATTGCATCTTTGGCGATTAGCGACTCCATTATTGTTGAGCTCGTCGGTAGGCTACACGGGCTCGCACACAACGTGACCATGGGTAGTGGCACGGCACCAGTGTGTATGGCGGTTGCTCTGTAGTGCTCCGGTCCGCTCATGGGTAGTGTGTTGCGGCGTGGTAGCGGACAGGATCCCTCCCGTCATTGCGTCTGGGAGTTGAGAGCGTTCGCTCCCTCACTATGTTTGAGGTAGGAGGATAGGTGTACTCGACAACATCCCATCCACTCGGTCACTCATCAAGGGTAGTGACGACAGAGTGTCACAGCCCTACCTACTCGGTCTCGCCATCGCGTGTGAGACGGCTGACTAGCGTCAGGGGTGACCATGTCATATCACATCATATGCACAGATTGCATTTATTGTGATTGTTGCATATTGGATGATGCACTTGGGTGACTGCATATGATTGACATGCATACAGGATACATGCGTATTTGTTCTGACTATCTTTATCTGTGTATGTCCACAGTCATTCGCCCAAGCCTCGCAGGTGAGTACAGTTTATTACAGTTATGCAGTTCCTTATTATTCTTGCTATAGATTGTGATTTATGCATATTGTGGGTTACTACAGTTTGTTTCAGCTCTGCATATCTGTTGAACTGTTAGGAGACTATACCGTAGGTTGTATGGTTAGAGAATTGTACTATTGATCCTATAGTTTAGGAGACTGTACCTTAAGATATTACTGGTAGTTATATATTGCTGTACATGTCTATTGGATTACCAGCTGAGTTCTTTGAACTCACCCCGTTGTTACTACTTTTCAGGTTGAGGCCGTCAGGAGAGATTCCAGTCGCTAGCCCCATTATCGCGAGGATTTTCTTTGTCGGAGTATATTTTGCTTTTGCATCTTATATACTTGTATTGTGGGTTTGTATTGTGGACTTTACATTGAACATTCGGGTTTGCTACTTTTGTTTTCCGCTGCGGTTGTATTTCCATTACTTCGTGGATTTGTTTCTTCGTTGTAGTGGAGTAGGCTGTTTACATATATCTTCGTTGGTTTTATATCGTTCTTCCTTATTAAACTGCGTGGATTGATTATATGTTGAGCTGTGCGGAATATTGATATAAACTGCGTGGTTGTTTCTTATTTGTATTGTATTGTTCCGGCCGAGTGTGGCCGAGGTATAGATATATGTATACTGAGATTCATATTGTCCGCCGTACAGGGGAGATGCTGCCGAAATTTCTTCGGACAGGGACTACCTGGGGCGTGACAAGGATAGCATGGGGAGAGTTGACGGGCTTGGCGCATCTAAGGGATGAGGCGCTGCGGAAGAGTACGCTGGCAGACAAGAAGGAGGCGGCCGACATTTCCGAGGGACAAGAAGTTAGAGCGGAAGGTTGCTCGAGAAGGCCCGAAGATGGGTTCGGGTGAGCCCTATTCCAGATGGCTGAAATCACCCAAGAAAATGGAACCAGAGCAAGAGCCTGGACCAAAATGTCAACATGATGTTGACTCGTGGTCCGGGCGCCTGGACCAGGTCAGGCGCTCGGATCACCTGGGTGTCCCCTAGGCGCCTCGCCCAGCGGGGGCTGTGTCGACCCGGTCTAGGCGCCCAGAACTCATCTAGGCACCTAGACTAGAAAGTTTATCCAAATGCGTGCTATCACGATATGATGAAATGGGGATAAAATTTTATCCCCCTCTAAGCGCTTGGAACCCTTTCAGGTGCCCCAATCAGGGCTATAAATACAACCCTGATCCAGTAGTTGAAAAACAACACTTACAAATAATTTCTTTGTCTATTCTACTACTTTTTGAGCTATCAATGTTGTAAGAGACTTCTTCTTTTAAAGGAGACTTTGATAGTGAGCTCTAATTGTCTTAGATTAGCAATCCTCTGATTAGAAACCAAGTAATTCCTTTTATGCCTCTGTCTTTAGTTACTTCTTATTTCTTTTTATGCAAGTGTACATTTTAATAAAGCTATAAAGTTCAAGAAAGGTTAGTTTTTATTTGCAAGGCTATTCACCCCCCTCTAGCCTACCTCTAAGGGACCAACAGGTACTGCTGACTCTTCCTTCATTCTTGCCCTTGTAGGACAAATGTACATTTCATTATTCGTTGGGGGTCTTGTCCCAACTCTTGCCAGATCATGTGTTTCATCCGATGACTTCCCATGAGGATAGAAGTTCCATTCCTCAATTTTATAGGCATCTAGCCTACTGCACATGCTTACTAGAAAAGAAGAGACATTGCTAGAGAATTTAGATAGATCAAATTCTAACCTTTCTTTACCAATAGCCAAAGATAATCTATGATTCTTCACATCAATTATGGCTCCGGCGACCGCAAGGAAAGGTCTCCTAAAATAATTGGGATATTTGGATCCTCTTACATGTCCAAAGAAATAAAATCTATGGGTATGATACAACCACCCACCTCTACCCGCACATCCTCGAAGATACCCACAGGATACCAACATGATCATCAGCTAACTGAAGTGCCATTGTAGTAAGTTTAAAGTTTTTAAGACCTAACTTATTATAGACTGAATATGGAATGAGGCTAACACTTGTCTCCAAATCATAAAAACCTTTTTTATAAATTCAATGCCTATTGTGCAAGGGATAGAGAAGCTCCCAGGGCCTTGAAGCTTTGGAGGAGTGGTTGCCACAAATAGAGCACTGTATTTTTTCGTCAATGCTATGGTCTTGAATTCTCCTTTCTTTATTCTATTGGACATGATATCCTTCACAAATTTGGTAAACTTTGACATTTGTTTAAGAGCATCGATTAGAGGGACTTCAATACAAATCTCCTTGACCTTAAATAGAAATTTGCTAAATTCTTCATCTTTTTGTGTCATGGCTAGTCTTTGTGGAAAAGAAACTATTTGACTTTGTAATGGAAGTGGAAGAATCCCTTCAACCTTCTTGGTAATCTCCTCATCTTCTTGGATCTGAACTGGGTTAGGTGTGGGAGGAGAGAGCTCTTCTTGAATGTCAATCCATTTTAGAGCAGTCACTTGGGGATCTTCCAAGGTCTATCTACTTTGGAGTTCTATTCTATTATAGTGTTCCACTGGATTTACATCAAGTTTGCCTAGGAATGCAACTGGTGTTCTTGAAGAAGATGAAGCTATCTGCGCAATTTGACTATCTAGCATCATTTGGTGTTTTTCAGTGTTATCCATTCTTTGAGTAAGTTGCTTGATTTCATTCTTCATTTCCTTTTGTTCGACAAAAACTTCCTTAAGCAACTTTTCTATCCTAGATAGTTGATTGCCTTGTGATGGTTGTTATTGATAACTTTGTTGTCTAGGTTGGTAATTTGGCCTTGCCCCTATAGATGGTCTTTGATCTTGGTTGTTTCGGTAAGAAAAATTTGTATGATTCTTCCACCCAGGGTTGTATGTCTTGGAATACAAATTGTTCTATCTTTGGTTATAACTCACTATTGCATCACACTGCTCAGTTGATCTATTTGTGCAGAGATGGCTCCCAAAGGGCAATTATCTTGAGAGTGATCCATGCTTCCACAGGTTTCACATACACATACAATTGAATTGATCATATTAGTTCCCATGTTTTCAAGCTTTTAGTTAAAGCATCCAATTTTGCCAACATTAGAGTGATTGCATCCACATCAAACTTTCTTGATGCTTTGATAGGGTTTCCAGAGAAAGAGCCTCCACATCTTTCAGAAGTCCACTGATGATGGTTCTAAGCTACACTCTCTATGATATATTTGGCCTCATCTAAGCTTTTGTTCAATAATGCCCCTCCAGTCGCGAAATCAAGAGATAGCTTCATGTGATAATTGATGTCGTTATAAAAAGTGAGTAGCACTAACCATTTCTCAAGCTCATTGCCTGAGCATGTTTTTGAACTTATCTCATGCCTCAAATAATGATTCTGAATCTAATTGTCTAAAACTTGCTATTAAATTCCTCATATAGGTAGTTTTACTGGAAGGATAGAATTTATCAAGAAATTGTTACTCGCATTATTCCCAAGATGTGATACTATTAGTAGGTAAGGAATTAAGCCACTATTTGGCTCTATCTCTTAAGGAAAACCCAAATAACAATAATCTTACTGTTTCTGCTGGAACTCCATTCATCTTCATTGTGCTGCAAATTTCATAGAAAACTTCCAAATGTTGATTTAGATCTTCATGAGGTCCACCTCTAAATTGATTTTATTGAACCATTATGATCACCGCAGGCTTAATCTCAAAATTATTAGCTTCAATAGGTGGTCTAGTGGTGCTGGTTCTACATAATCTTTGAGAGGTTTGTTCACCAGCTCAAATGATTCTTGTCCTTCTTAATATTTCTTGTAGGTTCCTTCTTCTTTTGTATGTTCTATTAATTTCAAGATTGAGTTGTAATAGATCTCCTACAAAATTAAATCTTCGCATACAAGAACAAGATTACAAATATTCTAATCACAAATTCTAAATGTAAAAGAAATAGAATTTTTAGTTTTTATAGTAGAGTCAAAATGTTGGAAATCTAAAGTATAGAATTTAAATTGTAGGAAGAAAAGAAAATTATAGAATTAAAAGTAGGCAAATGCAAGATGAAATTATAAAACAAAATTACAGAAAATATTTAGAATAAGAAAAAGGAAAACAAGTTTAGACTAACTTAAATGATTGTCAACTAATGTTATAAAAGCAGTCCCCGACAACAACACTAAAAATTTGTTATGTTTCTATAACTGCATGGTTACATCGTTAATAATATAAAAGATATCGAACCCATAGGGACTGGTATAATTTATAGTGACCTCTCATGTAGAATTAGCTAAATAATAGGCAGGAACAAGTTACGTGCTAAGTAAGAGAAGTGAGATTGAGAATAAGGAAGAGGGAGAGAGAGAGAGAGAGAGAGAGAGAGAGAGACTTGGTTTGGAAAATATTCTAAGGGTTCAGTTTCATTATGATGTTTATTAATGTAACATGATTTACCAATTGTCTATCCTCAATTCACATGCACTTATAGAAAATTACTGATTCTTCCCTACAGTGGACAAGCTGGTATAATATTTAGATCAACATCTTTTACCATTAAATAGGAATGATTCCTATGAAGCCTGTTAATGGGTTATGCCTGTCACTAGGGTCCCTCAATCATACATCATAAGAATACACTCATACTCAATAATCATAAAGATGAAGATGACAAGTACACACAACTATCTACTTCCTTGTGGAGAATTGCTTCTCCTTTCAAGGTAATACCCTAGACATCCGTTAACAGGTTACCCCTGCCACTAGGTCCCCTCGATCATATGATCTAGGGCATTCCCCTATGGGATCAACAATTTTATACAATCATTTAATCAAATATGAGAATTAAGCTCAAACACATGCATTCACATAAGATCAAATAGATACAAGGCATGATAACGTCATCTAGATAGGAAATTAGCATATCCATAAGTTCTTACATCAATCCTCACGACAATTGCTCCCTTAATCCTAGAACAAGAGATCTACTCCATATCAAGAAGAAAGAGATCCAAAGACATAAGAATTACAAGCATTCAAAACCCAACAAGAGAGAGAAGGAAAGAGAAGCTTATCCAATGTCGTGAAGTGATCTTCGGATTCAATCCCAAGCTTCTGAAGTTGATAAGGTGATGGAGACATCTTTAGATCATCAAATAGAGATCGGAGAAGATAGAGATCGGCACCAAGATGACACTCCCAAAGGGAGAATCTTCCTCCTTTTGAAAAGGAAAGAGATCCCCTTTTATAAGGCAAGGCACGAGCCTGGCATGGCCCGTGCCACGACCGTGTGGTATCCACACAGCCGGTTCCTTCTTAGCCTCAACTAGAGTTATATGACCATGTGGATTGGCATGGTTATGCCTTGTTTGCTCTCTGGATGAGTGGCATGACCGCGTGGGATCACACGGTCGTGTTCTGCTTGCTTGCTGGATGAATGGCCGACCTTGTGGGATCACACAACCATGTTTTGCTTGCTTATTGGATGAATGACATAGCTATGTGGGATCACACGACCATGTCTTGCTCCTCTTCTAGTTGGGCCACACAGCCGTGTGGCTTCACACAGCCGTGTGGCTTCACACAGCCGTGGCCATCCTCCCTTCTTCTCTTTTGACACGACCGTGTGGGATCACACGACCAGTGTCATTTGCCTTCATACACTATCTGGATCGTCAACAGACACCATTTTCACTCTAAAATGGCTCCTATAAAAAAAAAACACAAAGATTAAATTTTTGACAAAGAAGAGTAATTATGCTAAAAATAGGACAAGGTGTAAAAATACATGAATCAATCATAAGTAAAGTTTGTGAATGTGCCTCAAAACATGTATAAGAGTGCATATAATCTATGCACATCAATAACTAAGCAGTATTGGTTTCTACTTAGTGACTTGGCTCCATGTGAATTAAATGGATCTAAGTGTAGGAGCTCAAGTATTGGGTTGGTTCTATTTAGATTTGTTGGTTTATGGGTTGACTTAATTTGTTTACCTTGTTGACAAGTATTATAGATTTAATTTTCTAAAATTTTTAATTTAGGTAGACCTTTAACTAAGCTATTTTGACTCATTTTTGAAATGAGTCTGATGTGAGTGTGACCCAATTTTTGGTGCGACAATTTAGTTTCCCCTTGTTGTGTTAAAAGACACTTTAGTGAGGAGGTTGGTAGGTTAATTATGTAAATGTTATTTTTTCTAATTTCTTTAAGTGTGATTTCAGGATTTTCAATATTTTTAATTAAATATTCAGAGTTAGAAAATGTTACTAAGTATCTAGAGTCACACAGTTAACTTATGCTAAGTTAAAATTGATTTATCAACTAATAAGACTTTTCGAATAATGAAATCAGAATTCAATTCAATATTACTTGTTCTGATTACCTTAAGTTTTTCGTCGTTGCCAAATGTAACTGACCCTAAGTTCTTAAATTTTAGCTTAGTGAACTTCAATCGATCTCTAGTCATGTGTCTAAAACATCCACTATCCAACATTCATTGGTCCAAATCATTATGCTCCTACACATAAAGTATTTAATTTGGATCCAATTTAAATAGAGTATAAGATAGTTTGATTGAATTCACCCCCTTATTTTCCATCTCATCCAATCTAGGTTGTCAATCATATTATACCTATGGGTGATTATGAAATGGTTGATTGACTTTAACTTAAGTTTAGTTAGATTAATTAGATTTAAGTTTAAGTTGATTTAAGTTTTATTTGATTAGAGTTAGATTTAAGTTTTTACTTAAGTTTAATTTTATTAATTGAGTTTGATTAGAGTTAGATTAAGTTTGAGTTTAATTTGATTTAAGTTTGAGTTTAATTTAATCAAAGTTTAATTTGATTTAAGTTAGATTTAAGCTTAATTTGATAAAATTTTAATTTGATTTAAGTTAGATTTAAGTTTGAGTTTAATTGAGTTAGGTTTTTAATTTCAGTAATTTTTATTTTAACCTATATCCATCTCACCCTTTTCTAGATTATAAATCAGGGAACCTTATGAGTTTTGTGAGATAATTAATTTTAATCTTCAATTTAGATTAAAATCTGAGTGATTTATATTTGAATTAGACTAAGGTTTAACAGTTAATTAATTAAATATTCATTTTAATAATTGACTTCTAAGCTGTGGCGAGGTATTAGACCTTCTTGGATTTTGAAACAATAATCACTCCTAGATAAATCCTTTTAAAGAAATTAAATATTTAAGTTTCTTTCTAAGAATCCTTGGTCTAACTAAACAAGTGTCAATCAAGTCTAAGTCCTTATCTATTCTAATCTAAGCATGTATAAGGAAAGCGATAAACCAAACATCAAACATATTTATTTAATAATGAAGATGGTCTTTCTATTAGCTCCTCCTGGATCATAACTTTGATAAGGTCTATCAAGGTAGTGATTTTGATCTTTGGAGATCTAATATTGATCAAGTCCAACTTGATTAACCAAGTTATACTTGGGGACCCATGCATGGGACTAATTTCCTATTTGTTCAATTAACGAGGGACAAGTAAGATTTAAATTTACATTTGACCTTATACTTAAGTCTAGATCAATTATATACAGCCCTTTGTTTCCCATGAATTAGGTTAAGATTCTTAGAACCTAAAGTGAACCGTTCTAATAAGTCCCTAAGTTCCTTGACTTGACTTTTCAAGTTAGAATTTTTTTCCTCAAGTTGTTGGACTTGAGTTGAGGTTCCAGCTTGAACAGGTTCAATCAAGGAGCTTGGGTTAGTTACTTCCTGAGGGATTTGACCTCCTCTTGGAGTGATTTGACCCAGAAATTAGATTTAGCCAACTTTCTAGACAAATAGGAAATTAAATTGTGTGATATAACTAATGAGATACTTATAGTAGATTTGGAACCTTCTGAACCGGATATGGATCCGTGGCTTCGATCGAACTCAACAGACTCAGATTTGATGACTTGTTCTCAGGCTAGAAGTGTGAGGAAGCTCTTCTATTTGAGATCTTCATCAAAATATTCTAATGAAGACTCATCCCATGTTTCTTGTAGCGCCTTCTTCTTTTGCTGCTTCTTCGCTTCCTATAGGTTTGGACAATTTGCCTTAATGTGTCCCTTCTTGTTGTAGTTGTAGCAGGTGACTTCTAACTTGCTTTTTGTGTTTGAACTTGGTTGTAGGGATCTAGTGCGCTAAACACATGAAAAATGCAGCAGAAAATTTACTAGATCCTCTCCCAAAAGATCTATGCGAAGGCAAAACAATATACTAAGTTTCATGATTATAGGGTTATACCTTTGATGCATGCACTCGATCTCCCGACAGCTAGGATCTCAACACGATCACACATTTGCGCCTCTAACGGTATCCACATGAATAAGATTCTCATTCGTATCCACACAAACTCAAGGATTGGAGAAGAAAACCACCTAAGGTTATGCTAGCAACCAAGAAAGGAGAGTTTCGACCAAGAGAAGGAAGAAGAGGAGGAGGAAGCTCAATGAATCCAATTTCATCTAATGAAAATTCCATTCATAAATCATATTTATATCCATCTAATGAATACCAAAGGATTTTGCCCTTTGGTCTTCCTCTCTTCAATCCAATAGTTCAAAATTGACCATTTAATCCAATGGTTCAAAATTAACCATTCATCTTCCTTGATGAATTCAAATTCACCCAATGAGTCTAACTCATTAAACCTAATCAATCCCTATTGATTCCATGAACATTAATCCAAATTGACTCTATGAATCTAATTCAAATTAGATTCAATCCAATAATTGGATCTAATTGAGTCTAACTCAATAAGTCTAATTCGGATTTAATCTAATGATCCATCATATGAACCCATCTCCAAATTAACTTGTTATTTTGTGTGACTTAATAGGTTCTTATAATATTGACATTGTATCCAAATCAACATTTAATATACATAAATAATGAGTGGCATCTAGCAATGCATCATTGCTACCCAAGTGACGAGAATGTCGAGATCCGACTTAACCTTTACATGGCTATTATCTTATATGACTTGGTTCTTCTATCCTTGATATCTATATTGATCAATGAGGCATAAATCGTGTCATCCTCTTATCAATCTTTGTGTTTCTTGATCTGTAAGTAGACACATTCAATCAAATAAGCTCAATATCTTATATTGACTCATTTGAACATGACCATGCATTCTTGTGTCCTACTAATCAAGGGGCCCACAAATATCACTTCCATCATATGGAAGAGATAGATCTCATCTACATCACTCACATCTCTCCACATAACTTATTACATACTCAGTGATCGACTTTATAGTCCACCCTGTTATAGGTGACGTTTGTCAATATCAAAGTACACAACTCCTTGTAGGGAACCGTAGTGACTTCAGGTCTAAGGATTATTCATACCAATAGCCACATGAGAATGTTTATGACACTCATATAATGATCCATGAAATATTCTCATGGTGGGTCATTCAATATATATTTTTTAATATATACCCATATGTCAACCTGATTTCTCATATCCATGACTTATGAGATTAAGTCATCTGTTGACCTACATGCTAGTCTCAATGCATTAATATTGTTCTTTCATATTAATGCTTGACTAGGAATAGTTATAAGTAGTGTTCTGTGTATATCTACAATATCTCATTGTCAATTCAACCAATTGATATCTTGTTGATTAGAACCTCCTACTCTAGGACATTATTATACTTATTCATTCGACACTGAATTGAAATAAATATAATAACCAACTTTGCCTTTTATTAATAATGAAATATAATACAAAAGGAACCCTTTACAATCATCTCATAATTGGTACTAGGGCTAATACTAACAATCTCCCACTACAAAAGGAACCCTTTACAATCATCTAATATCTAGTGACCTAGTATGACCATCATACTTCCTCTATGCCAAAGCCTTGGTCAAGGGATCTGTGATGTTAGTATCAGTTGGTGCTCTGCATATCCTCACATCTCCTCTATCGATGATCTCTCAAATGAGATGGAATCACCATAGTATATGTTTGGATCTCTGATGAGAGCGAGGTGTTAGGATGTATATTAAAAGCTTAGCTTTTTGTATAAATATTTATTTTGAAATAAGAATCACATTGGTCAAATGTCTGCATTTATGTTAAATATAGTTGTCTATTTAATTTATATTGTAGATAACATGATGTGTGGTGTCACACAGAAGATCATGTTATCAGTTCCTTATAAATTATAAATAGTAGTTCACAACTAAGATGGAATGGGACAAACCATTGGAATGGTTATAGTGTAATTTAGTATTAGTTTATCTTGACTATTAAATTACACTAGTACACTCTGAGTGTATTGAGTAGGACCATTTGAGGTTGTTCTTTTTATACTGACTGTAAAAAAAGAACAAGACCTCTGTTATTATGGAAGTGCGTATTCTTAATCATAATATAATAATAAGCACGTATACTTAATATTTATTTCTTTAATTTATCAAAGGGTGAGATTTAGTTCGTTAAATCAATAGGCCCGATAAGTTAGGAAATGATATTATTTATATGGTGTGTTGTTGATTATAGAATAAAACTATGTCCTAGTAATCTAGGTTGATGATGTTCCCTTGAGGAGCTCATAAGGATTGTCATGTAAACCCTGCAGGTGGACCTAGTCCGGCATGACAATAAAGTTGAGTGGTACTACTCTTGGAGCTAGATATTAATTAAGTGAGTTGTCAGTAACTCATTTAATTAATGGACATTCGATATCTTAAACACAGGGAGATTAATTCACTCATGATAAGAAGGAGCCCATAATGTAATTTGGGATTGGTGTGATAGTTCAATAATAACTCTTTGTTGGACCCCGTGATTGTTTTAATGTGATTAACCAAGTTAGGTTAGGTCCTGCTTGTTATTTGATCCCTGTGTCTAAGTGTACAGGAACTTAGGAATGCAGGAAGTCAAGCAGAAGACGCAGCTAGCGAGAAGGACGACACGGGAAGGGAGCCGACGGGCTCGGTGCGTCCGAAGGATGAAAGAGCTGCGGAAGAGTACACCGGTGGACGAGAAGAACGTGCACGACGTTCGAGGGACGAGAAGCCGGGTTGGAAGCCTGCTCAAGGAGAAGGCCGAAAATTGGGTTCGGGTGAGCCCTATTTCGGTTGGCTGAAATCACCCAAGCGATCGGAGCTTCGGAAGAAGAGGAAAAAGAGAAGTTGGAAACTATTTATACCATGCAGTCCGAGGCACCTCAGACCAGTCCGAGATGCCTCCATCACCTTAAAGGCACCTCAGACCAGTCCGAGGCTCCTTCAAGAGCATTGGAGGTGCCTCAGACTTTTCGTGACCGTTTGCAATCGGATAAAGTTTTATCCGGTCAAACTGCTTGGAGGCGCCCTCAACCCTCTTAGAGGCACCTTCAACACATGGGATAAGATTTCCAGGAGCTATATAAAGGCCCCTGGAGCTAGGAAATTAATCAAGCAACTCTGTAACAACTTCCTAGCAACTTCTGTGCTCTCTTATTGTGTAAAAGGTTTCTCCGCCTTCAGCGAAGGAGACTTCTCTAGTACCCTTTCCCACCACCTTAGATTAACAACCCCCTGGGTTGTAACCAAGTTAATTTCTAGTCTCCCTTTATTTCTTATTATTTCTTTTATTATTGTTGCTATCTTTTTGAGTTAAAAGTCTTGAGGAGGGTATACCTTGTTTTACAGGCAATTCACCCCCCTCTTGCCAGCCCCGCCGCACCAACACTCTTTAGTGATATGAGTTATTATTGATGAACTTGAATTGGGTGTTCGGGGCGAACACAGGAAGCTCAAGCTCATCGGTAGACCAAAACCAATTTCTCCTCTCGGTCCCTGTTGTAGCCTCTATTAAACCTTGTATCCATAAAATCTTCTTTTTACCCAAGTAATGGGCCGGACGCATCCTTGCTTGGAGCAAGGGGGCCGACCAAGCATTAATTTGGAACCAAGAGGTGGCCGGCCAAAGCTTGGTGCCCAAGCTAAGGGCCGACCACATGAAGAATAAAAGGGATTTTAATTTTTGTTAAAATCTTTCCTTAAGTAGCCATTTATGAAGGAATTTAAAAGAGAATTTTTAATTTTGAAATTTCCTTTTATAGACATCCTCATGGTTTTAACAGTGAGTTTTAAATTTTTAAAATATTTCCTTTTATAGCTTTCTACAAAGGATTACAGAGAGATTTTAATTTTGTTAAAATCTTTCCTTATTTGTAGTTGTATATAAAGAGAGATTTTAATTTTTGATAAAACTTTCCTTTTTGTAACCATGATTTAAAAGGAGAAGTTTTAATTAATATTTCTTTTTTTTGTAGTTGTCTACATGTTTTAAAAGAGAGAGATTAATTTTAAAACTTTCCTTTATTGCCATGTACAATAGGAAATTTAAAAAAGAGAGATTTTAATTGTTGTTAATTTTTTTTTTTTAATGGGAGGTCACAAAAAAGGAAGTTTTAATTATGTTTAAAACTTTCTTTCTT
The DNA here is from genome assembly GCF_018446385.1 of Zingiber officinale. NCBI lineage: Eukaryota > Viridiplantae > Streptophyta > Magnoliopsida > Zingiberales > Zingiberaceae > Zingiber > Zingiber officinale. The sequence continues at coordinate 44,109,931 of NC_056002.1, read as the reverse complement.
TGCCATGACCAAGGATTATAAAAGAGAATGAGAGGTTTCTTCATGAGCACACATAATTCTATTCCCTCCTCTCTTTTCCTTGGGTGGCCGACCACCCTTCTTTTCTCTTCCTCCTTTGGTTTCTCTCCTAGAGGCCGGCAGCAATTGTCTTCCTTCTTCAAGCTAGGGTTGGTGGTATAAGAGAGGAAGCTTTCCACCCTAGAGCCGGCGGCAAGAGAAGAGGCTTTCTTCCTTAGGGCCGGCGGCAAGAGAGGAAGCTTATCTTATTGTGTCCGGTAGCTTGGAGGTAAGGAAGAAGAAGAGAAGGAAATTTCTTATTTTGGCATCCTTGGTGGCTCGAGAGTCTTGGAGGATAAGAAGTGGTTCGAGTGGATTCCATCTTGGTAGATCGTTGCCCACACAACGTCCAAGATGAGAAGAGGAATACAACAGAAGATCGAGAGGTTTTTAGCTAAAAAGAAAGGTATAACTAGTTATTTGTTTCCGCATCATAACTGGTTCATGTTCTTTGTATAGATCTTGAAAAACCATACACAAGAGGCTATCGATTTTATGCTATCATTTTTGTTATCGATTTTGTGTTTCGATTTCATGTTTCAATATTGTGCTTCTATTGAGGTCTTTAGAGTTAAACCTAGTTTACTGTAAGAAGTTAAATATCCGATTTCTTTGAAAGGCTTTGTCTAGGAAGTGGTGTATGATCTCATACCCAAGAAGGCCTAGTGCCTCACCATATTTAACTTGGAAGTCGATCTTTGAAATAGATATTTAATTAACTTCTGTAATATGATTTAACTTAGGAAGATCACATCGGTTATACTTGGAGTAAAAATGTTAAGTATCATTTCCAATCCAAGTTTAACTTCCGAAGAGCAACTTGGATTAATAATGTTAAGCATCGTTTGCAATCCAAATTTAACTTCAGTAGAGCACATGGGTAGCTAGGTTAAATTCTGTGCTTGTACAAATTTTTTATACAGAGGAACAGAATGGAATCCAGGTATAGCAACCAACAATTGGTATCAAAGCTAGGTTTAGCCTCTGTGTGTTTTGTTTTTAGTTTAATTATGCATATGTCATACATAATTTAGGCATGATAATAGTAGGATGTACAAATAGATTAACTCTGTGGTTGCAGGCATCCTAGATCCAACTATTATGGTCATGTTGTGTTTGTGTGTGATTGGACCCTTGGACATGTCGAGGGCATTTTATGTGTGTGCATGATTGTAATATTAAATACAGCAGGAGCTATATTAGTTATTAGGATTTTACATTTTGTTCGATCTAGATTATATGTACATTCCTTCATGGAATATAGGATCGATAAATGTAAAATTCTATTTTTGTCGTAGATCGTATCCTTGTGAGGCATGGGACTATTTGAGGACCAGAGGCATAGCAGAAAAAGAAGCAAGATAGATGCGACGACTAGACCTGATGGCGGTGGCTAAAGATGGCAGCAGCTAAGGTTGATGGCACACGAAGGACAACTATTGATAAAGGCCATAATAGTTAGAAAATTATTTTTCTTATTTATTGCCTTTTATGCTGTGTGTGCTTGTGTTTGTGTGCTTGTATGCATGTTAAAATTCCTCATTCTAAATAACTAAGTGGGAGAGAAATTTAATTAAATTCCACGATTTCAATTACTGGTTTGTAAGTGATGCATTCAAACTTGCGCGTTGGCTCTGAGTGCCTTCCTCCACATCAGATGAGTTTGTTTACGGATGACTAGATCAAACTTCCTTAATGGATGATTATAGGAAATTATTTAAGATGTGTGTGATCTTCTTCATCTGAAGGGTCACAATCCTATTTAGTGGACTTAGTATCAAGTAATGGTATACACTTAGGCACATTTAATAGTATCCACCCCATCGGAGTCACTGCTATTATTTGTGTGACCGAAGAAAAACCAACTATTAATTTATCATAAAGCTAGGTAAACCCCCCTCTTACAAATGTTTGAATTTGTATACGTCCACACTACGTGGCATATAAAATTCACGGTGTTTGAGGTAATTTTATTTGTCATAAAATTATGTTGACAAAATAAAATTAATGGGTAAAATCTCCTCTTACAAATGATTGATTTTGTATACGTCCACACTATCGTGGCATACAAAATTCATGGTGTTTGAGGTCATTTTATAAAGTTAGGTTGACAAGATAATTAATGGGTAACACCCTCCTCTTACAAATGTTTGATTTTATATATGTCCACACTAATGTGGCATACAAAATTCACGGTATTTGAAGCGTTGGTGAATTTAAATGATATTGTTTGAGGAATCAATATTATTTTAAATTCTAAAATTTTGACCAAATATTTGATCGAAGACAGACCAACTATTAATTTTATTTGTCATAAAATTAGGTTGACAAGATAATAAAATTAATGGATAAAACCTCCTCTTACAAATATTTGAATTTGTATACGTTCACACTAACGTGACATACAAAATTCATGGTGTTTTGAGGTGATGGTAAATTTAAATGATATTGAGGAATCAATATTATTTTAAGGTCTTAACCAAATATTTTGTGATTCTTAGGATTTCAAATGTTTTTCAATTCCCTAGTTGTTATATTATAGAATACACTTACAAAGTCCCAATTATATTGATTAGAAACAAAAAGTAGACTGTCCTCGTAAAATTGAGAACAATAAATGTGTATTCTATTCATTAGTTGTTGAAACATATTTAGTGGTGTTATCTACCGGTACCTGGTGTGTAGATACGGGAGCCACTGATCATGTCTGCAATTCATTGCAGGGGTTCCAGGAAATCCGACAACTATATGAAGGGGAAATCACCGTCTACATGGGCAATGCTGCAAAAGTTGTAACGACCCGCCTCCTACTGACTAGGCTGCGAGGCCGGACCGTTACATTATGCTATGCTGGACTATTAATGCGGAATGAAAACTGGCTAATTTAAAATTTTACTGAACTAAATGCTGTAAAGTTTAACTTAATGTTCTGGGTGTACCTAGGAGTTGTTGTAACAACCCAATTTTCCCTATTTCAAGTTCTAAAAGTCCATAAAAATATTGGTAAATACCTTTAAAATATTCTAGAGATTTTTAGGAATTTTTAGAGTATTTTTACGTAATTTTTGGAGATCGTTTGGTATTTTTACTAAATGAAAGAAGTTTCAGCAAAAATAATATTCAAGCCGAGATTCGAACCATGGACCTCGGACTTGAACCGAGCCTTAACCGAACCAAGCCAACCAACTGATCCGCGGGTATTTCGTGAAAAGATATGAAACGAAATATATTTAAGTTATAGTAAGGATCAGAAATTAAACCTAGGTTATAAAGGGTTAATTTCTTTCCCCAAGCCCTAATCCCTTTTCTTCTCGTTCCTTTCTCCCGACGCGTGTGACAGCGCTGTGCTTGGGCGAAGACGAAGCCGAGTTAGGGCGCTTCCTCCGGCGGCCGACGAGGGGTTTTTCCGAGAATCCTTCTCATCCTCGTGACCTCCTCGACGTGAAGAGTACGTAGACGCGAAGAAGGCGCGGTGATTTCAAGTCTCGCCGAACCCTAGCAGCCCTCTCCTTCGGTTGTAAGTGCAAGCACATCGCGGTAAGTACTACTCACCTGTAGTAGGAGTAGTTCCGAGTATTGCTTTGATGTCTTGGCTTTCGGAATTGAAGTTGTATGGATTTTGAAGTCTTTTGATTTCTGCCGTGAGCTCTTTGAGAAAGGATTGGGGTTTTTGTTTGATGATACTGCCGTAAGAGAAGGGTTGGGGAAATAGAAGGAGGAGATTTCTTAAGTTTTGTTCCTGGTTGTGTGGAATTGCCATGGTTAGTGTCGTTGCTCAATTTTCTCTCCTTGCTGTCACAATGAACATGAGATGTTATGTGCCGTGTAGTGCTAGGTAGGTTGAATTCTTCAATTCTTCCATGCTTTGTGGAGATGCCATTTCCGGATTATGTATATGTATTCTTGGAATTTAGTTTTGTTGCCAAGCAATGAGCATGAATTAGTTAGATACTTTCGTGGCTTAGTTTAGCATTTCAGCTGCAGATTTCTTGCTAAGATCCGAACAAGAACAGCCCCTAGATTTCAGATCAGCTTTAGACTCTTCTTCTTGCTGGGTTACTAAGTAGGAGTGGTATTCTTTTGATATGCAGCCCTAAACTTGTTTATTTCCAGCAACCGGGCATGAAAACTTCTTTTCACAGCAGTAGAGTTTTATTCCAATGAGCAGATTGCTAATTTTTCTATTAGTAAAACTTGAGTAGTATTGTTTAGTTTTTCCCTTTGCTATTGAACATGCATGATCGGACTTCATGTACTATTTCTTTGCTATAGATTTAAGCATGAGCAGTAGTTGAATGTGTTTAACTTTCACAGCTTGATCTTCACAGTATGCTTAACTTGATTCCATTGCGTGCCTAGTAGTTAAATCTATTTTTACAGCATGTTTAGAAAGCCTAAAATCACCTTCCTTTGCTCTATTATATGGCATGATTAGTAAGTTCAAAGTCACTCTCCTTGATTTGGTTTTATAACATGCTAGAGGGTTCAAACTGATTTCCCTAGTGTATTTTGTATAGCATGTTTAAAGGCCTTAAAGTAGTATTCTTTGTCATGTTTTAATAGCAGGCTTAGAAGCCCTAAAGTAGCATTCCTTGCCTATTTTTACAGCATGAATGGAGTCACTAAAGTAGCATCCTATACCTGTTTATTACAGCATACTTAGAAAGCCCAAAGTTAGCTTCCTTTTGCTTTATTTCTAGCATGATTAGAAAGTTTAAAGTAGTATGTTTTTGCCTATTTTGTATAGCATGTTTAGAAGATTAAAGTAGCATGTTTTATTCTATTTTTCAGCATGTTTAAAAGCCTTAGAGTAGTCATCCTTGCCATGTACTTACAGCAGGGTTAGCAGCCCTAAAGTATCGTTCTATACTTGTTTTTACAGCATGATTAGAATCATTTCATACTTGATTTTACAGCATGTTTAGAAGCACAAAAATAGCATCCTTTGCCATGTTTTCACCGTATGATTCAAAGGCTTTAAATTGCTTTCTTTAGTTTAGCTTATAGCATGATCAGTAAGCTTTAAGTTACTTGTTTTATTCTATTATATAGCATGGTTAGTTGATTATACACCCATACTTGTTAAGTATATTTAAAGGACTCCCACAATCTTTAATAAAAGATAATAAGGAAGATAAAAGAATAAGAAAGATAAAAAGTAAGTCAAGCAAGAGGCTAGTACCCGACATCCAAGAGCTTGTCGTTAAACAAATCCAGGTGACCATTTCCGAGGTCTTGGCCCTGGTAGACCGAGGTCTGCTCTTTTAGGATTGGTGGCTCGCAACCCCAACCTATTAGGGAACGCGCATGAGATGGTACTAAGCCTGGGCCCAAAGTAAAGAAAAGTAAAGAAAAGTAAAGAAGTAAAGAAAGAAAGAAAGAAGAAGAAAGTAAAAGATAGAAATTAAAAGATTAATTTCTAACACAAGGATACAAGAAATGAAATAAGTTCCAAGCTTAGAATAAATAAGAATGGTTAGTTTCTTTGATTCTAAGTTTACATTGTTAGTTTCTTGTTATCCTGCTTGATATTGAGTATGATTTGTATTGTTCATTTTCTGTATACCATGAGCACATGCAGATAGCTTTATTATTATTTCAGTTTCAGCACTTATGCATTTCATTTATGCATTTCGAGTTTTGTGAGATAGATTAGTACTTACTAAGCGTTTTCGCTTATAGATACTTTTCTTTTTCCTCCTACTGCAGATAAAGGAAAAGCTAAGATATGAAGGGAGGCGACAGGGTGGTGGTGATGATGGATGTGTGTGGTGGCTGAACTATGGAGGGATCCAGAGGGGACTAGCAAGACTTATTCATTTAGAGTTTATGTCTAGTTCATTTTCCTTATTTCCATTATGAAATCATGGGTTTATGTTTTGAGTTTAAAGTGCATTACAGCTTGTTATGCTTTGTTCTGAGAGTTTTGAGTTTAATTCTTATTGCTAGTTTAGTTTTTGATTAGAATATGATTTATTAATGCGTGGTTGTGAAGAATATTGTGATCCAGCCGCATGTGGCTGTGTATATCTTTTATGTATTGTGGATTTGGTCACCGGTACAGGGGAGACTCTGCCGAAATTTTCGGTGGGGATCCCTTTGAACCGTGATAAATCTAAGTGTCGCTAATAATAGCATAAGTGACACCAGTAAGTAGAGTAGGAGTTAGGTAACGGTCGCCCTTAGAGAGTAGTAGTAAGAAGGGTGGTCGTTACAGTTGTACACATGCTAGGGGAGGTGTTTACAACTGATAATAAACTTCGGATCGATCCACAGACCGATCGACTGATACTGGCACGGTAGGAAACTCCGGATCGTTCAACCGACCGATCCATAAACTACGCTGCAATTCTGTACGCTGCTGGATCGGTCTGCCGACCGATCCAGCTGGTCCCTGATCGGTAAATGAGATCGATCACATTTACCGATCAGTGGCTTACTGATCGGTCTGCTGACCGATCAGTGAGCCAATTTTTTTTTTTCGCGACCCAGCTCCTGATCGATCCACGGATCGATCAGGGAACGAACAGAAAGCTTCTGTTCGCAGAAACCAGGTCCCTGATCGGTCTACCGACCGATCAGAGACTCCCTGATCGGTCTACCGACCGATCAGAGACTCCCTGATCGGTCTGCTGACCGATCAGGGATTCTGATTTCGTATCAGGCCCCTGATATCAGCACTGATGCGTGCCAAGATCATTACACAACACTATAAAAGCTAAGAGAAACATTCTACTAGGTAATGGCTAACATACTAAACATGATTAAGACATAGAATACTAATTCACAGCATGTAAACATATGGAAACCAAAACTAACAAGGTTTTTAAACTGTTCTCTTGCTAACTAACAGAAACATAAGATAACGCTTGCTATAAGTACTAATACATACTGAACACGCTCTAATGCATAATAAAATAAAACTAGATCCCTAGGATCTTTATTCCAGTTCCTTCCACACACATCTTGATCTGCATTGACCTCCAGCCTCCACTGCTAGTCCATTTTCCTTTTACCTGTATCTGCAGTATAAGGAAAATAGTATCTGTAAGCTAAAAAACTTAGTAAGAAACCATCTACCTCACTAAAACATGCATACGATGCAAATATGATTTTAAATCATGATGTTTGAAAGGATATGCTAAGTATACTGAATCAACTAAACATTGCATGACATATAAGCATACAATCATGACATATCTAAAGCTGAACATGATATCAATCACATGGTATCAATGAAGAACTAAGCTGATACTAAAAACTGAGCTAAGCTAATACTGAGCTACTGCTAGGACTGTACTGAATTCATGAACTAATTTGTGAAAGGTTGAAAACCATATACATATAGTAAGTAAAAATACTAAACATGCTGCTGATGGGCCTTGGCGACTGTACTTGCTGTGCGCGCATCCCTAACTAGACCCGGGATTGCAAGTTCCGAATCTAGTAGGGTTTACTAGGTTAGCTAAACCTAGGGACGACTATGGGAGCCCAACCCAATGGATATCTAATCCAGTACAGTGACACTGAAAAATAAAATACTGAAATAGCTAATACTATTTTGCTGAATCTAGGTTATCTGAACCTAGAACTAGGTTGTTTGAACCTAGAGGCGACTGTGGGAGCCCACCCATTTGGACATCTAGTTTCATAAATGCTGAAATAAAAACTGATCATGCTAATTAACATGTTCTATGACATTTAACTAAATGCCCACTGTATCATAAGGCTGTGCTAGGCATTTTGTCGAGCATTTGGCGCTCTCTAACTCTCCTCTCGATTAGGGAGACCACCTCTAGGCACCCAGCAGCGTCTAAACCCCTATCTACAGAGGATACACGTGCTCGGCCCATCTAGAGATGCTCACTAATCCCTAAATCTGTGAGAAGAGTTAAAATACACACTATATGCTGACAAAATTCAATAAAACTAATCTAATGCATAAAAGAAAACACGCGAGAGCTACTTATACTGTAGCTGAGGGGTTTCTTACCTCGTACGCTAATTTTCTTACAACTCTATTCACTAGAATTTCGGTGGAGACGATCCTTTTGATAATCTCCTCGCTCCAACGCGTTCTTCTCGCGGAGGGGAACGTTCTTGTGTTGGAATCGCTGCCGGAAGGTGCGCTTAGGGCCCTAGGGAGGGAACCCTAGGGTTGGCTTTGGCTTGTTTGGGTGCTGAGAGAAGGAAGAGGAGAAGGAGAGGGTATTCGGCGGTGAGGGTTTTTGAGAAAGAGATGTTGCCGAACCAAACTAAAAATAACCCAAACCAACTTAAGTTTTTAATTTATATTAAGTGGGTAACTAGGCCCAACTCAAATATAAATATAAATGTTTCCCTTCTCTTTCACTGGGTTCACCGGTTACTAAGGCTAACTAAAGGTTTAGCGGACCCGAGAGGTCCCGGGTTCGATTCCCGCTTAAACCATTTTACTTTTCTATTTATTTTTGCTACTTCCGATACTCCAAAAATTCCAGAAAAATATCTAATAATTCCAGAAAAATCATAGAATATTCCAAAAATAGTTTTGAGAATTTTCAATATCCTCAATCTTATAAAAAGTTCGCCTCGAACTTAGAATAATTTTGGGTACTTCTCTTCTGCCTCCCAAGTTGCCTCTTCTGTGGTGTTGTGCCAAATGACTTTGACTAATGATACTTCCTTGTTCCGTAATTTCTTAACCGCCTGGTCTATTATCCGAATAGGCCGACTATCATAGCCGAGGTCTTCGCGGATCTGTACGGCTCAATCACCGGTGGCATCTGGGGTATGCTTCTTCACATAGAGACATGAAATCTGACATTTCCTCGGGTAGCTCTAGCTCATATGCTACCTTGCCCACTCTTCTGCGGATAAGGTATGGTCCCATATCCGGGACTAAGTTTGCCCTTCTTCCCAAAACGCATCACTCCTTCATGGGAGCTACTCTAAGGAACACTGTATCCCCGACCGAGAACCGTGTATCAGCATAGCTTTTCTGGCGGCTCTGAGCTGTCTCTATCCTCTGGCGGATCTGTTAGCGGCTGTGGTATCTGCTACTAGATCTGTCTGAAGTTCTAGTTCTTTCTGTTCACCACTCTCATACCAGCAGATTGGAGATCTACACCTCCGCCCATAGAGAGCCTCGTAAGGTGCCATACCGATAGTGGCCTGATAGCTGTTGTTGTATGCAAATTCTGCTAAGCTCAGATATTTGCACCAACTTCCCTTGAAGTCTACTCGCTCCGTCTGACCATCTGTCTGAGGATGGAATGCTGTGCTGAACTTTAACTTAGTGCCCAACGCTGACTGTACACACTCCCAGAAGTGTGATGTGAATCTGCTGTCTCTCTCTGAAATGATGGTTCGTGAGACTCCATGTAGTCTGACGATCTCCTGGAGATACAACTGAGCTAGCTTCTCCATGGAGTAGGATATCTTGATAGCTAAGAAGTGGGTTGATTTAGTCAACCTGTCGACTATTACCCAGATGGCGTCAAAACCATTCGTGGTTCTGGGCAGTCTCACTATGAAATCCATAGAGATATCCTCCCACTTCCATTCTGGAATCTGTATAGGCTGCAGAACTCCTCCTGGTTGCTGATGTTCTGCCTTGACCCTCTGACAGGTGAGGCAGATGCTAACATATCTGGCGATGTCTCGCTTCATCCCGGGCCACCAAAAATGGTTCTTCAGGTCTTGATGCATTTTGGTGGAACCTGGATGCATCGCATAGGGAGTCTTGTGAGCCTCATCTAAAATCTGTCTCCGTAGCTCCTCCTGATCTGTCACCAAAATACAACACCCCGCTATCGGACACTCTGAATTCTCTACTTTCTGATTCTGCTAGCCCTTGCTTGATTTTCTGAATTTCAGGGTCCTGCTCCTGAGCTGACTGAATATCACCAAGCAAGGTAGACTCTAAGGTCATAGTAGAGAGCTGTCCAACGATGAGTTCGAGACCGAAATCTACGATCTCCTTCTGTAGGGGCGGTGACATGGCTGTAAGAGATAATAAGGTAGCACTGGATTTTCTGCTAAGTGCGTCGGCTACCTTATTGGCTTTCCCTGGATGGTAGAGGATGTCTATTTCGTAGTCTTTAACCAGCTCAAGCCATCTGCGCTGTCGCATATTCAGATCCTTCTGAGTGAAGAAGTACTTCAGACTTTGATGATCTGTATACACTCTACACTGAGCTCCATACAAGTAATGTCTCCAAATTTTTAGAGCGAACACCACTGCTGCAAGCTCAAGGTCATGAGTAGGGTAATTCTTCTCATAATCCTTGAGTTGTCTGGAGGCATAGTCTATCACCTTGCCATCTTGCATCAGTACTGCTCCTAGTCCCAACTTAGAGGCATCACTATAGATGTCAAAGCTGCTGGTGTTGTCTGGTAGAGCCAAAATGGGAGCACTGGTCAATCTCCTTTTTAGCTCGCTGAAGCTGTTCTCACAGTCCTCTGTCCACTGAAATTTCCTGTTCTTTCTGGTAAGAGCTGTCAGTGGGGAGGCTATCCTGGAGAAGTCCTCTACAAACTTTCTATAATATCCTGCTAATCCCAGAAAGCTCCTGATTTCGCTGGCATTCTTAGGTCTCTTCCAGTTACTTACTGCTTCTATCTTGCTGGGATCTACCATAATACCATCCTTTGAGATGATGTGACCCAGGAAGGACACCTGATCTAGCCAAAATTCACATTTCGTGAACTTGGCGTATAGCTGGTTCTGCTGAAGGGTCTGCAATACTAGTTTCAGGTCCTCTGAGTATTCTTCCTGAGTTCCTGAGTAGATAAGGATGTCATCGATAAACACAATAACAAACTTATCTAAATACTCCCTGAATACTCTGTTCCTGAGATCCATGAATGTAGCTAGAGCATTGGTCACGCCAAAGGGCATGACTACGAACTCGTAGTGTCCGTATCTGGTTCTGAATGCTGTCTTGGGTATATCCCCTTCTTTAACCTTCACCTGATGATAACCTGATCTGAGATCTATCTTAGAGAACACTGCTGCTCCCTTCAGCTGGTCGAACAGGTCATCGATTCTGGGAAGGGAATACCTGTTCTTGATCGTGACTTGGTTCAGTGATCTGTAGTCTATGCACAGTCGCATGCTTCCATCCTTCTTCTTCACGAACAATACAGGCGCTCCCCATGGTGAGTGACTCGGGCGTATGAAACCCTTGTTAAGCAGCTCCTGTACTTGCTCCTGAAGTTCCTTCAGTTCTGCTTGAGCCATGCGATAAGGCGCTTTGGAGATAGGATTTGTACCGGGAATGAGCTCTATCTCAAAGTCAATCTCCCTGTCTGGTGCTAAGCCTGGTAACTCTTCAGGGAAGACTGCTGGGTAGTCACATACGACTCGAACCTCTGCTAGCTGTTGGTTCTTGTCCTGGCTGGCGTTGACTACGTGTGCTAAAAATCCCGTACACCCTGAATCCATTAATCTCTGTGCCTTCATAGCTGAGAGAAACCTCTTGTCCTTTCTCTTCGGTTCTTCGACGAGCTCGAACTGTGCTTCTGCTTCAGGTTGGAATACGACTTTCTGTTTACGACACTCTATAGAAGCGCCGTATCTGATCAGAAAATCCATTCCAAAGATAACGTCATAGTCGGTCATCTCTAGCACTATCAGATCACAAAAGAGCTCTCATGCGCTATAATGACCGCCACCGCCTCGAGCCGGCGTGGATGCCATGATCTCTCCCGAAGGTAGTCTTGTCAAAAGCCACTGAGTACCTCCGAGGGTCTTTCTAATTTTTCGAAGAACATCCGGCTATATATGAATGGGTTGCCCCAAATAGAACAGTAGCACTATCTTGAAAATGCTAATCGACCTGTGACAACTGCCGAGGCATTAGCTACGTCCTCTCCGGTGAGTGAGTAGATCCTCGATTCGCCATAGCCGGAGGGGCTTCTAATCTGCCTGGCTGATAAGTGGACCTTCTAGAGCTGCCTGCATATGATGGATACTGAATCTGCTGTGGTCGAGGAAGACCGGTCTTGTTCGGGCACTGCTTGGCCATGTGCCCTTCTTGTCCACATTCAAAGCATCCTCGTGTGCCCTTGCGACAAACCCCTGGGTGGAATTTCCCACAAGTAGCACACTTTGGATAACTGGGTCGCTTGCTAGATGGTCCTCCTTTTTGGTCACTCCCTGATTTGCGCTTGCTGTTGGAGTTCCCTTTCCAGTTAGAGCTGTGGCCTTGCTGTTTTTGAGTGTGAGAGTTTCCTTGGCCTTTGGACTCTGAGGAGACTTGCTTCTGCTGCTTTATGCTGTTCTGGTAATGCTCTGTGGTCAAGGCACTGCTCACTAACTCCTCTATGGTTTGTGGACTATGTATGCCACCAGCCACGTTCACTGCTATCTCTGGCCTCAGCATCTTGAGCATCAACCGGATTCGTTCCTTCTCTGTGCTGACTAGCTCTGGGCATAGACGAGCCAACCTGTTGAATTTCTTCACGGCTTCCTCAACTGAAAGGTTGCCCTGACGAAACTCAGTGAACTTGTCGTAGTGGCAGTTTGTAACCCGTATGTGAAAGAACTCCTCGAAGAATTCTTTCTCGAAGTCAGCCCATGACATTTGGTTCACTGGGCGCTTCGTTCTGATTCTTTCCCACCACATGCGTGCGTCTCCTGTCAGGCAGAAGGAGGCACACTTCGCCTTCTCGCGTTCTGGCCAGTCCAGAAGCTCCATCGTGCTCTCCAGTGTTTTGAACCAGGCTTGTGCATCCCATGGTTCACTAGTGCCTGAGAAGTTCTCTGGCTTGACTCGCTGCCACTGGATCAGATAGGCTTCCTTTCTTGGCTCAGCTGCTGGGACTGCTGGTGCTGGTACTGGTGCTGGCGCTGGCGCTGTAGGCTGGGCTGGTGGAACTTCTAAGACTTCTGGAGTCGTCAGGTTCGGTTCCGGGGTGACTGTGGGGGTATTCTGCTGATTAGCCCTGAGGGTGGCTATCTCCTATTACTGTTCAGCTAGCTGCTGCTGTAACTGGGCCACTAACACTGTAAGGTCTGGGGGAGGCACTGAACTGCCTGCCTCATGCTGGGGCTCAGTAGCTGGTGTCCTTCTAGCTGGGTGTCCTCGTGCCATTTTTAAAGACATGGAGGACAGGACATGCATAACTAATTCAATTATAATTGTATAACTATTGCTATCATGTTATATACTATCACATACTAACATGCATCAGATATCTATAAACATGAGCTATAACAAGAAAGCAAGATACATAAATAAAGTAGAGGTATTCTTACTTGGAAGCTGCAGGTTCAATGCTGATGTGTGTGTAGGAAGTATGGAACATCGCTCCGATATCACTCAGAACGACCCGCCTCCTCCGACTAGGTGCGAGGCCGCATTACGTTATCTTGTCTTGGAGTATTAATGCGAATGAAGCTAATTTAAAATTTTACCGAACTAAATGTAAAGTTTAACTTAATGTTCGGTGTACCTAGGAGTTGTACACATGCTGGGGAGGTGTTTACAACCGATAATAAACTTCCGATCGATCTACTGATACTGACACGGTAGGAAACTCGGATCGTTCAACCGACCGATCCATAAACTACGCTGCACCAGTGCATCGCTTGGATCGATCTGACCGATCCACCGGTGGCCCCGATCGGTTAATGAGACCGATCAATGGCTTACGATCGGTCTGGCGGCGATCAGTGAGCCAATTTTTTCGCGACCCCTCGATCGATCCACGGATCGATCGGAACCAACAAAGCTCGTCGCAGAAACGTCCTGATCGGTCTCGACCGATCGGGTTTCGATTTCGATCGTGCCCCGATATCGGCCGATGCGTGCCAAGGTCATTACACAACATTATAAAAGCTAAGAGAAACATTCTACTAGGTAATGGCTAACATACTAAACATGATTAAGACATAGAATACTAATTCACAGCATGTAAACATATGGAAACCAAAACTAACAAGGTTTTTAAACTGTTCTCTTGCTAACTAACAGAAATATAAGATAACGCTTGCTATAAGTACTAATGCATACTGAACACGTTCTAATGCATAATAAAATAAAACTAGATCCCTAGGATCTTTATTCTAGTTCCTTCCACACACATCTTGATCTGCATTGACCTCCAGCCTCCACTGCTAGTCCATTTTCCTTTTACCTGTATCTGCAGTATAAGGAAAATAGTATCTGTAAGCTAAAAAGCTTAGTAAGAAACTATCTACCTCACTAAAACATGCATACGATGCAAATATGATTTTAAATCATGTTGTTTGAAAGGATATGCTAAGTATACTGAATCAACTAAACATGGCATGACATATAAGCATACAATCATGGCATATCTAAAGCTGAACATGATATCAATCACATGGTATCAATGAAGAACTAAGCTGATACTAAAAAACTGAGCTAAGCTAATACTGAGCTACTGCTAGGACTGTACTGAATTCACGAACTAATTTGTGAAAGGTTGAAAACCATATACATATAGTAAGTAAAAATACTAAACATGCTGCTGATGGGCCCTGGCGACTGTACTTACTGTGCGCGCATCCCTAACTAGACCCGGGATTGCAAGTTCCGAATCTAGTAGAGTTTACTAGGTTAGCTAAACCTAGGGACGACTATGGGAGCCCAACCCAATGGATATCTAATCCAGTACAGTACCACTGAAAAGTAAAATACTGAAATAGCTAATATTATTTTGCTGAATCTAGGTTATCTGAACCTAGAACTAGGTTGTCTGAACCTAGAGGCGACTGTGGGAGCCCACCCATTTGGAAATCTAGTCTCATAAAAGCTGAAATAAAAACTGATCATGCTAATTAACATGTTCTTTGGCATTTAACTAAATGCCCAATGTATCATAAGGCTGTGCTAGGCATTTTGTCGAGCATTTGGCGCTCTCTAACTCTCCTCTCGATCAGGGAGACCACCTCTAGGCACCCAGCAGCGTCTAAACCCCTATCTACAGAGGATACACGTGCTCGACCCATCTAGAGATGCTCACTAATCCCTAAATCTGTGAGAAGAGTTAAAATACACACTATATGATGACAAAATTCAATAAAACTAATCTAATGCATAAAAGAAAACACGCGAGAGCTACTTATACTGCAGGTGAGGGGTTTCTTACCTCGTACGCTAATTTTCTTACAACTCTATTCGCTAGAATTCTGGTGGAGACGATCCTTTCGATAATCTCCTCGCTCCAACGCGTTCTTCTCACGGAGGGGAACGTTCTTGTGTTGGAATCACCGGAAGGTGCTCTAGGGCCCTAGGGAGGAAACCCTAGGGTTGGCTTTGGCTTGTTGGCGCCGAGAGAAGGAAGGAGAAGGAGGGGTATTCGGTGAGGGTTTTTGAGAAAGAGATGTTGCCGAACCAAACTAAAAATAACCCAAACCAACTTAAGTTTTTAATTTATATTAAGTGGGTAACTAGGCCCAACTCAAATATAAATATAAATGTTTCCCTTCTCTTTCAGCACGGCCCTACTGGGTTCACCGGTTACTAAGGCTAACTAAAGGTTTAGCGGACCCGAGAGGTCCCGGGTTCGATTCCCGCTTAAACCATTTTACTTTTCTATTTATTTTTGCTACTTCCGATACTCCAAAAATTCCAGAAAAATATCTATTAATTCCAGAAAAATCATAGAATATTCCAAAAATAGTTTTGAGAATTTTCGGGCGTTACAAAAGTAGCAGCTGTTGTAGTGGGAGATGTTTATCCTTTGATAGGAATAAAATATTGATTTTGAGAAATTGTCTTTAAGTACCAAGTTTTAGAAAGAACTTGATTTCAGTTTCTAAACTATTTAAGGATGGATATTTTGTTTCTTTTGATGACAAAGTTGTTATCAAGAAGAATAAGGAAGTTATCTGTTTTGGTACGTTGGTTGGTAATTTATATACTCTAAATCCAATAACTCCTACAATGCAATAAAAGGAAATTAATAACGCATCCTCTAATTCTAATAAGAAGAAGCAACCTTTGGAAATGAACCAAACATATCTTTGACATCTAAGGCTAGGTCATATTAACTTCAGTAGGATTCAAAGGTTAATAGCCGATGGACTTTTGGGTTCATTGGTAGTGGAAAACTTTCCAAACCTGCGAGTCTTTCTTGGAAGGGAAAATGACCAAGAGGCCTTTTAAGGCCAAGGGGTATAGAGTCAAAGATGTGTTGGAATTGGTTCATTCTGATTTATACCTATGACTATCCAGGCAAGAGGTGGTTTCGAATATTTCATCTCTTTTATAGACGACTATTCGAGATACGGGTACATTTACTTGATGTGCCATAAGTCTGTGTGCTTTGATAAGTTCAAAGAGTACAAGGCTAATGTGGAAAAACATTATGGTAAAAGTATCAAGACACTACGGTCTGATCGTGGTAGAGAGTACCTCTTAGGATAGTTTAGGAGTTACTTATCAGAGGCCGGGATTCAATCCCAACTGTCTGCACCTGGTACACCCCAACAAAATGGTGTGGCAGAACGAAGGAATAAGACTCTTATGGAAATGGTTAGATCAAAGATGAGTTATTCAGAATTACCAAATTCATTTTGGAGATATGCTCTGGAAACGGTAGTATACATTCTAAACATGGTACCTTCTAAGTCAGTACCCTCTACTCCCATAGAATTGTGGAATGAGCATAAGCCTAGTCTAAAGCATATTCAAATTTGAGGTAATCCAGCACATGTGCTGAAGGGAGACACTGATAAGTTGGAATCACGAACAGAAGTTCTCTAGTTTATGGGTTATCTTTAAGGAACGAAAGGTGGTTTATTTTATAGTCCTAAAGATTAGAAGGTCATTATTAGCATCAATGCCCAATTTTTAGAAGAAGACTATGTAATGAACCACAAGACCATGAGTAAAATTATTCTTGAGGAAATAAGAGAGGATATTTCTAATCTAGTACCAACAGTACAAGATGAGATACCACAAGAAACTGCAACACGTGTCACAAATGATGCACAATTACAGACAGTGTCTCGTCCTAGTGGGAGGGTTGTTAGGCAACCTGAAAGATTCCTATTTTGAGAGAGTCTTTGTACTTGATCCCTAGTGAACATGAACTTGATCCATGGACATATGACGAAGCACTCCAAGATAAAGATGTAGTGTCTTGGCAAAGAGCAATGAATACAGAAATAGAATCTATGTATTCTAATCATGTCTGGGAGCTTGTAGAACCACCAAATGGTGTAAAAGCCATTAGATGTAAATGGGTCTACAAAAAGAAAAAGAGGGACAAACGAGAAGGTGGAAACCTTTAAAGCAAGTCTTGTTACGAAAGGGTATACTTAGAAAGAGGGAATCAATTATGAGGAAATCTTTTCACCGGTAGCCATGCTTAAGTCTATTCAGATTCTTATATCTATTGCTGCTCATATGAATTATGAGATTTGGCAAATGGATGTCAAGACAACTTTCCTTTATGGAAGACTTGAAAAAACATCCATATGAAGCAATCAGAGGGATTCATTGCGAAGAGCAAAGAGCATCTTGTATGTAAGCTCAATCGGTTTATTTATGGATTGAAGCAAGCTTCGAGATCTTGGAACATCCAGTTTAATGAAGTTATCCAGTCTTATGGATTCATTTAGTGTCCAGATGAGTCTTGTGTATACAAGAAGAGTGACGGAGACGTGGTGGTATTTCTTGTACTATACGTAGATGATATTTTGCTCATTGGCAATAATGTCAAAATGTTGTCAGAAGTAAGGGTATGGTTGTACAAGTGTTTTGATATGAACTTGGGAGAATGTGGACATATTCTTGGGATCAAAGTAATAAGGGATCCCAAGAAAAGGATATTGTCCTTATCCCAAGCTTCATACATCGATACTATCCTTGTAACGACCCAATTTTCCCTATTTCAAGTTCTAAAAGTCCATAAAAATATTTGGAAATACTTTTAAAATATTCTAGAGATTTTTAGGAATTTTTAGAGTATTTTTACGTAATTTTTGGAGGTCGTTTAGTAGGGTTACAAAAAGAAAGAAGTTTTAAAAAAACAAACGTTGAAGGTGAGATTCGAACCCACGACCTCGAGTCGGATGAACCCAAGCAAAACCGGCCCAACCAGCTGAGCTACGCGGGTTTTGTTAACCAAGTATGGAGAGAAATAGATTTAAGCTATAGTTGGAACGTTTAAAATAAATTGGAATAAAAGTGCGCGGCGGAGGAATCGAAGCCCAAACCTTTGATTTGGTTAAAAGGCTAGCTGACCAACTGGGCTGTGCGTGATTTGTTACCCAAGAATGTAGCGAGATGTATTTAAGTTATTGTAAAGGGCAGAGATAAAACTTGGGTTATAAAGGGTTAAGTATTTTCCCGAGCCCTAAAATTCCATCTCTTCTCCCTTCTTCTATCCCGTGCGTGCGCCGATTCTGTCGAGCGAAGGAAAACGAAGCCCTAGCTTCGTCTCCGACGGTCGGCCGAAGGGGATTTCTATGAGCTCTTGCGGATCCGAGCTCTCCTCGTCAAGGAGAACACGCGGAAAGGAAGGAATCGCCGAGATCTTCACCTTCTCCGAACCCTAGAAGCTTTAGAGTTCTCTTCTTCGGTTGTAAGTCCAAGAACCGAAAGTGAGTTGCTTCTCACCTGCAGTAGGAGTAGTTCCCTTCGATTGGTTTTTGAAAGATTTTGGTTATGTCTCTGCCGTGAGATCTCCTTTACACTTCGGTTAAACATGCTTAAAGTTTTATTTTTGATTCCATGAAGATATAGTTTTGAATAAGTTATATGAGTTTTGTTTGTAACATTACAACAGGAAACCTAGGTATCCTGTTAAAACTTGTAGAGGCTTAAGAGTAGTTTCGAGAATTTGATTCTTCTTCTTTACTGTAGTAGCTTGCTATAGAGATTTTGGTTGCTCTATGAAAACTGAATTCCATTAAGTTTAATTAAGGAGGTTCAATTGCAATTATGTGTTGAATAGTTTCTTATTAACGGCATGCATGTGTAGAACCTTCCTTATTCAAAGAAGATGAACAACCTAGCATTTAGTAAGCATGAACAACCTTATAATTAGCCTTGTGGATTTAGTTTCCTGGCATATTAATAGGCACTAAACAAACCTTTATTTTGAGTAGATAGTTTTAGAAGTTTGCTAGTTTAACAAGCATGAATAGATTCTTATTATGTTTGTATGAATAACATTTAGTTAGATGTTCCTTTGAGTTCAAGTTTCTAGTTTTGGACTTCCTTGCTTTAACAAACAGAATCGTTTTGTTTTATTTTTAAGCAAATGCAGATTTTAGTTTTGTTCATTGCTATTTCCAGTAAGCATGAAAAGGGTTGCATTAGTTTAGCATTGCAGGTTGTGACTTTTCCTTGCTACTGCCAAACATGTTTAGGCTATATATTGTACATTGCAGATTTAGTTCCTTTACTATTTCTTACACATGAACAACCCTTTCAATTTACCATGCTACTTAGTTTTCTCAGCCTGTTCTTGGAGTTTAGATCTGCTAAAAGGGTAATCATATTTTGATCCTTAGTATGTTTAGCATTTTTAGTCTTGGATCCCTATGTTCAACGAACATGAACAGCTTAAGCTTAAAGTATGCATAGTTAATTCTTTTTTAGCAATTCAATATCTATTTCTTGAGCATTTTACAAGTACGAACAGCACCTTGTAGCATTTCAGATTTAGTACTTATTGTTGATTTAGTAGCATGAGCAGCCCTGCCATTTTAAAGTATCAGTTTAACATGAGCAGTAATGATTCCTGTCTTTAGTCTTTTGCTATTGGACTAATATGAGAAGTTGTAAGCTAAGAAAGACCAAGACTTTAACTTGATCTCAATTTCAGAAGTTTAATATCAAAAGCGCACACAAGGTGTTTAATATCAAAAGCGCACACAAGGTGTTTGCTTAAATGCCAAGTAAGGGCAAGTATAAAGAAGTTATAAAGAAAGTATTTTACTTTTTAAAGGGCATGTACCGGACACAAGGTCCAAGGGATGGGCTCCAAGTTGCCCCTAGGCACAAGGCCTAGAAGTATCTTAGTAGTTTCGGGATTAGCTACCTCGATTCTTATTAAGAATGTGCGCTAAGTGGTACAATGCCGGGCCTAAAAGAAGTTTATTATTATTTTGAAGTATTAAAGTATAAGTTTTGAAACAAATGAAACAAGCTTCAAATATGTTTAGAATTAGAAAGTTTAGTTTCTTGTTATTTGAAGCATGTAGTAGTAGTTTTATTTGTTTCTTGCTATTAGATTATTCAGCATGTTTAGTTTTATTTGCTTTCAGCATGCTGTTATAGTTTTATTCTTATGAGCATGTTTAGCTTTACATGTTTAGTAGTTTTACATGTTTAGTAGTTTTACATGTTCAGTAGTTTTACATGTTTAGTATCTTTACATGTTTAGTATGCTTCTTTTATTAGTTTATGAGCATGATAAACTATACATGTTTAGTATTTCAGTTAGCATGATTTCCTTTGCTATATATGAGCATGAGTAGTTTTATATGTTAGCATTCAGATTTAGCATGTTCTTATTTATATACATGCATATCGAGTTTTTGTGAGTAGATAGCGCTCACTAAGCTTTATGCTTATAGACTGCATTTCCTCCTACTGCAGATAAAGGGAAAGAAAAGATACAGTGAAGGAAGACGCCAAGGAGATGCAAGAGGAGTGTGTGATGTGTGGACTATGGAGGTCCTTGGGACTTAGCTAAAGAACTCATTTAGTTTAAGAAATTGTTTAGTTTAATTTTTTATTAAGTTGATAAGAAAATTATGTAGTAAGAGGTTACGTTTTCGGTTTTCCATTATCTGCATGATTTGAATGATTAAACTGCGTGGTTATGGTTAGTTTTCATTTCTTATTAAACTGCGTGGTTGATTGAAATATATTTCTAGCCGCTTGTGGCTGAGTATATTATGCTTGTATTATGGAAAATGGTCACCGGTACAGGGGAGACTCTGTCGAAATTTTTCGGTAGAGTTTTCCATGTGATTTTTAATAAACCGGTTAAGTAGAGTTAGTAGATAAGTAACGGTCACTCTTAAAGAGTAGTAGTAGTAGTAAGAAGGGTGGTCGTTACAGTTGGTATCAGAGCAGTGTCCCATTCTCTAGCATCACACACACATCAGCATCATCCTTGCCGTCTCCAAGTAAGAAAGTATTTAAAATTCTTTCTTTATTATGCTTTCCTTATTATTAACTGCAGTATAGAGTATTTGTTTTTTTAAGTGCTTAAGTAAGATAGAAGATTTTGATTCCCTTTTTCTTTATTCATATATATATATATGATTAGAAAGGGTTAGAGAAGCTATTTGGTCTTTTTCCTCTGCATAATTGGATGTCAAGAAGAGGACATCCCCGTACCGTTTATACTGAGAACCAAGATCAGGAGAACGAAGAGCCCAGAACCCCTGGGCCTATTCTCTCTGAAGTTGTTACTCAATTTCAGAGACAAGTAGCGAGCAGCAGCAAGTGATTGCCAATCTAATGGCCAATCAGAAGCCAACTTCTCCCACTTCCCCAACCATTAATGTGGAGACCCCAGTGGTGACTGAAGTCCCATCAGCTGCCTGGAAGTCGCCACAGCATCTAAAAGACAAGAAGCATATCTCATCCAGTGGCTGAAGCTGAAGCCAGAAAGCTTCTCAGGAACGACTGAGCCCTGGGATGCCCAGGCTTGGTTCAAGACATTTGAGAGCACAATGGAGCTTCTTGACTGACCAGAGGTCGAGAAGGGTAAGTGTGCCTCTTTCTACCTATCTGGAGATGCTTGTATGTAGTGGGAGCAAGTTAAGAGTAAGAGAGCAGTCAACCAGATGAGCTGGGTTGACTTTGAGATAGAGTTTTACTAAGAGTTCTTCCGCCAACGGATCACCAATAAACATTATGAGCAGTTTATAGAATTTAGACCAGGTGACCTACCAGTAGAAGAAGCGGTTAAAAGATTTAACAGGCTAGCTCACTTTTGCCTAGAGTTAGTAAGTACAGTGAAAGAACGAGTCAGACTGATGCTCCTAACGCTGAGACCAGAAATAACACCTAATGTGAGTAGTGAAACTCACCAACCATAGATTGGTGAAGAGCTGGTCAGCAGGGCATTAGTGAGCACTATCTGAACAACAACAAGACACAACAAACGCAACACAAGCCAGTCAAGATAGAAGACAAGACAGGGGGGAACAGAGAACCCAAACAAGTAATCAGAACTGGAAGGACAAAGATAACAAGAAAGACCCAAGCAGGAAGATGTTCGGGTAGTCTGTGAGTATCCAGAAGTATTTCCAGAAGGGCTACCTGGACTACCTCCCAACAGAGAAGTGGAGCCAATTTCAAAAGCTTTGTACCAAATTTCTCTAGCAGAGCTAAAAGAGTTATAAGAACAATTTCAGGAGTTACTTGACAAGGGTTTCATCCGCCCTAGTCACTCACCTTGGGGAGCTCCTGTGTTGTTTGTCAAGAAGAAGGATGGATCTATGCGGATATGCATAGATTATAGAGCTCTGAATCAAGTGACAATCAAGAACAAGTACCCCCTTCCCAGGATCGACGACTTATTTGATCAGTTGAGAGGGGCGACAGTATTCTCAAAGATAGACCTGCGCTCTGGGTACCATCAGCTAAAAGTGAAGGAAAGAGACATACCCAGAACGGCTTAGATACGGACACTACGAGTTCATAGTCATGCCTTTTGGTGTGACTAATGCACCTGCAATTTTTATGGACCTGATGAACAGAGTGTTCAGAGAATACCTTGACAAATTTGTCATTGTGTTCATCGACGACATTCTAATCTATTCCAGAACCCTAGAGGAGCATGACACGCACTTGAGAATAGTTCTGTAGACCCTTCAACAAAAGCAGCTCTATGCTAAATTCTCAAAGTGCGAATTCTGGTTGGAGCAGGTGGCGTTTCTAGATCACATCGTTTCTAGAGAAGGCATTCAAGTGGATCCAGCCAAAGTAGAAGCGGTCAGCAAGTGGAAGAGACCCAAGAATGCTAGGGAGATCAGAAGCTTCCTTGGTTTAACTGGGTACTACAAGAAATTCGTGGAAGACTTTTCCAGAATAGCCTCTCCACTTATAACCCTGACTAGAAAGAACAAGAAGTTTGAATGGTCAGACAAATGTGAGCAGAGTTTCCAAGAGCTGAAAAAGAGACTGACCAGTGCTCTCATTCTGACTGTTCCAGAAAGTGACAAGAGTTTTGACATCTACAGTGATGCTTCCAAGATGGGCCTAGGAGCTGTACTCATGCAAGAAGAAAAAGTTATAATTTATGCTTCCAGACAACTCAAAGATTATGAGAAGAACTACCCCACTCATGATCTTGAGCTGGCAGCTGTGGTCTTTGCACTGAAACTCTGGCGACATTACCTGTATGGAGTCCAGTGCAGAGTCTTCACAGACCATCAGAGTATTAAGTATTTCTTCACTCAGAAGGACTTAAACATGAGACAGCGTAGGTGGCTGGTGTTGGTCAAAGACTATGACTGTGAAATCCTCTACCACCCAGGCAAAGCTAACAAAGTGACAGATGCACTAAGCAGAAAGTCCAGTGCATCCTTGATGTCCTTGTCATCATTAGCCCTGCCGCTACAGAAGGAGTTGTCAGGTTTCAGACTTGAAATTATATATGGGCAACTCTCTGCATTGACTCTAGAGTCAACCCTGCTTGAGGGTATACAGAAGAAGCAAAGTGAAGATCCTGATATCCAAAAGATCAAGCAAGGGATACAAAAAGAAGAAAATTTAGAGTTTCGAGTATCAGACAGTGGAATTATTTATCAGGGGAGCCGCCTTTGTGTTCCCAATGACAAAGAGCTGAGGAAGAAAATTTTAGAAGAAGCTCATAGTACACCTTATTCCATGCATCCTGGTTCTACCAAGATGTATCAAGACATGAAACAAAGATTCTGGTGGTCTGGACTCAAAAGAGATGTAGCTAAATATGTCAGTACCTGCCTGACATGTCAGAGGGTCAAAGCAGAACACCAGAGACCAGGAGGAGTTCTACAGCCTCTTCCTATACCAGAGTGGAAGTGGGAAGACATATCCATGGACTTCATAATAGGTCTCCCAAGAACCACAAATGGATATGATGCGATATGGGTGATAGTGGACAGATTGACCAAGTCTGCTCATTTTCTAGCCATCAAGGTGTCTCACTCTATAGAGCAGTTGACACAGCTGTATGTTAAAGAGGTGATCAGACTTCACGGAGTTCCTAAATCTATTGTTTCTGATAGAGATGGGCGTTTCACCTCTCACTCCTGGGAGTGTGTTCAGAATGCACTAGACACCAAACTCAAGTTCAGCACAGCCTTCCATCTTCAGACTGATGGACAGACAGAGCGAGTAAACCAGATCTTAGAAGATATACTCAGGGCTTGTGCACTAGATTTCAAGGGAAGTTGGTGCAAGTATCTGTGCTTAGTTGAATTTTCCTACAACAATAGCTATCAAGCCACCATCAAAATGGCTCCTTATGAGGTGTTGTATGGCAGAAAGTGCAGATCACCCATTTGCTGGCAAGAAACAGGTGAAAGAAAAGAAATGGAAGTAGAGCTGGACATTCAGACAGAGCTGATAGATGAGACTACTCAGGCTATCCAGAAGATCAGACAGAGAATTGAGACTGCCCAGAGTAGACAGAAGAGTTATGCTGACACACGCCGTAGGCCACTTGAATTCCAAGTAGGGGATTCAGTCTTTCTCAAGGTCTCTTCTATGAAGGGAGTGATGAGATTTGGCAAGAAAGGCAAATTAAGTTCTCGTTATGTAGGACCTTACCTGATCACAGAAAGGATTGGGAAAGTAGCTTACAAGCTGGATTTACCACAAGACATGTCAGCAATACACAATGTGTTTCATGTCTCCATGTTAAAGAAGTGCCTCCACGACCCTAGCCAAGTGATTGAGCCTCAGTCAGTGCAGATCCAAGAGGATCTTAGTTATGAGAGCAGACCTACACAGATAGTGGACAGAGCGGTCAAGAGACTAAGAAATAAAGAAGTGCCACTAGTGAAGGTTATCTGGTAGAACCAGAAGCACGAGGAAGTCACTTGGGAGCGGGAGGACAGTATGAGACAGAAGTATCCAGAGCTATTCTAAGTTCGAGGACGAACTTTTTATAAGGTATGGGGAATTGTAACGACCCAATTTTCCCTATTTCAAGTTCTAAAAGTCCATAAAAATATTTGAAAATACTTTTAAAATATTCTAGAGATTTTTAGGAATTTTTAGAGTATTTTTACGTAATTTTTGGAGGTCGTTTAGTAGGGTTACAAAAAGAAAGAAGTTTTAAAAAAACAAACGTTGAAGGTGAGATTCGAACCCACGACCTCGAGTCGGATGAACCCAAGCAAAACCGGCCCAACCAGCTGAGCTACGCGGGTTTTGTTAACCAAGTATGGAGAGAAATAGATTTAAGCTATAGTTGGAATGTTTAAAATAAATTGGAATAAAAGTGCGCGGCGGAGGAATCGAAGCCCAAACCTTTGATTTGGTTAAAAGGCTAGCTGACCAACTGGGCTGTGCGTGATTTGTTACCCAAGAATGTAGCGAGATGTATTTAAGTTATTGTAAAGGGCAGAGATAAAACCTGGGTTATAAAGGGTTAAGTATTTTCCCGAGCCCTAAAATTCCATCTCTTCTCCCTTCTTCTATCCCGTGCGTGCGCCGATTCTGTCGAGCGAAGGAAAACGAAGCCCTAGCTTCGTCTCCGACGGTCGGCCAAAGGGGATTTCTACGAGCTCTTGCGGATCCGAGCTCTCCTCGTCAAGGAGAACACGCGGAAAGGAAGGAATCGCCGAGATCTTCACCTTCTCCGAACCCTAGAAGCTTTAGAGTTCTCTTCTTCGGTTGTAAGTCCAAGAACCGAAAGTGAGTTGCTTCTCACCTGCAGTAGGAGTAGTTCCCTTCGATTGGTTTTTGAAAGATTTTGGTTATGTCTCTGCCGTGAGATCTCCTTTACACTTCGGTTAAACATGCTTAAAGTTTTATTTTTGATTCCATGAAGATATAGTTTTGAATAAGTTATAAGAGTTTTGTTTGTAACATTACAACAGGAAACCTAGGTATCCTGTTAAAACTTGTAGAGGCTTAAGAGTAGTTTCGAGAATTTGATTCTTCTTCTTTACTGTAGTAGCTTGCTATAGAGATTTTGGTTGCTCTATGAAAACTGAATTCCATTAAGTTTAATTAAGGAGGTTCAATTGCAATTATGTGTTGAATAGTTTCTTATTAACGGCATGCATGTGTAGAACCTTCCTTATTCAAAGAAGATGAACAACCTAGCATTTAGTAAGCATGAACAACCTTATAATTAGCCTTGTGGATTTAGTTTCCTGGCATATTAATAGGCACTAAACAAACCTTTATTTTGAGTAGATAGTTTTAGAAGTTTGCTAGTTTAACAAGCATGAATAGATTCTTATTATGTTTGTATGAATAACATTTAGTTAGATGTTCCTTTGAGTTCAAGTTTCTAGTTTTGGACTTCCTTGCTTTAACAAACAGAATCGTTTTGTTTTATTTTTAAGCAAATGCAAATTTTAGTTTTGTTCATTGCTATTTCCAGTAAGCATGAAAAGGGTTGCATTAGTTTAGCATTGCAGGTTGTGACTTTTCCTTGCTACTGCCAAACATGTTTAGGCTATATATTGTACATTGCAGATTTAGTTCCTTTACTATTTCTTACACATGAACAGCCCTTTCAATTTAGCATGCTACTTAGTTTTCTCAGCCTGTTCTTGGAGTTTAGATCTGCTAAAAGGGTAATCATATTTTGATCCTTAGTATGTTTAGCATTTTTAGTCTTGGATCCCTATGCTCAACGAACATGAACAGCTTAAGCTTAAAGTATGCATAGTTAATTCTTTTTTTAGCAATTCAATATCTATTTCTTGAGCATTTTACAAGTACGAACAGCACCTTGTAGCATTTCAGATTTAGTACTTATTGTTGATTTAGTAGCATGAGCAGTCCTGCCATTTTAAAGTATCAGTTTAACATGAGCAGTAATGATTCCTGTCTTTAGTCTTTTGCTATTGGACTAATATGAGAAGTTGTAAGCTAAGAAAGACCAAGACTTTAACTTGATCTCAATTTCAGAAGTTTAATATCAAAAGCGCACACAAGGTGTTTAATATCAAAAGCGCACACAAGGTGTTTGCTTAAATGCCAAGTAAGGGCAAGTATAAAGAAAGTATTTTACTTTTTAAAGGGCATGTACCGGACACAAGGTCCAAGGGATGGGCTCCAAGTTGCCCCTAGGCACAAGGCCTAGAAGTATCTTAGTAGTTTCGGGATTAGCTACCTCGATTCTTATTAAGAATGCGCGCTAAGTGGTACAATGCCGGACCCAAAAGAAGTTTATTATTATTTTGAAGTATTAAAGTATAAGTTTTGAAACAAATGAAACAAGCTTCAAATATGTTTAGAATTAGAAAGTTTAGTTTCTTGTTATTTGAAGCATGCAGTAGTAGTTTTATTTGTTTCTTGCTATTAGATTATTCAGTATGTTTAGTTTTATTTGCTTTCAGCATGCTGTTATAGTTTTATTCTTATGAGCATGTTTAGCTTTACATGTTTAGTAGTTTTACATGTTTAGTGGTTTTACATGTTCAGTAGTTTTACATGTTTAGTATCTTTACATGTTTAGTATGCTTCTTTTATTAGTTTATGAGCATGATAAACTATACATGTTTAGTATTTCAGTTAGCATGATTTCCTTTGCTATATATGAGCATGAATAGTTTTATATGTTAGCATTCAGATTTAGCATGTTCTTATTTATATACATGCATATCGAGTTTTTGTGAGTAGATAGCGCTCACTAAGCTTTATGCTTATAGGCTGCATTTCCTCCTACTGCAGATAAAGGGAAAGAAAAGATACAGTGAAGGAAGACGCCAAGGAGATGCAAGAGAAGTGTGTGATGTGTGGACTATGGAGGTCCTTGGGACTTAGCTAAAGAACTCATTTAGTTTAAGAAATTGTTTAGTTTAATTTTTTATTAAGTTGATAAGAAAATTATGTAGTAAGAGGTTACGTTTTCGGTTTTTCATTATCTGGATGATTTGAATGATTAAACTGCGTGGTTGTGGTTAGTTTTCATTTCTTATTAAACTGCGTGGTTGATTGAAATATATTTCCAACCGCTTGTGGCTGAGTATATTATGCTTGTATTATGGAAAATGGTCACCGGTACAGGGGAGATTCTGTCGAAATTTTTCGGTAGGGTTTTCCATGTGATTTTTAATAAACCGGTTAAGTAGAGTTAGTAGATAAGTAACGGTCACTCTTAAAGAGTAGTAGTAGTAGTAAGAAGGGTGGTCGTTACAATCCTAGCTCATTTTAGCATGCAAAACTCCAAGAAAGGTTTTCTACCTTTTCGGCATGAAGTACTCTTATCTAAAGAGATGTCTCCTCAGACATCAATGGAGATAGAGGAGATGAAGGCGGTTCCTTATACTGTGGCTATAGGAAGCCTAATGTATGTAATGCTATGTATGAGATCGGATATCTGTTTTGTCGTGGGCATGGTTAGCAGATATCAAAGTAACCCAAACAAGGACATTGGACTGTCGTAAAGAATATATTGAAGTACTTGAGAAGGACTAGAGATTATATGGTATTTTACAAGGTAGATGATTTGCTCCCTATGGGTTACACAGATTCAGACTGATAGGGACGATAGTAAGTCGACTTTGGGGTTTTATGTTTACTTTGGGAGGTGGAGCCATAACATGGAGGAGTGTTAAGCAGAAATGTGTTTCACGCTCCACCATGAAAGCTGAGTATGTGGCAGCCT
Source organism: Zingiber officinale (assembly GCF_018446385.1). NCBI lineage: Eukaryota > Viridiplantae > Streptophyta > Magnoliopsida > Zingiberales > Zingiberaceae > Zingiber > Zingiber officinale. The sequence continues at coordinate 44,081,104 of NC_056002.1, read as the reverse complement.
CTGAGACAGCCAAAGAAATTGTATGGCTCAGAAACTTTTTGATGGACTTAGATTTGATTCCTGGTTTGCCCAAAATTATCATAATTTATCGTGATAATAGTGGCGCAGTAGTAAACTCGAAGGAACCACAAGCCCATAAGGCAAGTAAACACATTGAGTACCACCCGATACGAGACATCGTAAAACGAGGAGAAGTTGTTGTCGCTAAGATTGCATCAGCAGACAACCTAGATCCTTTCACTTAGGCTCTTCAGGAGAGAGTTTTTGATGGATATGTTGAGGGGATGAGAATCAAATGTATGGCAGCATATATTGCAGCATATATGGCAGCATAGTCTTTTAGTATAAGTGGGAGATTGTTAGGATGTATATTAAAAGCCTAGCTTTTTGTATAAACATTTATTTTGAAATAAGAATCACATTGGTTAAATGTAGTTGTATATTTAATTTATATTGTAGATAATATGGTGTGTGGTGTTACACAGAAGATCATGTTATCAGTTCCTAATAAATTATAAATAGTAGCTCACAACCAAGATGGAATGAGACAAACCATTGGAATGATTATAGTGTAATTTGGTATTAGTTTATCTTGACTATTAAATTACACTAGTACACTCTGAGTGTATTGAACAGGACCATTTGAGGTTGTTCTTTTTATACTGACTGTAAAAAAAGAACAGAACCTCTGTTATTATGGAAGTGCGTACTCTTAATCATAATATAATAACAAGCACGTATACTTAATATTTGTTTCTTTAATTTATCAAAGGGTGAGATTTAGTTCGTTAAATCAATATGCTCGATAAATTGGGAAATGATATTATTTATATGATGCATTGTTGATTATAGAATGAAACTGTGTCCTAGTAATCTAGGTTGATGATGTCCTCTTGAGGAGCTCATAAGGATTGTCATGTAAACCCTGCAGGTGGACCTAGTCCGACATGATAATGAAGTTGAGTGGTACTACTCTTGAAGCTAGATATTAATTAAGTGAGTTGTCAGTAACTCATTTAATTAATGGACATTCGATATCTTAAACATAGGGAGATTAATGCACTCATGATAAGAAGAAGCCCATAATGTAATTTGGGATTGGTGTGGTAGTTCAATAATAACTCTTTAGTGGCATGAGTTATTATTGATGAACTTGAGTTGGGTGTTCGGGGAGAACACAGGAAGTTCAAGCTCATCGGGAGACCAAAACCAATTTCTCCTCTCGGTCCCTGTTATAGCCTCTATTAAGCCTTGTATCCACAAAATCCACTTTTTACCCAAGTAATGGGCTGGACGCATCCTTGCTTGGAGCAAGGGGGTCGGCCAAGCATTAATTTGGAACCAAGAGGTGGCCGACCAAAGCTTGGTGCCCAAGCTAAGGGCCGGCCACATGAAGAATAAAAGAGATTTTAATTTTTGTTAAAATCTTTCCTTAAGTAGCCATTCATGAAGGGATTTAAAAGAGAAATTTTAATTTTGAAATTTCCTTTTATAGACATCCTCATGGTTTTAAAAGTGAGTTTTAAAATTTTAAAATATTTCCTTTTATAGCTTTCTACAAAGGATTAAAGAAAGATTTTAATTTTGTTAAAATCTTTTCTTATTTGTAGTTGTCTATAATGTTTAAAAGAGAGATTTTAATTTTTAATAAAACTTTCCTTTTTGTAACCATGATTTAAAAGGAGAAGTTTTAATTAATCTTTCCTTTTTTGTAGTTGTCTACATGCTTTAAAAGAGAGAGATTAATTTTAAAACTTTCCTTTATTGCCATGTACAATAGGAAATTTATAAGAGAGAGATTTTAATTGTTGTTAAAATTTTCTTTTTTAAAGGGAGGTCACAAATAAGGAAGTTTTAATTATGTTTAAAACTTTCTTTGCCATGACCAAGGATTATAAAAGAGAAGGAGAGGTTGCTTCATGAGCACACATAATTCTATTCCCTCCTCTCTTTTCCTTGGGTGGTCGGCCACCCTTCTTTTCTCTTCCTCCTTTGGTTTCTCTCTTAGAGGCCGGCAGCAATTGTCTTCCTTCTTCAAGCTAGGGTCGGTGGTATAAGAGAGGAAGCTTTCCACCCTAGAGCCGACGGCAAGAGAGGAAGCTTATCTTATTGTGGCCGGTAGCTTGGAGGTAAGGAAGAAGAAGAGAAGGAAATTTTTTATTTTGGCATCCCTTGGTGGCTCAAGAGTCTTGGAGGAGAAGAAGTGGTTCGAGTGGATTCCATCTTGGTAGATCGTTGCCCACACAACGTCCAAGAGGAGGAGAGGAATACAACAGAAGATCGAGAGGTTTTTAGCTAAAAAGAAAGATATAACTAGTTATTTGTTTCCGTATCATAACTAGTTCATGTTCTTTGTATAGACCTTGAAAAACCAAACACAAGAGGCTATCGATTTTATGCTATCGTTTTTGTTATCGATTTTGTGTTTCGATTTCATGTTTCGATATTGTGCTTCTATTAAGGTCTTTGTAGTTAAACCTAGTTTACTGTAAGAAGTTAAATATCTGATTTCTTTGAAAGGCTTTGTCTAGGAAGTGGTGGATGTTCTCATACCCAAGAAGGCCTAGTGTCTCGCCATATTTAACTTGGAAGTCGATCTTTGAAATAGATATTTAATTAACTTCTATAATATGATTTAACTTAGGAAGATCACATCGGTTATACTTGGAGTAAAAATGTTAAGTATCATTTCCAATCCAAGTTTAACTTCTGAAGAGCAACTTGGATTAATAATGTTAAGCATCATTTGCAATCCAAGTTTAACTTCAGTAGAGCACATGGGTAGCTAGGTTAAGTTCTGCGCAAAATTTTTGTATAGAGGAACAAAACGGAATCCAGGTGTAGAATCCAACACGAGGTTCCTTAGCCTGTACAATAGCCCCATTGTTATCACAATAGAGGTCTATTGGGTTCACTATATAGGAACAATACCAAGCTATGTAATGAACTTCCTGATCCAAACAACCTCTTTAGCTGTAGCTGAAGTGGCAATGTACTCGGCTTCTGTTGTAGAATCAGCGACTTTGTCTTGCTTTGAATTCTTCCAGCTCACGACACTACTATTTAAGCAAAATACATATCCTGGCTGTGATCTCTAATCATCCTTGTCAGTTTAGAAGCTAGCATCGATGTAACCTTTTACAACAAGATCTTTATAACCTCCAAAGATCAAGAAATAATCTTGAGTCTTCTCAAGTACTTAAGAATATTCTTGACTGCTGTCTAGTGACCTTCACTTAGATCTGACTGGTATCTTCCCATCATGATTAATGCATACGAGACATCTGGGCGAGTACAAAGCATGGCATACATGATAAACCCTATAGCAGATGCATAAGAAATCTAATCCATGCGGTCCCTTTCTTCCTTAGATGATGGGCATTGATTCTTCGAAAGACTTACACCATGTGACATTGGTAGGAATCCCTTCTTGGAATACTGCATGGAAAAACGTTTAAGCACCTTGTCTATATATGTACTCTGATTTAGACCAAGCAATCTCTTAGGTATATCTCTATATATCTTGATTCCTAAAATGTAGGATGCTTCACCTAAGTCCTTCATCGAGAAACAATTCTCAAGCCAAGTCTTCACTGACTGAAGAGTAGGGATATCATTGTCAATGAGAAGTATGTTATCTACATACAATATGAGAAAGATGACTGTGCTCCCACTAACCTTCTTGTAGACACAAGGTTCATCTTCATTCTTGATGAAACCAAATGCTTTAATTGCATTATTGAATTAAAGATTCCAACTTCTAGAAGTTTGCTTTAATCCATATATAGATCATTGCAACTTATATACTTTTCTTGCATGCTCTGGATCTACAATACCCTCAAGTTGTGTTATGTGCACATCCTCAAGGAGATTTTTGTTAAGAAATGTAGTTTTGACATCTATCTGCCAGATCTTATAATCATAGTAAGCTGTAATAGCAAGCATGATTTGAATGGACTTTAGCATCACAACTGGTGAAAAGATTTTATCATAGTCTATATCATGAATCTGCTTGAATCCTTTAGCCATCAATCTACCTTTATAGGTATGTATATGACCATCCATGTCAGTCTTCACTTTGAAGACCCACTTACACCCAATGGGTTTGATCCCTTCAGATGGATCAACCAAAGTCCATACTTAGTTACTGTATATGGATTATATTTCGGATCTCATGACCTCTAGATATTTCTTAGAATTTGGGCCCTATACAACTTCCTAATAAGATGTAGTCTCGTTGATACCAACTAGCACTATATCACCGTTGTTAGACAAGTGAAAAAAATATCTTTCAGGTTGACGATGTATCCTATCAGATCTACGTAGAGCTTGTGCTACTTGAACAGGTTGTTGCTCCACAACTTCTTGTGGTGTAAAAAAATCATGATCCACAACATCTTGTGGTTCCTATTCAGTTTCCATCAAGGTGTCGGTGCTAGTTTGTGTCTTGAATTTCTTCAAGATCAACTTTACTCCCACTAGTCTTTCTAAAAAAAAATTCCCTTTCTAGAAAGACACTAGTTCTGGCAACAAACACATTGCCTTATGTGGGATTATAAAAGTAATATCCCTTTGTTTCCTTGGGATATCCTACAAAATAACACTTGTCTGAGTAGAGTCCTAGTTTATTTGAAACTTATCGTCGAACATAAGCTTTACAACTCCAAATCTTCATGAAAGACATCTTGGTACTTTTCCCAATCCATATTGTATATGGTGTCTTTATGACGACCTTAGATGGAATGCGGTTAAATGTAAAAGTGGTCGTCTCTAAAGCATGTCCTCAAAAGGAAGTAGGAAGATCTGTTTGACTAATCATTGATCATACCATATCTAATAAAGTATAATTTCTCCTTTCTATTACACCATTCCATTGTGGTGTTCCAGGTGGAGTGATGATGTGCGTAGATTATATACACTTTTATGCACACTTTAATGCATATCTACTTATATTTCATTAACATAATCTATGTTTATTGTACTCTATTTCATTATAATATCATACTTCCATCATATTCTATTCGGAGATCTACTCTTTATATATTTTGATTGATAGGATCTATATTGGAGCAAAAACAGAGTAAAACGCACATAGGAGCAACTTCAGAAGAAAACAAGCTCAGGCCGTGTGACCCATACGAACGTGTCCCCACCATAGGAAAATTAGGCCACGACCGTGTGACCCACACGACCGTTTAAATCTCCCAGTGCCAACATTCCATAGGAGAAGAAGGCCATGGTCATGTCAACATCATCCCAATCTAGAGAACTAATCATCCAATCTACATCATCTCTAATTCCTAAAACATTTAAAATAGTTGGGTCCATGTATCGTGTACACACAACCTTCCTTGTGACAAGAGTATCAAATCTAGCTTTATGATCCTCATTTCTAAAAGGATATTGAATTCATTATCGTTACCTTCGTCGCGTGCCCTCCGTTTTCCTTTCCCCTTTACGACTTTCTCTTTGCCATTTTTCTTTGATGGATCCTTTTCTCGTCTTGAAACTATAAGGAACTAGGGCACTAAACATGCGAAAGCGCAGCGGAAAACATCTAGTTCCTTTCCAAAAGATCCATACGAAGGAGAAAACAATCATATACTAAGTTTTACATGAGAGGTATACCTTTGTTGCGTGCCCTTCGCTATCTCGATAGCAACTTTTTCTTTGGATGCAGATTTCAGCGCGATGAAACGTCCGCGCCTCTACGGTATCCACATGAACACATCCTTCGTTAGTCACACGAACGAAGCCTTTGGAGAAGAACCACCTTCATGGTGCTAGCCACTCATGGAGGTTCGACCAAGAGCAAATTCACCCAAGGAGGAAGGAGGAGGAAGAAGAGAGAAGATCAAGAGTCACCCTTTCATCTCTTTTTTCATCTAAATCTCATCTAATGAAAAATTCATTCCAAAAACCTATTTATATTCATCCCATGAATACCAAGGGTTTTTGTCTCTTTGTATTCCTCTTAATGGGTTGGATTATTATATTAGATTAACTATTAATCCAATAACTCAATAAGTCTAACCCATTAATCCAATGTGTCTAATTTGGATTGGACTCAATCCAATGAGTTGGTTCATTTTATTCTAACTCAATGAGTAACCCAAAAGACCTAATCATCTCATGATTGGCTCTTAGGGATAATTACTAACAGAAACACCACTTCCTTTTTGAAGCTTCTTCAAAAGGTTAGACATGATGTCGAGTTCCAAGAGGGAAAAGTGTTGTTTATTTGGAGAAGTGAGATCTTGAGAGAATGGGTCTTGAAAAATAGGATCTTAGGGAAGGAAATTGTAGATCTTGAGGGTATGAGAGGAGAATTACTGTTTAGATCTAGATCTAGATGTGGTTTATGGGTAAAAATGATTGAGAGATCTAGATTTGAGAGGTTAAGAAGGAAGGTTGAAGATGAGAGAGGGTTGGAGAGAAGACTTGGCTTGGGGGTGTGGCCGACATAGCCTTGGCACAACCGTGTCTTATAGACACGACCAGGTTGAGATGCACCACACGACCATGTAGATCTACACAAACCAAGCAGTCCTCCTTTCGGTCAGATTCACACGGTCGTGACAAATAGCACGGGTAGTGTCATCTCCTCCTCGGCTGGGCTCACACGGCCAGTGTGTGTCGCATGACCATGTTCATTTTCTTCTCTATCTTCCTCACATGGCCGTGTGTGTCACACAGCCTCCTTCTTCTCCTCCTCTTGAATTTTCACACGACCATGTGAAATCACACGACCTTGTCCTTCTTCTTCTCAAGTGAACTCACACGGCCAAGGTGAGTCACATGGCCTTGTGCTCCTCCACCTCTGTAAGTGTCACAAGGTCGTGTATGCCACACGACCGGGCTCTATTTGGTACAGGATTACTAAATTTCCTTCCTTTTCGACTTCTCCAATGCTTTCATGCCAATGAAAAAAAATCATGGCCAGCTCATGGAAGTAATGTACAACCTGAAAATAATAAACAAAAACAATTTTAAAACACTAACTAATTAAAAAGAAAGTTACAATTGAATCTAACTAAACAAACCCTTGGGTTGCCTCCCAAGAAGCGCTTATTTAAGGTCATTAGCTCGACCCCGTTTCCGTTTTCATGGATATACCCAAGGGGACATGGATTTCCCTAGGGTTTAGTGTGCTTCTTCTTCCCTCTTTCTTGCCCTTGGAGGGCCAATGTACTTCTCAATTTTTATCTGGGGCCTTCTCTCACCATTTGCCATATCATGTTCCTCATCCGGCGGCCTCCCATGAGGATTGAAATTCCAATCCTCCAATTTGTAAGCATTCGCCCCACTGCAAATGCTGACTAAGAAAGAAAAGGCATGGTTAGAAGAATTAGATAGACCATACTCTAACCTTTCCTTACCGATTACCAATGAAAGTTTATGGTTTTTCACGTCGATTATAGCTCCAGCTGTTGCAAGAAAAGGTATTTCCAGTATTATTAGAATCTTCGATCTTCTTCCATGTCAAGCACAACAAAATCTGTGGGAAAAATGCTCCCACCCACTTCCACTGGCACATCTTCAGCAATACCCATAGGGTACCTGCAAGTATGATCAGCTAATTGTAGTGCCATAGTAGTAAGTTTAAAGTTTTTGAGACCTAGCTTATTACAAATTGAGTATGGAATGAGGCTAGTGTTGGAGCAATCCCAATGGTCCGTGTGACCATGTGTTTTGGTGTTTGGGAAAAGGGTTTAAGTTAGGTTTACTCTTGTTATTTGATATGTGTATGTGAGTGTATGTTTGCAGGATACACATGTGACTCAGCTTGATGGCTTCGAGTCTGGTGAAGGATGGAGCATCTGAGGGACTGTGGATAAGGCATCAAGGACAAGGGCCGAGGGAAGCGACTTCGAGGCATATGCAAAGGATGACATCGAGGGAAGAGCCACGGGCTTGGATGCATTCGAGGGACGAGAGCCAAAGGAAGTAGGCTTGAAGGAAAGAGGTCAAGGCTGCAAAGAAGAGTCAAGCGAGTCGTGAGGGTACGAGTGCATGAGAGATTGTACTCGGGGGAAAAATCTCACTGGGTACTGTAGCAGTTAATGAGGGCACTGTAGCAGTCAATGGGCACTGTAGCAATTACTGTAGTAATCGACTAGTGCACTGTAGCAGTCGACTGATAGAGAGTTGTTGAGAGAGCCGTTGGGCTGACACCAGTCGACTGGTGCAAGGACCAATCGACTGGTAACGGTAAAACAGCAGGGTTGTTTTCTTCCAAGCTCTATAAGAAGGAGCTTGGGATGGTCGGCCAAGGTGACAAAATTAGACTTAGTTAAAGCCTAATTAGTAGTCACAAGAATTCTCAAGTGCTTGTATAATCCAAGAGGTCTTGGTAAGTTTGTGGTGAGGTTTCTCCACCCACAAGGAGTGACTTGAGATAGTCGGAGCTTCCCGAGGACTAATCCACCAATGGATTGAAGGATCACCCACCTTACGGACAGACGTGGAGTAGGAGCAAGTTATCTCCAAACCATGTTACATCGACATGTATTGGTTTGCATTCTTTTCTTTAGTATTTAGCTTTTGTATTTGAGTTTGTATTATTGTATTTCCGCTTGCGCAACTAATAAATATGTATGAAGCATTCGATTTGGGGGCGCCATCTATCCAACCCCCTTCTAGCCGGCCAACCGATCCCTACAAGTGGTATCAGAGCGGGACGCTCTCCATTGGACTAACTGCCAAGGAAGTAAAGATGATCGGCTTAATTGATCCGCCAAAGTTCGAAGGAGGAAGCATATGGGACATCACCTTTTGGATGGTGAAGATGAAGAACTTCTTCGAGACGGATTGGGACACAATGATGGTGGTGGAAGAACCATTTGAAGTCCCGAAGGACAAGAAAGGGAAAAAGCTCCGACCACGACATTGGACGGAGGAGCAAACCACAAGGGCAAAGGCAAATTCAAAGGTAATATCAATTTTAATTGATATATTGCCTTCTAATGTGACGAGGTGTGTAGGTGAGTACGAGAATGCTCATGATTTATGGAGCAAGATAAAGAAGGTTCAATGGGAAGAACTCATGCCTACACATGAAGAGGAAAAATCCGAAGAAAAGGATGAAGTGGCTCAAGTTGAGGAGGAGCCGACGGAAGTTGAGTCATGCTCAACATCCGAGGAGGAGAAGGAAGATGAGGCATCATCTACATCCTCAAGGGTTGAAGAATAGGTCTTGGAGGTCAACTTAGTGAGCATCTCCCCCGAAGTGAAGTCAAAGGATCACATAATATGCTTCGGGTGCAATGAGAAGAGACACTACAAGAGTAGGTGTCCAATGGATAAGAAGAAGGTAACTCCTAAACCTACTCAAATTATTTTAGATACTAATGTGGGTTGTAGGAATGATGATGCCAATAAGAAGAAGGAGAAGAAGCACATTAAATGCTTCACGTGTGGTGAAGTGGGGCACTACCACACCAAATGCCCAAAGAAGAAAGAGCTCAAAAAGTTGGCGCATTTGAAGAAGTGGGAAAAGAAGTGGAGGAAGAACGGAGGCTCATGTCAAGGGAGAGTTCCAAAGGTAAAGGGTAAGGTAACCCCTAGTTTAAATTTGAAGTCAAACTTTCATTCTTCCATGCATGCTAGGAGAAATGATTTTGTTAATCATAGTATGGCCATGCAAAATTTTGGATTTAAATATCATGATAGGAATAGGGTAATTGTAGATCATAACCCTAGGAGAACCATTCATGATAAATCTAGGCATGATAGACCTAAGGAGAATCTAGGCAAAAATCCAAAGAAGGGAAGACATATGCCTAGAAAATTGGGTAGGTCTAGGAATGTCCAATGTGGACAAATTAACTCTAGGGTTAGGAACCTAGAGAAGGAGAATCAAGCCTTAAGGGAAAAGCTTGATAATTTAGAACAATTCCTTAAGAGATTCAATGTTGGATCTAAGGAATTAAATATGGTGTTGGGTAGCCAAAGACCCAACAATGATAGATTGGGCTTGAGATACCGATCTAGTGCCTCCAAGGCCAAGGAGAGATCATATGCTAGGGTGGCAAATGATCATGGCAAGGGAGAGTTCTCCAAGGCTAAGGGAAAGTCTTATGCTAGGGTTGCATATGACTATAGCAAGGAGAAGCCAATAAATGGCAAGAGAAAATCATTTAAAGGTAAAGAGAAGTTAACCAAGGACAAGGTGTCCAAGGTTAAAAAGGTTAGGTTTGTAGGCCAAGTGTCACCAGAGGTGTACCGATGTGCCCTAGCAATTGTGGATGAGTCACCTAGGGAGGTGACTAAGGTTAAGAGCTCTAGGAGGAGCTCAAAAGTCAAGTTGGGACCCATGGCCAATGGATCTCAATTGGGTACTATTTGGGATTCTAGATGGGTTATGGAATGTGCCAAAAGGTTTGGAGACGGATTTGAGTCTCAACCTTAGGGATTTGGCACAATTGGGTTATGTTTCATGCAAGGAAATATGACATTGGGGGTCATATTATATGACAATTGATTTTGGATGTATAGATGCCATATAAACCAATGCTAGGGATGCATTGTGGGTTGGTATGGGCAAATACATTAAGAGGAAGTCAAAATTAGGACTTTAGGTCAAGGTTCAATTGAACTATTTAGTTAGTTTTGAATTTTATGTCAATCTTGGAATTGGTGATAGATATATTTTGTAATGTATTTTTCCTAAGTAGACACTAGTAAAATAGATCTCTCCACAAAATTTGGAAATTTTTGGAGGTCTGTGAAATTTCTGGTGCATTTCTGAAGTTGGTCAGAAAAGGTTGTTTTTTTTCAGAAATAGGGTACCAGTCAACTGGTACAGCATTTTTGAGCATAGAATGTCTCTGTAAGCTCATTTTTCCGATACCAATTGACTGGTACCGATACCAGTCGACTGGTAACAGTAGATTTGGAACACAGAATGCTTCTGTGTGTTGATTTCAATAGGGGCAGTCGACTGGTACCAAGGGGCAGTTGACTGATACTAGCCTGATAGTGTTTTTCAGTGTTGTTCTTGATCATGTCAACTCGTTTAGATGTATGAGATCCATGGGGGATAAATACATGAGTCTAGGGTCAATTAGGACGATAAGTTTTCAACAATTGGGATATTGTTGGAGAGCTTTTCAAATGTTAGGCAAAAGGAGAGAAGTAAGGTTTAGTTGGGAAAACCTTAAGTGCCTTTGCGTAGGGGGAGCCTTGTGATAGGTTCTTAAATTTCCCTGTAGGAAAATCCTAGCTCATTGAGGAGCTCAGGTGTAGGGAGAGCCTTGGGATAGGTTCCAATGCATGTTGCATTTTGTTTCGGCGGTGTAAGTCCAAGTGTGTAGCCTTGACAACATAAGTCTATTCGGCGGTGTAAGTCCAAGTGTGTAGCCTTGGCAACGTAAGTCCATTTAGCGGTGTAAGTCCAAGTGTGTAGCCTTGACAACGTAAGTCCATTATTTCTTTTTAGCATGTTTATTTGCTATATGTTTTTCCTAACTTAAACGTATTGCCAAACATCAAAAAGGGAGAAATTGTTGGAGCAATCCCAATGGTCCGTGTGACCATGTGTTTTGGTGTTTTGGCAAAGGGTTTAAGTTAGGATTACCCTTGTTATTTGATATGTGTATGTGAGTGTGTAGGTTTGCAGGATACACATATGACTCAGCTTGATGGCTTCGGGTCCGGTGAAGGATGGAGCATCTGAGGGACCGTGGACAAGGCAGCAAGGACAAGGGTCGAGGAAAGCGACTTCGAGGCATACGCGAAGGATGGCATCGAGGGATGAGCCACGGGCTTGGATGCATCCGAGGGACAAGAGCCAAAGGAAGTAGGCTTGAAGGCAAGAGGTCAAGGCTTCAAAGAAGAGTCAAGTGAGTCATGAGGGAACGAATGCATGAGAGATTGTACCCGGGAAAAAATCCCGATGGGGACTGTAGCAGTCAATAAGAGCACTGTAGCAGTCAACGGGCACTGTAGCAGCCAACAACACTATAGCAGTTACTGTAGAAGTCGACTGGTGCACTGTAGCAGTCGACTGGTGCACTGTAGCAGTCGACTGGTAGAGAGTCATTGGGCTGGCACCAGTCGACTGGTGCAAGGACCAGTCGATTGGTAATGGTAAAACAACAGGGTTGTTTTCTTCCAAGCTCTATAAGAAGGAGCTTGGGATGGCCGGCCAATGTGACGAAATTAGACTTGGTTAAAGCCTAATTAGTAGTCACAAGAATTCTCAAGTGCTTGTGTAATCCAAGATGTCTTGGTAAGTTTGTGGTGAGGTTTCTCCACCCACAAGGAGTGACTTGAGATAGTCGGAGTTTGCCAGTGACTAATCCACCGACGATTGCGGGATCATCCACCTTATAGGTAGCCATGGAGTAGGATCAAGTTATCTCCGAACCACGTTACATCGGCGTGTATTGGTTTGCATTCTTTCCTTTAGTATTTAGCTTTCGTATTTGAGTTTGTATTATTGTATTTCCGCTTGCGCAACTAACAAATACGTAGGAAGCATTCGATTTGGGGGTGTCGTCTATCCAACCCCTTCTAGCCGGCCGACCGATCCCCTACAACTAGCACTTGGCCCCAAATCACAAAAAGCTTTTTCTATAAATTTTGATTCTATAGTTTAAGGAATATAAAAGCTTCCTGGGTCTTGGAGCTTCGGGGAAGTGTTCTTCTCAAATAAAGCGCTACATTCTTTAGTAAGAGCTATGGTCTCAATCTCTCCTTTCGTCTTTTGTTAGACATAATATCCTTCAGAAATTTGGCAAACTTCGACATTTGTTGAATGACATATATTAGAGAGACCTCAACACAAATATCTTTAACTTTATCAAGAAATCTGCCAAATTCTTCATCCTTCTTCAACATGACTAATCTTTGAGGAAAAGGGATTACTTGGCTTTGAGGGTAGCGTGGAAGAGTCTCTTCAACCTTCTTGGTATTCTCCTCATCATCATGAATTTGAGCTAGATCAAGTGTTGGAGGAGAGAGCTCTTCTTGAATTTTCATCCCTTTTGGAGCAGTCACTTGAGGATCCCCCAAGGTCCGTCCGCTCCTAAGCTCAATTCTGTTGTAGTGTTCCATTGGATTTACATAAGGTTTTCTAGGAAATTGCCCTAATGCTCTTGAAGATAAAGAAGCTATCTGGTGATTTAGCTATCTTGCATTTTATAGTGTTTCTCTGAATTATCCACTCTCTGATTTAACAACTTGATTTCTTGCTTCAATTCGTTTTGAGAAAAAATGACTTCTTCAAGCATTTTCTCCAATTTAGAAAATTGATAGCCTTGAGAAGGTTGTTGTTGTTGGAAGTTTTGTTGCCAGGCTAGTAGCTCGGTCTAGCCCCCGTGGATGATCCTTGATCTTGATTATTACGATAGGAGAAGTTTGGATGATTTTTTCAACCAGGGTTGTATGTGTTAGAGTATGGATTGTTCCGTTTCTGATTATAACTCATGATTGCATCACACTACTCAAGTTGATTGATATGTGCAGAGATGGTTCCCAATGGGCATGAGTCTTGAGCATGATCTGTGCTTCCACATGTTTCACAAACACACACTATGGCATTCATCGTGCTAGAATTTGTTCCCATATTTTCCAGCTTTTTAGTAAGAGTATCCAGTTTTGAAGATATCAAAGTAATTGCATCTACATCAAATTTTCCTGATGCTTTAACTGAGTTTGGATAAGAATAGCCTCCACTTCTTGCTGTTGCCCATTGATGATGGTTTTGTGCTACACTTTCAATAATACTCTTAGCTTCATCTAGGCTTTTGTTCATAAGTGCCCCTCCAACTGCAGAATCTAGAGACACCTTTGTATGATAGTTGATGCCATTATAAAAGTATGTAGAACTAGCCATTTTTCTAATTCATGATGTGGGCATTGTCTGAGCATATTGTTGTATTTATCCCATGCTTCAAATAATGATTCAGAGTCTAACTGTCTGAAGCTTGCTATTAAATTTCTTATATGAGCAATTTTTCTTGGAGAATAGAATTTGTCCAGAAATTGTTGTTCACATTGTTTCCAAGTGGATATACTATTTGCAGGCAAATAATTTAGCCACTGTTTGGCTCTGTCTCTTAAAGAAAACCCAAATAATAATAATCGTACTGCTTCTGCTGGAACACAATTCATTTTTATCGTACCACAGATTTCATAGAAAACTTCAAGATGTTGATTGGATCTTCGTGTGGTCCGCCTCCAAACTGATTATGTTGTACCATAGTGATTATCGTAGGCTTGTTTTCAAAATTATTGGCTTCAACAGCTGGCCTTGTGATGCTAGAATGAAGTCCTCTTGCATATAGTGCTGCATAATCTTTCAGTGGTTTGTTTGCCATATTTGAGTATTCTTGTTCCTCTAGATGTCTTTGGGAGGTTTTTCTTTTATGAAAAGTTCTATCAATTTCAGGATCAAAAGGTATCAAATCTCCTGCAATGTTAGATCTTCGCATGCAAAGAACAAGATCACAAGTAACAAAATTTTCTCTTTACTTGAAAAGCAAGGAAAAACTGAACTGAAATTCTGAAAATATAAAATATAGAATTTGAATTGCAACAAGACAAATTGCAAAATAAGTAATCAGAAATAAAAGATAAGATTGTGAAAACCAAATTTCCAAGACTAGTTACAACTATGTAATAGAAAAGAAAATAAAAGTTTAGTCTAACTCAAATGATTATCTCAAATCTTATAGACGCAGTCCTCGGCAACGGCGCCAAAAACTTGTTACGCAACCGCAAGTACACGATTTCATCGTTAGTAATAAAAAGATATCGATCCCACAGGGACTGGTTTAAGCACAAGAGATGTCTCACGTAGAATTAGCTAAACAATTAACAAGGCAAGGAATGAACTAAGTAGCAACTAGAAATGAAACAAGGAAAGTAAATGAAGTATATGGTTTAGTGAGTGTTCTATGAATTCGATTTCATTGTGATATTCATTGATGTAGCATGGTTCTCCAATTCATATCCTCAATTGATATGCATTTGTAGAAAGTTATCGGTTTTCTCCTGTAGAAGAAAATTGGCAAGGGACTTCGATCTACACTTCTAGTGGTTAAATGGTTATGATCCCTATGAAGTCCGTTAGCGGGACAACCTATCACCAACGCCCCACAATTATACAACATAGAAACACAACACCACTCAATTAACATAAAAGTGCAGGAACTAAATGCATACAACTATCCCACCTCCTTGTAGAGACTATGTCACACCCCTAGAGGAGTCCCTATCGAAAAATTTCGATAGCATCTCCCCTATACCGGTGACAATATGAAGCAATATATATACACAATAACATAATAACATATTCATCAGCCCACATGACTGGAACACACATAACCACTCATTTTATATAATACAACCTACTCGATTGGAACAAAATAACACTCATGCAGTTTAAAACACTAACAACTCACACGGCTGCACTAAAAACACAGCGGAATAACGGAAAGAAAACGGACAAATGTAAAGTCCACAAAACATCACAGATACAAAGTCCACAAAACAAGTATCAAAATATAGTTAGTTCTCATAGCACCAAATCCAATGAATACGAAATGCAAGTAAAGAGAAACAAAACCAAAATCATTCCTCGGATATGACACAGGATTGGCAGGCGGCATCTCTCCAAGCATCCATGACTCATCTACCTGTTACCTGGCGAAAGAAAAACCATTTTGTGGGGTGGTGAGTATTGGAACTCAACGGGTATAGGAAAGATAGTGCATGAACATAACATACAAATAGAGAGTGCCAACAGTATATAGTCTCATAAGGAAATAGTAGATACTAAATAAAATCACAATAAATGTTCGTACCTGTAACCATATCCTAGGCTAGTAAAATCAGGAGTAGGACAACTCTACTACAGAGCTACTCATAACTACAAGGGTAACATGTAAAGTATATATAAATTTCCAATAAATAAACCAATGTCTAAACACTTACAATGCGAGTATATCTCAACATAAGTAAGTATATAAGCATAAGTGAACAACAATAGTAAAAGAGGGTAGCATAAGTATACAACAGCAACACAAGTAAGCAATAATAGCATATGTAAACAGTAGCAGCCAAAGCAAGTAAAATAACAGCGTATGCACGGATGGTCACCCCGCCCACCTCTCTGCACCACGACCCCTGTTTGGTCGAGAGGTCGGATCAATGACAACTGTACCACTCAAAGGCCGCCACTACTCTCGAGTGATCGAGTGGACAGGTACTGAGTAGCTAACTAGCTACACAGCGAAGGGGGTCCCTGCTGCTCGCAACTCCAACTACCACTACCCACGAGTGGTCGAGTACGACACGACAGGACAAACGACATCTGCTCCAGCTACCACTCTCTCGAGTGGCCGAGCGTGCGACCCTAGTTAACGACTCTCTCGACCGCAAGGTAGAATTTGTCGTTAACATGTATGCAATGATATGATGCAGAACATACAACAATCATCATACAAATATAAGCAAAAATTATGTATGCTACATGAGCCAGCATTCTCAATACGGAACATAAATAAATAACAATCAAAACATACAAACATAGTATCTAGTATCTGCTACGTATCATAGATAACAACGAGAGACTGTATAGATATGGAAATGAATATCTCAAAGATCGAGTGGAAGTATCAAACACAGGAAACTAAGAGTGGAGTCAAGGTAAAAGCAATTTCTATCCAAAGATAGCTCATGCACTAAGTTCAAAGAACTACAGAGACAAAGTAAGAAGTACCCGCCTTATCTGTCGATCATGCCAAACAGTCCCATGTCGAGAAGTTCATCTTGAATCAAAGTCTTGCAAATCACACGATGTACGGTTTAGCTAATCACAAATGCAAACACTAGCTAAACCCCAAAACCCAAACTAATTAGGGGAAACCCTAATCTAAATGATTAACCTCAATTATCTCCTTTATAGACCAAATAAGGTCCAACCCAATGTCAACCCTAGTTTAATCCATCCACTAGGTTTAGATGTTTACCTCCAAGGTGGCAGCGAGGTAGCTGATGTCTTCCCAAACAACACTCCCAATCAGTACTAAGTCAAGACCTAACATTCAAATCATATGTTAGGCTAACAAACTACCTCAATATCTCAAAATTGTAAGATGAAATCAAATCGAAACCAAACATTTCTTACCCAAAACCAATTCTTCTGTTGATGCTCAACTGATCGAAAGGAAACTCGGCTTGATAACCGAAGCTACAGTGCATAGAAGTGCGCCGACGAGAGGAGATCAGGAATAGGGTTTACTGTGAGTGATATTCAGAGAAGGAGATGGTGACCTCCCTTTGGAAGCGACAACAACTGCTCGCCGTTGCAAGTGTGTGGAAGAGCGGCAAAGGACCAAATGGAAAGCACGAGGAGCGGCGGTGATGGCGACAACAACTTGATAACCGGCCGCTGTTGTTGGGCTTTACCGACGATGGCGATGGGTGACGAGCGGCGGTGACTTGACTTCACGTAGAGAGCTCGGGGAAAAGGGAAATCGCCACTGCTCGGGATGAGGAGAGGAAGTGTCGGCGCCACGCGGCTCGGGAGAGAAGAAGAGAAGATGACTGACGCTGGGAAGAGGGGAGATAGGGTTTCGGCGAAGGCAGAGAGTGGGCGGCTTTGCGAGAGGGAGCGGAGCACGCGGGCGTGGGGGAAGAGGAGTTCGATCGGGGGAAAGCTAGGGCATGGGGAAAATTTATAACTTAGGGATTTTTCAATTAAACCTTAGATAAGTTCCTCAATCAACTCCCACCTCCGGGTATTCCTAACAGGTTTTTTTATTCTCTGACCCATGAACGCATCCCCTCTAAATACGTCATACGAGCTCCGAAAATTTTTCAAAAAACTTCTAAAAATTCCGTTAAGGCTATTAGCCTATTAAACCTTATTATTTAATTATTATCTGATTCGGTATTTTACAGACTAGTTTCACCTTTCAAGATGATCTCCTAGACGTCTGTTAGCAGGGCAGCCTGTCACAAACGCCCCTCGGTCATACGATCTAGGGTATCCCTCTATGGGATCCAAAAGCCTCACAAACATTCAATCAAATATGGTAATGAGATCCAAACACAAACATCCACACAAGATCAAATAGATACAACATCAACATCATCTAAATAGGAAATTGACATATCCATGAGATTTATGCATCAAATCACATCACAATTACTCCCTTAATCCTAGAACAATGAATCTACTCTATAATACAAAGATAGAGATCCGAAGACAAAGAGATTACAAATATTCCAATCCCCAACGAGAAGAGAGAATAGAAATGCTTAACTAGAGACGATGAGTGATCTTCGGAACCAATCCTTAGCTTTTGGAGTCGATGCGGAGGCGAAGATGGCTTAGGATTGCTGGAACAAAGCTGGAGAGGATGAAGAACAGTCCCAAGTTGAATCTCCCTAAAAGGGAGAGCCTCTCCCTCTTTTGAATGGGGAATAACCCTCTTATATAGAGCAGGGCACGGGCAACACATGGCTCGTGCCACGGCCGTGTGGCTCTCACACGGCCTTACAAGTCATGCTTTCGACCAAAGTGACATGGCCATGTAGATCTATATGGCCGTGTGTTGCCGCAACTCTGGATGGCTTACACGGTCATGTGGCTCACATGGCCAGGCTATTCCAGGCTTCAAGAAACCTTGCACGGTCGTGTGGCACACACGGCCTGAGCTTACTTGTACTCTGGAGTCATTGCACGGTCGTGTAGATATACACGGTCGTGTGCTGGAAAAGCTTCTGGGATGGCACGACTGTGTGGATCCACACGACCATTTCATCCTCCTCCTCTGGTGAAGCTACACGACCTATTTACACCACACGACCTAGGTCATTTTCCTCCTTAATCCTTTAGCATGGTTGTGTGGCTCACATTGCCAATGCTGTCCTCCTTCCTTTGTTGACAAGATTGACCACGAGCATCATTTCCTCTTCACATTCGACTCCTGTAAGCAGAAAATACACAAGAGCAGATCTCCGAGGAAAGAAGAGTAATTATGCTGAAAGTAAGACTAAGAGTATGAGGATGCATAGATAAAGCATGCGTAAAATATATGACTGTGCGTCAAAACATGCTAAATAAGTGTATATAATCTACGCACATCACAAGGCTAAGGACATAGGTCACACTCGACCACATAGATTTAGTGAGCTCCTGGGCTAAGGACACCGATCACACTCAACCACATAGATTTGATGAGCTCCTGAGCTAAGGACACCGGTCACACTTGACCACATAGATTTGGTGATCTCCCAGATTAAAAACACTGGTCACACTCAACCACATAAGATTTGGTGAGCTTCTGGGTTAAGGTCACCAGTCGCATTCAACCATGTAAGATTTGGTGAGCTCCCAGGCTAAGGTCACCGGTCGCACTCTACCACATAGATTTGGTGAGCTATCAAGCTAAGGTCACCGGTCACATTCTACCACATAAGAGTTGGTGAGCTCCTGGGCTAAGGTCATTGGTCGCACTCTACCACATTTATTACATGAGCATGAGCGTAAGCATAAACATAAACATGAAGATAACCATGATTACATATCTAGACATGCGATCACGACATAAGCATGAACATAAACATAAATATGATTACTACATAAGCATGTCATAATCGTAAACCTAAACATGAGCATGAAAATTCATATCATAAGCTTAAGCATGGACTTGTTCATAAACATAGCATGAGCATGCATAAACATAAGCATGACAATCAACTAGAGCATCAAGAAATTATTACTTCTACCAAGCAACAAGTGTAGGAGCATTAACTCATGCATGAAATCTCTTAAAACCAAGTGGATTCGTTCAACTTAAAGCTAATTCTACCAAACTACATTTTGATATTTAATTCCTTTAGTTAAATTGAGAAGAACAGTTTGCCATTTCATCCAAATTATTCATATAAATTGACCAATTCCTATCGGATAAAAAGTTACTAGATTACATACACTACAAAAAATAAGGCATTTTGGGACAAAATTGGGGACGAATTTTAATAAAAAAATTCGTTGCAAAAAATTTAGGGACAAAATTTGGGACGAAAATTTTTTCGTCCCAAAATGGTTGATGCCAACTTTTGGAACGAATTATTGATTGTTGCAAATTTGGGAACGAATTTGGGGACGAATTTGGCGACGAATAAAATTTTCGTCCCCAAATTCGTTGCAAAAAAGTATACAAATTTGCAACGAAAATTATTTTTGTTGCAAACTTAGGAACGAATTTGGGGACGAATTCACATAAATTTTCCACCACATTTGTCTCTATTTTTGCAACAAATTTGGGGACGAATTCGGTGACAAATTATATTTTGTTGCCAAGTTTGTCCCTAATATTGCAACGAATTTGGGGACAAATTCGGTGACAAAATTTTTTTTGTTGCCATTTTTGTTCCTAAGTTTGCAACGAATAATAAATTTGTTGCAAAACTAGCAACGAATTTGGCAACAAAAACTTGCCAAATTCTTTGATAACCATAAGATAAATTTTCGTCCCAGAATTCGTCCCAAATTCTGGGACGAATTTTGGGACGAATTTTGTTGATTCGTCCCAGAATTCGTCCCAGAATCTGGGACAAATTTTGGGACGAATTTTGTAGATTCATCCCAGAATTCTAGGACGAATTTTGTGGATTCGTCTCAAAATTCGTCCCAGAATCTGGGACGAATTCTGGGACGAAAATAATTTTGTCCCAAATTACGATAGACTTGGGACAAATCATTTTCGTTGCCAAATTCGTCCCTATATCAAATATTTTCCCAGCTTCAATTTATTTCTGCAATACAATCCAAATACATAAAAACCACAAATAAGAAATAATATGCATTCAACACATCCTAATTTAACATTCAACACATCAACTCATAATTCAAGAAATATAAAGATTTCAACAAAGTTTACAAGATCCATCTTGTTCAACAAAGTTTACAAGTTCGACAACCCAATGTTTCATAAGTCCATCATCCATCCAACAACACTAAGAATACATATAGTCATCTTCGTGTGCCACAAAATCTTTGATCCCCATCAAATCTCCTTTGCTTACATAACAACAAACAAATAAACTAGATTATGTGTAACAAGAAAGATTGTAAATATTATACGATATGGCCATGTAAAAAGAATAATTGGAAACAAAACATAAATATGAAATTCCTTAAACATTCTAATAAAAGCCCTAATTCTAATAAAAGTCATATTTACCAACTATATGAATCATCCATGTCATAGCAACGGTAAATAAAATTATAAGCATTATTTTGAAGCTAAGTACATGTATCCTAACTATGATACAACCTAATATAATTGGCACATCATATAGAGAGAAAGAGAGAGAGATCTTGTGAAGTATGGTATTAGGGTTCAAATTTTCTCACTTAGTTAACTTTATTTTTCATTTTAATTTGCTGAATTTATAGTTTTGTCTTTGGTTGGTATTTAATGTAAACTAAAGGATGTTTAAAATAATTGTTCCTTTCATTGTGTTAACTAGTTGACAATTTCATATGAATAACTTTAGCACATTTTTAACAACTCTTTGCAAAATATTAAGGTAGGAGGATGCATCGTTATCTAGTAAAGAATTTTAGAATAGTGTGATGTAATTCTAGATGAAATATAGAACTTTTATGTATCCACATAGTTTTGAGACTGTACATAGATCAAATTCAGAACTTTTATGCATCATTATCATTGAAGACAAAACAAGAAAGAGCTGCTTATCAAAAAGAAGGAACACAATTAAACAACTATTTAAAGCTAACTTTAACATAATTATTTAAAGTTAACTTTATATAATTAAACAACTATAACATAATTATTTAAAGCTAACTGTATATATAGATCAGTAAATGCATATTAATGAACTTAGGAATACCGAAAAGAGGTGAACAAATACAGTTGTCTTCAACTACAGTGAGATCACACCAAATTGAGACCTGCACAAACAACATTATCAAATCAGGACAAAAATAAAGTTAGAGTATTAGAGACTCCATTCATATTGCCTAGTTATGCTTTAATTTTGTTATTGGTACACAACTAAGAATCATATAGATTAGTCTACGTCAAAGATAAGTCATCTCATACATTGACAAATGGAATAGTGCAAGAAGACAACAGACTTAACCTACAAATGGCAGAGTTGAAAAGTTAAAAAACCATTGATTAATGTGTAAAGCAGTAAACATGAGAAAAAAAAATTCATCATACATTATTAAAATCATCAAAAATCATCACCGCCATCATTGTTATCATCGTAGGCATCATCATCGTCGTCATTGGGAGGATTTTGACTTTGAGCGGAGCTCAACTGAAGGTGTTTCATGATTAATTCTTGTTGTCGACGCATATCTCTAATATCTTTCTCCAGATTAGCCCGTTCTAGGTCTCTTTGCACCCTTTCTTGGTCTCTTTGCGATATTATTTCCTTCAGATGGCTAACCTCATCAGTCAAGGTATTTATTTAGGTCGTAAGTGCTGATGTGGAGGAAGAAGTTCCAACTAATCTTTGGGTTCTACTCAAGGAACCCATCCCCAATATTCTTCCCCCTTTTGGTCCTCCACTAGCCTCTAACCATAAACTCAAATTATTGCCAACAGACTCCTCAGACCCCTGACTATCGACACCAGCTTGTGAGCATGTTTGAGCTAGCTCGAGTTGATCATATTTTTCCTATTTTGTAAAACACATACGATATTGATTAGATATAATAGAAACACATATAATATTAAGACAATAATGGTAGCTAACTAATTAAATTTAAACCATATATTAAGGTAAAATAAATATTACCTTGACTGCTTTTGCTCTCGCCCCACTCCATGTGTTATCTTTTTTTTTAAAAGTGTAAGTGAAAGTATCAATGAAAGAAGGCTCCTTCCCAGTCTCCTTGGTCTAAAAAAACATTATTTCAAATAATGAAATAATTTGATATATATTAAAAAGTTGTGAAAGAGTGAAACAATTACTATTCTCCGGCTATGCTCATCTATGTTAATGGAGCCTCCCGCATATATAGCACTTGAGTCACCAGAATTGTGAGATTGATTCATTCTATTCAGGTCACTCCTTTGTTTACTTTCCTCCGTTGCCCAAAATATAGTGATCCTCTCCCAATTTTCTTCGGTGATGAAATTTGGCTTTTTCCCCCGACTCTTTGCGTGACTTAATACATGTCTAATGTGATCGCCACATTTCTTTTTAAATATTCTTCATATCTCCATTTCGTCATTCGGGTCCCAATTATTTAAGCGCTGAAATAGAAATTTATTTTATTATATAATCACTGTAAAATTGAAGTAAACTCAAGAAAATATACTTTGAACTCGCACCACCAAAGTTGTTTTGTGGCTGGTGGAGTGCTTGAATATGTCAAAGAATCCCCTCCCCAATGGTTGTTCACGATTCTATTTATTTCTCGAACAACTTGTACCGGATTTTCAAAGCTGCATTAAATTACAAAATAACGATGTTAAATAATTAAGATAGGTCTAAAAATAAAATATTTTATAGTACTTACGAATCACCGATGGGGACTAAAGGAGCTCTATCATTCCTAAACTCAACAAATGAGTTTCTTGCTGAGTCAGGAGGATCTGAGTGGACAAGTAACTGCTCTGGGTAAGGTTCTTGTGGCGGCGAATATGAAACCGGTGCAGAAGGTACATGAGATGGGCCCGGCTGATGAAGGGGTGGCATAGGTACACTGGCAGGGGAATATGATGCCGGTGGAGAAGACACATGGGATGGGCCTGCCTGAGTAGGGGGTGGCATAGGTTCACTGGCAGGTGATGGATGTGTCTGGTCCTGTGGTCACCGTCTACGTCCACCACGTCGAAATATATGCTGGAGATTTCAATAATTTAATAAAGTTAATTACAGATCTGATACATAACAAAGGATAATTAAAAACTTACCATTTTTATGTAAATATTATGGAAAAGGGTGGAGGGGAAATTTATGAAATGTGACCTCTGATGACCTGTAGGAACAAATAAAATGTGTTAACAGATAAAGTAAATCAAATTATAAAAGAGACAGTATATACAATAAAATATGGGAAATTTCTTTAAATAAGCTAACAAAACTTACCCATCATCAAAAATCAAAGTCATCATTGTCATTATCCTCCTCCTCCTCCTCCTCCTCCTCTTCCTCTTCCTCCTCCTCTTCCTCTTCCTCCTCCTCTCCTTCCTCCTCCTCCTCCTCCTCCTCATCATCAATTTCACTTCTATCTACGTTGATTACTACACTGTTGGGATCTCGTAAAGTTGGAATAATATATTCCTCAGTATGAAAGGTGTTTGAAACTTCCTCTTGTTGATATGCAATGTTTTCCCAACGTGCCTCAATTTTTTTTCGTGCTTTAGTTTTACAAACAGCCCACCAATCAATCTTATCGCGTTTCAAACTCGGATATGAAGAATAGAATACTTGAATTGCTTGTTGTGCCAACACAAATGGTTCATATCTCTTATAAAATCTCTTATGATTTATTTCAACTAAATTATAATGTGGATGCACTTTCATCCCTCTAACAGGGTCAAACTGTAACACCCCTAGAAAGCCTAGATAAAGTAAGGGCAATGAGAGTACGAATGTAATGAAAAGAATGTGTAGATAGTCTACGTTGAATGTTACGATGGAAAGGATTTAGATGATTAAAACTTTATGAAAGAAAATAAAGTTGAGAATATAAATCATCTATGCATGATTTATAATGTATGGAATTAATGTAGACAAAAAGGAAGAAATATGAGATAATATATATACATGTATGGAATATTTATGCATAATGCATAATATGGTAATATATGAATTATTATGTACAAAAGAAAATAAAATGTTAGAAGAGAGATTGAACCTTGGATCTCTAGTAAGGAACATGTATAGGATACCAAAGGGGATAGGAGAATTATTGATAAGGAGAGAAAGGATTAAGTAGTTAAAAATAAGAAAGGATTCTTTCTACTTAAAAGGAAAAGGAAGTAAAAAGAAATAAAAATATACACAAACAAGTTTTGATCCTTGGTTCTCTTGTGGATGCATGCATGTGTTAACCAAGTGGGATAGGAGAGGATATTGTAAGAGGAGAGATAGGAATTTTAATTAAAGGAGAGAAAAGAGAGAAATTAAGGGAAAGAAAAGAGAGAACTCAAAAGGCATTTCTCTAGAATATTCTTGTCATTTAAGGGGAGAAATGAATAGGGAGGATGGATCAAGTCAAGTTTCCTCCCCTCATTTTAGTATAAATAGGCATGGAGGGGTGACTTCAACTTCATCCCCCACTCATTCTCCTCCTCTCCTCCCTTTTGTGCCGAGACTCACCTCTCCCTCTCTTCTTCTTCTTGTTGCCGAGCAACACAAGAGGAAGAACCTCTTCTTCCTCTTCACTCTCTCCCTCTTTCTCTCTTGTTGTTGCCGAGCAACACAAGAGGAAAGAGAAGCCTCTTCTTTCTCCTCCTCTCCACCAAAAGACCTAGCCACTCCTCTCCTCCATTGGTGCCGAGCAAAGCAAGCAAGGAAGAAAGGTCCAAGCAAGTTCTAGGAAACTTAAGCGAAGAAGGTAAGCTTCCCCTCACCTGTGGTACAAGGCTTTTATGTGATTTTCGGATTTATAAGGATTAGAAAACCTAGGAAAGAATTTAAGAAAATTCGGCTAAAGAAAAGGTTTTCAAATCTAGGATGATTTAAACAAGACCTCATTTCATGATAAGATTTTCTATGCTATGTAGAAGGATTCCTTTCCATGATTTTATATTGATATGATGTATGATCAGAGGAGTATCTAACCTTAGGATTTCAACCAAAAATATTTTAAAGAGGTGAGTAAGATTATTGTCTAACCGAACTAGTGCAGTGTTCCTTCTATGAAATGCTATACATAATGTTATGTAATATACCATGATATGTGATAGCATAGGAAATGCTAAACATAATGAGGAGAAAATGAAATTATGTTATATGCCATGATATGTGATAGCATAGGAAATGCTATACATAATGTTATGTAATATGCCATGATATGTGATAGCATAGGAAATGCTAAACATAATGAGGAGAAAATGAAATTATGTTATATGCCATGATATGTGATAGCATAGGAAATGCTATACATAATGTTATGTAATATGCCATGATATGTGATAGCATAAGGAAATGCTATACAAAATGAAGAAATGAAATTATGTTATGTAATATGCCATGATATGTGATAGCATAGGAAATGCTATACATAATGAAAAGAAATGCATGAAAGATTGTTAAGGACATGATATGATAGTTATGCATGATAAGTTATTTTTGTATGGGTTTGTACCATGGGTGGGCTCCGTAAACGCCCCGGGGTCGATGGAGTAAGACTCGGGCCTCGTCAGTAATGGGCCTCTGAATGCCCTAGGTCGATGGAGTAAGACTCGGGCCTAGTATGTATGCATGATAGGGTTCAAGACTTGCTACCTTGGACCTACCTATGAAGCGCGCGTATTATGTATGTGGTACAAACCGGGATCCCCTTAATGATGATATTAATTTCAAGTACTTATTAGTATAAGTTTTCAAATTCATGATGCATTGCCTACATATGTACTTGAATTATCTGATGATTAGATATAATGTCATGTGATAATATGATATGAATATGATACCCTTGTATGTTGTATGCTTATGATATTACGCATGATATTGATATACGATGATTTTCGGTTTCAGTGAGTAGGAAAGGAACTTACTGAGCCATGAGTGCTCATAGCTTACTTTCCTTGTACCGCAGATATGGGGGACGGATATTCGGAACGACGGAGCAGCAGGAGGAGCAGATAGTGATGTGTGTGGTGGTGGCTCGGCAAAGAACGATTCGGACAAATTAATATGATTAGTTATAGAATCAATATTTGAACAAATCAGAATATGTGATATTATGCTTAATAAATTAAATTCTTTAAAGTTTTTATTCTTCCGCTGTTATAGTAAAACATGTACGTAAGTATTATAAGAACGTAGCGCCGCCTTTGGTTGGGTAAGAAGGGCGGGCGTTACACAAACCAGCGACACATAAATAATATAACTTGCATTTGTGGTCCTGGGTATTCTACTTCTATAATTTCATCCAACAAACCATAAAAATCATTGCTTGCACCTCCTTCATTGGATGACGATACGCACACCCCATGTAACGACCCACCTTCTACACTACCACTACTCTCTAAAGGTGGACGCTACTTAACTACTAACTCTACTTAACCGGTACGCTACTTAACTACGAGAAATCCCTACCGAAAAATTTCGACAGAGTCTCCCCTATACCGGTGACCAAATTCATAATACAAACAATATATACGCAACCACAGGCGGCTGGAACACATTTTTCACAACCACGCAGTAATAAAATCACACTATAATCAACGAAAACTAGTCTAGCAATAAGAACTAAACATAACTCCAAGAGTAGGACATGATAAGCTACAAATACGAATCAAACTCAATCACAATCTCACAAAACTTCATAATAATATTTAAGAAGAGAACTAAAACATAAACTCTAAACAGATAGGTCCTGAAGATTTGCTAGCAAACTCTGGATCTCTCCATAGTCCAGTTATCACACATCGTCACAGCATCTCCTTGTCGCCTTCCTTCTTATACTTTTCCTTTATCTTTTATCTGTAGTAGGAGGAAATGCAAACTATAAGCATAAAGCTTAGTGAGCGCTATCTAACTCACAAAAACTCGATATGCATGTATATAAATAAAAACATGCTAAAACTGAATGCTAACATGTAAAGCTACTCATGCTCATACATAGCAAAGGAATCATGCTAACTGAAATACTAAACATGTATAGCTAATCATGCTCATAAACCAATAAAGGAATCATACTAACTGAAATACTAAACATGTATAGCTAATCATGCTCATAAATAGCAAATAACAGTAAGCTAACTCATGCTCTTCTATTAGTAAAGAAACATACTGAAAGACTAAACATGTAAGGCAAGTCTATACTATCATGCTTGTATAAAGAACTTAACTTACTGAATTCTAAACACCTTCTGTATCTTATTTCACTTGCTTAAAGACTTATTCTTTAATACTTATGTGAAACTTATTTTTTAATACTTTTATACTGATGTGAAACTTATTTTACTTGTTCAAAAGCTTATACTTTTACTACTTCAAAATAGTAATCAACTTCTCTTGGGCCCAGGCATAGTACGATCTTATGCGCGTTCCCTAATAGGTTGGGGTAGCGAGCCACCAATCCTAAAAGAGCAGACCTTGGTCTACCAGGGCCAAGACCTTGGAATTGGACACCTGGATTTGTTTAACGACAACCTTGGAAGTCGGGTACTAGCCTCTTCTTAAAAGTAAAATACTTATTATCTTAATTACTTCTTCTTTTAATGCCTTGGCATTTTAATAAGCACCTTGTGTGCCAAAATCCCTAAAGTCTTGACTTTGGGATCTACTTAAGGCCTCGGCCTTTTTCTTTCTTTTCTTTTTCTTTCTTTTTACTTGTTAATACTACTAAAAGAATTTAATAGAACTCTTATTTTTCCACTAGAATACATGGTTGTTCATGCTTGTTAAAATAGCAAATGAAAACTAAAGAAAACTGCTCATATGTATCTAGTAGTAAAGGACTAAAAATAGGAATCAATACTGCTCATGTTAAACTGATAGCAAAGAAAAACTGTACGTCTAATAGCAATAGAAAAGAAGTCTGCTCATGCTTACAAATAGCTAAGGAAAAACTAGAAAAGGCAAACTGCACTTCTATTACTTAATAAAAATCTGCACTCTAAGGACTTAACCAAACTTCACTATAATCTTTTAAAATCTGCATTATGAACTTACCCAAGAATCTTCACTATTCTTTTAAAACTACACTATGTTAAATTACATGCTTTAAGAACTAAAACTAAAACTATTTGTTCATATCCAAATTTAACAAGTTCTGAAATAGATTTCATGGCAGCACACTTCAACCAAACTGAAACCACAATACTTTCCCCTTGATTAGATATTAACTCCTCTTCACTGATACATAAGAGTGCCAAATGGTTTAGCACTTGTCATATCAACACCTTCATGTATATAAACTACATGTACACCTATAACCGAACAACCTCAATGCCTAGAAAAATATTTTAGGCTAGCTAAACCTTTGGCTAGGAAGTGTTGGTGGAGATAGAATTTAAACCTCGTGATTTCTGTATTATGTTGTGGTAATACCATCCATATAAATAAGGAGAATAACTTAGATTAAGAGGCGATGCCAAACCCTAAATGTATATGAAGTATGTGATCATGTCAAATTGAACAAATGCATGACTGAATTTACCAATCACACTTTGGAAAACCACTTCAGCCTATTTAATGACTTTTCAATTACATCTAAGGCATAGTTCTCCTAAGTAACCAACAAGAAACATCCAACTTAACGCTGTAAGAAAACTTGCTGCTTTTAAATTTCAAGCTATCCTAATGCTGTACAGAAGAAAATCCGAAACAAGAAACAATGAATCACTTGCTGTACAGAAAATCTAAGCATGGAAACAAAGCACACTAGAATCTGGACTGCAACAAGCTCTAAGAGGGTTGTTCTAAGCTCTAGTAAAGTTGTTCGTGGTTACAAAAAAAATGCAAATAAAACAGATCATGCTTAATTATTAGCAAATGGAAAACCGAAATGCTCAATATAACAGCCGACGAATCTAGGGCTGTTCCTGCTCGGCGAGAAAGCAAAGAAGAACAATGAAATCACAGAACTACTCCTACTGCAGGTGAGTAGCAACTCACCTAGCGTACTTGGACTTACAACCGAGAAGAAGGTTTCTAATGCTTCTAGGGCTTGCGGAGAAGTGAAGATCTCGATCTTCTTCGCGCCTTCGAGTTCTCCTCGACGAGAGGAGCTCGGATCCGCAAGGTTCGCCGGAAGAAGGCCTTAGCCGGCCGCCGGAGGGAGGAAACCTAGCTTCGTCGCCTCTTTCGCCTGAGCAGAAGTCGCGACGTCGTCGTGAGAAGAGAAGAGGGGTGAGGAAATTTTCGGTCACGGGAAAATACCTAAGTTCTCTTCTTATAACTAGGGTTCTTATTATTAAATACTGCTTAAGTATTATTCACTCTTTCCTTAATTAACAATTGCCGCCAGCACAGCTGGTCCGACGAGTTTTGCTCGGGTTAAAGGCCTCGGCTTCGAACCCTCAGCCGTGCACTTTTATTTCCAATTTATTTTAAACGTTCCAACTATAACTTATATATTTGTCACTGCCTATCTAATTAGCATTGACCGCTGGCGCAGCTGGTCAGCTGAGTTTTTACCCAAGCCAAAAGCCACAGGTTCAAATCCCCAGCCACGCCCTTTTGTTTCAATTTATTTCCGTTTTTCCTTACTGCTTAAATATATTACATTCCATATATCTTCACAAAAAGGGTGCGGACCAGTTGGCTAGCCGGATTCGGTTCAGGTCTGGTTCAGGTCCGAGGTCCACGGTTCAAATCTCAGCTTTGACAATTTTTTTGTCAAAACTTCCTTCGTTTAGTAAAAATACCAAACGACCTCCAAAAATTGCATAAAAATACTCTAAAAATTCCTAAAAATCTCTAGAATATTTTAAAAACATTTTCAAATATTTTTAAGGATATTTAGAACTCGAAATAGGGAAAATTAGGTTGTTACACCCCACTATTCATGGTATTCTTGCCCATTCCATAGTCTTGAGTATGAAAATTATATCCATTTATGAAATATGCTGGCCAAGTGCGTATGCATGAATTTGGACCCCATGACAGATGGATTAGCCATTCTTGCTCAAGGTGAGCTTGATTAGCTTGAACCTAAGGTCAAAACACAAATTGTTAAAAGTATGCATATGTATCAACAAAATATAGATTTTTTACTTACATATGATTTGAACCATGCAGCAAATTCTTCTTCACAAAATCGATCGAACTGTTGTGTCGATAATTCAGAATATAAGTTGGTAAATATCCTACTCAAAAAAACATATTGTTACACAAACAATTGAAAAAATAAAAAAATAAAAAATATATATATACTTACTCGTAATATGATGATACTTCTGGACAATTTAGTAAAATATATGTTTGGGCTGCCCGCCATTCTTTACCAGTTAAGTATCTTTGTTTACATGGTCCACTTGGTCGACCAAGGTAGTTAAAAATTGAAAATGAGGTAACATTTGGATCAATAGGAACCTCATCATTTCTGCCCGCTCTTCGCCTTTTGCATTGAACATGAGGTTCAAAATAATATGATGCAAAAGTGGTGACTTCCTCCACAATGTATGCATTAACAATAGAGGCTTCAACTCGTGCTTTATTTTTCACCTTTTTCTTCAAATGATATAAGAATTTGTTGAAGATATATAAAATTATATTAAATATATATATATAAATGATCCAGGAGTAGAAGTATTTTTTTTTTACATTCAAACAGTCGAATTATACAAATAAGACACTCTACCTTTCAAATGGATACATCCACCGAAAATGGACGGGTCCTCCAACTTTGGCCTCATATGACAAGTGAATCAAAAGATGCTCCATGGAGTCAAAAAAAGAGGGTGGAAATATTCTTTCCAAATTGCACAAAATGATTGGAATATCTCTCTCTAACTTCTCCATGTGTGAACGTCTCAAAACTGTTGAGCAAATATCATGTAGGAAAATACTTAACTCCGTAATCGCTCCCCATACAAATTGTGGTAAGAGTTCCTTAAAAGCAATAGGAATCAGTCTTTGC
Source organism: Zingiber officinale (assembly GCF_018446385.1). Lineage (NCBI taxonomy): Eukaryota > Viridiplantae > Streptophyta > Magnoliopsida > Zingiberales > Zingiberaceae > Zingiber > Zingiber officinale. The sequence continues at coordinate 44,049,333 of NC_056002.1, read as the reverse complement.
ATTATGATATGACAATCATGACTTTTCATACCGATTAACTTCCATTCTTTCATATCGACACATCTTCCAAGATTAGAGACATACCCATCTGGAAATTTCAAAGATTTCAACCATTCACATAGGACACGTCTTTGATCCTTATTTAATGTATAAATTGCCTTTGGCTTTGGTCCTCTACTATTTTCATCGACATCAAGAGTGGGTCTTTTACATATGAGTCGCATATCTTTTCTTGCATTGAGATTGTCTTTTGTTTTTCCGGTGATATCCATCACAGTATTTATCAGATTATCAAAAACATTCTTCTCAATATGCATTACATTGAGATTATGATGTATCAAATGACTAAACCAATACGGTAAATCCCAAAATATACTTCGTTTAGTCCATTTATGTGTACTCCCATATTCATATGTTGTACCATATGGTTGTTCAATAACAGAGGGAAAGTGATGCACTCTGTACCAAATATCTTGACCTGTCAATCTCAATGGCGGAAGTGTTCTTTCGATCCTATTTTTAGTGAATTCATCTTTATTCTTTCTGAACTTATGATTTGTGGGTAAGAATTGCCTGTGACAATCAAAATAACTTGGTTTCTTTCTGTGTTTCAATCTGAATGACTTTGATCTCTCCATACATATTGGGCATCCCAAGATCCCAGCAGTACTCCAACCTGATAGCATACCATAAGCTGGAAAGTCATTTATGGTCCAAAGAAGAGCAGCCTTCAGTATAAACATCTGGTTAGAATGAACATCGTATGTAGGAACACCTTCATCCCATAGTTGTTTAAGTTCTGCTATCAGAGGTTGCATATAAATATCTATTAACTTCTATGGATTTTGCGGACCTGGTACAACCAATGTTAAAAACATATAAGGTGTTTTCATGCACATCCCAGATGGAAGATTATATGGCGTTAAGATAACTGGCCAACAAGAATAATTTCTTCCTGATTTACCAAACGGAGCAAATCCATCAGCACAAAGACATAATCTAATATTTCTAGTCTCCTTTGCAAAATCTGGATATGTTCTATGAAAATTTTTCCACGCATCTGCATCTGATGGATGACACATTAAACCCTCTTCTGTTTGATGAGTTGCATGCCAAGTCATGTGTTCCGCAGTTGCCTTTGATGCATACAATCTTTGTAACCTAGGAGTTAAAGGTAAATAAAACAACTGGCTGTGTGCTTTACGTCGTTGTTGACTCCTTCTGGTTGTCTTATACCTATCTTGATTACAGAATTTACAAACCTCTACATCTGCATCATCTCCCCAATATAACATACACCATCTCTGCAAACATCAATTCTTTCAACTAGAAGACCTAAATCTTTCACCAGTTTTTTTCATACTGTAAAAATCAAGAGACAAATTGTGATCACGTGGCAATGTATCGTCAATCGCTTGAACAATATCATTAAAACAATATTGTGACATATTATGATCTGCCGTTATATTTAATAATCTGGATGTGAGAGATAATTTAGTCTGACTGTCACAACCGGAATATAATGGTTCATTTGCAGCACTCAATACTTCTTGAAATTTGTAATATATTTCATCCAGACCTGGTACATCAGGCTCCTCCAACGGCAATGTATTAGTGGCAAACATTTGTTCACTTGTTGGAGGAAAACTAGAACTTGCACCAAGCGTCTCGGGAATATAATTCTGACAACTTGCATCAATTACCATCCTCTGATATGGATTGAATTGTTCATAATAACTCTGATCCCCACTAGCAGAGGCTTGAAAATTCCGTCCATAATCCTCATCAGATATGAACGGTTCGCCATGACTTGTCCAATTATAATAATTCGGAGTAAAACCAAATCTACAAAGATGTTCTTCAACTTTATCGGTGGGTAAAAATTTTCCATTGTGACATTTTCTACACGCGCACCTTATCTTCTTGCCATCCATATACATAATTTGAGTAGATGCAAAATTTAAAAATTGCCTCAGTCCAGTGATAAACTCAGGAGTTAACCCCTGACGATTAGGCAAATTTTTGTTATACATCCAACTTCGCTCATTCTGCATTTTACCTGAATTCAACTATTCAGTTAAACATTATTAAAAGTTACTATAGATAAATCTTATCATTGAAGACAAAACAAAAACAACAGCTAATCAAAAAGAAGGAACGCAATTAATCAACTATAATATAATTAATTATTTAAAGCTAACTTTATATACAAATTAGTAAATGCATAATAATGAACTTAAGAATACCGAAAATAGGTCAACAAATACAGCTGCCTTCAACTACACTGAGATCACGCCAAAATAAGACCTGCACTGTAACAACCCAATTTTCCCTATCTCAAGTTCTAAAAGTCCATAAAAATATTGGTAAATACCTTTAAAATATTCTAGCGATTTTTAGGGATTTTTAGAGTATTTTTACGCAATTTTTGGAGGTCGTTTAGTATGTTTACAAAAAGAAAGAAATTTTGACAAAAATTTGTCAAAACCGAAGCTCGAACCCGTGACCTCCGGCCGAACCAAACCCAACCGGACACAGCAAACCAACTGGGCTGCGCACGCTTTGTTAACCAAGTATGAGGAGAAATAGGTTTAAGTTATAGTAAGGATCAGAAATTAAACCTAGGTTATAAAGGGTTAATTTCTTTCCCCGAGCCCTAATCCCTTTTCTTCTCGTTCCTTTCTCCCGACGCGTGCGACGGCGCTGTGCTTGGGCGAAGACGAAGCCGAGTTAGGGCACTTCCTCCGGCGGCCGGCGAGGGGTTTTTCGGAGAATCCTTCTCATCCTCATGACCTCCTCGACGTGAAGAGTACGTAGACGCGAAGAAGGCGCGGTGATTTCAAGTCTCGCCGAACCCTAGCAGCCCTCTCCTTCCGGTTGTAAGTCCAAGAAGGCATTGTAAGTACTACTCACCTGCGGTAGGATTGTTTCGGAATTTCCTATTCGTTTTGGTTCCGAATTTTCAGAGAAGGTAGTGGAGTTAGGGTTTGCTGCCATGTTTTGCTTGTTCGGTTTCCTCCTTGTTTGTTGAGATGCCTTTCTCGGATTTTGCCATTGTACAGAATCATATGCTCCAATCTGTTAAGATTTGCTGTACCGAGTTTGATAAACTAGGGTTGCTGTGCAAATTTTTAGGATCCGGGTTCTGCTAAGAATATAGTAATTCAATGATCCAGTTCCTTAACTGAACTATTCTAGTGACAGCTGGAATAACCAATTTCATGATCTAGTTCCTTAACGATTTCATGATCTATGATTCTGTGTACTAGATGGTAGCTTATAGTAGTCATAGTAGCTGAATTTCTATGATCTAGTTCCTTATCAGTAGCTTTTCTTTGCTATTACTGTGTGGGTACAGTCCTACAATGCCATTATTTGAACACCAGTAACTTCTATTTGTTATCATGTGCACGAGTACAGTCTTCAATGCTATTAGTGGAACATAGGTAGCTTTTATTTGCTTTATTTGATAGCATGATTAGCAAGATCAAATTAGTTTTCTATTGCTCCATTTTGTAGTATGATTAGTAAGATTAGATTAGTTTCTTTGCTCTTATCACAGCATGTTTAGAAGGCCAAGAAATTAGTTTCCTTTACGCTTCGTTTATAGCATGGTTAAGAAGTTTAAAGTAGTATGTTTTTGCCTATTTTGTATAGCATGTTTAGAAGATTAAAGTAGCATGTTTTATTCTATTTTTCAGCATGTTTAAAAGCTTTAGAGTAGTCATCCTTGCCATGTACTTACAGCAGGGTTAGCAGCCCTAAAGTATCGTTCTATACTTGTTTTTACAGCATGATTAGAATCATTTCATACTTGATTTTACAGCATGTTTAGAAGCACAAAAATAGCATCCTTTGCCATGTTTTCATCGTATGATTCAAAGGCTTTAAATTGCTTTCTTTAGTTTAGCTTATAGCATGATCAGTAACCTTTAAGTTACTTGTTTTATTCTATTATATAGCATGGTTAGTTGATTATACACCCATACTTGTTAAGTATATTTAAAGGACTCCCACAATCTTTAATAAAAGATAATAAGGAAGATAAAAGAATAAGAAAGATAAAAAGTAAGTCAAGCAAGAGGCTAGTACCCGACATCCAAGAGCTTGTCGTTAAACAAATCCAGGTGACCATTTCCGAGGTCTTGGCCCTGGTAGACCGAGGTCTGCTCTTTTAGGATTGGTGGCTCGCAACCCCAACCTATTAGGGAACGCGCATGAGATGGTACTAAGCCTGGGCCCAAAGTATAGAAAAGTAAAGAAGTAAAGTGAAGAAAGAAAGAAAGAAGAAGAAAGTAAAAGATAGAAATTAAAAGATTAATTTCTAACACAAGGATACAAGAAATGAAATAAGTTCCAAGCTTAGAATAGATAAGAATGGTTAGTTTCTTTGATTCTAAGTTTACATTGTTAGTTTCTTGTTATCTTGCTTGATACTGAGTATGATTTGTATTCTGTTCATTTTCTGTATACCATGAGCACATGCAGATAGCTTTATTATTATTTCAGTTTCAGCACTTATGCATTTCATTTATGCTTTTCGAGTTTTGTGAGATAGATTAGTACTTACTAAGCGTTTTCGCTTATAGATACTTTTCTTTTTCCTCCTACTGCAGATAAAGGAAAAGCTAAGATATGAAGGGAGGCGACAGGGTGGTGGTGATGATGGATGTGTGTGGTGACTGAACTATGGAGAGATCCAGAGTTCGCTAGCAAATTTTCAGGACCTACCTGTTTAGAGTTTCAGTTTATGTTTTTAGTTTTCTTCTTAAATGCTATTATGAAGTTGAGATTGTAATGAAGTTTAATTCGTATTTGTAGCTTGATATGTCCTACTGTTGGAGTTATGCTTGGTTACTATTGCTAGAATAGCTTTCTTTTAGTTATAGTGTGTATTATTGCTGCGTGGTTGTGAAAATATATGTTCCAGCCGCCTGTGGCTGAGTATAGATTGTTTGTATTATGGATTTGGTCACCGGTACAGGGGAGACTCTGCCGAAATTTTTCGGTAGGAATTCCTCTGAACCGTGATAAAATCTACCTGACTCTAATTATAGAGTCAGTGCCACTAGGAGGGAAGTTATAGTTAGGTAACAATCTCCCTTAGAGAGTAGTGGTAAGAAAGGGTGGTTGTTACAGTTGGTATCAGAGCCAGGTTCCATTCTCCAGCATCACACACACATCAGCATCATCCGCGCCGTCTCCAAGTAAGAAAGTGTTTAAATTCCTTTCTTATTTCTGCTTTCCTTATTTTTACTGCAGTATAGAGTACTTTCCTTTTTAGTACTAAAGTAAGATAGAAGATTTAGTTTCCCTTTTATTTATTCATATTTAAGTATGATTAGAAGGGTTAAAGTAAGATATCAAGCCTTTACCTTTCATAATTAGATGGCAAGAAGAGGACGTCCCCGTGCTACTCACACTGAGGAACCAGCTCAAGAGAACGAAGTGCCTAGAGCAACTGAGCCCAACCTTTCTGAAGTAGTTGCTCAGCTCCAGAGGCAAGTAGCAGAGCAGCAGCAAGTGATTGCCAATCGATGGCAAACAACCAGCAGTTCCTCCCCCTCCTCCAGTTGTCGCTGCAGAGACCCCAGTGGTAACTGAGACTCCACCAGCTACTCAGGGAACCATCACAGCACCCCAGAGACCAGAAGCTTATCTTATACAGTGGCTGAAGCTGAAACCAGAGAGCTTCTCAGGCACGACTGAGCCCTGGGATGCCCAGGCTTGGTTTAAAACACTAGAGAGCACTATGGAGCTTCTTGACTGGCCAGAAGTCGAGAAGGTCAAGTGCGCCTCTTTCTGCCTGTCTGGAGATGCTCGTATGTGGTGGGAGAGGATAAAGACCAAGAGAGCAGCTGATCAGATGAGCTGGGCTGATTTTCAGTCAGAGTTTTATGAAGAGTTCTTTCACCTGCAGATCACCAACAAGCACTACGAGGAGTTTATAGAGTTCAAGCAAGGTGACCTGTCAGTGGAGGAAGCAGCCAAGAAGTTCAACAGGTTAGCTCGTCTCTGTCCAGAGCTAGTGAGTACAGAGAAGGAGCGAGTCAGGCTGATGCTCAGAATGCTGAGACCACAGATAGCACTGAATGTGAGCAGTGGAGCTCATCGACCCCAGACTGGCGAAGAATTGATCAGTAGAGCATTAATTGCTGAACATTACATGAACAACATCAAAGCACAGCGAGCACAACATAAGCCAGTGAAGACAGAGGACAAGACAGCAGGAAGCCAGAAGTCACAGTCAAGTAAGCAGAACTGGAAAGGCAAAGGTAAAAGGAAGCAGTGGAACACAGGAGGTGGCCAGAAGGGAGGACCAGCAAACAAGCAGACCAAGTTCCCTCCCTGTCCCAAATGTGGGAGAACACACCCAGGAGCCTGCCTTTTGGGTAAAACTGGATGTTACTCCTGTGGTCAGGAAGGACACATGGCTAAAGAGTGTCCTAATAAATTCAAAGCACCTCAGCCACAGCCATTGCAATATGGAGGCCAGCCTGCACAGTTGCACCACATGGGAGCAGCATTAGAGGGACCCTATATCAGTCAAGGAAGGTTAGAAGCCCCACCAGTTCCAGCCTTTGATGGTGCCAGAGTATTCTCCCTCACTAAAGAAGAAGCTGCTAGTGCCTCCACAGTTGTAACAGGTCAACTAGTTATTTTCCAGCACATAGCTACTGTACTATTTGACACTGGGGCGACCCATTCTTTCGTATCGATACCTTTTGCCAGTAGTTTACAGGTGCCTACAGAGATTACGAACTCCAAGTTCCTGACGACCCTACCTTATGGGGAGGTCATGGAATCCAATCAGTGGCTCCAAGCCGTACTGGTCAAAATTGCAGACCGAGAGCTATATGTAAATTTGATAGTTCTCGCCGTGCAGGATTTCAATATCATTTTTGGTATGGATTTCCTCAGCAAGTACAGTGCTTCAGTGGACTGCCGCAGAAGGAAGGTGATTTTTAGTCTAGAAGGTGAACCAACTTTTGAGTTCACAGGAGTGCCAAGGAAGAAGACCCAGAAACTTCTCTCATCTCTAGCAGCTCACCAGATGTTAGCTAAAGGGTGTGCAGGTTTTCTTGCATACATAGTAAAGGCAGAAGGGCAGAAGGGACTCAAGCAGGAGGAGGTCCAGGTAGTATGCGAGTATTCAGAAGTATTTCCAGAAGAGCTACCTGGACTACCTCCCAACAGAGAGGTGGAATTTGAGATTGATTTGGTTCCTGGAACCGGTCCAATTTCAAAAGCTCCGTATCGCATGTCTCCAGCAGAGTTGAAGGAGTTACAAGAACAACTACAGGAGTTACTTAACAAAGGCTTCATTCGCCCCAGTCACTCACCTTGGGGAGCTCCTGTGTTGTTTGTCAAGAAGAAAGATGGATCAATGCGGATGTGCATAGACTACAGAGCTTTGAATCAAGTGACAATCAAGAACAAGTACCCCCTTCCTAGGATCGATGATTTATTTGATCAGTTAAGAGGAGCAACAGTGTTCTCAAAGATAGACCTACGCTCTGGGTACCATCAGCTGAAGGCGAAAGAAAGAGATATACCCAGAACGACATTCAGAACCAAATATGGGCACTACGAGTTTGTAGTTATGCCTTTTGGAGTGACCAATGCACTTGCGGTCTTCATGGACTTAATGAATAGAGTGTTCAGAGAATATCTTGACAAATTTGTCATTGTATTCATCGACGACATTCTGGTCTATTAAGGACCCCAGAGGAGCATGACACGCACTTGAGGATAGTACTGCAGACTCTTCAGCAAAAGCAGCTTTATGCTAAATTCTCCAAGTGCGAGTTCTGGTTAAATCAGGTGGCATTTTTAGGTCACATTATTTCTAAAGAAGGTATTCAAGTGGATCCAGCCAAAGTGGAAGCGGTCAACAACTGGAGTAGACCCAAGAACGTCAGAGAGATCAGAAGCTTCCTTGGTTTAGCAGGGTACTACAGGAAATTCGTGGAGGACTTTTCCAGGATAGCTTCTCCACTAACAGCCCTCACCAGAAAGAACAAGAGATTCGAATGGTTCAGATAAATGTGAGCAGAGTTTCCAAGAGCTAAAGAAGAGATTGATCAGCGCTCCCATTCGACTGTTCCAGAGAGCGACAAGAGTTTCGACATCTACAGTGATGCTTCCAAGATGGGTTTAGGAGCGGTACTCATGCAAGAAGGAAAGGTCATAGCTTATGCTTCCAGACAACTCAAAGACTATGAGAAGAACTACCCTACTCATGATCTCGAGTGGCAGCTGTAGTTTTGCACTTAAACTCTAGCGACATTATTTGTATGGAGTCCAGTGTAGAATTTTCACAGATCATCGAGTCTTAAGTACTTCTTCACCCGAAGGACTTAAACATGAGACAGCGTAGGTGGCTAAAATTGGTCAAAGATTACGACTGTGAAATTCTCTACCACCCAGGCAAAGCTAACAAAGTGGCGGATGCACTGCGAAAATCTAGTGCATCACCGATGTCCTTGTCATCACTAGCACTGCCACTGCAGAAGGAGTTGTCGATTTTGGGCTTGAAATTATCGAAGGGCAGCTCTCTACATTGACCTTAGAGTCTACACTGCTTGTGGAGATACAGAGAAAGCAAAGTGAAGATCCGGACATCCAGAAGATCAAGCAAGAGATACAAAAAGAAGACAACTCAGAGTTTAGAGTGACAGATAGCGGAATTCTTTATCGGAGTCGCATTTGCGTGCCCAATGATGAGGAACCGAGAAAGAAGATCTTAGAGGAAGCTCACTACACCATATTCCATGCATCCTGGTTCTTCCAAGATGTACCAAGATGTGAAACAGAGAGGTTTTGGTGGTCGGGACTCAAAAGAGATGTAGCTAAGTATGTCAATACACGCTTGACATGCCGAGAGTCAAACAGAAACACCGAGACCGAGGAGTTCTCGGCCTCTCCCAATACCGTAATGGAAATGGAAGACATTTCCATGGACTTCATAGGTCTTCCAAGAACCACCAGTGGATATGATGCGATATGGGTAATAGTAGACCGATTGACCAAGTCCGCTCACTTCCTAGCCATCAAGGTGTCCCACCCATAGAGCAGTTTATGTTAAAGAAGTAGTCGGACTTCATGGAGTTCCTAAATCTATCGTCATAGAGATGGGCGCTTCACCTCACACTTTTGGGAGTGCGTCCAATGCACTGGGCACCAAACTCAAGTTCAAGACAACTTTCCATCCACGGTGATGGGCAGCAGGCGAGTGAATCATTTAGAAGACATGCTCGGAGCTTGTGCGCTAGATTTCAAAGGAAGTTGGTGCAAATATTTGTGCTTAGCTGAATTCGCTTACAACAATAGCTATCAGGCCACCATCAAGATGGCACCTTATGAAGCACTTTATGGCGAAATGCAGTCACCCATATGCCGGCAAGAAGCGAGAGAGAAAGAGATGGAAGCGAGCTAGGCATTGCAGAGGTGATAGATGAGACTACTCAAGCAATCCAGAAAATCAGACAGAGAATTGAGACTGCCCAAAGCAGACAGAAGAGTTATGCTGACACACGCCGTAGGCCATTGGAATTCCAAGTAGGAGATTCAGTTTTCCTCAAGGTCGCTCCTATGAAGGGAGTGATGAGATTTGGCAAGAAGGGCAAATTAAGTCCTCGCTATGTAGGACCTTACCTGATCATAGAGAGGATTGGGAAAGTAGCTTACAGGCTGGACTTACCACAAGACATGTCAGCAATACACAATGTGTTTCATGTCTCTATGCTAAAGAAGTGTCTTCATGACCCGAGCCAAGTGATTCAGCCTCAGTCAGTGCAGATCCAAGAGGATCTTAGTTATGAGAGCAGACCTACACAGATAGTGGACAGAGCAGTCAAGAGATTGAGAAATAAAGAAGTACCACTAGTGAAGGTCGTCTGGTAACCAGAAGCACGAGGAAATCACTTGGGAGCGGGAGGATAGTATGAGAGATATCCAGAGCTATTCTAAGTTAGACGAACTTTTATAAGGTATGGGGATTGTAACAACCCAATTTTCCCTATCTCAAGTTCTAAAAGTCCATAAAATATTGGTAAATACCTTTAAAATATTCTAGCGATTTTAGGGATTTTTAGAGTATTTTACGTAATTTTGGAGGTCGTTTAGTATGTTTACAAAAAAGAAATTTTGACAAAATTTGTCAAAACCAAGCTCGAACCCGTGACCTCCTACCGAACCAAACCCAACCTGACACAAAGAAACCAAGCTGGTCATGCGCTTTGTTAACCAAGTATAAGGAGAAATAGGTTTAAGTTATAGTAAGGATCAGAAATTAAACCTAGGTTATAAAGGGTTAATTTCTTTCCCCGAGCCCTAATCCCTTTTCTTCTCGTTCCTTTCTCCCGACGCGTGCGACGGCGCTGTGCTTGGGCGAAGACGAAGCCGAGTTAGGGCACTTCCTCCGGCGGCCGGCGAGGGGTTTTTCGGAGAATCCTTCTCATCCTCGTGACCTCCTCGACGTGAAGAGTACGTAGACGCGAAGAAGGCGCGGTGATTTCAAGTCTCGCCGAACCCTAGCAGCCCTCTCCTTCCGGTTGTAAGTCCAAGAAGGCATTGTAAGTACTACTCACCTGCGGTAGGATTGTTTCGGAATTTCCTATTCGTTTTGGTTCCGAATTTTCAGAGAAGGTAGTGGAGTTAGGGTTTGCTGCCATGTTTTGCTTGTTCGGTTTCCTCCTTGTTTGTTGAGATGCCTTTCTCGGATTTTGCCATTGTACAGAATCATATGCTCCAATCTGTTAAGATTTGCTGTACCGAGTTTGATAAACTAGGGTTGCTGTGCAAATTTTTAGGATCCGGGTTCTGCTAAGAATATAGTAATTCAATGATCCAGTTCCTTAACTGAACTATTCTAGTGACAACTGGAATAACCAATTTCATGATCTAGTTCCTTAACGATTTCATGATCTATGATTCTGTGTACTAGATGGTAGCTTATAGTAGTCATAGTAGCTGAATTTCTATGATCTAGTTCCTTATCAGTAGCTTTTCTTTGCTATTACTGTGTGGGTACAGTCCTACAATGCCATTATTTGAACACCAGTAACTTCTATTTGTTATCATGTGCACGAGTACAGTCTTCAATGCTATTAGTGGAACATAGGTAGCTTTTATTTGCTTTATTTGATAGCATGATTAGCAAGATCAAATTAGTTTTCTATTGCTCCATTTTGTAGTATGATTAGTAAGATTAGATTAGTTTCTTTGCTCTTATCACAGCATGTTTAGAAGGCCAAGAAATTAGTTTCCTTTACGCTTCGTTTATAGCATGGTTAAGAAGTTTAAAGTAGTATGTTTTTGCCTATTTTGTATAGCATGTTTAGAAGATTAAAGTAGCATGTTTTATTCTATTTTTCAGCATGTTTAAAAGCTTTAGAGTAGTCATCCTTGCCATGTACTTACAGCAGGGTTAGCAGCCCTAAAGTATCGTTCTATACTTGTTTTTACAGCATGATTAGAATCATTTCATACTTGATTTTACAGCATGTTTAGAAGCACAAAAATAGCATCCTTTGCCATGTTTTCATCGTATGATTCAAAGGCTTTAAATTGCTTTCTTTAGTTTAGCTTATAGCATGATCAGTAACCTTTAAGTTACTTGTTTTATTCTATTATATAGCATGGTTAGTTGATTATACACCCATACTTGTTAAGTATATTTAAAGGACTCCCACAATCTTTAATAAAAGATAATAAGGAAGATAAAAGAATAAGAAAGATAAAAAGTAAGTCAAGCAAGAGGCTAGTACCCGACATCCAAGAGCTTGTCGTTAAACAAATCCAGGTGACCATTTCCGAGGTCTTGGCCCTGGTAGACCGAGGTCTGCTCTTTTAGGATTGGTGGCTCGCAACCCCAACCTATTAGGGAACGCGCATGAGATGGTACTAAGCCTGGGCCCAAAGTATAGAAAAGTAAAGAAGTAAAGTGAAGAAAGAAAGAAAGAAGAAGAAAGTAAAAGATAGAAATTAAAAGATTAATTTCTAACACAAGGATACAAGAAATGAAATAAGTTCCAAGCTTAGAATAGATAAGAATGGTTAGTTTCTTTGATTCTAAGTTTACATTGTTAGTTTCTTGTTATCTTGCTTGATACTGAGTATGATTTGTATTCTGTTCATTTTCTGTATACCATGAGCACATGCAGATAGCTTTATTATTATTTCAGTTTCAGCACTTATGCATTTCATTTATGCTTTTCGAGTTTTGTGAGATAGATTAGTACTTACTAAGCGTTTTCGCTTATAGATACTTTTCTTTTTCCTCCTACTGCAGATAAAGGAAAAGCTAAGATATGAAGGGAGGCGACAGGGTGGTGGTGATGATGGATGTGTGTGGTGACTGAACTATGGAGAGCGAGTTCGCTAGCAAATTTTCAGGACCTACCTGTTTAGAGTTTCAGTTTATGTTTTTAGTTTTCTTCTTAAATGCTATTATGAAGTTGAGATTGTAATGAAGTTTAATTCGTATTTGTAGCTTGATATGTCCTACTGTTGGAGTTATGCTTGGTTACTATTGCTAGAATAGCTTTCTTTTAGTTATAGTGTGTATTATTGCTGCGTGGTTGTGAAAATATATGTTCCAGCCGCCTGTGGCTGAGTATAGATTGTTTGTATTATGGATTTGGTCACCGGTACAGGGGAGATTCTGCCGAAATTTTTCGGTAGGAATTCCTCTGAACCGTGATAAAATCTACCTGACTCTAATTATAGAGTCAGTGCCACTAGGAGGGAAGTTATAGTTAGGTAACAATCTCCCTTAGAGAGTAGTGGTAAGAAAGGGTGGTTGTTACATGCACAAACAACATTATGATCAATTAAGACAGTAAATTTCGAAAATTAACTTAAATTTCAGAAGGTGCGTGCACGGCGGCGGCCATACGTCGTCCAGCCATCGCAAGGCAGCGGGCAGCCACGTCGGCCAGGCAGCGGCCCGCCGGCGGCCAGACAAGGACTGCCAGCAGCCAGACGGAGCCAGCCGTAGGCAAGGAAGGGCCTGCCGGAGGCCATGCAGGACCTGCCGGAGGCCAGGCAGGTGCTTGCCAGCGGCGGCCAGGCAGCGCCTGCCGCCGCCGGCCATGCACGCGGCTGGCGGCGGCGGCCAGCACGCGCCTGGCGCCGGCGGCCATGCGCGTGCCTGCCGGTGGCCATGCGCGCGCTTGGCGACGGCCAGACAGCGCCTGGCGGCGTCCAGGCAACGCCTGCACGCGGCCAACCCAAACCGGCAAGCAGCCTCGCGACGCCGACTGAGAGAGATCCGAGAGCAGAGGGCTTACCAAACGAAAACCTTCCACCGCCGATCGTCGTAGATCACGCCATCACCGGTCGGAGATGCGGCCGAAATCCTGGAAATCACAGCTGGGAAGGGGAACGGGGGAGAGCGGAAAGAAATGAGGGAAGGGAAAAAGAATCGGGTTGATTTTTAGATCTAGGGTTTTTAGGAACAAATATATTTTGTTCCCAATTTCGTCCCTAAATTTGGGATGAATCCATGGATTCGTCCCAAATTTTGGGACAAATCCTGGATTCGTCCCAAAATCTGGGACGAATTCAGAAATTTGTCCCAGAATTTATTTATTTTTTAAATAAAAGAGGAACAAAATCAAAAGGAATAAATACGGACCTAGAGAAATCGGAATTTGATGAAACAAGTTTCTATGTGCTCGTATCTTTATCCTGATCGTAAATCTATCAATAAAAATATTTTTTACCAATTATATATATTTTTGGAATTTTTTAATCCCAATTTGACCTAATTTGGTGTTAAAAATTCAAATCAGTGAAAATATTAATTAAAAATTATGGATGATGACGTATTTACGATCAGCTCAATGATACGGATGCATAGAAACTTGTTTCATCAAATTCCGATGTCTCTAGGTCCATATTTAGGCCTCAGGTGTTTGATTTTATTTTTTAAAAATATTTTCAGTTTTGGGACGAATCCTGGATTCGTCCCAAATTTTGGGACGAATCCAGGAATTCGTCCCAAAGTTTGGGACGAATCCAGAGATTCGTCCCAAAAATTTATTTATTAAAAAAAACAAAAAAAATTGGACACCTTAAATACGGACCTAGAGACATCAGAATTTGATAAAACAAGTTTCTATGTGCTCGTATCTTTATCCTGATCGTAAATCTATCAATAACAATATTTTTTACCAAATATATATATTTTTGTAATTTTTAAACCCCAATTTGACCTAATTTGGTGTTAAAAATTCAAATCACTGAAAATATTAATTAAAAATTATGGATGATGATGTATTTACGATCAGCTCAATGATACGGACGCATAGAAACTTGTTTCATCAAATTCCGATGTCTCTAGGTCCATATTTAGGCCTTAGGTGTTTGATTTTATTTTTTAAAAATATTTTCAATTATGGGACGAATCCAGAGATTCGTCCCAAAAATTTATTTATTAAAATAAAAACAAATAAAATTGGACGTCTAAAATACGGACCTAGAGACATCAGAATTTGATAAAACAAGTTTCTATGTGCTCGTATCTTTATCTTGATCGTAAATCTATCAATACAAATATTTTTTACCAAATATATATATTTTTGGTAATTTTTAATCCCAATTTGACCTAATTTGGTGTTAAAAATTCAAATCACTGAAAATATTAATTAAAAATTATTGATGATGACGTATTTACGATCAGCTCAATGATATGGACGCATAGAAACTTGTTTCATCAAATTCCGATGTCTCTAGGTCCATATTTAAGCTTTTGGACACTAATTTACAACCGTTCACTACACAACACATTTTTAGTTATTATCAACCTATATATGTTTTAAAAAATATATACATAGAGACATTGGACTTTGATGAAACAAGTTTCTATACGCTCGTATCGTTGCCTTGATTGTAAATACATAAATAAAAATATTTTTGACCAAATATATTTATTTTTAGAATTTTTTAATCCCAATTTGACCTAATTGGGTGTTAAAAATTAAAATCACTGAAAATATTAATTAAAAATTATGGATGATGATGTATTTAGGATCAGCTCAACGATACGGACACATAGAAACTTGTTTCATCAAATTCTGATGTCTCTAGGTCTATACTTAGGCCTTAGGTGTTTGATTTTATTTTTAAAAATATTTTCAGTTTTGGGACGAATCCTGGATTCGTCCCAAAAATTTATTTATTAAAAAAAAAAAAAAAAAATTGGACGCCTTAAATACGGACCTAGAGACATCGGAATTTGATAAAACAAGTTTCTATGTGCTCGTATCTTTATCCTGATCGTAAATCTATCAATAAAAATATTTTTTACCAAATATATATATTTTTGTAATTTTTAAACCACAATTTGACCTAATTTGGTGTTAAAAATTCAAATCACTGAAAATATTAATTAAAAATTATGGATGATGATGTATTTAGGATCAGCTCAACGATACGGACGCATAGAAACTTGTTTCATCAAATTCCGATGTCTCTAGGTCCATATTTAGGCCTTAGGTGTTTGATTTTATTTTTTAAAAATATTTTCAATTTTGGGACGAATCCTGGATTCGTCCCAACTTTTGGGACGAATCCAGGAATTCGTCCCAAAAATTTATTTATTAAAAAAAAAAAACAAAATTGGACGCCTTAAATACGGACCTAGAGACATCAGAATTTGATGAAACAAGTTTCTATGTGCTCGTATCTTTATCCTAATCGTAAATCTATCAACAAAAATATTTTTTACCAAATATATATATTTTTGAAATTTTTAAACCCCAATTTGACCTAAATTGGTGTTAAAAATTCAAATCACTGAAAATATTAATTAAAAATTATGGATGAAAACGTATTTACGATCAGCTCAATGATACGGACGCATAGAAACTTGTTTCATCAAATTCCGAAGTCTCTAGGTCCATATTTAGGCCTTAGGTGTTTGATTTTATTTTTTAAAAATATTTTCAGTTTTGGGGCGAATCCTGGATTCGTCCCAAAAATTTATTTATTAAAAAAAAACAAATAAAATTGGACGCCTTAAATACGGAGCTAGAGACATCGGAATTTGATGAAACAAGTTTCTATGTGCTCGTATCTTTATCCTGATCGTAAATCTATCAATAAAAATATTTTTTTACCAAATATATATATTTTTGGAATTTTTAAACCCCAATTTGACCTAATTTGGTGTTAAAAATTCAAATCACTGAAAATATTAATTAAAAATTATGGATGATGATGTATTTATGATCAGCTCAATGATACGGACGCATAGAAACTTGTTTCATCAAATTCCGATGCCTCTAGGTCCATATTTAGGCCTTAGGTGTTTGATTTTATTTTTTAAAAATATTTTCAGTTTTG
Organism: Zingiber officinale; assembly: GCF_018446385.1. Lineage (NCBI taxonomy): Eukaryota > Viridiplantae > Streptophyta > Magnoliopsida > Zingiberales > Zingiberaceae > Zingiber > Zingiber officinale. Next base: position 44,032,980 of record NC_056002.1, on the reverse strand, counting down.
GGACGAATCCTGAATTCGTCCCAAAGTTTGGGACGAATCCAGGAATTCGTCCCAAAGTTTGGGACGAATCTCTGGATTCGTCCCAAAAATTTATTTATTAAAAAAAAACAAACAATATTGGACGCCTTAAATACGGAGTTAGAGACATCGGAATTTGATGAAACAAGTTTCTATGTGCTCGTATCTTTATCCTGATCGTAAATATATCAATAAAAATATTTTTTACCAAATATATATATTTTTGGAATTTTTAAACCCCAATTTGACCTAATTTGGTGTTAAAAATTCAAATCACTGAAAATATTAATTAAAAATTATGGATGAAAACGTATTTACGATCAGCTCAATGATACGGATGCATAGAAACTTATTTCATCAAATTCCGATGTCTCTAGGTCCATATTTAGGCCTTAGGTGTTTGATTTTATTTTTTAAACATATTTTCAGTTTTGGGACGAATCCTGGATTCGTCCCAAATTTTGGGACGAATCCAGGAATTCATCCCAAAGTTTGGGATGAATCTCTGGATTCGTCCCAAATTTTGGGACGAATCCAGAGATTCGTCCCAAAAATTTATTTATTAAAAAAAAACAAACAAAATTGGACGCCTTAAATACGGACCTAGAGATATCGGAATTTGATGAAACAAGTTTCTATGTGCTCGTATCTCTATCCTGATCATAAATCTATCAATAAAAATATTTTTACCAAATATATATTTTTTTGGAATTTTTTAATCCCTATTTGACCTAATTTGGTGTTAAAAATTCAAATCACTGAAAATATTAATTAAAATTATGGATGATGATGTATTTACGATCAGCTCAATGATATGGACGCATAGAAACTTGTTTCATCAAATTCCAATGTCTCTAGGTCCATATTTAAACTTTCGGACACTAATTTATAACCGTTCACTACACAACACATTTTTAGTTATTATCAACCTTTATATGTTTTAAAAAATATATACTTAGAGACATCAGAATTTGATAAAACAAGTTTCTATACGTTCGTATCGTTGCCTTGATTGTAAATACATAAATAAAAATATTTTTGACCAAATATATTTATTTTTAGAATTTTTTAATCCCAATTTGACCTAATTGGGTGTTAAAAATTCAAATCACTGAAAATATTAATTTAAAATTATGGATGATTACGTATTTAGGATCAGCTCAATGATACGGACGCATAGAAACTTGTTTCTTCAAATTACGTTGTCTCTAGGTCCATATTTAGGCCTTAGGTGTTTGATTTTATTTTTTAAAAATATTTTTAGTTTTGGGACGAATCCTGGATTCATCCCAAATTTTGGGATGAATCCAGAGATTCGTCCTAAAAATTTATTTATTAAAAAAAAAATAAACAAAATTGGACGCCTTAAATACGGACCTAGAGACACTGGAGTTTGATGAAACAAGTTTCTATGTGCTCGTATCTTTATCCTGATCGTAAATCTATCAGTAAAAATATTTTTTACCAAATATATATATTTTTGGAATTTTTAAACCCCAATTTGACCTAATTTGGTGTTAAAAATTCAAATCACTGAAAATATTAATTAAAAATTATAGATGATGACGTATTTACGATCAGCTCAATGATACGGATGCATAGAAACTTGTTTCATCAAATTCCGATGTCTCTAGGTCCATATTTAGGCCTTAGGTGTTTGATTTTATTTTTAAAAAATATTTTCAGTTTTGGGACGAATCCTGGATTCATCCCAAATTTTGGGATGAATCTAGGATTTCGTCCCAAAAATTTATTTATTAAAAAAAAATAAACAAAATTGGACGCCTTAAATACGGACCTAGAGACATCGGAATTTGATGAAAAAAAACAAGTTTGTATGTGCTCGTATCTTTATCCTGATCGTAAATCTATCAATAAAAATATTTTTTACCAAATATATATATTTTTGGAATTTTTTAATCCCAATTTGACCTAATTTGGTGTTAAAAATTTAAATCACTGAAAATATTAATTAAAAATTATGGATGATGACGTATTTACGATCAGCTCAATGATACGGACGCATAGAAACTTGTTTCATCAAATTCCGATGTCTCTAGGTTCATATTTAAGCTTTCGGACACTAATTTACAACCGTTCACTACACAACACATTTTTAGTTATTATCAACCTATATATGTTTTAAAAAATATATACCTAGAGACATCAGAATTTGATGAAACAAGTTTCTATACGTTCGTATCGTTGCCTTGATTGTATATACATAAATAAAAATATTTTTGACCAAATATATTTATTTTTAGAATTTTTTAATCCCAATTTGACCTAATTGGGTGTTAAAAATTCAAATCACTGAAAATATTAATTAAAAATTATGGATGATGACGTATTTACGATCAGTTCAACGATACGGACGCATAGAAACTTGTTTCATCAAATTTTGATGTCTCTAGGTCCATATTTAGGCCTTAGGTGTTTGATTTTATTTTTTAAAAATATTTTCAGTTTTGAGACGAATTTCTGGATTCGTCCCAAATTTTGGGACGAATCCAGAGATTCGTCCCAAAAATTTATTTATTAAAAAAAAAATAAACCAAATTGGACGCCTTAAATACGGACCTAGAGATATCGGAATTTGATGAAACAAGTTTCTATGTGCTCGTATCTTTATCCTGATCGTAAATCTATCAATAAAAATACTTTTTACCAAATATATATATTTTTGGAATTTTTTAATCCTAATTTGACCTAATTTGGTGTTAAAAATTCAAATCACTGAAAATATTAATTAAAAATTATGGATGATGACGTATTTACAATCAGCTCAACGATATGGACGCATAGAAACTTGTTTCATCAAATTCCGATGTCTTTAGGTCCATATTTAAGCCTTAGGTATTTGATTTTATTTATTTAAAAATATTTTCAGTTTTGGAACGAAACTTGGATTCGTCCCAGAATTTGGGACAAATCCTGGATTCGTCCCAAAATTTGGGACGAATTCTCGATTCGTTCCCAAATCTGGGACGAATCCAGGATTTGTCCCTAAATTTGCGACAAATTTTTAATTCGTTCCAGATTTGGGGACGAATTTAGCAACGAATTTTTTTTATGTTGCAAACTTGAAACGAAATTTATTTGTTGCAAATTTTGTTGCTTATTTGGGTCGAAATTTATTTTCGACCCTAAATTTGTCCCAATTTTGAGATGAATTATTTTCGTTTCAAATTTTTATCCCAAAATTATGTTTTTTTTGTAATGATATGATCCTACTAATTCATGTCTTTACGTTATAATGTGACCAAGATCTTTTATGGATAATCTTTACATACTTAGAGATGTTGTGACTCCTCTCTAGTCATAAAATTCATATATATCACAAGACACAAAAGGACATGCAGATAAGGTTCAATAATTATATATACAAGTGTCACCTTAGGCATGCAACAATATTGCTTCATGAAAATCAAAAAGTAATTAGCTGCATTGCTACTTTGCATGAACATGGAAACAACTAATTCAACAATTATATATACAAGTGTCACCGTAGGTATGCAACAATATTGCTTCATGGAAATCAAAAGGTAATTTACTGCATTGCTCCTTTGCACGAACATGAAAATAATTAATAGCAAATGTCATAACATCACTTACATAAATAATTTTAACCAATGAAAGTTCTGAAAACTTTGGAAGGGAGAAACATGTACAAAGCTATAGTGAAACGTCCTAATCCAGTAACCCCTAAAACCGGACAAAAGAATCATTCTAGAGACATGATTGAAACTAAGATGATTGCAGTCATAATTACCGCAGGAATTAAAACCACCCAACTAGGCTCTATCAAATCCTAAATCCACATCAATATAAACAATTTGGAACAGAAGAAAAAATCTAAACCATGGGATTATTTTCCTAAAAACAATAAAGAACGTTAGAAGCCATGGGATCTAAATTCCACAAGTTATAGGATTAACTAGAGCATTAAACAATGTTAGGAACATGCCTTCAATCTTTAACTACTAACTCCTCTTCTTGTCTTCCCATGGAGCTGTAGAACCGGTGGAGATCCAATGAGGAGGGGTAGCTCCTTAGGGCTGGCGGCAATCATCCAACAAAATGAAGCTTTTGGGTAAGGGTTTTATAGAAGGTGGTATGTCTAAGACTTTATCTCCCTTTTTTTTATATACTAAGTTTTATCCCTTTATAAATGCTAAGTCTTATAATTTTTATATACTAAGTTTTATCTATTTATAATTCAGATATTATAGTTTCTTAATTATATACATGTTACATTAAATTTATACTCTATAATTTACATTATATATAATATATATTATTTATATTTCATTTCTATATTGATTAGATGAATAATTTATACACATAAATTATATAAATACTAAATCTTTATATATATACATCTTACTATTTTCTTAATATAATTTACTAATCTTTAATTGTAGGCTAACTTAATTAATTAAATTTATTTATATAAATAAATTCTTAATTAAATCAAATGAACAATTATAATTAATCCAATAAATATCCTTAATTAAATAAATCTGAATTCTAATTAAATTGTAATTTAATCTAATAAATCTCCTTAATTAAAAAAGTGATTTCGAACACTATAGTTTTAATTTTAATCTGTAGCATAGAAAATTCTACACGACCATGCCTTTTTTCAGACATGGCTGTGTGAAATCTGTTGGGGCAATTTCCCTAGGTCATGTTTGACCAGTTTGACTAAGCTTGAGTTGGGTCAAGCTTGAGTCGGGAATTGACTTGTGATGTTTGACAATGTATGGAGATTGCTGGAGCAATCTTCTGATTGTGGAGATGGTCAAGGGATTAACCAGGTTGATAAAAAGACAAGTCAGTGGGTCAGTGTTGATCGGAGACTTGACCGGGTAAGTCCTAACTGGAGTTTAGGCAATGGGAAAGTCCTAACTGGAGTTTAGACATCTGGGAAAGTTCTAACTGGAGGTTAGGCAAGAGAGAAGTCAAGTAGGTCAAGGTTGACAGAAGACTTGACTTGGAAAGTCCTAATTGGAGATTAGGCAAAGGTAAGTCCAACAGGAAGGTTGGCAAGAATGAAAATCCAAGTAGGTCAGTGTTGACTAGACTTGGTGGTGAAAGTCTTGATAAGTGAGATCAGGCAATTGGAAAGTCCTATTATAGCTAGGCAAAGGGAAAGTCTTGGTGAGGGGCTAGACAATTGGAAAGTCCAAGTGTGATATTGGCAAAAAGGAAAGTCCTGGTGAGGAACCAGGCAATTGGAAAGTCCAAGTGTGATCTTGGAAAAAAGAAAAGTCCTGGTGAGGAACCAGACAATTGGAAAGTCCAAGTGTGATCTTGGCAAAGGTTGAAAGTCCAAGCCTGTGGTCTTGGCAAGGTAAGTCCTAATGTGACTTGGCAAGGAGAACTCGATAACTAGGATGAGGCCGAAGGAAGCTCCTGAAGGCAAGACGTGAAGGATGGGAGATATCCAAGGGACGCAAGGCTGATAGAGGAGGGTAGAAAGTTAGTTCGAGGTTGATCGAGTGTGGTGTATAATCCGACAACTAGGATGAGGCCGAAGGAAGCTCCTGAAGGCAAGGCGTGAAGGATGGGAGATATCCGAGGGACGTAAGGCTGATGGAGGAGACTAGAAGGCTAGTTTTAGGTCGGTCGGGTGTTGGCCAAATGCTAGGCATGGATACCCAACAGGTCATGTGTAACAACCCAATTTTCCCTATTTCGAGTTCTAAAAGTCCTTATAAAAATCTAGAAATGCTTTAGAAAAATTCTAGAGATTTTTAGGAATTTTTAGAGTATTTTTATGTAATTTTTGGAGGTCGTTTAGTAGGGTTACAAAAAGAAAGAAGTTTTAAAAAAATAACGTTGAAGGTGAGATTCAAACCCACGACCTCGGGTCGGACTGACCCAAGCAAAACCGGCCCAACCAGCTGAGCTAAGCAAGTTATGTTAATCATATATGGGGCGGAATTAATTTAAGTAATAGTTGGAACTGAAATAACCTAGGTCATTAAAGGGAATTATTTTCCTTTCCCGAAACCTAATTCCTTTCTCACCTCTTCTCCTCACGCGGCGTCGCGACTTCTGCTCGGGCGAAGGAGGCGGCGGAGCTAGGTTAGGGCTTCTCTTCCGACGGCTGGTCAAGGTTCTCCGAGGGGTCTTCTTCACCTCCTTGAGATCCTCTCGTTGAGGAGAGTCCGTGAGCACAAGAAGAGACCGAGATCGCAAGCTTCTCCAAACCCGAGAAACTCATCTTCTCCGGTTGTAAGTCAAAGTATTCCAAGAAAAGGTGAGTTGCTTCTCACCTGCAGTAGGAGTTGTTCCGAACTTCGATTTATCTTCATGGTTTTCGGATTTTAGGTTGTGGAGATTTTTGGATTTTGTTCCTTCTTGATTCGGTTCTGTTCCTTTCCGTTAGTGCTATGCAAGTGAATGAACTTTGATCCTTCTTCTTGATCCGAATCCTAGCATCAGTTGGCAAATTGTTCCTTTTAAATTTTCGGTTGTGCTTAGGTTTACTTCCATCCGAACCCTAACTTTTAGTTGGAGATTAGTTTTTTTAGCTTCAGTTTTCAAGTTTCTTATTTCCAGTTCAGCAGATTGTAATCTCTCTTTATTCTAGCATGTTGTTAGATTTTCCAGCCCTAGTATTAAGCCTTCAGTTTTAGTTTAGCTTTTAGTGCTATTCTACATGTGTTTCAGATTCCTTGATTTAGCATTTCAGTTTCGCCTTTAGTTTAATTGCAGTTTTAGATTTTGTTCTTTCTTTCTCCTTGCGGCAATGAAAAAGAACAGCCAAGTGTTAAGCAATTATAGAGCATACTTAAAAATAGCTCCCTGTTTGAGCTCAGTAATTGCTGTGTTTTGCCGCCTCACAGAAATTATAGTGAGTACATTGCAAGAAAGTATTAATTTGTATTTTGCTTCCTAGCAATTGTGTGGTTGATGCATCTAAAGGCATTAACCCATATTTTGCTTGAGGAATTGCAACACTAATGGATTGTGACCAGTTATCCATTCATCATAACAATTATACCTTTTAGAGACTTATGGGTAGTTGTAAGTAAAGCAAGATTAAGTTTTAAAGGTTAAAGGTTAAGAATTAAAGGTTAACTGTTATCCTTACTTCAATTGATATGAACGGTGCATGTTTGCAATTATGAAAGTGCTTTAGTTTAGTTTATGTAGCTTTGCATTGTTCCGGATTAATGTAGATGGTAAGGTTCAGATTGTAAATAACTTATTTAGTCTTGCTTCAGCTTATATGGGACTACGGTCCAATGGGTGGGCTCCCACAGTCGCCTCTAGGTTCAGATAACCTAGTTCTAGGTTCAGACAACCTAGTTAAAGCAAGGTAAGAAAATTAGCTATGAAATCAGTATTTTATATTCAGCAGTGGCACTGTACTGGATTAGATATCCATTGGGTTGGGCTCCCACGAGCCATGTGAGCGGTGGCCCTGCTGTTTCTGGGCACCTGAGCCTTTATGATTAGCTATAGATATTTAGTATTTCAGTTAGTATGATTCCTTTATTGGTTTATGAGCATGGTTAGCTATACATGTTTAGTATTTCAGTTAGTTAGATTTCTTTGCTATTTATGAGCATGATTAGCTTTACATGTTAGCTTTTCAGTTAGTTCCTTTGCTATTTATGAGCATGAGTAGCTTTACATGTTAGCATTCAGTTTTAGCATGTTTTTATTCATATACATGCATATCGAGTTTTTGTGAGTAGATAGCGCTCACTAAGCTTTATGCTTATAGACTGCATTTCCTCCTACTGCAGATAAAGGAAAAGCTAAAGTATGAAAGGAAGGCGACAAGGAGATGCTGTGACGGTGTGTGATGCCAGGACTATGGAGAGATCATGAGTTTGCTAAGGAAACTGTCAAGACTCCTTTTGAGTTTTCTTTCAGTTATTAAGTTGATAGAGATTGTATTAGTTGTTTCCTTTGTCTATGTTGATTGATTGAGTCTATTCCGCATTGTTAGTTGAGTTATTTCCTATTGTTGGAGCTATATAGTTTCCTATTGCTAGAATAGTTTCTTTTTAGTGTCGTGTTATTATTTCTGCGTGGTTGTGAAAAATATGTTCCAGCCGCCTGTGGCTGTGTATATAGTGTTTGTATCCCAGTTTGGGGTCACCGGTACAGGGGAGACTCTGCCGAAATTTTTCGGTAGGGATTTCTCGAAGTTAAGTAGCGTACCTATTAAGTAGAGTTAGTAGTCAAGTAACGGTCACCTTTAGAGTAGTAGTAGTAGTGTAGAAAGGTGGGTCGTTACAGTTGGTATCAGAGCAGTTCCCATTCTCCAGCATCACACACATCAGCATCAGCCTTGCCGTCTTCAAGTAAGAAAGTATTTAATTTTCTTTTATGCTTTCTTTTTTTATTTACAGTATAGAGTATATGCTAATATGTGCTTAGGAAAGAAGAAAAATTCATGTTTAGGAATAATTATAGCATGCTTATGTGTGATAGCCTCTAACATGTTTATAGTAGCTAGTTAAACGTGATTAGATTAGTTATGTACATCCTCTATGTCTTTAGAAATGGCACGAGGACGCCCAGCTAAGCAGGCACCAGCTACTGAGCCCCAGCAAGAGGCAGGCAGTTCAGTGCCTCCCCCAGACCTTACAGCATTAGTGGCTCAGCTACAGCAGCAGCTAGCTGAACAGCAACAAGAGATAGCCACCTTAAAGGCTAGTCAGCAGAATACTCCCACAGTCACCCCGGAACCTAACCTAGCGACCCCAGCATTTGTAGAGGTTCCACCAGTCCAGCCCACAGCACCAGTAGCTCCAGCAGCGGAAGCAAAGAGAGAGGCTTACCTGATCCAGTGGCAGCGAATCAAGCCCGAGAACTTCTCAGGCACCAGCGAACCATGGGATGCTCAAGCCTGGTTCAAAACACTGGAGAGCACGATGGAGCTTCTAGACTGGCCAGAACAGGAAAAGGTGAAGTATGTCTCCTTCTGTCTGACAGGAGACGCATGCATATGGTGGGAGAGAATCAGAGCGAAGCGCCCAGTGAGCTAGATGACATGGGCAGACTTCGAGGGAGAATTCTTCGAGGAGTTCTTCCATATGCGAGTCACGAATCGCCACTACGACGAGTTCACGGAATTTCGTCAGGGCAACCTATAAGTTGGGGAAGCCGTGAAGAAATTCGACAGGTTGGCTCGTCTATACCCAGAACTAGTCAGCACAGAGAAAGAACGAGTCCGGTTGATGCTCAAAATGCTGAGGCCGGAAATAGCTATGAACGTGGCTGGTGGCATTCATAGGCCACAAACCACGGAGGAACTAGTGAGTAGTGCTCTGATCACCGAGCACTACCAGAACAGCATCAAGCAGCAGAAGCAAGTCTCCTCAGAGTCCAAAGGCCAAGGAAACTCTCACACTCAAAAACAGCAAGGCCACAGCTCTAATTGGAAAGGGAACTCCAACAGCAAGCGCAAATCAGGGAGTGACCCAGAAGGAGGACCATCTAGCAAGCGTCCCAGTTATCCAAAGTGTGCTACGTGTGGGAAATTCCACCCAGGGGTTTGTCGCAAGGGCACACGAGGATGCTTTGAATGTGGACAAGAAGGGCACATGGCCAAGCAGTGCCCGAACAAGACCGGTCTTCCTCGGCCACAAGATTCAAAGATGCAGCCACCACCCGCTTTATATCGGATGCAGTCTAGAAGGTCCATCTATCACCAGTATTAGAAGCCCCTCCAAATGGCGAATCGCGAGGATCTACTCACTCACCGTAGAGGACGAGCAAATGCCTCGACAGCTTGTCACAGTCGATAACATTTTACAGATAGTGGTACTGTTCTATTTGACATCGGGCAACCCATTCTTATATAGCCAGGGCATTCGCCGAAAAGTTAGCAATACCCCAGAGGTACTCAGTAGTCAGTTTCTAACAACATTACCTTCGGGAGAAGTTATGGCATCCACGCACTGGCTCAGAACAGTGCCCGTCATGATAGCAGACAGAGAACTTTTTTGTGATCTGATAGTGCTAGACATGACTGACTACGATGTCATATTTGGAATGAACTTTCTGATCAGATACGGTGCCTCCATAGAGTGTCGTAAACAGAAAGTCGTATTCCAACCTGAAGCAGAAGCACAGTTTGAGTACATCGGAGAACCCAAGAGAAAAAGAGCAAGTTAAGTCCTCGCTATGTAGGACCTTACCTGATCAACAGAAAGGATTGGGAAAGTAGCTTACAAGCTGGGTTTACCACAAGACATGTCAGCAATACACAATGTATTTCATGTCTAAGTTCGAGGACGAACTTTTTATAAGGGAGGGAGAATTGTAACAACCCAATTTTCCCTATTTCGAGTTCTAAAAGTCCTTATAAAAATCTAGAAATGCTTTAGAAAAATTCTAGAGATTTTTAGGAATTTTTAGAGTATTTTTATGTAATTTTTGGAGGTCGTTTAGTAGGGTTACAAAAAGAAAGAAGTTTTAAAAAAATAACGTTGAAGGTGAGATTCGAACCCACGACCTCGGGTCGGACTGACCCAAGCAAAACCGGCCCAACCAGCTGAGCTAAGCAAGTTATGTTAATCATATATGGGGCGGAATTAATTTAAGTAATAGTTGGAACTGAAATAACCTAGGTCATTAAAGGGAATTATTTTCCTTTCCCGAAACCTAATTCCTTTCTCACCTCTTCTCCTCACGCGGCGTCGCGACTTCTGCTCGGGCGAAGGAGGCGGCGGAGCTAGGTTAGGGCTTCTCTTCCGACGGCTGGTCAAGGTTCTCCGAGGGGTCTTCTTCACCTCCTTGAGATCCTCTCGTTGAGGAGAGTCCGTGAGCACAAGAAGAGACCGAGATCGCAAGCTTCTCCAAACCCGAGAAACTCATCTTCTCCGGTTGTAAGTCAAAGTATTCCAAGAAAAGGTGAGTTGCTTCTCACCTGCAGTAGGAGTTGTTCCGAACTTCGATTTATCTTCATGGTTTTCGGATTTTAGGTTGTGGAGATTTTTGGATTTTGTTCCTTCTTGATTCGGTTCTGTTCCTTTCCGTTAGTGCTATGCAAGTGAATGAACTTTGATCCTTCTTCTTGATCCGAATCCTAGCATCAGTTGGCAAATTGTTCCTTTTAAATTTTCGGTTGTGCTTAGGTTTACTTCCATCCGAACCCTAACTTTTAGTTGGAGATTAGTTTTTTTAGCTTCAGTTTTCAAGTTTCTTATTTCCAGTTCAGCAGATTGTAATCTCTCTTTATTCTAGCATGTTGTTAGATTTTCCAGCCCTAGTATTAAGCCTTCAGTTTTAGTTTAGCTTTTAGTGCTATTCTACATGTGTTTCAGATTCCTTGATTTAGCATTTCAGTTTCGCCTTTAGTTTAATTGCAGTTTTAGATTTTGTTCTTTCTTTCTCCTTGCGGCAATGAAAAAGAACAGCCAAGTGTTAAGCAATTATAGAGCATACTTAAAAATAGCTCCCTGTTTGAGCTCAGTAATTGCTGTGTTTTGCCGCCTCACAGAAATTATAGTGAGTACATTGCAAGAAAGTATTAATTTGTATTTTGCTTCCTAGCAATTGTGTGGTTGATGCATCTAAAGGCATTAACCCATATTTTGCTTGAGGAATTGCAACACTAATGGATTGTGACCAGTTATCCATTCATCATAACAATTATACCTTTTAGAGACTTATGGGTAGTTGTAAGTAAAGCAAGATTAAGTTTTAAAGGTTAAAGGTTAAGAATTAAAGGTTAATTGTTATCCTTACTTCAATTGATATGAACGGTGCATGTTTGCAATTATGAAAGTGCTTTAGTTTAGTTTATGTAGCTTTGCATTGTTCCGGATTAATGTAGATGGTAAGGTTCAGATTGTAAATAACTTATTTAGTCTTGCTTCAGCTTATATGGGACTACGGTCCAATGGGTGGGCTCCCACAGTCGCCTCTAGGTTCAGATAACCTAGTTCTAGGTTCAGACAACCTAGTTAAAGCAAGGTAAGAAAATTAGCTATGAAATCAGTATTTTATTTTCAGCAGTGGCACAGTACTGGATTAGATATCCATTGGGTTGGGCTCCCACGAGCCATGTGAGCGGTGGCCTTGCTGTTTCTGGGCACCTGAGCCTTTATGATTAGCTATAGATGTTTAGTATTTCAGTTAGTATGATTTCTTTATTGGTTTATGAGCATGGTTAGCTATACATGTTTAGTATTTCAGTTAGTTAGATTTCTTTGCTATTTATGAGCATGATTAGCTTTACATGTTAGCTTTTCAGTTAGTTCCTTTGCTATTTATGAGCATGAGTAGCTTTACATGTTAGCATTCAGTTTTAGCATGTTTTTATTCATATACATGCATATCGAGTTTTTGTGAGTAGATAGCGCTCACTAAGCTTTATGCTTATAGACTGCATTTCCTCCTACTGCAGATAAAGGAAAAGCTAAAGTATGAAAGGAAGGCGACAAGGAGATGCTGTGACGATGTGTGATGCCAGGACTATGGAGAGATCATGAGTTTGCTAAGGAAACTGTCAAGACTCCTTTTGAGTTTTCTTTCAGTTATTAAGTTGATAGAGATTGTATTAGTTGTTTCCTTTGTCTATGTTGATTGATTGAGTCTATTCCGCATTGTTAGTTGAGTTATTTCCTATTGTTGGAGCTATATAGTTTCCTATTGCTAGAATAGTTTCTTTTTAGTGTCGTGTTATTATTTCTGTGTGGTTGTGAAAAATATGTTCCAGCCGCCTGTGGCTGTGTATATAGTGTTTGTATCCCAGTTTGGGGTCACCGGTACAGGGGAGACTCTGCCGAAATTTTTCGGTAGGGATTTCTCGAAGTTAAGTAGCGTACCGGTTAAGTAGAGTTAGTAGTCAGTAGCGTCCACCTTTAGAGAATAGTAGTAGTGTAGAAAGGTGGGTCGCTACAGTTGGTATCAGAGCAGTTCTCATTCTCCAGCATCACACACATCAGCATCAGCCTTGCCGTCTTCAAGTAAGAAAGTATTTAATTTTCTTTTATGCTTTCTTTTTTATTTACAGTATAGAGTATATGCTAATATGTGCTTAGGAAAGAAGAAAAATTCATGTTTAGGAATAATTATAGCATGCTTATGTGTGATAGCCTCTAACATGTTTATAGTAGCTAGTTAAACGTGATTAGATTAGTTATGTACATCCTCTATGTCTTTAGAAATGGCACGAGGACGCCCAGCTAAGCAGGCACCAGCTACTGAGCCCCAGCAAGAGGCAGGCAGTTCAGTTACAGTAGCAGCTAGCTGAACAGCAACAAGAGATAGCCACCTTAAAGGCTAGTCAGCAGAATACTTGCAACCCCAGCATTTGTAGAGGTTCCACCAGTCCAGCCCACAGCACCAGTAGCTCCAGCAGCGGAAGCAAAGAGAGAGGCTTACCTGATCCAGTGGCAGCGAATCAAGCCCGAGAACTTCTCAGGCACCAGCGAACCATGGGATGCTCAAGCCTGGTTCAAAACACTGGAGAGCACGATGGAGCTTCTAGACTGGCCAGAACAGGAAAAGGTGAAGTATGTCTCCTTCTGTCTGACAGGAGACGCATGCATATGGTGGGAGAGAATCAGAGCGAAGCGCCCAGTGAGCTAGATGACATGGGCAGACTTCGAGGGAGAATTCTTCGAGGAGTTCTTCCATATGCGAGTCACGAATCGCCACTACGACGAGTTCACGGAATTTCGTCAGGGCAACCTATAAGTTGGGGAAGCCGTGAAGAAATTCGACAGGTTGGCTCGTCTATACCCAGAACTAGTCAGCACAGAGAAAGAACGAGTCCGGTTGATGCTCAAAATGCTGAGGCCGGAAATAGCTATGAACGTGGCTGGTGGCATTCATAGGCCACAAACCACGGAGGAACTAGTGAGTAGTGCTCTGATCACCGAGCACTACCAGAACAGCATCAAGCAGCAGAAGCAAGTCTCCTCATAGTCCAAAGGCCAAGGAAACTCTCACACTCAAAAATAGCAAGGCCACAGCTCTAATTGGAAAGGGAACTCCAACAGCAAGCACAAATCAGGGAGTGACCCAGAAGGAGGACCATCTAGCAAGCGACCCAGTTATCCAAAGTGTGCTACGTGTGGGAAATTCCACCCGGGGTTTGTCGCAAGGGCACACGAGGATGCTTTGAATGTGGACAAGAAGGGCACATGGCCAAGCAGTGCCCGAACAAGACCGGTCTTCCTCAGCCACAGCAGATTCAGATGCAGGCCGCTCTAGAAGGTCCATTCCTATCAGCCAGGAGATTAGAAGCCCCTCCAGCTATGGCGAATGCGAGGATCTACTCACTCACCAGAGGACGAGCAAATGCCTCGGCAGCTTGTCACAGTCGATTAACATTTTACAAGATAGTGCTACCTCTATTTGACACGGGCAACCCATTCTTATATAGCCAGGGCATTCGCCGAAAAGTTAGCAATACCCCGGAGGTACTCAGTAGTCGGTTTCTAACAACATTACCTTCGGGAGAAGTTATGGCATCCACGCACTGGCTAAGAGCAGTGCCAGTCATGATAGCAGACAGAGAACTTTTTTGTGATCTGATAGTGCTAGACATGACTGACTACGATGTCATATTTGGAATGAACTTTCTGATCAGATACGGTGCCTCCATAGAGTGCCGTAAACAGAAAGTCGTATTCCAACCTGAAGCAGAAGCACAGTTTGAGTACATCGGAGAACCCAAGAGAAAAAGAGCAAGTTAAGTCCTCGCTATGTAGGACCTTACCTGATCAACAGAAAGGATTGGGAAAGTAGCTTACAAGCTGGGTTTACCACAAGACATGTCAGCAATACACAATGTATTTCATGTCTAAGTTCAAGGACGAACTTTTTATAAGGGAGGGAGAATTGTAACAACCCAATTTTCCCTATTTCGAGTTCTAAAAGTCCTTATAAAAATCTAGAAATGCTTTAGAAAAATTCTAGAGATTTTTAGGAATTTTTAGAGTATTTTTATGTAATTTTTGGAGGTCGTTTAGTAGGGTTACAAAAAGAAAGAAGTTTTAAAAAAATAACGTTGAAGGTGAGATTCGAACCCACGACCTCGGGTCGGACTGACCCAAGCAAAACCGGCCCAACCAGCTGAGCTAAGCAAGTTATGTTAATCATATATGGGGCGGAATTAATTTAAGTAATAGTTGGAACTGAAATAACCTAGGTCATTAAAGGGAATTATTTTCCTTTCCCGAAACCTAATTCCTTTCTCACCTCTTCTCCTCACGCGGCGTCGCGACTTCTGCTCGGGCGAAGGAGGCGGCGGAGCTAGGTTAGGGCTTCTCTTCCGACGGCTGGTCAAGGTTCTCCGAGGGGTCTTCTTCACCTCCTTGAGATCCTCTCGTTGAGGAGAGTCCGTGAGCACAAGAAGAGACCGAGATCGCAAGCTTCTCCAAACCCGAGAAACTCATCTTCTCCGGTTGTAAGTCAAAGTATTCCAAGAAAAGGTGAGTTGCTTCTCACCTGCAGTAGGAGTTGTTCCGAACTTCGATTTATCTTCATGGTTTTCGGATTTTAGGTTGTGGAGATTTTTGGATTTTGTTCCTTCTTGATTCGGTTCTGTTCCTTTCCGTTAGTGCTATGCAAGTGAATGAACTTTGATCCTTCTTCTTGATCCGAATCCTAGCATCAGTTGGCAAATTGTTCCTTTTAAATTTTCGGTTGTGCTTAGGTTTACTTCCATCCGAACCCTAACTTTTAGTTGGAGATTAGTTTTTTTAGCTTCAGTTTTCAAGTTTCTTATTTCCAGTTCAGCAGATTGTAATCTCTCTTTATTCTAGCATGTTGTTAGATTTTCCAGCCCTAGTATTAAGCCTTCAGTTTTAGTTTAGCTTTTAGTGCTATTCTACATGTGTTTCAGATTCCTTGATTTAGCATTTCAGTTTCGCCTTTAGTTTAATTGCAGTTTTAGATTTTGTTCTTTCTTTCTCCTTGCGGCAATGAAAAAGAACAGCCAAGTGTTAAGCAATTATAGAGCATACTTAAAAATAGCTCCCTGTTTGAGCTCAGTAATTGCTGTGTTTTGCCGCCTCACAGAAATTATAGTGAGTACATTGCAAGAAAGTATTAATTTGTATTTTGCTTCCTAGCAATTGTGTGGTTGATGCATCTAAAGGCATTAACCCATATTTTGCTTGAGGAATTGCAACACTAATGGATTGTGACCAGTTATCCATTCATCATAACAATTATACCTTTTAGAGACTTATGGGTAGTTGTAAGTAAAGCAAGATTAAGTTTTAAAGGTTAAAGGTTAAGAATTAAAGGTTAATTGTTATCCTTACTTCAATTGATATGAACGGTGCATGTTTGCAATTATGAAAGTGCTTTAGTTTAGTTTATGTAGCTTTGCATTGTTCCGGATTAATGTAGATGGTAAGGTTCAGATTGTAAATAACTTATTTAGTCTTGCTTCAGCTTATATGGGACTACGGTCCAATGGGTGGGCTCCCACAGTCGCCTCTAGGTTCAGATAACCTAGTTCTAGGTTCAGACAACCTAGTTAAAGCAAGGTAAGAAAATTAGCTATGAAATCAGTATTTTATTTTCAGCAGTGGCACAGTACTGGATTAGATATCCATTGGGTTGGGCTCCCACGAGCCATGTGAGCGGTGGCCTTGCTGTTTCTGGGCACCTGAGCCTTTATGATTAGCTATAGATGTTTAGTATTTCAGTTAGTATGATTCCTTTATTGGTTTATGAGCATGGTTAGCTATACATGTTTAGTATTTCAGTTAGTTAGATTTCTTTGCTATTTATGAGCATGATTAGCTTTACATGTTAGCTTTTCAGTTAGTTCCTTTGCTATTTATGAGCATGAGTAGCTTTACATGTTAGCATTCAGTTTTAGCATGTTTTTATTCATATACATGCATATCGAGTTTTTGTGAGTAGATAGCGCTCACTAAGCTTTATGCTTATAGACTGCATTTCCTCCTACTGCAGATAAAGGAAAAGCTAAAGTATGAAAGGAAGGCGACAAGGAGATGCTGTGACGGTGTGTGATGCCAGGACTATGGAGAGATCATGAGTTTGCTAAGGAAACTGTCAAGACTCCTTTTGAGTTTTCTTTCAGTTATTAAGTTGATAGAGATTGTATTAGTTGTTTCCTTTGTCTATGTTGATTGATTGAGTCTATTCCGCATTGTTAGTTGAGTTATTTCCTATTGTTGGAGCTATATAGTTTCCTATTGCTAGAATAGTTTCTTTTTAGTGTCGTGTTATTATTTCTGCGTGGTTGTGAAAAATATGTTCCAGCCGCCTGTGGCTGTGTCACCGGTACAGGGGAGACTCAAAATTTTTCGGTAGGGATTTCTCGAAGTTAAGTAGCGTACCGGTTAAGTAGAGTTAGTAGTCAAGTAACGGTCACCTTTAGAGAGTAGTAGTAGTAGTAGAAAGGTGGGTCGTTACAGTTGGTATCAGAGCAGTTCCCATTCTCCAGCATCACACACATCAGCATCAGCCTTGCCGTCTTCAAGTA
The DNA here is from genome assembly GCF_018446385.1 of Zingiber officinale. Classification (NCBI taxonomy): domain Eukaryota; kingdom Viridiplantae; phylum Streptophyta; class Magnoliopsida; order Zingiberales; family Zingiberaceae; genus Zingiber; species Zingiber officinale. The sequence continues at coordinate 44,015,507 of NC_056002.1, read as the reverse complement.
AGAAAGTATTTAATTTTCTTTTATGCTTTCTTTTTTTATTTACAGTATAGAGTATATGCTAATATGTGCTTAGGAAAGAAGAAAAATTCATGTTTAGGAATAATTATAGCATGCTTATGTGTGATAGCCTCTAACATGTTTATAGTAGCTAGTTAAACGTGATTAGATTAGTTATGTACATCCTCTATGTCTTTAGAAATGGCACGAGGACGCCCAGCTAAGCAGGCACCAGCTACTGAGCCCCAGCAAGAGGCAGGCAGTTCAGTGCCTCCCCCAGACCTTACAGCATTAGTGGCTCAGTTACAGCAGCAGCGACCCCAGCATTTGTAGAGGTTCCACCAGTCCAGCCCACAGCACCAGTAGCTCCAGCAGCGGAAGCAAAGAGAGAGGCTTACCTGATCCAGTGGCAGCGAATCAAGCCCGAGAACTTCTCAGGCACCAGCGAACCATGGGATGCTCAAGCCTGGTTCAAAACACTGGAGAGCACGATGGAGCTTCTGGACTGGCCAGAACAGGAAAAGGTGAAGTATGTCTCCTTCTGTCTGACAGGAGACGCATGCATATGGTGGGAGAGAATCAGAGCGAAGCGCCCAGTGAGCTAGATGACATGGGCAGACTTCGAGGGAGAATTCTTCGAGGAGTTCTTCCATATGCGAGTCACGAATCGCCACTACGACGAGTTCACGGAATTTCGTCAGGGCAACCTATCAGTTGGGGAAGCCGTGAAGAAATTCAACAGGTTGGCTCGTCTATGCCCAGAACTAGTCAGCACAGAGAAAGAACGAGTCCGGTTGATGCTCAAAATGCTGAGGCCGGAAATAGCTATGAACGTGGCTGGTGGCATTCATAGGCCACAAACCACGGAGGAACTAGTGAGTAGTGCTCTGATCACCGAGCACTACCAGAACAGCATCAAGCAGCAGAAGCAAGTCTCCTCAGAGTCCAAAGGCCAAGGAAACTCTCACACTCAAAAACAGCAAGGCCACAGCTCTAATTGGAAAGGGAACTCCAACAGCAAGCGCAAATCAGGGAGTGACCCAGAAGGAGGACCATCTAGCAAGCGTCCCAGTTATCCAAAGTGTGCTACGTGTGGGAAATTCCACCCAGGGGTTTGTCGCAAGGGCACACGAGGATGCTTTGAATGTGGACAAGAAGGGCACATGGCCAAGCAGTGCCCGAACAAGACCGGTCTTCCTCAGCCACAGCAGATTCAGCATGCAGGCCAGCCAGCTCAGTTATATCAGATGCAGGCCGCTCTAGAAGGTCCATCTATCAGCCAGGGCAGATTAGTCACTCAAGAGGACGTAGCAAATGCCTCGACAGTTCTCACAGGTCGATTAACATTTTACAAAGATAGCTACTGTCTTATTTGATACTGGGGCAACCCATTCTTATATAGCCAGGGCATTCGCGAAAAGTTAGCAATACCCGAGGTACTCGGTAGTCGGTTTCTAACAACATTACCTTCGGGAGAAGTTATGGCATCCACGCACTGGCTCGAACAGTGCCGTCATGATAGCAGACAGAGAACTTTTTGTGATCCGATAGTGCTAGACATGATGCCTCCATAGAGTGCCGTAAACAGAAAGTCGTATTCCAACCTGAAGCAGAAGCACAGTTTGAGTACATCGGAGAACCCAAGAGAAAAAGAGCAAGTTAAGTCCTCGCTATGTAGGACCTTACCTGATCAACAGAAAGGATTGGGAAAGTAGCTTACAAGCTGGGTTTACCACAAGACATGTCAGCAATACACAATGTATTTCATGTCTAAGTTCAAGGACGAACTTTTTATAAGGGAGGGAGAATTGTAACAACCCAATTTTCCCTATTTCGAGTTCTAAAAGTCCTTATAAAAATCTAGAAATGCTTTAGAAAAATTCTAGAGATTTTTAGGAATTTTTAGAGTATTTTTATGTAATTTTTGGAGGTCGTTTAGTAGGGTTACAAAAAGAAAGAAGTTTTAAAAAAATAACGTTGAAGGTGAGATTCGAATCCACGACCTCGGGTCGGACTGACCCAAGCAAAACCGGCCCAACCAGCTGAGCTAAGCAAGTTATGTTAATCATATATGGGGCGGAATTAATTTAAGTAATAGTTGGAACTGAAATAACCTAGGTCATTAAAGGGAATTATTTTCCTTTCCCGAAACCTAATTCCTTTCTCACCTCTTCTCCTCACGCGGCGTCGCGACTTCTGCTCGGGCGAAGGAGGCGGCGGAGCTAGGTTAGGGCTTCTCTTCCGACGGCTGGTCAAGGTTCTCCGAGGGGTCTTCTTCACCTCCTTGAGATCCTCTCGTTGAGGAGAGTCCGTGAGCACAAGAAGAGACCGAGATCGCAAGCTTCTCCAAACCCGAGAAACTCATCTTCTCCGGTTGTAAGTCAAAGTATTCCAAGAAAAGGTGAGTTGCTTCTCACCTGCAGTAGGAGTTGTTCCGAACTTCGATTTATCTTCATGGTTTTCGGATTTTAGGTTGTGGAGATTTTTGGATTTTGTTCCTTCTTGATTCGGTTCTGTTCCTTTCCGTTAGTGCTATGCAAGTGAATGAACTTTGATCCTTCTTCTTGATCCGAATCCTAGCATCAGTTGGCAAATTGTTCCTTTTAAATTTTCGGTTGTGCTTAGGTTTACTTCCATCCGAACCCTAACTTTTAGTTGGAGATTAGTTTTTTTAGCTTCAGTTTTCAAGTTTCTTATTTCCAGTTCAGCAGATTGTAATCTCTCTTTATTCTAGCATGTTGTTAGATTTTCCAGCCCTAGTATTAAGCCTTCAGTTTTAGTTTAGCTTTTAGTGCTATTCTACATGTGTTTCAGATTCCTTGATTTAGCATTTCAGTTTCGCCTTTAGTTTAATTGCAGTTTTAGATTTTGTTCTTTCTTTCTCCTTGCGGCAATGAAAAAGAACAGCCAAGTGTTAAGCAATTATAGAGCATACTTAAAAATAGCTCCCTGTTTGAGCTCAGTAATTGCTGTGTTTTGCCGCCTCACAGAAATTATAGTGAGTACATTGCAAGAAAGTATTAATTTGTATTTTGCTTCCTAGCAATTGTGTGGTTGATGCATCTAAAGGCATTAACCCATATTTTGCTTGAGGAATTGCAACACTAATGGATTGTGACCAGTTATCCATTCATCATAACAATTATACCTTTTAGAGACTTATGGGTAGTTGTAAGTAAAGCAAGATTAAGTTTTAAAGGTTAAAGGTTAAGAATTAAAGGTTAACTGTTATCCTTACTTCAATTGATATGAACGGTGCATGTTTGCAATTATGAAAGTGCTTTAGTTTAGTTTATGTAGCTTTGCATTGTTCCGGATTAATGTAGATGGTAAGGTTCAGATTGTAAATAACTTATTTAGTCTTGCTTCAGCTTATATGGGACTACGGTCCAATGGGTGGGCTCCCACAGTCGCCTCTAGGTTCAGATAACCTAGTTCTAGGTTCAGACAACCTAGTTAAAGCAAGGTAAGAAAATTAGCTATGAAATCAGTATTTTATTTTCAGCAGTGGCACAGTACTGGATTAGATATCCATTGGGTTGGGCTCCCACGAGCCATGTGAGCGGTGGCCTTGCTGTTTCTGGGCACCTGAGCCTTTATGATTAGCTATAGATGTTTAGTATTTCAGTTAGTATGATTCCTTTATTGGTTTATGAGCATGGTTAGCTATACATGTTTAGTATTTCAGTTAGTTAGATTTCTTTGCTATTTATGAGCATGATTAGCTTTACATGTTAGCTTTTCAGTTAGTTCCTTTGCTATTTATGAGCATGAGTAGCTTTACATGTTAGCATTCAGTTTTAGCATGTTTTATTCATATACATGCATATCGAGTTTTTGTGAGTAGATAGCGCTCACTAAGCTTTATGCTTATAGACTGCATTTCCTCCTACTGCAGATAAAGGAAAAGCTAAAGTATGAAAGGAAGGCGACAAGGAGATGCTGTGACGGTGTGTGATGCCAGGACTATGGAGAGATCATGAGTTTGCTAAGGAAACTGTCAAGACTCCTTTTGAGTTTTCTTTCAGTTATTAAGTTGATAGAGATTGTATTAGTTGTTTCCTTTGTCTATGTTGATTGATTGAGTCTATTTCGCATTGTTAGTTGAGTTATTTCCTATTGTTGGAGCTATATAGTTTCCTATTGCTAGAATAGTTTCTTTTTAGTGTCGTGTTATTATTTCTGCGTGGTTGTGAAAAATATGTTCCAGCCGCCTGTGGCTGTGTATATAGTGTTTGTATCCCAGGGGAGACTCTGCCGAAATTTTTCGGTAGGGATTTCTCGAAGTTAAGTAGCGTACCTGTTAAGTAGAGTTAGTAGTCAAGTAACGGTCACCTTTAGAGTAGTAGTAGTAGTGTAGAAAGGTGGGTCGTTACATCATGGTTGACCGGGAGTTGGGTTTGGGACCTTGAACTTGAGTTTGAGACAAGTTCAGGGTGTTCAATTGATCGGTCGATCAATTGAACCAGTGTTCAATTGATCGGTCGATCAATTGAACCAGTGTTCAATTGATCGGTCGATCAATTGAACCAGTGTCCAATTGATCGGTTGATCAATTGAACCAGTGTCCAATCGATCGGTCGATCGATTGAACCAGTGTCCAAACAATCGGTCGATCGATTGGAGTGTGCTGCGAGTGTGGGATGACTCTAATCGATCAACCGATCGATTGGGAGCATTACTCGCAAGCACAGAAGTTTTCACAATCGATCGGGCAATTGATTGGGATCTACCAATCGATCGGTGAATCTATTGGGGAGGAGAAGCTCTCGCGCGGACGCGAGAGCACAGAATGAGTTTGAATCGATCGGCCGATCGATTCAGGCAGTCCCAATCGATCGGTCGATCGATTGGGAAGTGACCGTTGAGCAGGAAATGAGCAATGGACGGCTGGAATTGTGCAGATGTGACTGGCAATGATTGGGACTAATTTGGATCGATTGGGGGCACTGTATAAAGCCTGGGCGGAGCATTTTCTTCGCCAGAACTTTGCGTTCTTCTTCCTGCCAGATCTTTGCGATTTCTCCTGGGATTTTTCTATGATTCTTCACGCGAGCTTTCAGATCTTCACTGCCAGTTCTTGAAGGCTCTTGGGGTGCATCTCCAGGGTTCAAGAGGCAACCTACATCAACAAGATCAAGTAAGGAGAGGTTTTATTTTATACACTTGTGTATTTTCTTCTTGTTTGAGTGACTCTTGTTGTGAGGTATTTGTGTAAGGCTTCTCCACCTTCAGCTACGACCGAGAAGGAGTATTTCATAGTGGAGGTGTGTGCTCGGTGTGTGGATCCTTGGATTAGTCACCTCTTCTTGAGGTGGATACCAAGTAAATCCTTGAGTTAGAATTGGTTGTGTTTGTATTAGTATTTCGCTGCATATTATCAAGGCAAAGCAACCGACGAAGTGACGAAACGCTATTCACCCCCCTCTAGCGGACATATCGGTCCCAACTGTTGGAGTGTATACTTAAAAGTTTAGCTTTTGTACACATTTATTTTGAAATAAAGAATCACATTGGTCAAATGTTTACATTTATTTGTTAAATGTAATTGTTCAATTAATTTATATAGTAGATAACATGGAGTGTGGAGTCACACTTAAAAGATCATATTGTCGGTTCTCTATAAATTATAAACAGTTGCTCACGACTAAGATGGAAAGGAACAAACCATCAGAATAGACGTAGTGTAATTAAGTATTAGTTTATCTTGACTAATAAATTACACTGATACATTTTAAGTGTATTGAGTATGATCATTTAGGTAAGTTCTTTTTGTACTGACTTAGTAAAAGAACTAGACCTTAGTTATTATGGAAGTGTGTGCTCTTAATCCTAATATAATAACAAGCATGTATATTTAATATTTATTTCTTTGACTTATCAAAGGGTGAGGTTTAGCTCGATAAATAAATATGCCCGATAAGTTGGGAAATGATATTACTTATAGTATGTGTTGTTGATTATAGAAGGAATCTGTGTCCTAGTTATCTAGGTTGACAATGTCCCCAAGAGGAGCTCATAAGTATTGCCATGTTAAACCCTGCAGGTGTACCTAGTCCAACATGACAATAAAGTTGGGTGGTACTACTCTTGGAGCTAGATATTAATTAAATGAGTTGTCAGTAACTCACTTAATTAGTGGACATTCGTAATCTTAAACACAGGGAGACTAACACACTCATGATAAGAAGGAGCCCATAATGTAATTTGGGATTGGTGCGGTAGTGCGGTAATAACTCTCTAGTGGAATGAGTTATTATCGATGAACTTGAGTTGTGTGTTCGGGACGAGCACGGGAAACTCAAGCTCATCGGAAGACCAAAACCAATTTCTCCTCTAGGTCCCTGTTGTAGCCTCAATAAAACCTCAAGTCCATCCAAAGAAAAGCCTATCTTGGTGTCCAAGAAGGGGCCGGTTCATTGCTTGGTGACCAAGCAATGACCGACCACATATTCTCTAGAAGTGGTCGGCTCTTGCCTTGGGCAAGGGGGCCGGCCGCAATATTTAAATTAGGAAGGTTGTTTTTTAATTTTTAAATTTCCTCAGATATTTACAATTTGTAAAAAGAGAGATTTTAAAAATTTATAAAATTTTCCTAATTTAAATTAGGCCACAAGGTTTTAAAAGAGAGTTGTAAAATTTATAAAACTTTCTTTTAAAAAAAAATATTATTAGAGATGTTTTAAATTTTAAAACTTGATTTTAAATTTTAAAACTTTCCTTTTAATATCCACATTAGAAAAAAAAGAGAGTTTGTAAAATTTTATTAGAAGTTTTCTTCTTTTAAATTTTATAAAAAATTTTTCTTTCTTTCCCTTTTAATAAGTGACCAGCCACCTTTCTTGGTGCCCAAGCAAGGGGCCGGTCAAATAATTAAACATCAACAAATAGTTGTTTAATTAATAAATCAATCTAGGATTGATTAATTAAAAGGAAAGAAAATGAAAAAAATTAAAAGGAAATAGGAATGAGTCTAATTTTTTATAAAACTCTTTCCATAATTTTCTGTTGGGAAACTAATATAAAAGGGGGGAAGGGGAGACCTTGGAGAACATAACAATTGATATTGTGTTGTTGGAGATCATCAAGTGGCCGACCCCTCTCCCTCTCTTCCCTTTGCTCTCTTTTGCTCCTTTGTGGTGGTGGTGGCCGAATTCTAGAGAAGGAGGAGAAGCTTTCCGGGTGGTGTTCGTCTTGGAGGATCGTCGCCCACACGACGTCTAAGAGGAGGCGAGGGATACGGCAGAAGATCTCGAGGTTTTTAGCATACAAGGAAGAGGTATAACTAGTATTTAATTTTCGCATCATACTAGTTAATTTTTCTTTGTATAAATACCAAATACAAGAGGCATTCGATTCTTGTTTTTCGAATTTAATTTCGATGTTGTGTTCTTTTTCTTTTTTCCTTGTGATTTGATTGTTCCTTTTGGTTAACCTAGAGTTATATAAGGAAATTAAATATTAACTTTCCTTAAAAGGCTTTGTCTAGTCGGTGGTGGTTGCTCCCATATCCAAGAAGACCAAGTGCCTCACCATGCAATACTGGAAGCCAATTTTGGAAACTAATATTTAATTGAATTTATAACCTAGGTGATTTGGATCAAACGTGTTAAGTTCCGCGGGAGATCCAAATCTAAACCTAAAAGAACATATAAGTTAAACTTGGAATCAAACGTGTTAAGTTCCGCAGGATATACAAGTTTAACTTAAAAGAACACATGGTAGCTAGGAAAGGTTCAGATCACGTACAAAATTTTTGTACAGTAAAGCCATTGGATTTTTCCGAGTAGCAACCAACACCAACAATTGGTATCAGAGTGAGGTCGCTCTTCTACGTACCAACCGCCAAGAGAGCAAGAAGCTAGGGGAAGAAGATGGACTTGGGAGGTCCACTTAGATGGGACATCCGGATTCCTCCTCCATACGTCAAGGAAGACTTTGCCCTTTGGAGGAATTGGCTGGAGACATAGTTCCAAATGGATTGGAACCAATGGGTTATTTTGAGTGTCCCATTTGAAGCTCCAACAGATAAGAAGGGTAAACACCTCCGACCTCAGCATTGGACCGAAGAGTAACGAGAGCAATCGGAGGCAGACAAGGAGGTAATGAGCATTTTACATAATTTACTACCTTCTAATATTTTGTTGAGTGTAGGTGTAACCACAAATGTAAGTGATCTTTGGAAAAAGATCATTGTCTATCATGAAGACCCTACACAAGTCCAAGGAGTGGAAGAGCTCAAGGAGAAGGACTCATTTGTCACGCCCCCAGAGGAGTCCTTGTCGAAAAATTTCGGCAGCATCTCCCCTGTACGGGTGACAATCTGAGGCATACATACATACAAAATACATCAGCCACATACGACTGGAATATATATACACAACCACGCAGTTATATAATCAGCCCACTCGGCTGGAACAAAAATAAACACAATCACGCAGTTATATGATATATATTAATCAGCCCACACGGCTGTACTAAAATCAACACAGCGGAAAATCACAACAACGATCACAAAACACAAAGCAACTAACTGCGAGCCGGCTCGGCTTGACACAATAATATCAAACCAAATACAAGAGAATACAAATACATAAACAAGTACAAAACCCAAAATACAAATAACGTAAGAAATACCGAAATCGTAAGGTCGTCCTCGAATGTGACGTGGAACTGGCGGACAGGATCTCCAGGTGACTCCATAAATCCTTTACCTGCTACCTGGTGAAATTACGAATATACGGGGTGGTGAGTATAAAGACTCAGCGGGTAATAGACTGATAGTGCATGAGTATAGTAAATCAAACTAGAGATGCAAAGGTATACAGTCTCGTATGGAAATAGCAGATACTACAGTGATATCATAATAAGTGTCCATACCTGAAACCATATCATAGGCTACTAGTAAAAGGTAAAGTGTAGGCAAGTCTTGCTACCGTACTGCTCATAACTACATGGTATCATGTGAGGTATATACATGTCAACAGTAAGTCAGTTTCTAAACACATATCACAGGTATAAATCTCAACCTATGTAAGCATAACAACATAAGTAAACAACAACAGCATAAGCTAGTAACAACAGTATAGATAAGCAACAACAGCATAAGTAAGCAACCAGCAGATATAATAATAACAGCGTATGTACGGATGGTCACCCCGCCCACCTCTCTGCACCACGACCCCTGTATGGTCGAGAGGCCGGATCGATGACAAACTGTACCACCCAAAGGCCGCCACTACTCTCGAGTGACCGGATGGACAGGTGCATAGTAGCTGAATAGCTACGTCTGCGACGGGGGTCCCTGCTACCGCGACTCCAGCCGCCACTACCCATGAGTGGCCGAGTGTGGCACGACAGGACAAGCGGCACGCTCCAGCTACCACTACCCATGAGTGGCCGAGCGTGCGGCCCAAGCCAACAACCGCCTCAACCACAAGGGAGACAGGATCGTCGGCAATGCATGAAATGACATGATGCGAACAATGCAACAGTCATCATATATATATAAACAGAAACAGGTATGCTACATGAAGCCAGCATGCTCAGTAAGGTGTGTAAATAAACAACAATCAAAGCATGTAAACATGGTATCAGGTGTCTATATATCCAATACCTAATATCTAATGTCTGGCATCTGATAACTGGTATCTGGTATCTGATACCTAGTAATATAGTATCTAGTGTCCGGTATCTGCTAAATATCATGGATAGCAACGAGAGACTGTATAGATACAGAAACGAGTAGCTCAAAGATTGAGTGGAAGTATCAAACGCAAGAAAAATAAGAGTGGAGTCAAGATAGATACAGCAACTATCTGAACATAAAGCTCATGCACTAGGATCAAAATACTAAAGAGATAAAGCAAGAAATACCCGCCTTTAATCTGTCGATCATGACAAAATAAATCAATCCCACGTCGAGACGCTCGCCTCGAATAAAGTCCTGCGATCACATAATATATTTAGCTAATTACATAGGTAGCAAATAGCTAAATAAACTCCCCAAATCAACACATCATTTAATCCAATAACAAATCCACATAATGATATCAACCCACAATAACCTATCATACAATCAAATCTCCATCATAAATCCACAACAACTTAACATGATCATCTACAACTAACCAAAACCACCACATCTGATAATCCAACCAACGATCAATCCAATGATCTTAAGAGTGATCACATAACAATCTACATCAACCAATCATCATATCCACAAATTCCAACCCAATACAACCCTAATCAATCCATTATATACCAATAATGATCATGAATCCATCTATATAAATCATTCACCAAATAAGCATTATAAATCAACTTTGAAACTTACCCAAATTCGAATGCACCGTTATTGATCCAAAACCAACTCACACCCTTTGATTAACAAATCCAAAGTTTGCTGTGGAGAAAAATGGAGCTTCCCCACCCATTTGCAGCTGGTCCTGCACAACAGGGGAGACAAGAGACCTAAGGCATTTCATCAAACACCTGCTAAGCACAAGAAAAGGCACTGCCCTAATCCTCAATACAAAAACTCACCTCAACGGAGCCTCACCTCCTCTCCCAAGACTTTCACAGCTTCAAGAAGTGGAATTTACAGTGACCGGCAACAGGACAAATCCACAACACATTGATCCGATGCTTCCTCTTAATCGGTCGCTTCCAAATGGTGTCAGCACTAGGCGAGGTTGACCACAGCCAAGACGAAGCCGACTGAGAGAGTGGCAGTGGCTCGGCGCTGAGGAGGAAGATAGGTTGGCGTGTGGCACGGCGATGCCAGGTGATGGCTGAGGCGCTGGATTTGTCGGAGGGCGGCCGGTAGCAGGGTCGTGAAAGAGGGCTGGCTAGGGTTGCGGGAACATGTAAGAGGGAGAGGGAATCGGCGTGAATCGACGATCTGGCGGTAGGCGACAGGCGGCGAAGTCCGGCGTCAGGCTGTGGTGGCCGACGGCGACACGAGGAGGATGATCGGAGAAGGCAGCGCGTGAGGGAGATGAGAGGGGTTGGGAATGAAGGAGAAGAGGTGGTCGATGGGAATAAGGAGAGTGGGGGCGGCGGTGAAATCTCGGCGACAGAGAGCAAGAGGAAGGGAATCGGCGCCTTCATATGGTTAGGGCACGGTGAGGAATAAAAACAATAGGTTAAAAACTTAGGTTCAATCAATTAAACCCTAAGTTGGTTTCCTCAATCAACTCCCACTAAAGGGTATTCCAAACAGGCTTCCTCTAAACCCTATAATTGATCCCCTTAAAATACGTCATACGAGCTCCGATTAAATCCTAGAAAATTTCTAAAAATTCTTGAAAAATCCCATAAGATTATCTGACAAATAACTTTATTATTTAATTATTATCTGGGTACCGTATTTTACATTCTCCCCCACTAATAAAAATTTGGTCCCCAAATTTACTGCTCACCTCAGGGATCCACATCTAAGTGTAACAATCCAACAACATACTCATAAACAGCTCTATCCAAATATCCTTAACAAACCTCTAACTGCAAGGGATGATTCTGTGGGTTATGGGCTCACTACGCTTCCGCTATGCCCATACAGCTACCTAACCACTTGTGAATAAATCAATTATCTCTGAAATCCAAAATCCACTATCATCAAATCTTTCAACATCTATATAGGGCGCTCAAACTATCCATCAAACTAAGGGTAAAAATCCATACCACAATCCATATCTAAAGAAAAGCTCCTAACATAAAGTCTACTGTAAAATCTGTCACTATCGTGATGGGAATCATGAATCTCCATCCAATTCCAATACTCAGAGACATACCCTGAGGTCCGGTAATCTCTGCACCATATAATCCTACTACTCGATCTAAAGAATCCATCCTACAAATCAATAACTAGAGAGCAAATTCATCAACCAATCACTGATTTCCCCAACGCATCGTATCCTCTCTGTGTCCTGGGTAATCTCACAACAAAATTCATCATAACATGAGCTCAACTCTATTCCAGTATCCGAATCTACTGAAATAATCTTACTGACCTTCGATGTTCAGCCTCCACTTGCTGACATACTAGACATCAAGCTACAAAATCCGCGATGTCCTTTTCATATCATTCAACCAATAGAAATGCTCTAAAACCCTATACATCGGGTATCACCCGGATGTATCACAATTTTATATCGAGGTGTTTTCCTACAAAAACTCCTTCGGGATAAGAAGTGTCTCAGGATCACACCTAACCTCCCATAGATATAAAGTATCTCGTAAGTGTTAAGCAACTAGCTCCACACTTTTCCACGTCAGTGAGAGTCAACTATCCAAATGTACCCTCAAGGCCATCCTACCAGGTACATACAATCTATGGTCAAAGTCTCCATAGAATAGGATACTTCGATCCTCTACGGACTAGTCAAGCCAGCAATGGTATGCAGCTAACTCAGTCAATTCTCCGTCTGTACAAGTCATGAACCCAAATGTGTCTTTTAGGTTATCTAACCCCACACAAATAACCCAAAGGTCAGAATCTTCATGAAATAGAGTAGGTCGATCTCCTACTGACTGAACTACTGATCGAACTAAGAACATAAGAATGGATCAGTCCTCTACTGACCAAGTCAACAACGGTAAATCGAACCTCTATAGGCTTAAGCAACTAGGATATGTCGATCTTCTACAAATCAAACCAACAGAGTAAATCAACCCTACTAAGCAAGTCGACAAGGGTTCATCGGTCCTCTACTAACCGAACCAACTAGGATCCTCTACTAAGCGCAATAAGAGTAAATTGGTCCTCTACGAACCAAACCAACTAGGATAAATCAATCATCTACTACCCAATTCAATAAGGGTAAATCGGATCTCTATGAACCAAAGCAATACGAGGAAATTAGTTCTCCACGAACCGAAACAATATGATATTTAGCAGATACTAACCACTACTAAACTAGTGATAACAGAAATTAATAACACTAGTGGTATGGTAAAAGAAGTCCTATGAGACTATATTCCTTGATCTCTAGTAGGGTCAACCAGGATCAGTGATTGACCCAACACATTTGATGTATGCTACCAACAACTGGACAGGTACTAACAAAAGCATACTAATACATAACATAACTAACATAACAACTATGCATGCACTAACAGAAATGTAAGATAACGATATGCAAACATACCTCCTATAGCTTGGAGAATCCTGTCGCTGCCTGGTCCCAAATCCCGAAAAGTAACATCGAGAAACCAAATCACGAAAAAAAAAACAAACGAAAATAGGCCTCATAAACCTTGGCTCTGATACCAATAAATTGTCACGCCCCCAGAGGAGTCCTTGTCGTAAAATTTCGGCAGCATCTCCCCTGTACGGGTGACAATCTGAGGCATACATACATACAAAATACATCAGCCACATACGACTGGAATATATATACACAACCACGCAGTTATATAATCAGCCCACTCGGCTGGAACAAAAATAAACACAACCACGCAGTTATATGATATATATTAATCAGCCCACACGGTTGTACTAAAATCAACACAGCGGAAATCACAACAACGATCACAAAACACAAAGCAACTAACTGCGAGCCGGCTCGGCTTGACACAATAATATCAAACCAAATACAAGAGAATACAAATACATAAACAAGTACAAAACCCAAAATACAAATAACGTAAGAAATACCGAAATCGTAAGGTCGTCCACGAATGTGACGTGGAACTGGCGGACAGGATCTCCAGGCGACTCCATAAATCCTTTACCTGCTACCTGGTGAAATTACCAATATACGGGGTGGTGAGTATAAAGACTCAGCGGGTAATAGACTGATAGTGCATGAGTATAGTAAATCAAACTAGAGATGCAAAGGTATACAGTCTCGTATGGAAATAGCAGATACTACAGTGATATCATAATAAGTGTCCATACCTGAAACCATATCCTAGGCTAGTAGTAAAAGGTAAAGTGTAGCAAAGTCTTGCTACCGTACTGCTCATAACTACATGGTATCATGTGAGGTATATACATGTCAACAGTAAGTCAGTGTCTAAACACATATCACAGGTATAAATCTCAACCTATGTAAGCATAACAACATAAGTAAACAACAGCAGCATAAGCTAGTAACAACAGTATAGATAAGCAACAACAGCATAAGTAAGCAACCAGCAGATATAATAATAACAACGTATGTACGGATGGTCACCCCGCCCACCTCTCTGCACCACGACCCCTGTATGGTCGAGAGGTCGGATCGATGACAAACTGTACCACCCAAAGGCCGCCACTACTCTTGAGTGACCGGATGGACAGGTGCATAGTAGCTGAATAGCTACGTCTGCGACGGGGGTCCCTGCTGCCGCGACTCCAGCCGCCACTACCAATGAGTGGCCAAGTGTGGCACGGCAGGACAAGCGGCACGCTCCAGCTACCACTACCCATGAGTGGCCGAGCGTGCGGCCCAAGCCAACAACCGCCTCAACCACAAGGGAGACAGGATCGTCGGCAATGCATGAAATGACATGATGCGAACAATGCAACAGTCATCATATATATATAAACAGAAACAGGTATGCTACATGAAGCCAGCATGCTCAGTAAGGTGTGTAAATAAACAACAATCAAAGCATGTAAACATGGTATCAGGTGTCTACATATCCAATACCTAATATCTAATGTCTGGCATCTGATAACTGGTATCTGGTATCTGATACCTAGTAATATAGTATCTAGTGTCCGGTATCTGCTAAATATCATGGATAGCAACGAGAGACTGTATAGATACAGAAACGAGTAGCTCAAAGATTGAGTGGAAGTATCAAACGCAGGAAAAATAAGAGTGGAGTCAAGATAGATACAGCAACTATCTGAACATAAAGCTCATGCACTAGGATCAAAATACTAAAGAAATAAAGCAAGAAATACCCGCCTTTAATCTGTCGATCATGACAAAATAAATCAATCCCACGTCGAGACGCTCGCCTCGAATAAAGTCCTGCGATCACATAATATATTTAGCTAATTACATAGGTAGCAAATAGCTAAATAAACTCCCCAAATCAACACATCATTTAATCCAATAACAAATCCACATAATGATATCAACCCACAATAACCTATCATACAATCAAATCTCCATCATAAATCCACAACAACTTAACATGATCATCTACAACTAACCAAAACCACCACATCTGATAATCCAACCAACGATCAATCCAATGATCTTAAGAGTGATCACATAACAATCTACATCAACCAATCATCATATCCACAAATTCCAACCCAATACAACCCTAATCAATCCATTATATACCAATAATGATCATGAATCCATCTATATAAATCATTCACCAAATAAGCATTATAAATCAACTTCGAAACTTACCCAAATTCGGATGCACCATTATTGATCCAAAACCAACTCACACCCTTTGATTAACAAATCCAAAGTTTGCTGTGGAGAAAAATGGAGCTTCCCCACCCATTTGCAGCTGGTCCTGCACAACAGGGGAGACAAGAGACCTAAGGCATTTCATCAAACACCTGCTAAGCACAAGAAAAGGCACTGCCCTAATCCTCAATACAAAAACTCACCTCAACGGAGCCTCACCTCCTCTCCCAAGACTTTCACAGCTTCAAGAAGTGGAATTTACAGTGACCGGCAACAGGACAAATCCACAACACATTGATCCGATGCTTCCTCTTAATCGGTCGCTTCCAAATGGTGTCAGCACTAGGCGAGGTTGACCACAGCCAAGACGAAGCCGATTGAGAGAGTGGCAGTGGCTCGGCGCTGAGGAGGAAGATAGGTTGGCGTGTGGCACGGCGGTGCCAGGTGATGGCTGAGGCGCTGGATTTGTCGGAGGGCGGCCGGTAGCAGGGTCGTGAAAGAGGGCTGGCTAGGGTTGCGGGAACATGTAAGAGGGAGAGGGAATCGGCGGGAATCGGCGATCTGGCGGTAGGCGACAGGCGGCGAAGTCCGGCGTCAGGCTGTGGTGGCCGACGACGACACCAGGAGGATGATCAGAGAAGGCAGCGCGTGAGGGAGATGAGAGGGGTCGGGAATGAAGGAGAAGAGGTGGTCGATGGGAATAAGGAGAGTGGGGGTGGCGGTGAAATCTCGGCGACAGAGAGCAAGAGGAAGGGAATCGGCGCCTTCATATGGTTAGGGCACGGTGAGGAATAAAAACAATAGGTTAAAAACTTAGGTTCAATCAATTAAACCCTAAGTTGGTTTCCTAAATCAACTCCCACTAAAGGGTATTCCAAACAGACTTCCTCTAAACCCTATAATTGATCCCCTTAAAATACGTCATACGAGCTCCGATTAAATCCTAGAAAATTTCTAAAAATTCCTGAAAAATCCCATAAGATTATCTGACAAATAACTTTATTATTTAATTATTATCTGGGTACCGTATTTTACATCATTGGTCCAAGAAGAGAAGGATCAATCCGATGTTGACACAAGGTCAACATTCGAGGAGAACAAGGAAGAGGAGGAGAAGGAAGAAGATGAGAGATCCTCTACATCTTCAAGAGAGGAAGAGGTGGAAGCATCCACAACTTTGAGAGTTGAAGAGGTGGAAGCACCCACACCTCCAAGTAGAGAAGAAGAATTGGAAGATGATGTTACCTCCATAACTCAAGCTACATCAAATGGAGAATCGAGCATCATCCCTACAAGCAAGGGTATAGAAATTTCAATTGAAAATAATAAAAACCATATCATTTGTTTTGGGTGTAGGGAGCATGGGCACTACAAGAGTAAATGTCCAAAATTGGCCAAGAAGAAGAGCCAAGTAGTATCCAAGGGCAAGGAGAAGCCCAAAGAGACAATTCCCACTACAAACAAGAGCAAGGAACACATTGTGTGTTTCTTGTGCAATCAAAGAGGACATTATAGAAGTCAATGTCCTAAAGGGAAGAAGACAACCAAAGTGATAAGAGGAAGCACAAATCATGGGAGAGCTTGGAAGAGCAAACACAAGGTAATATTTAATAGTGCAATTCCTCCTAGTAATGGTAAAAAGCATGCTAGTTACAAGATAAATCATTCAAATGTTATTTACAATGAAAATAGAAAGCATGATCAAACTAGGGATAAATATATACCTCCTCATGCTAGAACTACCATGCCTAAGGTTAGGAAGGTAGATAATTACTTAGGAAATAACTCTAAAGACTTTAGATATAAGTCCCAAAATAGAAATGCTCAAGGTTTCAATGAGAAACCGAAATCTAGGGATTTGATAAGAGAAAACCAAGTCTTAAGGTCAAGACTTGATAATTTAGAAAGGAGCCTAGCAAGAATGGAAAATATTTTTAAGGGTCAAAATGAGCAAAAATTAGGGAGAACTAGGCAAGAGCCATTCAATGGCCATAGAGGTTTGGGATACAAACCTAAGGCTAAGGAGGATGTGACCTCCTTTCATAAGGTTCCATATAGTTATGTGACCAATCCTAGGTTTAGAGGTCAAATCAAAGAAACTAGAGAAGGAATCCCTAAAAGTACTTCTGGCAAGACTAATGTGACTAAGACTTCTAAGAAGTTTAACCAAGCCACAAAGAAGGTCACAAGGGAGGTCATCCCTAAAGTTGACCTAGTAAAGGTGACTAAGGCTCCAAAAAGGTCAAATAAAGTCACAAAGAAGGTTACAAGGAAAGTTATCCCTATAATTGACCTAGTAGAACTGACCAAGGCTTCTAAGAAGCCTAGAAAGGTCCTTAGAAAGGTATCTAGGGAAGTCATCCCTAGTGAATACCTAGAGCATCCAAGGAGCACCAATAGGTTTTCGGTTCCTAGGAGCATATTCTCTACACCCTAGATGGGTTTAGAGAGTGTCAACTTCAATTGGAAGGGTAGGCCACCCAACCTTGGTAAAGTTGACATTTGAGAGCATTTTCAAGGTTATTGTTAACCTTTGAAAATGAAATGGATTATTAGTGTTACTCTTTGAAAGAGTAAAATGTGTCAAAGATTTGAGGAGTTGATTTTAATTTAAATTGACACACTTGAGAGAAGCAAAAGAAATGTCAAATGGGAATTTGACATTTTGTTATGGAATTAAGGGAAATGTAAACCTTAATCCAAGTTGTCACTCTTAGAAAGAGTAAAGTGTGCCAAAGTTTGAGGGTGATTTTGATTTTAATTGGCACAAACATAAAAAAGAAATACCAAGTTAGAAATGTGGTATTCTCTTAAGGGGTTAAAGGAAAATTTAAACCTTAATAAAATTAATTACTCCTTAGAAGAGTAAGTTGTGCCAAACTTTAAGGAATCACATCTAATGTAAGTTGGCACACTTGGAAACAGGATAAGGAATTGTCTAGTTGAGATATTAGTATGTTCTTAAGGGATTAAGGGCAAATTTAAGTCTCAATCTAAACATTTAATCCTTAAAAGGAGTCATTTGTGCCAAACAAATACTTGAGTATTAAAGTCTTAATTTCAATTGGAACAAATAGAATAAAGGCAAAAGAAATGCCAAGTTGGTTTTGGCATTCTCTTAAGGAAGGCATAGGCAATCTAGGATTAAGTTTAAGGCTTAGCTAAGGTTTAAGGATACTTAAATAGATTATCTAGGTATATTTTATTTATGCTAAAATGTCATGATTGCTTGCTCTTCATATGTCATGACATCATGTGTTGCATTCATGTTTATTATGAAAAATACAAAAAAACCATGTCATGCCATACATACATCATGTAGTTATAGCATGTTTTTTTTTTCTTTGGAAAATTACTTATTTTGATGTATGCCATGCAACATCATGCATTAAGTTAATTTCCTTGTGATTAAGGACAAAATCATTTATTATGAATGGTGAATATCCCAACAAGTGGGATTCTAGTAAAATGACATCCTAGGTGGATGATCATAAGTCTCATAATGCCTAGATAGATACGCATGATCCCTTAGTTTAGGACAAAACCAAATTTACATCTCACAAAGAATCATAAGGTGACTTGTATGTGTTTTAGTACACATTAGATACAAGTGAGATGTTAGGATGGTGAACAAAACTCAAGATGTTGACTTAGTGCATCTTGTTGAGTTTTAGGTTCATCAAAACACATAGTTATGTGTTTTCCAATCATTGGGAAAGCTAATGTACAAGTTATGTGCATTGAGCCCAAAGAACATGGTTGGATAATGGTTTTGAAAATTATTTTAAATTTACTTTGGAAAACCTTGATGAAGGCTATCTTTTGATAGTAATCATCATTGAATAGTTGAGCACAAACTTGGAAGAAAACACTAGAGTTTTTACAAGTTTCAAAGTTTGTGTTAATCTTTGAAAATAGGAAGTATTTGTTGGTTAGTCCTAGGGAAATCATATCGGTTCCACTGTACAAAAATTTTGTACAAGTGTCGAACCTTTCCTAAATAACATATTGTGTTCTTTAGAAGTTAAATAAGGAATCACAAACTGAACTTAACATTATTGATTCCAAATTTAGCTTATCTGTTCTTAATGGTTTAGACTTGGATCGCAAGCGGAACTTAATACTATTGATCCAAATCCACCTATGTTATAAATTCAATTAAATATTAATTTTCAAAATTGGATTCCAGGACTGCATGGCGAGGCACATGATGTCACGCCCCAGAGGAGTCTCTGTCCGAAGAAATTTCGGCAGCATCTCCCCTGTACGGCGGACAATATGAAACTTTCTACATATCACATATACATCAGCCACAGGCGGCTAGAATAATAACAAAAAAAAAAATAAAGACAAACACCACGCAGTTAATAAAGATATCCAGCCTCTGGCTGTCACAACCACGCAGTTAATAACAGTAATCAATAAATAATAGGACTCTGACTCGAAATCCACCCTACTCCACTACACTCGTAAAACTCAAATCCAACGAACTCACCTCTTCTGCCGTCCAGGCAGGCACGTAGTAGAATGAAATCCAATATCATATCAAAAATCCATCAAAAGGTTTCACTCCATACAATATCCATAGGAAAAATCCAAAGACAATACTGAAACAAAGTCTGTTATAGAAAAAAAAAACCAAAATAAAACAAATAATGAACTAATAGAGAACTAGCTCTACGTGCAGAGGGGGGGCCAGCGACTGGAACTGCTCCGTACAGCCTCAACCTGAAAATATCAACAATGGAGGCGGGGTGAGTCCAACACTCAGCAGGTACAACTGATATACATAATAAAACAAATAACAGATAACACTAATCATGCGTACAGTCTCCTGAATACGAGAAGGAATAAATGCAACTGAAATGAAATCAGGAGATAACTGTACTAACCGGAATCAAGGTACAAAGGTAACAGGTCATCAGACCGAAGAAATCGTAATCCTGTATGCATGTCAATCAAATGCATCCATACAAATGCAGCATATAAGTGCAGCAATCACAAACAATAAAATGCAATAAATGCATATGATGACCGTGCACTCGGACATCACTGCTCCTGACAGTGATTGAGTGGACGGTATGCTGTCCTCTGGCCCCAAATCATAAATGGGGGAGCTCAATGCTCTCATCTCCCGGTACACAATGACGGGGAGGATATCTCTGCCGGCTACCACGCTGAGTCATCTGACCAACGGAGCCAAACAAAGTCCACCATCTGCCGGCTACGACGCTGCTACACTAAATGCCAGCGGAGCCAAACAGAGCGGAACTGATTGCCGGCTACCACGCTGAGTCCTCAGACCAACGGAGCCAAACAGCAGAACCGCCACACACCTGTCTGATATACCACTAATCCATGGGTGGTGGTGTGTGCAGTACATGTAACTGGCGATGCGCTCAACCATAGTGGAGCCGACAATCGCACAGCATGCAAACATGATGCATGATACTAAGCATGGCAATCTCATGAATAGCATAGCAAGATCCATACATAAATAAAAGGTGTACCACAAGTCAATGCATCGGATGGAAGGTACACAAACAGATAGGGTATCATATAAACCCTAGGTCCTGAACATGATGTATCACATGGTTGGGTCACTACCGAAAGCATGTATGGTCAGATAAATAATAACATGCTAATAAATAAACAAACAACATGTAACAGATCATGTAGTGACCAACCGAATCAAATGGAAACACAATTCTTGCTATATGTTAAACACTTTATCATGCATATCAAAAGACATAAGTCAAAGTACCTGCCTCAAATAGAAAGGTCCGATCTGACTCCGAGATACTCGTCTCGCGTCAAAGTCCTGTGTTAAATCGCACAGTTTAGCTAATTTAATTATAAACAAATAGCTAAACTAATTTCTAATCCACTGACTAGTTAGGGTTAGTTTCATGAACCCCAATCACACAGTTATACAACTTATAAACCTAAATCACCCTATAACCAAATTAATTATGTATCAAGTCGTACCTAGAACATGTATCAAAAATGTGTCAACTAAATCCATAAACCAAATACTTACCTTACCGCTACGGGATGGGGTTGCTGCCAAACATCAAAAACACCCCACAATACACCAAACCTCACCAATCCGTGACCTAGATTAGAAGCAAAGAAAAACATGAACTGAGATCTAGCCACAAACCTAATTCCACAGCTAGGTATGGCCCTTACCTTCCCAATTCTGCTAGGGCAGATCACAATGAAGACAGAACCACTGTGAAAAGCAAAACTAGGGCACAACTCCTTGTCTTCGGCACTGTCAAATAGAGACACCAGAAGAGAAATTCCGGCCAGCGCTCAGGGACCCAACCTAGGGTTCGGATGCTCGATTTTCGGCGGCTCCAGGTGTCCGCGAGAAGAGGAAGGGAGGCTCTGTGAGTTGCAGCGGCGGCGCTGGAAACTCCACAGCAAGGGCTACGGCAGACGAGGCTTCGGCTGGACAGAGGAGAGAAGAACCAGCGTCACTGGAGTCGGGGCAGAGGCTAGGGCACCGGCGATTGGGGTCGGCGTCGGCTGGCTAGGGCAGGCGGTCGGGCGGCGGTGCTAGGGCTGAGAATGCTATCGTCGTGAGGGGCAGGGGATGAGGAAGAAGAGGAGAGGCGGCTCTCGTCGCCGGCGGCAGAGGGGAGAGTGTGTGCACGCGAGAGAGATGAGGAGAAGATCGGGTTTGGGAGAGGAAACCGGCGCGAGGAAGAAGGGGAAAAGGAACGGGCGGAGAAGGTGTCGAGCACGGGGAAAAGAATAAGAGAAAAAAAGAAAAAGAAAAAGAAAAGATAAAGGAAAAGGAAATAAAACTTTTCCTCATTAAAACAGGATAGCCTAAACAGGCTTTTCCGGGCCCCGTTTTTATCCCCGTTAACTCGTCCGTACGAGTTCCGAAAAATTCCTGAAAAATTTCCAAAAATTCCGGAAAATTCCCTTAATAATATTCGCCTATTTTTCGGTATTTTACATTCTCCCCCACTAATAAAAATTTGGTCCCCAAATTTCGTTATCTACTATCAGCAAGTACTAACAACAGATATAAAGTATATATGCTGAACGGTAAATAAATCACATACCTCAAGTGAAAAGATAGGGATATCGAGCTCGGATCGTATCCTCGAGCTCCCAAGTAGCCTCCTCATCCGAATGATGCTGCCATCCGACTTTAACCAGTCGGATAGTCTTGTTCCGCAATTGACGCTCTTTCCGGTCTATAATCCATACCGGAATCACCTCATAAGTGACGTCAGGCTGAACGGGAACTGAGATATCTGTCAGCACCTGTGTCGGGTCAGGTACGTATCTCCTCAGCATAGATACGTGGAATACATCGTCGACGCCAAAGACGCGGCGATAGTGCAACCGATAAGCTACCGCCTAATCCTTTCCGAGATCCGAAAAGTCCAATATATCGCGAGCTAGCTTACCATTGAGGCTAATCTCTTCACCCCTTCGTGGGTGAAACTCAGAGAAATACGGTCGCAAATGGAGAACTCTAAGGGTCTCCGACTCCGGTCAACACTACTGGCAGTCTTATGCCTCTAACATCCTCTATCTGAATATGGACCACTTTGCCTCACGTTGAGCTCTATGAGGTCTCAACAACTGGGTCTCTCGGATCCCGATCGACGACTGAGCAACTATGGTAACAAGAATACCCCGCTCTGTCCGTCCCTGCTCCTCAATGTCTAACCTGGAGAAATCCGAATCAAATCTGTGACCACTGTGGCAAGCTAAAGTCCCTCCGACCTCTAGCTAAGTGTATCGGTAATCACATTAGCTTTTCCTGTGATAGCTAATGGTACAATCATAATACTTCAGAACTCCATCTATCTATCGAAGATTAAGTTCCTTCTGAGTGAACAGATATTTGAGACTCCGATGGTCAGTGAGAATCTCAATGTAATATCATACAGGTACTGTCGCCAAATCTTCAGGGTAAAAATAATAACAGCCAACTCCAGATCATGAACTGAGTATTTTCTTCTCAGGCTCCCTCAACTATCGAGAAGCATATAAGAATACTCAACCGTGCTACATCAGAACAACACTCATACCCTGTAGAAACGCGTCGGTGTAGAGGACAAATCCGTCCTCTCCAGAAAGTAAAAACCAAAAATCGAAGCCGACACTAGTCTCCGCTTCAGCTCCTAGAAGCTGGTCTTGCAATCCTCAGTCCAAGTAAACTTCACGCCTTTCATGGTCACGCGTGACAGTAGCATAGCTATGCGAAAGCAACCCTCGACGAAAGGTCTGTAATATCCTGCGAGTCACAAAAGACTGCGGATCTCCAACACTGATTTCGGCTGCTCCCAACGGTAACAACCTCTATCTCCTGTGGAACCACGGTACACTCCTGCTGGTGACCGTGTGTCCTAAACATCATAACAAAAGACAATCCAAACCAGCACTACTGATAATCACATATAAATGTTCTTGTCGAATCATCTCTAGATCTATGCAAAGATAGTGTACGTGACTCACCTCGGATCCGTAATAAACCACAACATCGTCCACAAAGACAATGGACACCTATCCAAACATCCTCGACATACCAGGATTATCGAGTCCCTGAAAACATCTAAGGCACTGTAAGCCTATATGGCAAAAACCAATACACATAATGTCTGTATCACAGACATTCCTATTCATAAGATCTCCAATAATAAATCGAAAAATCTGATCATCAATAACATAAATCACCAAAGAATAGATCCTCCAGGGTGAGAGCAACGCTCCATCACAGGAAACACCACATATGTGGGAGCAACGCTCTACCACAAGAAATCCTCAATATGTGGGAGCAACACTCCACCACAAATAATCTGAAATATGTATCTGCAATAAATATAGGAGCAATGCTCCGCTACTAGCAATCCGTGATATGTGGGAGCAACGCTCCACCACAAAACAATACCTAAGTACCCCAAGGCACCTAACTATCCAGCTAGAGACTGTACAAGATCTCTCTACCACAATTCGCTGTGGTTATCCTAGGATATAACAACCTAGTAACTAATCAAATTCATCATCAACTCTATCAACATCATAGTGAGTCACCCACTGATAAGAAAATGGGTTGACAGGGTAATCCAACAAATGACATAATACAGACACTCCACATCCTGCATTCAACATAAGTAGAATCATCACGCTACTACCAACAATACACCTAGCGCACGTGCTCACACAACATATGTATGATCGACATAATCCTCCAATTTATACACACCACACATACTCACAACATAGGTATAATTCATCGTGATACCTACAACAATGCATACCCAACTCGTGTGCACATATCAATATAGGTATAATCGACAATACACCTCAAACAACACTCACATGACATAAATACACCTATGCCAAGAGTATAATCAGCATATACTTCCAATAAAGCATACTAATCCCATGTGCACTCACAAATCACACATAATCAACAAGATACCTTAGATACCACACCCAACACATATGTACATATCACAACTCAGATTAAACCGACAAAATGCCTCCATCAAAACACCACCGATGTACTTATACTACAACTCTGATTTAATTGACAAGATATCTTCAATAACACATCCAAATACATACACTGAACTACATATCTATGATCCACAAGGAACCTTCAAACCATATCAGAACATGGATACATATACTACTTGCAAATGGACAGTCTACCATAGGACTCCTACAACACATAACAAATCATAATATACATGCAACATAGACATGCAAAATCAGCATACCAGCTCAACCAAAAAGACCAACCTTATGCTACCAACACTCATGGGTTACAAGTATATCTAAACAAAATTCATGCATATGTATCAAGCATGAATACATCAATCAAAAGCAACCCAAAATAAAGTAGTCTAATCATCCAGTAACCACCCTGCTATAGGTTCAAAGGAACTAGTATCGGACAAGAAAGATATACACACCATGGTATAACATTGCAAGTCAATGTCATACACTACCAAGACTATATCTAATGGGGAAAATTTTATCATCATAAATCCAAACGTACTCTTCCAGTATACACTAGTAACGATTGTATCCCATAAGTGTTAAGCAATTAGCTCTACACTTCCTTACATCAGCGGGGTCACATATCCCAAAGCACCCTCTAAGTTATCCCACCAGGTATATACAATCAACGGTCAAAATCTTCATGGAATAAGATACATCGATCCTTTATAACCTATCCAAGCCGATAATGATATATGGCAAAATCAGTCATTTTCACGTCAGTACAAAACATGTACTCAAATGTGCTCTAGATACATAACTAAGCACAAATAACCTAAAGGTTCGAACCTCTAAAAATAGAGTATGGCAATCCTCTACTGATCAACCAACAAAACTAAATCATTCATCTACTAACTAATCAAGAATACCTTAATCCTCCACAAGCAACTAAGGTATATCCAACCACATAATATCATATGTATAAATGTGTACGACCCAAAAGAAAAAGTCAGAATTTAAGAACATCAAGACACTCTCATCTTCATCCTCAAAAACATCAGCCCACACTATATCAGATGAATAAATCTCTACTCCCCATGAGGGCAAGTTAGCATTCAAAACATCAATCATTATTTATCCACATAATCCCAATCAGAGGAAGCATATATCATTTTTTTTTATATCATCCTGTTAACTATCCATAACCAACCAGGTTTATTAAAATCTCATAGGCACATTCAACCGTAAAACTCTCCAGCACCCAATTTATAATCTGATCACCAACCATAATCATCAAACCTGTGAATATCATAAATGACACTCACTATGTCACCATCAATGACAACCCAAATATAAATCATCAAAATAGTTATCCACTAATAGATCATCAAAACAAATATCTAGTAATTGATCATCAGACAACCACATAACATTTACTCTCATAAATCATTAGAAATCAACATATCATAATATCTTATATCACAATATCCCTCAACCTCAAACCATTCTCAACAATGATCAAACATGGTAACCCCCAATGACCAATTTCCATCGTACCTGGTACCCTAATATCCAAAAGATATGAGTATAAAACTCTCCTGGCTAAGTCAATAGGAATATGTAGGTATCATCCACTACCCAACTAACAATAGCAGAGGCTGGTATGTGCCTCCATCTCCTACGAGTAGTAACAGAAGCTAACACTACTGATGGTATGATAAGAAAAATCACCAGAGATTATAATCCTTTATCTCTATTAAGGTAAACCATGCTCAATGGCTAATCCATCACATGTAATATGTGCTACTACAACCAAACAGGTACTACATAAAGAATGCTAATACCTATCATAAACTATAAAATTAAACATCATACCTATATGCCGTCTAGAGATGTTCCATCGCTGTCCAGTCCCCAAATTGACCTCGGAATTCCGTACGAGAAAAAAATAACACTGGAAATCCATATAAATCATTAACAGAAGTCCATAACAAAATCGAAACGGAAAATCCGTGTAACCCAAAATAACTGCCCAGACTAATCTGTCTCGTAACTAGGGCTAGTATAAAAATGTCCAAAATACCAAACGCAGGTATCACACCCTGCTCTGATACCAATGAATTGGTATCAGATAAATCCCGAAAATCCAACACACGGAAATCAAATAAATATCGCCAAACTTTGGGATATCAGATTATTCAAAGTATCCATAATACGAAAACAAAGATCGTATAAATCTAGAACGCACAGCAAGTATCGTATACCTGCTCTGATACACTAAATTGTCACGTCCCAGAGGAGTCTCTGTCCGAAAATATTTCGGCAGCATCTCCCCTGTACGGTGGACAATATGAAACTTTCTACATATCACATATACATCAGCCACAGGCGGCTGGAATGATAACAATAAATAAGAAACAAACACCACGCAGTTTATAAAGATATTCAGCCTCTGGCTGTCACAATTACGTAGTTAATAATAGTAATCAATAATAATAGGACTCTGACTCGAAATCCACCCTACTCCACTACACTCGTAAAGCTCAAATCCAACGAACTCACCTCTTCTGCCGTCCAGGCAGGCACGTAGTAAAAATGAAATCCAATATCATATCAAAAATCCATCAAAAGGTGTCACTCCATACAATATTTATAGGAAAAATCCAAAGACAATACTAAAACAAAGTCTGATATAGAAAAAAAAAACCAAAATAAAACAAATAATGAACTAATAGAGAACTAGCTCTACGTGCAGAGGGGGGGCCAGCGACTGGAACTGCTCCGTACAGCCTCAACCTGAAAATATCAACAATGGAGGCGGGGTGAGTCCAACACTCAGCAGGTACAACTGATATACATAATAAAACAAATAACAGATAACACTAATCATGCGTACAGTCTCCTGAATACGAGAAGGAATAAATGAAATCAGGAGATAACTGTACTAACCGGAATCAAGGTACAAAGGTAACAGGTCATCAGACCGAAGAAATCGTAATCCTGTATGCATGTCAATCAAATGCATCCATACAAATGCAGCATATAAGTGCAGCAATCACAAACAATAAAATGCAATAAATGCATATGATGACCGTGCACTCGGACATCACTGCTCCTGACAGTGATTGAGTGGACGGTATGCTGTCGGAATACTCCTGTCCTCTGGCCCCAAATCATAAATGGGGGAGCTCAATGCTCTCATCTCCCGGTACACAATGACGAGGATCTCTCACGGCTACCACGCTGCATCTCACCAACGGAGCCAAACAAAGTCCACCATCTGCCGGCTGCTACACTAAATGCCGGCGGATCCAAACAGAGCGGAACTGACGCTGAGTCACCTGACCCACGGAGCTAACAGCAGAACCGCCACTCACCTGTCCGATATACCACTAATCCATGGGTGGTGGTGTGTGCAATACATGTAACTAGTGGAGCCGACAATCGCACAGCATGCAAA
This sequence comes from Zingiber officinale, assembly GCF_018446385.1. Classification (NCBI taxonomy): domain Eukaryota; kingdom Viridiplantae; phylum Streptophyta; class Magnoliopsida; order Zingiberales; family Zingiberaceae; genus Zingiber; species Zingiber officinale. The sequence continues at coordinate 43,987,199 of NC_056002.1, read as the reverse complement.
CATGATGCATGATACTAAGCATGGCAATCTCATGAATACCATAGCAAGATCCATACATAAATAAAAGGTGTACCACAAGTCAATGCATCGGATGGAAGGTACACAAACAGATAGGGTATCATATAAACCCTAGGTCCTGAACATGATGTATCACATGGTTGGGTCACTACCGAAAGCATGTATGGTCAGATAAATAATAACATGCTAATAAATAAACAAACAACATGTAACAGATCATGTAGTGACCAACCGAATCAAATGGAAACACAATTCTTGCTATATGTTAAACACTTTATCATGCATATCAAGAGACATAAGTCAAAGTACCCGCCTCCGAAAAATAGAAAGGTCCGATCTGACTCCGAGATACTCGTCTCGCGTCAAAGTCCTGTGTTAAATCGCACAGTTTAGCTAATTTAATTATAAACAAATAGCTAAACTAATTTCTAATCCACTGACTAGTTAGGGTTAGTTTCATGAACCCCAATCACACAGTTATACAACTTATAAACCTAAATCACCCTATAACCAAATTAATTATGTATCAAGTCGTACCTAGAACATGTATCAAAAATGTGTCAACTAAATCCATAAACCAAATACTTACCTTACCGCTGCGGGATGGGGTTGCTGCCAAAAATCAAAAACACCCCACAATACACCAAACCTCACCAATCCGTGACCTAGATTAGAAGCAAAGAAAAACATGAACTGAGATCTAGCCACAAACCTAATTCCACAGCTAGGTATGGCCCTTACCTTCCCAATTCTGCTAGGGCAGATCACAATGAAGACAGAACCACTGTGAAAAGCAAAACTAGGGCACAACTCCTTGTCTTCGGCACTGTCAAACAGAGACACCAGAAGAGAAATTCCGGCCAGCGCTCAGGGACCCAACCTAGGGTTCGGATGCTCGATTTTCGGCGGCTCCAGGTGTCCGCGAGAAGAGGAAGGGCTACGGCAGACGAGGCTTCGGCTGGACAGAGGAGAGAAGAACCAGCGTCACTGGAGTCGGGGCAGAGGCTAGGGCACCGGCGATTGGGGTCGGCGTCGGCTGGCTAGGGCAGGCGGTCGGGCGGCGGTGATAGGGCTGAGAATGCTGTCGTCGTGAGGGGCAGGGGATGAGGAAGAAGAGGAGAGGCGGCTCTCGTCGCCGGCGGCAGAGGGGAGAGTGTGCACGCGAGAGAGATGAGGAGAAGATCGGGTTTGGGAGAGGAAACCGGCGCGAGGAAGAAGGGGAAAAGGAACGGGCGGAGAAGGTGTCGAGCACGGGGAAAAGAATAAGAGAAAAAAAGAAAAAGAAAAAGAAAAGATAAAGGAAAAGGAAATAAAACTTTTCCTCATTAAAACAGGATAGCCTAAACAGGCTTTTCCGGGCCCCGTTTTTATCCCCGTTAACTCGTCCGTACGAGTTCCGAAAAATTCCTGAAAAATTTCCAAAAATTCCAGAAAATTCCCTTAATAATATTCGCCTATTTTTCGGTATTTTACACATGACCTTCTTGGGTATGGGAGCATCCACCACCGCCTAGACAAATCCTTTTAAGGAAAGCTAATATTTAATTTCCTTATATAACTCTAGGTTTAACCAAAAAGAACAATCGAATCACAAATTTGAAAAACAAAGAAAAACACAAACACGAATTACTAATTCAAAAAACTAGATCTAATGCTTCTTGTGTTTGGAATTCTAACAAAGAAAAAATAACTAGCATGATGCGGAAGAAAATTACTAGTTATACCTTTTCTTTGCAAGCTAATGACCTCAAGATCTTCTGCCGTATTCCTCGCCTCGCCTTGGATGTCGTGTGGGCGACGATCCTCCAAGATGAACACCACCCAAAGTCTTCTTCCTCCTCCTCTAGAATTCGGCCACCACCACCACCACCAAGGAGCAAAAGAGAGCAAAGGGAAAAGAGAGAGAGAGAGAGGGGCTGGCCACCAAGAGGAAATCCACCAAGAGAATAAGAATTGATTTCTCATGAGGCCTCCTCACCCCTTCTTTTATATTACTTGCCCAAGGCAAATAAGGGAAGACTTTTTACAAAAGTTAAAATCTTCCTCTTGTTTTCCCTTTTCCCTTTTATTTTTCCTTTTCTTTCCTCTAGATTGAATCAATCACCAATCATTAATTGGTTTGATTTTATTTTTATTTTTATTTGGTCGGCCCCTTGCTTGGGCACCAAGCAATGGTGGCTGGCCACATCATCAAGGGGAAGGAAAAATTTTTATAAAATTTTATAAAAGAAGAAATCCTCCTATAAAATTTTACATGCTCTCTTTCCTAAAGTGGATGTTAAAAAAGAAAAGTTTTAAAAATTAAAACAATGTTTTAAAATTTAAAACTTCTCTTCTAAAAATTTCCATTTTTTAACATGGTTACAAAAAATAGAAAATTTTAATTTTAAAACTTCTCTTCCTTTTTTCTAAAACCATGAGGATGGTTAAAAAAGGAAAGTTTTAAAACTTTTAAAACTCCCTATTAAACCATGTGACCTAATTCAAATAAGAAAAGTTTTTAAAATTAAAATCTCTCTTTTAAAACTTATAGTTTTCTACAAACAGAAGATTTTAAAAATTCAAAACACCCCTCCTATTTGAATTTATTATGGCCAGCCCCTACTTGCTTGGTCACCAAGCAAGAGGGTCGACCCTCTTAAGGAGATGGTGGCCGACCATTGCTTGGTCACCAAGCAATGGGCCGGCCTCCTTTCTTGGACACCAAGAAGGGCTTTTATTTGGATGGATTATAAGGCACTAATGAGGCTACGACAGGGACCTAGAGGAGAAATTGGTTTTGGTCTTCCGATGAGCTTGAGTATCCTGTGTTCTCCCTGAACACACAACTCAAGTTCATCAACAATAACTCATTCCACTAGAGAGTTATTGTTGCACTACCGCACCAATCCCAAATTACATTATGGGCTCCTTCTTACCATGAGTGTGTTAGTCTCCCTGTGTTTAAGATAACGAATGTCCACTAATTAAGTAAGTTACTGACAACTCACTTAATTAATATCTAGCTCCAAGAGTAGTACCACTCAACTTCATTGTCATATCGGACTAAGTCCACCTGTAGGGTTTAACATGGTAATCCTTATGAGCTCCTCTTGAGGGCATTCTCAACCTAGATAACTAGGACACAGTTTCCTTCTATAATCAACAACACACACTATAAATAATATCATTTCCCAACTTATCGGGTCTTTTAATTTATCAAGTTAAATCTCACCCTTTGATAAGTTAAAGAAATAAATACTAAATATATATGCTTGTTATTATATTAGGATTAAGAGTACACACTTCCATAATAACTAAGGTCTAGTTCTTTTATTAAGTCAGTATAAAAAGAACTTACCTAAAATGGTCCTACTCAATGCACTTAGAGTGTAATAGTGTAATGTATTAGTCAAGATAAACTAATACCTAATCACACTACGACTATACCAATGGTTTGTTCATTTCCATCTTAGTCGTGAGCAACTGTTTATAATTGATAAAGAGCTGATAACATGATATTCTGTGTGTGACACCACACACCATGTTATCTACTTTATAAATTAATTGAACAACTATATTTAACAAATAAATATAGACATTTGGCCAATGTGATTCTTTTATTTCAAAAATAAATGTTTACAAAAACTAGGCTTTTAGTATACACTCCAACAATCTCCCACTTATACTAAAAGACTAAGCTGTCATATCTGCTGCCATACATCTGATTCTCATCCCCTCCACATGCCGATCAAAAGCTTTCACCGGAAGTGCCTTAGTGAAAGGATCTGCCAGGTTATCTGCTGATACAATCTTAGCGATGAGAACTTCTCCTCGCTTGACAATGTCTCGTATCAGGTGGTACTTGCACTCTATATGTTTACTCGCCTTATGGGCTCGTGGTTCCTTCAAGTTTGCAACTACACTTCTATTATCACAATAAATTGTGATGATTTTGGGCAAACCAGGAATCACATCTAAGTCCATTAGAAAGTTCCTGAGTCATACTACTTCTTTGGCTGCCTCAGAGGCTGCCACATACTCAGCTTTCATGGTTGAGTCTGAAACGCATTTCTGCTTAACACTCCTCCCTGCAATGGCTCCACCTCCTAAAGTAAACACATAGCCTGATGTAGACTTACTGTTGTCCCTATCTGATTGAAAATCTGAATCCGTGTAACCCAGAGGGAGCAAATCGTCTGCTTGGTAAACTAGCATATAATCTCTAGTCCTTCTCAGGTACTTCAATATATGCTTTACAGTAGTCCAATGTCTAGGGTTACTCTGATATCTGCTAACCATGCTCATGATAAAATAGATATCAGGTCTCGTACACAGCATTGCATACATTAGGCTTCCCACAGCCGAAGCATAAGGAACTGCCTTCATGTCCTCTATCTTCTTTGATGTCTTTAGAGACATCTCTTTAGATAAGGCTACTCCATGCCTAAAAGGTAATAAACCTTTCTTAGAGTTCTGCATGCTAAAACGAGCAAGTATTGTATCCATATATGAAGCTTGAGATAGGCACAACATTATTTTCTTGCGATCCCTTATAACTTTGATCCCAAGAATGTGCGCACATTCTCCTAGGTCCTTCATATCAAATTGTTTGGACAACCATACCCTTACGTCCGATAACACTTTGACATTGTTGCCAATTAACAAAATATCATCTACGTATAGTACAAGAAATACCACCACATTTCCATTACATTTCTTGTATACACAAGACTCATCCGGACACTAAATAAATCTATATGACTAGATTACTTCATTAAACCGGATGTTCCAAGATCTTGAAGCTTGCTTCAGTCCATAAATGGACTGATTGAGCTTGCACACTAGATGCTCTTTGCCTTTTTCAATGAACCCTTCTGGTTTGCTTCATATGGATGTTTTCTTCAAGACTTCCGTTAAGGAATGCTGTCTTGACATCCATTTGCCAAATCTCATAATCCATATGAGCAGCAATGGATAAGAGTATCCGAATAGACTTTAGCATAGCTACCGACGAAAAAGTATTCTCATAATCGATTCTCTCTTTCTGAGTATACCCTTTTGCAACAAGCCTTGCTTTGAAGGTTTCTACCTTCCCGTCTGTCCCTCTTTTCCTTTTGTAGATCCATTTACATCCAACAGCTTTTACACCATCTGGTGGTTCTACAAGCTCCCAAACCTTATTAGAATACATAGACTCTATTTTAGAATTCATTGTCTTTTGCCAAGATACTGCATCTATATCTTGGAGTGCTTCGTCATATGTTCGGGGATCAGGTTCATGTTTACCCGGGATCAAGTCCGAAGACTCTCCCAAAAACATAAATCTCTCAGGTTGCCTTACAACCCTCCTACTACGATGAGGCACTATTTCTGGTTGTGTATCATGTGTGACACGTGTTGCAGTTTCTTGTGGTACTTCATCTTGTACTGTTGGTACTCAAGTAGACGTGCCATTTCTTATTTCTTCTAGAACTATTTCACTCATGGGCTTATGGTTCATTATATAATCTTTTTCTAAAAATCGAGCATTGGTGCTAACAATAATCTTCTGATTTTTAAGATTATAAAACAAACCACCTTTCGTTCCCATAGGATATCCCACAAACAGACAAACTTCTGTACGTGATTCCAACTTGTCAGTATCTCCCTTCGGCACATGTGCTGGACTACCCCATATCCAGATATGATTCAGACTAGGCTTACGACCATTCCATAATTCCATGAGAGTAGAAGGAACTATTTTAGAAGGTACCATATTCAGAATGTACACTGCTATTTCCAGAGCATATTCCCAAAATGAATTTGGTAATTCTGAATAACTCATCATCGATCTAACCATTTCCATAAGAGTCGTATTCCTTCGTTCTGCCACACCATTCTGTTGGGGTGTACCAGGTGTAGACAATTGGGATTGAATCCCGACTTCTGATAAGTAATTTCTAAACTCTCCAAAGAGGTATTCGCCACCACGGTCAGACCGTAGTGTCTTGATACTTTTACCAAGACGTTTCTCCACATCAACCCTATATTCTTTGAACTTATCAAAGCATTCAGACTTGTGGCGCATCAAGTAAATGTATCCATATCTTGAATAATCGTCGATAAAGGAGATGAAATATTCATAACCACCTCTTGCCTGGATAGACATAGGACCACACAAATCAGAATGAACCAATTCTAACACATCTTTGGCTATATACCCCTTGGCCTTAAAAGGTCTCTTGGTCATTTTACCTTCCAAACAGGATTCACATGTTGGAAAGTTTTCCAACTCTAATGAACCCAAGAGTCCATCGGCTACAAGCCTTTGAATCCTACTTAAGTTAATATGACCAAGCTTTAGATGCCAAAGATATGTTTGGTTCATTTCTGAAGGTTCTTTTCTCTTATTAGAGTTAGAAGATGTGTTATTAATTTTCATATATTGCATTGTGGGAGAAATTGGATTTAAAGTATATAAATTGCAAACCAATGCACCAGAACAGATAATCACTTTATTTCTCTTTATAACCACATTGTTACTAAAGAAAACAAAATATCCATCCAAATACAGTTTAGAAACTGAAATTAAATTCTTTCTAAAACTGGGTACATAAAGATAATTTCTTAAAATCAAAATTCTATTTCTATCAAAAGATAAGTAGACATCTCCCACTGCAACAGTTGCCACCTTAGTAGCATTGTCCATGTAGACGGTTATCTCTCCTTCAAATAGTCGTCAGGTTTCCTGGAACCCCTGCAAAGAATTGCAGACATGATCAGTGGCTCCCGTATCTACACACCAGGTGCTGGTAGATAACACCGCTAAATATGTTTCAACTACTAGAGCATGAGATATACCTTTATTGTTCTGATTCCAACGAGGACAGTCCGCCTTCCAATGTCCTGTCTGCTTGCAGATGAAGCACTTGCCCTTCGGCTTCTTCATTCCAGCTTTTTGTCCTGTACCCTGAGGTTTATTCACCTTCTTTGTTGAAAAGACATGTTTCTTCTTCTTCTTGCCTTTCGACTTAGAAGTAGAACCATTTTCAGCATAGTGAATCTGAAAACTGTGACGAAATATACCTTCTGCTGCCTGTAGTTCTGTCAAAAGTTTCACCAACATATACTCCCTTTTATTCATGTTATAGTTCAGGCGCAACTGCACAAAACTTATGGGTAACGTTTGGAGAATTATATCGACCTGGGTTTCCCCATCGATTTCTCCTCCAAGGACTTGTATTTCATTCAGATAAGTCATCATTTTGAGGATATGATCCCTTACGGGTGTCCCCTCAGACATGGTGGCTGTCATTAACTTTCTCATTGCCTCTTGCCTAGCAGTCCGACTCTGGTGCCCAAAGAGTTCTTTGAGATTGTTCATTATATCATAAGTAGTTGGTAAATCTTGATGCTGATGTTGTAATACATTTGACATTAAAGCCAAAATGTAACATCGCGCCATCTCATCTGCTTTTACCCATTTCTTATGATACTCAATCTCCTTTGGGGTAGAGTCACCATTAGGTGTATCTGGGCATACCTCTGACAGTACAAACTTATAACTTTCAGCAGTTAAGACAATATCCAGGTTTCTTTTCCAATCTATATAGTTTGGACCAGTAAGTCTATTCTCTTTTAGAATAATAGCAGTGTGTTGAAAGTCATCCTAAGAATCACAAAATAAATTTTAGCCAGGACTCTAAATTTAGAATAATATTGATTCCACAAACAATACTATTTAAATTTATCAACACCTCAAAACACCGTGAATATTGCATGCTACGTTAGTGTGGACGTATACAAATTCAACATTTGTAAGAGGAGGATGTAACCCATTAATTTTATTATCTTGTCATCCTAACTTTATGACAAATAAAATTAATAGTTGGTTTTCCTTTGGTTACACAAAACAATAGCAATGACTCCGTTGGGGAGGATACTATTGAATGCGTCTAAGTGTATATCATTACTTGATACTTAGTCCATTAAATAGGATTGTGCCCCTTCAGTTGGAGAAGATCACACGTTCCTAAATAATTTCCTACAACCATCCATAAAGGAAGTTTGATCTAGTGATCCGCAACAAACCTATCCATTGTGGAGGGAGGCACTCAGAGCCAACACGCAAGCTTGTTGCATCACTTACAAACCAGTAATGGAGACCGTGGAATTTATTAAAATCCCTCTCCCACTTAGTTATTTAAAAATGAGGATTTTAACCTTTGCTAGCATACATCACATGCACATATACATCACAGTAAATAAAAGCAATAAATTTGGAAATTAATTTTCCAACTATTATGGTCTTTTCCATCACTGTCTTCGGTATGCTCCAACACTAGCTGTTGCCATCTTTAGCCACCGCCATCGGGTCCAGTCATCGCATCTATCTTGTTTCTTATTCTACTGCGCCTCTGGTCCTCCAATAGCACGACGCCTTGCAAGAATACGATCCGCGAGAAATATAGAATTTTACATATATCGATCCTATATTCCATAAAGGAATGTACATGTATTCTAGATCGAACAAAAATAAAATTCTAAAAATAATACAACTCCTGCTATATTAGTTACATACAAACATGTACACACAAAATAATGCCCTTGACATGTCCAAGGGTCCAATCACACACAACATCTATAAGCCATAATAGTTGGAGCCTGCAACCACAAAGTTAGCACATCCTACTATTATCCTGCCTAAATTATGTATGGCATGTGCATAATTAATTTGAAAACCAAAACACACAAGGGTAAACCCTAGCTCTGAAACCAATTGTTGGTTAGTCCTAGGAAAATCGTACCGGTTCCACTGTACAAAAATTTTGTACAAGTGTCAAACCTTTCCTAAATAACCTATTGTGTTCTTTAGAAGTTAAATAAAGAATCGCAAACGAAACTTAACATTATTGATTCCAAATTTAACTTATCTGTTCTTAATGGTTTAGACTTGGATCGCAAGCAGAACTTAACACTATTGATCCAAATCCACCTATGTTATAAATTTAATTAAATATTAATTTCCAAAATTGGCTTCCAGGACTGCATGGCGAGGCACATGGCCTTCTTGGGTATAGGAGCATCCACCACCGCCTAGACAAAGCCTTTTAAGGAAAGCTAATATTTAATTTCCTTATATAACTCTAGGTTTAACCAAAAAGAACAATTGAATCACAAATTCAAAAAATAAAGAAAAACACAAACACGAATTACTAATTCGAAAAACTAGATCTAATGCCTCTTGTGTTTGAAATTCTAACAAAGAAAAATAACTAGCATACTGCGGAAGAAAATTACTAGTTATACCTTTTCTTTGCAAGCTAATGACCTCAAGATCTTCTACCATATTCCTCGTCTTGCCTTGGACATCGTGTGGGCGACGATCTGTTGGTGCAGCGGGGACCGACAAGAGGGGGGTGAATTGCCTGCAAGTAAAAACTAAACCCTCCTCAACCAATTTAAATTCAAATAGATGTAATAGCTACAAGATTAAACAGAACTAAAGTATAAACAGAAAAGGAAGACTCAGTTATTTTAACCTGGTTACAACCAAGAGGGTTGTTAATCCAGGGCGATGAAAGACGCAGTAAGAAACTCCTTCTCTGAAGGCGGAGAAGCCTTTTACACTTTGAAGAGCACAGAACTATTGCTTAACTAGAGAGTACAAGAGTTGAATTTCGTTCACTTTTTCGTTATATCTAAAGCTGCCCGAGACCCTCTTTATGTAGGAGTTCTCGAGCTTATCAGATCACCTGATCCTTCGGGATCAGGTTTGACTCAAGAGGGATCGGTCGACCGATCCCCAGGTTCGGTCAACCGAACCTGCTGTATCTGCCCATTCTTCCGTCCAGGTACAGCCTTTGTGGATCGAGCTTAGGTTCGGTCGACTGATCCTTTTGTTCGGTCGACCGATCGACCAATAGTCTCCAGCTGAGTTGGCCCGATCAAACTGCTCGACTTGGTCTCTGGATAAACTTGGGTTCGATCGACCGATTAGCATGTTCGGTCGACCGATAAGCTCTACCAACATTCAGCCTCTAACGTGACATCTGACGTGTCTGCTGAGGTTGGTTTCTGATAAAGAGGGATTTGGTCGACCGATCAAGGGGTTCGGTCGACCGTCGACCGATCAAGGGGTTCGGTCGACCGAACCGTTGACAAGTCAACTTCCTGTTGACTTGCTTCGGTTCGGTTCCATGGGTGATTGCTGCCTACCGGAATAGGGCTCACCCGAACTCAATTCCCGGCCTTCTCCTTGAGCAGTTTTCTTTTTCGGCTTTACGTCCCTCGAACGCCACTCACGCTTTTCTCTCCCACCGGAGTACTCTTCCGCAACTCTCCCGTCCTTCAGACGCGCCGAGCCCGTCAACTCCCTTCCCGTGTCGTCCTTCTCGCCAGCTGCGTCTTCCGCTTGATTTCCTGCGCTCCTAAGTTCCTGCACACTTAGACACAGGGATCAGACAAACAGGACCTAACCTAAACTTGGTTGATCACATCAAAACTACCACGGGGTTCAACAATTTCCCCCTTTTTGATGTGCATCAACCCAAGTTCAGGTTAGGGAAACAACCAACAGATAGTAATTTAAAAAAATTACTAAACTAACAATTCAAGTATAAATTTGCAATAAAAATAAATTACAACACGAAAAATGTAAATCTAAATTCCCTTAACTCCCCCTTTACTCTTCCTTAACTGAACTTATACTTATTCTCCCCCTTTGATCACAGCAAAAACGGGGTGCAAGCAAATTTGAATTCAAGTATTTCCAAAAAAAATTCAAAGTAAAACAATTTCTAAGTAAAGATTAATTAATAAAAACTGAGTTGGTTTAATATCAAAACTTTCTAAGTTTTGAAAAATTTTCTTAGTTAAAATAAATTTTCAGAATTTTCCAAAAAAAAAATTCTAAGTAAAAATTTCAAGAAACATTTTTTTTTAGAGAATTAAAAAATTTAAAGAATTTTTAAGGAAATGTTTAAAAACTTTTCAAAGCATTATTTAATTCTAATTTTAATACTTTTATCAGAAAGTTAATTAAACATTTTTATTTCGATATTTCGGCCTCCAGGTCGTGGCAAGGCACTATGCCTTCTTGGTTATTGGAACAACAACCACTTCCTTAGACAAAGTTTTCATAAAGAACCTCAATGTTTAATTTTCTCACTGTAAGCTTTTAACTAAAAGAGAAATTTAAACTAGTAAAGATTTTGTAACCCAATAAAGGTTCCTACCTGCAGGGTTGGTCAAAAACTTAGGGGTACATAGTTTCTTGGTATTTTCCTAAGTTGACCCTGATGCTTCCTTATGTACCAATTTAATTTTCCATATAACTTTAATTTTGAATGTGGAAAAACATTTTTAAAACATGTATCAGTTTTCAGTTTTTTAATTTCTAATTTTAACACTTTATTTTCTGATTTCAAATATTCATTTTCCTTCTCTACTTTATCTAATTCTTTAGAAAGAGCTTTAATAAAACGAAAGGACTGTTTAGGGTTTAGGGCACGTACCTTACTTACCTCGTCTTGCGATGCTCCCCCTTCATCACAGCTTTCTTCTTCTTTTGTTGTTCCTCCCCCTTCATCTATGCTCATTTCTTAGCTAGACGTTTCTTCTAGCTGATGGTTGGTCATCGGTGCTAGTCCCGAAAATTCTTCGAGTTCTGATTCAGAGGATGAAGATTCTGACCAGGTGGCCTTCAGGTTCTTGTACTTGGATGATTCTGGATTCTTGTGCTTCACCTTTCCTTTCTCTTTCTGTTTGCTCTTCAGCTTTGGACAGTCATCCTTGATGTGTCCTTCTTCGTTACAATTGTAGCACCAAACAATTCTTTTTCTTTGCTGATGCCTCTTTGTTTGCGATCTAAATTTATTAGAATTGAAAAATTTATTGAAGCGTCTTACCAATAGTGCTGCTTCCGATCCATCGATCGAGGATTCAGAGTCAGAAACATTTGTTCTTGCCTTCAAAGTGATGTTCTGACTAATCTTTTCTACTCCATTGGGCTCTGAAACTCGAGATTCGTGAAGTTCAAAAGTAGAAAACAAATGTTCTAGAGTACTTACCTCGAAATCCTTAGAGATGTAGTACGCATCTACTAAGGAGGCCCATTCGGGAGTTCTCGGGAAGGCGTTGAGCGCGTACCGGATCGAGTCCCGGTTCGTTACTTCTTCTCCAAGATTGGTTTGTTGCGTGATCAGCTCTTTGATCCTTGCTTGGAGTTGCACTACCTTTTCGCCTTGGTTCATCCGGAGGTTCGTCAACTGGGTCCGGAGGATGTGGCGCCTTGCTAGCTTCGCCTCGGAAGTACCTTCGTGAAGCTCCAAGATTTTTTCCCAGAGATCTTTCGCGGAGTCATAGCTTCCGATCCGATTTACCTCCTTATGTGGCAGAACGCTGAGCAGGTGGAACTCAGCCTTTCCATTGGCGACAAAATCGGCTTGCTCCTTCTTGCTCCACGTGTTTTCTTCTTTATCTTTCGGCGCTGCAAAATCATACTTCATTGTAATAAGAATATCAAAATCTGTTTTAAAGAATACCTCCATTTTTTGCTTCCATGTAGCGAAATCTCCATCGAACTTTGGGGGATGAATGTTCGCGCCGGCCATTGTTCTGATCTTTATGCTTCAGATGGCGGTTAGTCCCTTTGAGGCTGTTGGGCTCTGATACCACTTGTTGGCGCAGCGGGAACCGACAAGAGGGGGTGAATTGCCTGCAAGTAAAAACTAAACCCTCCTCAACCAATTTAAACTCAAATAGATGCAATAACTACAAGATTAAACAGAACTAAAGTATGAACAGAAAAGGAAGACTCAGCTATTTTAACCTAGTTACAACCAAGAGGGTTGTTAATCCAGGGCGATGAAAGGCGCAGTAAGAAACTCCTTCTCTGAAGGCGGAGAAGCCTTTTACACTTTGAAGAGCACAGAACTATTGCTTAACTAGAGAGTACAAGAGTTGAATTTCGCTCACTTTTTCGTTATATTTAAAGCTACCCGAGACCCTCTTTATATAGGGGTTCTCGAGCTTATCAGATCACTTGATCCTTCGGGATCAGGTTTGACTCGAGAGGGATCGATCGACCGATCCCCAGGTTCGGTCGACTAAACCTGCTGTATCTGTCCATTCTTCCGTCCAGGTACAACCTCTGTGGATCGAGCTTAGGTTCGGTCGACCGATCCTTTTGTTCGGTCGACCGATCGGCCAACGGTCTCCAACTGAGTTTGCCCGATCAAACTGCTCGACTTGGTCTCTGGATAAACTTGGGTTCGGTCGACCGATTAGCATGTTCGGTCGACCGATAAGCTCTACCAACGTTCAGCCTCTGACGTGGCATCTTACGTGTCTGCTAAGGTTGGTTTCTGATAAAGAGGGGTTCGGTCGACCGATCAAGGGGTTCGGTGGACCGAACCATTGACAAGTCAACTTCCTGTTGACTTGCTTCGGTTCGGCTCCATGGGTGATTGCGGTCTACCGGAATAGGGCTCACCCGAACCCAATTCTCGGCCTTCTCCTCGAGCAGCCTTCCTTCCTGGCTTTACGTCCCTTGAACGCTGCGCACGTTCTTATCGCCCACCGGAGTACTCTTCCGCAGCTCTCCCGTCCTTCAGACGCACCGAGCCCATCAGCTCCCTTCCCGTGTCGTCCTTCTCGCCAGCTGCGTCTTCCGCTCGACTTCCTGTGCTCCTAAGTTCCTGCATACTTAGACACAGGGATCAGATAAACAGGACCTAACCTAAACTTGATTGATCACATCAAAACTACCATGGAGTTCAACATGATCCTCCAAGATGAACACAACCCAAAGCCTTCTTCCTCCTCCTCTAGAATTCGGCCACCACCACCACCAAGGAGCAAAAGAGAGCAAAGGGAAAAGAGGGGGAGAGAGGGGCCGGCCACCAAGAGGAACTCCACCAAGAGAATAAGAATTGATTTCTCATGAGGTCTCCTCACCCCTTCTTTTATATTACTTGCCCAAGGCAAATAAGGGAAGACTTTTTACAAAAGTTAAAATCTTCCTCTTATTTTTCCTTTCCCTTTTATCTTTCTTTTTCTTTCCTCTTGATTGAATCAATCACCAATCATTGTAGTACACATATACTAAGGAGGCCCACTCTGGAGTTTTGGGGAAGGCGTTGAGCGCGTACCGGATTGAGTCCCGGTTCGTTACTTCTTCTCCAAGGTTGGTTAGTTGAGTTATTAACTCCTTGATCCTTGCTTGGAGTTGCGCTACCTTCTCGCCGTTGTTCATCCGAAGGTTCGTTAACTGGGTCCGGAGGATGTCGCGCCTCGCTAGCTTAACTTCCGAGGTACCTTCGTGAAGCTCCAGAAATTTTTCCCAGAGGTCTTTCACGGAGTCGTAGCTTCCGATTCGACTTACCTCTTGTGGTGGAAGCACGCTAAGCAGGTGGAATTCTGCCTTTCCGTTGGCGACAAAATCAACTTGCTCCTTCTTGTTCCACGTGTTTTCTTCTTTATCTTTTGGAACTGCATAGCCATATTTCATAATTAAGCAAATGTCAAATTTTGTCTTGAAAAATACCTCCATCCGGCGTTTCCACGTCGCAAAGTCTTCGTCAAACTTTGGGGGATGAATATTCGCTTCGGCCATCGTCTTGATCGTTGTGCTTCAGTCGGCGGTTAGTCCTTCTGAGGTGGTCTGGCTCTGATACCAATTGTAGGTGCAGCGGAGGCCGGCAAGAGGGGGGGTGAATTGACTGCACAAATTAAAACTACCCTCCTCAGATTTTTCAACTCGAAAGTGCAATAGCAATAATAATAAAATTAAAACAATAAAGCTAGAGACTCGGGAGTTAACCTGGTTACAACCAAGAAGGTTGTTAATTTAGGGCGATGAAAAAGCGCGCACTAGAAGAATCTCCTTCTCTGATGACGGAGAAGCCTTTTACACTCTAACAGCTCAGAACTATTGCTAGAAATTAATTACAGAGTTGATGGAACAATTGATTTATAATTCCTAGTTCCAGAGGCCTTTATATAGCCTCTGGAAATTCTATCTCGGATGTCCGAGGCACCTCCAATAGAGGTCCAAGGCACCTCCATCGAGAGAGAGGATAAAACTTTATCCGAGAGCTCAACGTTCACTTCTGCCAGGTCCAAGGCGCCTCCAACAGGCATTGAAGGCACCTTCAAGCTGGAGGCGGCTCCAAGCCTGATGGAGGTGCCTCCAAGCTGGCTGACATCTTTTCCCAGCTTGCTTGCTTCTTTGCTTCGACTTCCGAAGTCTCATTCTTTTAGGTGATTCCGGCCAACCGAAATAGGGCACACCCAAACTCAATTTTCAGCCTTCTTCTCCTCGAGCAGCCTTCCTCCCCGACTTAACGTCCCTCGAATGCCGCGCACGTTCTTCTTGCCCATCGGTATACTCTTCCGCAGCTCTCTCATCCTTTGGACGCACCGAGCCTGTCGGCTCACTTCTCATGCCGTCCTTCTCGCTAGTTATGTCTTCCGCTCGACTTCCTGCGCTCCTAAGCTCCTGCACACTCAGACACAGGGGTCAAACACAAAGCAGGACCTAACCAACTTGGTTGATCACATCAAAACACCCGCGGGTTCCAACAGTATCTCATTATATCTAATATTACTAAATTTAAATTTTATATATTCTTCTTTTACTCTACTAAGTCTAAAACTTTTCAGTTCTAGTGTTTTCCGTCAATATTCTAGTTTAGCATTAACTCCTTCACAATTTTCAACTACAAAAATAATATCATTTGTAAACAACTTGAACCACAGTATTGTGCCTTGAATATGTCTAGTGAGTTCATCCATAATTAGTGTAAAAAGATAGGGACTCAGACTTGATCCTTTTTAATCATGTCTCTATTAGAAGCACTTCAGTTAATCTGCCTGAAGTCTTCACTTTGATCATTACATTCTCATACATATCCTTAATTAGTTCAATATATATTATGCTAACACCTCTCTTTTCTAGACTTCTTCATATAATTTCTCTTAGCATTCTATCATAAGTATATTTTAAGTCAATGAATATCATGTGCAGATCTTATTTTTGCACACAATATTTCCCAATTAGTTTCCTAAAAAGATGTGTAGTTTCTATTATCAACCTTCCAAGTATAAATCTAAATTAATTTTCGGTCACCATGGGCTCATTCCTTAATATTTTTCCTATTACTCTTTCTCAAAATTTTATGATATGACTTATTAATTTAATACCCCTATAGTTTGTACAATTTTAACGTCTCCCTTGTTCTTATATAAGAGAACTAGAATACTTATCCGTCATTTATTAGACATTTTTTTTTAATATTATGTTAAATAATTTCATAAGTCATTCCATACTTTATTTCCCTAAATACTTCCAAATTTCTATTAGAATATCATCTGATCTAATGATTTTTCTATTGTGCATCCCATTTAAAGATTGTTCTACTTCTAAAATTTAAATTTTACAATAAAAATTTATATTTCTATACTCATTTTAAATACTTAAATCACCTAAAATAAATTAATAATTTAAATATTCATTAAAAAGTTAATGAAAATATCTTTTCCACTATTTTTTTATTTCTTCATAGTTTATGACCTTTATATGAAAATGATAAATATTTTTTTAATAATCTAAATATTCAAGTTTTCAAACTGATTAATTCTAGACGCAACTTGTCTGGCCTCATTAAACTTTTTTATTAGTTAACAAAGTAAATCTAAAAATACTCGTGTTATTAGACAATGGTAGCCGATCTTCACATCTCGCTCCTCGCTGAAGATGACACTTAATTGGTTAAATTATGGACTCAGCAATGTATCACATCAACTTTTAATCACCAATAGTAGGTAGATTAATTACCTTTTGAAAAATTTGAGAATTTTCTGTTATATATATTAGGATTAAGTGATTTATGGCCAACTTATGTACCTTGATATTATCTGTGAAAAAGGATTTCTTTAATGTACTTGTTCCATTAAAATATCATAAAAGTATCATTTTAAATAATAATAATAATAATAATAATAATAATAATAATAATAATAAAGAGTACATTTATATTTCATAAAAATTGGTAGAAGTTTATTATGAACATTTGATTCGAAAAGTTTTTCATAAGATTTTGTTATATATTTTTAAATTTTACAAAAGTCAAGTTCAATAGAACTAATTTTAGAATTTTATAAAAGTCAATTGTGGAACTCTTACTTATAAAAATATTTTCAAAATTTTATTATAAAAATTTAAATCATAAAAATAAATGAAATTTTTTAAAATTGATAATAAGATTCTTAAATTTATATCTTAAAAATTCTTAATTTAAATTTTCCAAATTCAAATTAAAAAATAATTATAAAATACAAATACATATTTAAAATTATTACAAAACTTTAGATTTCATAAAATAGAAAATTTTTTATTATTAGATGAATTCAATTTACGATTTCACACAATTTGATATTATTTCTTTATTTTTAAAGATTGACATGACAAAAGGTATTTTTTCCGTAATAAGACTATTTATCCCACTAACCATTCCCTACATTAGATCCACTAGCATCTACATATCCCCTAACATAATAAAATAAACAATCAAAATAATAAAGAATATTAATTTTCTATGACAAATTAAAAAGACAATTATAATAAATAGTTCTCACTTATAATTTTTTAATTCAAGATATTTTTTTCCTCAGCCCTTCTAATTACATAAATATGAATATGTGATCTCATCATCTAAGATTAGAATTGCTTTGGTCAAAATAGATCGTTACTTTGATCAAGTAGTTTTAAAATGATATAATTTTGATTAAAATTAGTTTGAGGTGAAGTATTCATCGAAATTGACCTAAGATTAAGTTGTTTTTGCATAAAACAGTTTGTTTACAATGGTGTAATTTAAATGAAAATTATTTTAAAATCGAATATATATGGATCAAAATAACTTCTAGTGCAATTTTAATAAAATAAAAATTAAGATGAAATATATAGAGATATTTTGAATACAAAATTATTGAAGGAATTCCATTTTAATATTTTTTAATTGAAATAATGATGGTGATGATAATATATTTTTTTTTGTTTTTGTTAAATTTAGCATGAAAAGGTAGCTAGTTCTCTTGTCAAATTATTCAATGGGGAAAAAAATTATATCTTGATTTGACAATCCAAAAGTAAGAATTATTGGTTGTCAACAAACTTTTGAAAATTTGACAAATGAAATAGTCAAGAAAATAGTAGTGTCTTCCAACATGACCTGTTTCAATTCAATTCGTATGTATATAATTAAAATAAAAAACACTATACTAGTTACAATT
Source organism: Zingiber officinale (assembly GCF_018446385.1). Taxonomy (NCBI): domain Eukaryota; kingdom Viridiplantae; phylum Streptophyta; class Magnoliopsida; order Zingiberales; family Zingiberaceae; genus Zingiber; species Zingiber officinale. Next base: position 43,968,923 of record NC_056002.1, on the reverse strand, counting down.
TTTTATTTTTCATTTCATGAAAAAGAAAATTTTGAAGAATCTTCGTTGGATCTAGCAATTATGTTAATTGAGATGGGGTTCTTGGAGGCAAATGAGGCCCATGCTTTAGCTATAGATATCTCCAATCACAACCTCCCCTTCCCCCATAACTTAGATCTTTACAAGTAAAACATTTTATATATTAATTATCATACAACCACTTACTAAAAATTTAATTTCAGCATTTCAATGATAAGTAATGCTAAATTTATATTTTTTTTTTAATTTAAAAATCTTAAAATTAAACTAAACTATAAAATTAAATTGATGAATTATCAATCATATCTCGTATGAAGTGGGTCATCTTAACCTAAAAGACCCTCTACCAAAAGTTAGAATCATCAAACTAAAATTTTTATTAACATCCAATCAAAGTGCATAGGGTACTTGAAACAATGTTTATAGCATTCTTTTTTTATTTAAACACATAGTATGATATGTCCTAGACACGACCTTTTCTACACATCTAGTTATATTCCAGGAGGAGACTTAATTAGATTAATTTATATTCCACAAGAGAGTTATGGGAACATTGGATGAACTTATAGATACTCTTTTCACCCTCCATCTGTCGACAGAATGTCCCTAAGACACTTCTTCGCATTTACTTATTAATCAAATTGGTATCCCTCCACCATATAATTGTGCCCCAATTAAAGACGGATCTTTAGCAGATATAGCAAATATATATATATATATATATATATAACGGTGCAGTAGCTGCTATAACGGTGCAGAAGCTGTTACAACGGTGCAGTATCTATTACAACGATGTAGTAGCTGCCACAACGGTGCAATAGCTGCTACAACATATAGTTACACAATAACACTACTACACGTTATAGCAGTTACTATACAAAAGCTGCTACAACGTGTAGCAGCTATTGTGTAGTAGTTGCTATAACATTATAGCACTTTTAAAAATTAACAGCACGGTGATTGTTACATGCAATCAGATGAGAAAGAGATTAAAAAATTTTATAGTTACATGGAGATGAGAGAGAAAAATTGTTACATGTAGATGAGAGAGAGATTAAAAAAAATTAAGTTTTGACCCATCAGATAGTCCACGTCGAATTTCGCTCACGATCGTACACAAAATGTTACTTAACATATCAAATCTATATATGTATATATATAAGTTTTTTACTTAGCCTATAAAATCCATATCTCCCACACCCAAAACACAGTTCACCTCAATAATTTATTTTCAAGCCCTTTCCTTCTACTATAATTTTTTAGATCCGTCCCTATCCAACAAAGTCAAATTTTAATTCAAGTTTTGATTTGTTATTTTGGATCATTTTCTTAATAAGTAACAATGTTAACCTAAACGACCATCTACAAAAAGATAGAATCATGAGACAGAAACTCAATCATCCACATCCAATCAATGTGCATAGGACACTTACAGCAATGTTTATAACATTTCTATTATTTAAATAGATAGTTACATGTACTAGATAAGACATTCACTAGATCTAGTTCTATGTGAGAAAGGAGAAAAATCATTTAGCATTTAGTTAAATTAAAATTAAGACAATTGTATTATCGTCATGACCCGATTGACAGAATATTGGATGAACATTTAGCATTCAATCAAACTTAATTAATCATGAATATTGGATGAACATTCTTAAGTTACAAACACCACTCACCCGAGCCAATTGTATTATCATCACGATCACTTTCACCCTCCACTCGATCTACAAAATGCCCCTCAATTAAGCGCCGCTCGTTATTCCCTCCTCGAAATCATTTATCATTCGGTTAAATATAGATTGATCATGAACATTGGAGGAGCATTAGTGAGTTATGAACACCATTCATTCGAGAGCCAATTGTATTGTCGTCACGATCACTTTCGCCCTCCATGTGATCGACAGAATGCCCCTGAGGTAACCCTCACCATCCCCCTCCCCAAAATCTGTACTTCCCGGCCACCCACCCCCGCTCGCGGGACAAACTCACGTCCCTCGGCCACATCACCGGACCCAGACAAAGCCATCCACTTTCCTATCAAATCAACTCATCCACCAACTTAGCTCTTATATAGGCAAGCACCCATGTCCACGCCAATCATGCAGCAGCGGGCGGCACGTGAACCAGCGACGCGCCTCGCGCGAGCAGGGCCCCCGCGTGCGCCCTCCCCCGCACCTTCCCCGTACCTTATGACAAACACCCCCCCACAGCAGCTCCACAGCTCTCCCCTCGTTTACTTCTTCTGCTCTCTCCCCTTCTTCCCCCCTGTCTCTGTCTCTCTATGCAGGAATGTGTTGGGCAGGGCTGAGCCATCTCCCGAGCGGGATGGGGAGGGAGCGCGTCCGGAGGTGGCGACGCACCGCAAGGCAACAGAAGGGGAAGCTCTACATCATGAGAGCCTGCATCACCATGCTCCTCTGCTGGCACAAGCACGCCTAGCTATTGCACGCCATGTGTATGCGGAATTGCTTCGGAGGGAAGAAAAAAGGCATGAAGACTTGCTTTGTTGAATATGTGACTTTTCTGGTGATAAACTTTGTAATAATTTGGATTTGTTATATTATAAATACGTATAATTGAGCATCTTTTCTGCTATGCTCAAGTTTGTAGTATTATAAATATGATTAAGGTTCTTAAATGGTGGTTGTGTACTTCCACTATTTACGGAGACCGTAGTATTTATAGACCTTGCGATATATATTCATATTGTTAATGCTATTCGGGATGTTGTGTATTCTAGTTACGACGTTATCGTGTTAGTTTAGCGGTTAGTATATGGGGGATGAGTTCTTTTAGTTTGTTGCGGGTAGGAAAAAGTGACTTCAACCAATAACAAACACCTCAAATTCAAAAGATGAAGTTTTAAGTGTAACTTCATCAACTAGGACCTAACACTTTGTATTAGCAAGACACGCGAATTATGTGCATCCAAAAGTAGGAGAAGAGTGGTAGGGGACCTCCTATGTGAGGCCTGATGACTTCAGCAATTCGCCAAAGGTGCTGATTGAGACATCTGAATTGGATATCCCAACATTTTGGATCATCACACTAGCTATCAAGTGTTCCCTTGAAGCATCTTTAGGGAAAAATTAAGATGGACAACCTAACTCTTCGAACTTGAAAATAGGACTGAGAGTCATCTTCGATACCCTGAACCGGAAGAAAATGTATCCAATTATCAAAATGATATGCCCAAAGGGGCATTGAGGGTGAAGAATTTTTAGAAGAAAAACCTATAGATATAGGCTTGGGGGACAGAGGGTTGGGTTTGAAAGAAGAATTGATTGGATAAAACGAGATTAATAATAAAATTGTTGATTACTTATTTATCCATAAAAGGACAATATATAGATAGATTACAAGACTCCATAAATTAATAGAGTAATGAATAAAAGAAACATTACAAGACTCCGTCAATTAACAAAGTAATAAATGAAAGGAATAATTAATAGGTCTTAATTTTATTTTGGTGTAATCATATTGAATGATTCATTTTTACCTCCCCCCCTAAAAATAAATAAATAAATTAACGAGAGATGTTTGACGTTGAGTTTACTTACTAACTTGTTGAAACATTGTTTGTATAATGACTTAGTAAAGATATCAGCAATTTAATCCTTTGTAGAAATATAAGAAACCGATAATTGTTGAGTTGTCACACGCTCTTGAATCAAATGAAAATTAATTTCCACATGTTTTATACGAGCATGAAATATTGGATTTGCTGTGAGATGTGTAGCTCCAATATTATCGCACCAAATTTTTGGTGTAATATTTGATACAAGATGAAGTTTAGAGAGAAGTGATTGAAGCCAAAAAATTTCAAACGTTGCATTTGCTATAGCTTTATATTCTGCTTTAGTTCTTGAACGAGATATAGTAGGTTGCTTTTTTGAATTTCATGATATAAGGTTTCGTCCAAGAAATATTGCATATCCACTAGTAGAGCGTCTATCTTTAGAAAAACATGCTCAATCTGCATCACTATAGGCATGTAAATCTCGAGATGATTGACGATATAAAAGAAGACCATATAAAATAGTACCTTTGAGATAACGAAGTATTCTTTTTATATTATCACAATTTTATTCAGTTGGAGCATACATGAATTGACAAGTACAATTTACTGCAAAGGTAATATCAGGGCGTGTTATAGTGACATATTGTAAGACTCCAATAATACTTCGATAAATCTGTAAATCAAATAGAGCATGAGAGGATAAAGTTGTAGAGTTGTTTATAGCAATTGGTGTAGAGACCGAACGTGCTCGATCCATTTTGGTTCTTTGGAGAAGCCCAGTAATATATTTGCTTTGAGAGAGAATATAACCTTCCTCATGTGGAATAAGTTCAATACCAAGAAAAAAATGAGCAATACCCAAATCTCGAGTAGGAAATTCTTGATTGAAAAGACTTAATAAAGTTGTGATACTCTTGTAATCATTGCAGTTATTAGGATGTCATCTATATAAATAAGAAAAAAAATCATATATCCATCATTATATTTGTGGAATAGAGATGAGTCAGTCTTTGATCCAGAAAATTCTTGAGCTTGTAACCAATTTGATAATCGATGAAACCATGCACGAGGAGCTTATCGAAGACCATGTAAGGATTTCTTGAGTTAGCAAACATGAGATGGAAATTATGGATGAATGAACTCAGGTGGTTGCTCTATGAAAATAGTTTCCTCAAGATGACCATGAAGAAATGCATTTAAAATATCTAATTGTCACACAGGCCAATTAGAACTAATAACTACCAATAATATTAGTTTGACAAATGTAATTTTGATGACTGGGCTAAAAATGTCATTGAAGTCAATACCTAGTTGTAGACTAAATCCTTTAGCTATAAGTCGAGCTATATGTCGTTCAAGAGAACTATCAGCTTGATGCTTAAGACGGAATGCCTATTTAGAGTCTACAACATTCATGGAGGGAGTGCGTGGAACTAAGCTCCATGTTCCTGCTGGGTGCTACTTGAAATTCCGTTCTGTTTCCCCAGTACAAAAATTTGTACAAGCACAGAACTTTCCTAACAACCTATGTGTTCCTCATGAGTTAAACTTGAATTGAAAACGAAACTTAACATTTTTACTTCAAGTTCAACTCATATGTTCTTCAGTAGTTAAAACTTGGATTGCAAATGATACTTAACATTATTAATCCAAGTTCATCCCATGTTACAGAAGTTGATTAAATATCTATTTCAAGGATTGACTTCCAGGTTAAACATGACAAGACACTTGGCCTTCTTGGGTATGAGATCATCCACCACTTCCTAGACAAAGTCTTTCAAAGAAATTGGATATTTAAACTTCTTACAGTAACCCTAGGTTTAACTACATAGACCTCAATAGAAGCACAAGATCAAAACACTAAATCGAAACACAAAAAATGAAACACGAAATCGCTAGCCTCTTGTATTGGTATTTCAGGATCCCTACAAAGAAAAACTAGTTTCGCTGTGGAATTAAGAACTAGTTATACCTTTCTTTGTAAACAAAGACCTCTTGATTTTTTGCTGTATTCCTCTCCTCCTCTTGGACATCGTTGTTGGTGCAGCGGGGCCGACAAGAGGGGGGTGATTTGCTTGAAAAATAAAAGAGTATACCCTCCTCAAAACTTTCAACTCAAAAGAAAATGCAACAGTAATAAGGTAAACTAAAAGAAAAAGACTCAGCAATTTACTTAATTACAACCCAGGGGGTTGTTAATCCAAGGCAGTAGAAAAAGCTTTGAACGATCTCCTTCTCTGAAGGAGGAGAAGCTTTTTACACACTAGAAGCTCAGAACTATTGCTAGAAATGAATACAGAGTTGAATACTTGATTGATTATTATTCCTAGGTCCAGGGGTCCTTTTATAGCCCCTGGAAAGTCTATCCCGTAGGTCGAAGGCACCTCCAACTGAGGTCCAAGGCGCCTCAGCTCAGGTGAATGGATAGAACTCTATCCGGTCAACAACGGTCGTTTTGACCAGGGCTGAGGTGCCTCAAACAAACATGAAGGCGCCTCCAAGGTGGAGGCGCCTCAAACAAGCATGAAGGCACCTCCAAGGTGGAGGCGCCTCCAATACTTGATGAAGGCGCCTTGAGCTTCATTTCCATCTTGCTTTCTCCTTTGTTTTCACTTCCAAAGCTTCACGCGTTTGGGTGATTTCGGTCAACCGAAATAGGGCTCACCCGAACCCAACTTTCGGCCTTCTCCTCGAGCAGGCTTCCATCCCGGCTTCTCGTTTAACAACCACCCTTCTTACTACTACTCTCTAAGAGTGACCGTTACCTAACTACTACTCTACTCACTAGTGTCACTTATGCTATTATTAGCGACACTTAGATTTATCACGACCCTAGAGGAATTCTTATCGAAAAATTTCGGCAGAGTCTCCCCTGTACCGGTGACCAAATCAGCAATACAAACAAATAATAAACCATCAGCCACATGCGGCTGGTATATATACTTCACAATAATAATCAACTTCTTCTTGGGCCTAGGCTTAGTACCATCTTATGTACGTTCCCTAATAGGTTGGGATAGCGAGCCACCAATCCTAAAAGAACAAACCTTGGTCTACCAGGGCCAAGACCTTGGAATTGGACACCTGGATTTGTTTAACGACAACCTTGTGAAGTCGGGTACTAGCCTTTTCTTAAAAGTAAAATACTTATAATCTTAATTACTTCTTCTTTAAATGCCTTGGCATTTTAATAGACACCTTGTGTGTCAAAATCCCTAAAGTCTTGACTTTGGAATTTACTTAAGGTCTTGGTCTTTCTCTTTCTTTTCTTTTTCTTTCTTTTACTTGTTAATACTTCTAAAAGTATTTAATAGGATTCTTATTTTTCCACTAGAATACATGGTTGTTCATGCTTGTTAAAATAGCAAATGAAAACTAAAAAAAATCTGCATATATGACTAATAAAAATCTGCACATATGACTAATAAAAAAAATCTGCACACATAACTAATAAAAATCTGCATTTAAGCTATAAGAAATTTGCATGCCAAGCTTAACTAAAATCTGCATATTAAGCTTATCTAAAATCTGCATACTAAGCTTAACAAAATCTGCATACTACCTACTAATCATGCTATAAAATAGAGCAAAAGAAAGCAACTTTGAACTTACTAATCATGCTATAAAATAGAGCAAAAGAAAGTAACTTTGAACTTACTAATCAAAAATCTGCACTGCTATAGCACTAGTTGCTTAAAGAAACCTACACTAAAAATGAAACAATGAACACATCTACTACCACACCTAAATCTATTCCTTCTAATCTGTCCAGAAATTCTACAGTCAACCCAAGGAATACAATGCACACTAGAAACCATCTTTAACACTTTGAAAATCCATTTTATCTGCTACATACCGAAACCTCACAACAAGCTTCAAAAAAACTATTCGTGCATGGTAGAATATAGGCTACAATTCTAATTGTTCCATGGTTCTACATCTCCAAAGCTGATAAGTGAAGTAACTACAATAAATTAAATAGATCAACTACTCATTAGATGCTCAATCAAGTTAGGTATAGCATGCCTAATACAAACAGTTTGTGCCATATGGGATAGCAGAAAAAAAACAGAACAAAACTTATTGTTACAAGGTAGATTATTCCTTTAATCCCGAACTACACATTCTTGTAGAAGGCCTAGAGTTTGCATAACTGTGACTGAAAAATCTAAGCACCCTAAGCACAAAATGCAACCTAGGGTTCGTGTAAAGCCCACGGTAATCCTCAAATCGCAACCGACGGTAAGGAATGAGCAAACAGATTCTAGGGTTCATGCAAAGCTTCGGAAACAAGGCAGAGAACAAGAATAACTTCGGAGCTATCCTACCACAGGTGAGTAGTACTTACTTGGATTTGCTTGGACTTACAACCGAAGGAGAGGAAGGAGACTTCTAGGGTTCGGGCGGAGCTCTAAATCTCGGCGTCTCCTTTGTGTCCACGTCTCTTCTTGACGAGAGGAGCTCAATGGTGTAATGACCCCTCGGAGACAAGTGCTCGCCGGCCACCAGAATGCCCTAGCCTCACTGCGTTTTCATCCGAGAAGGGTTGGCGCCGTCGCGAGTGAGAAAGGAGAGGTTTCGAGAGGAAGAAAAATAGGTTTAGGGAAAAGAAATCCAATCCTTATACTTAGGGTTATTTCCATTATAACTACATCTTAAATATCTTTCTCCTCATACTTGGTTAACAAAATGAGCGCAGCCCAGTTGGTTGGCTGCGTCCGGTTAGGTCGGGTTCGGTCGGAGGTCATGGGTTCGAGTCTCACCTTCAACATTTTTTGGTCAAAACTTCTTTCTTTTTGTAAACCTACTAAATGACCTCCAAAAATTACGTAAAAAATACTCTAAAAATTCCTAAAAATCTCTAGAATATTTTAAAAGTATTTCCAAATATTTTTATGGACTTTTAGAACTTGAAATAGGGAAAATTGGGTCGTTACATCTCGTCCCTCGAACATCGCGCACGTTCTTCTCATCCACCGGTGTACTCTTCCATAGCTCTTTCGTCCTTCGGACGCACCGAGCCCATTGACTCCCTTCCTGTGCCATCCTTCTCGCTAGCTGTGTCTTCCGCTCGATTTCCTGTGTTCTTAAGCTCCTGCACACTTAGACACAGGGATCAAATAACAAACAAGACCTAACCTAACTTGGTTGATTACATCAAAACAATCACGGGGTCCAACAATTTCCCCTTTTTTTATGTGCATCAACCTAAGTTCAAGTTAGGGTAAAACAAACAAGTAATAATTTAAAGAAATGATTAAACTACCCGTTTAAGCATAAATTTGTAATTAAAATAAATTGCAACATTAGATTTAGTTCTATCTGACACCAATTTTTGAAAAGAATATCATTTTACAAAAATTCAAACGAAATGTGAAAATATTTCTAACTCCCCCTTAACTTGTGTCTATCTCTCCCCCTTTAATCACAACAAAAATAGGGTATAAAACATGTTCAAACTAAATTCTAAGTCTTTTGAAAGAATTAAAAAAAATAATTTAAGAATTTTTCTAAGTAAAACTTAGGTAAGACAATTTTTTCAAAAAAAATTCTAATTTCAGAAAAAAATTTGACTTAGGCAAAAAAAAATATTATTTGAGAATTTTCCAAAAAAAAAAATTATGCAAGAAATATTTTTCTAAGTTTAAAAATATTTTTGATGAATTAAAAAAATGTTTTAAAAAAACTTTCTAAAGCATTATTTAATTCCAATTTTAATGCTTTTCCAAAAAGTTAATTAAACATTTTATTTCAATATTTTGGCTTCCAGGTCGTGGTGAGGCACTAGGTTTTCTTGGTTATTGAAACAACAACCACTTCCTTAGACAAAGTCTCATAAAGAAACTCATTGTTTAATTTTCTTGCTGTAAGCTCTAACTTAAAAAAAAAATATTTAATCTAGTAAAGATTTTGGAATCCAGTAAAGGTTCCTTCCTACTAGATTAACCAAAAACTTAGGGGGTACATAGTTTCTAGGAACTTTTCTAAGTTGTCCTTGATGTTTTCTAATATACCAATTTAATTTTCCATAAGTTCTATGTTTTGATTTTGGAAATTTATTTAAGCATGCATGATTATTCTTTAATTTTTCAATTTCAATTTTTTATTTTCTAATTTTAAATTATCATACATTTCTAGGGGACATACTTTTGCTAATTTTAATTTCAATTCGACATTTTCTTTTTCTAATTTTGCTAGATCTTTCATAAGCACTTTAATAAATTGAAAAAACTGAGTAGGGGTTAGAGCATGTACCTTACTTACCTCACTTGGTGATGCTCCCTCTTTGTCACAGCTTTCTTCTTCTGATAATTTTCCCCCTTCATCTATGCTCATTTCCGAGCTGGTTTCTTCAAAAAGGTGGTTGGCCATCAGTGCTACTCCCGAGAAGGCTTCGACTTCAATTTTCGAGGATGAAGATTCATCCCATGTATCCTTCAAACTCTTGCGTTTAGAGGGCGTCGGTCTTCGAGACTTTTCCTTGTCCTTTTTCTTTAATTTGGGACAGTCATCCTTGATGTGTCCTTCCTCGTTGCAGTTGTAGTATTGGACCGTCCTTTTGTTTGTTGATTCTTCCTTGACTGCGATCGAAATTTATTAGTTTTAAGAAATTTATTGAAACGTCTTACCAGTAGCGCCGCTTCGGTTTCGTCGATCAACGCTTCGGAGTCGGGATCGTCCTTTTCGACTTGTAGGGCAATGTTGAGATTCGACTTCTCTACTTGTTTAGGCTCTGCAAGTCGAGACTCGTGAAGTTCGAAAGTAGAAAATAAACTTTCTAAACTACTTACCTCAAAGTGCTTAGAGATGTAGTAAGCATCTACTAAGGACGCCCACTCTGGAGTTCTAGAGAGGAGGTTGAGCGCATACTGGATAGAGTCTCGGTTTGTTACTGATTCGCCGAGATTTGTCAGTTGCATTATCAGCTCCTTGATTATCTCTTAGAGTTGCGCTACCTTCTTGTCGGTGTTCATCCGGAGATTCATCAGCTGAGTCCGGAGGATGTCCATCCTTGCTAACTTTGCTTCTGAGGTGCCTTCGTAGAGCTCCAGGAATTTATCCCAGAGGTCTTTAGCGGAGTCGTAGCTTCTAGTCCGACTGTTGGTTGCTATACGGAATATCGTATCGGTTCTCCTGTACAAAAATTTTATACAAGTCCTGAACCTTTCCTGACAACCTATTGTGTTCTTTAGAAATTAAATATGGAATCGCAAACAAAACTTAACATTATTGATTCCAAATTTAACTTATCTGTTCTTAGAGGTTTAGACTTGGATCGCAAACGATACTTAACATTATTGATCCAAACACACCCATGTTACAAATTCAATTAAATATCAATTTTAGAGATCGGCTCCCAGGTCCAACATGGCGAGGCACTTGGCCTTCTTGAGTATGGGAACATCCACCACTGCCTCCACAAAGCCTTTCAAAGAAATTCAATATTTAATCTCCTTATAGTAACCCTAGGTTTAACCAAAAAGAACAATCGAATCACAAGATCGAAAAACAAAGAAACACAAATTCGAATCACAAATCCGAAACCTAGAATCACTAGCCTCTTGTGTTTGGTATTTCAAGATCTAAACAAAAAGGATGAACTAGTTATGATGTGGAAACTTAATAACTAGTTATACCTTTTATAGCTTATAGATCTCACAATCTTCTGCCATATTCCTCTTCTAATCTCGGACATCGTGTGGGCGACGATCTACCGAGACAAGAATCCACCCAAGCTTCCTTCTTCTCCAAGCAAGTTTCGGCCACCACAAGAACTCCAAGAGAAGATGAGGTTCGGCCACTACCACCAAGCTCCAAGGGATGCTAGAAACAAAGCCTCCTTTCTCTACTTCTTCTCCAAGCAAAATCCGGCCACCAACAAGCTCCTTGAGAGTTGATGCCGTTGGCCACCAATGAATAAGAAAAGGAGGAGAGGAAGAAGATGAGGGTCAGCCACCACAAGGAATAGAAGAAAGGAATACTAGAATATATGTTATGAGGTGAGGCACCTCTACCCTCTCTTTTATATTCCTTGGTCTTGGCAAATAAGGAAAGTTTTAATAATTTTTTTTTTATTTTCTTTGCCATAGAAAGGAAAATTTAATTGATTAAAACAATTCCTTTTCTCTATCAATGTGGTCGGCCATATCTAATCCTTCATGGAAGGAAAGTTTTAAACACAAAATTAAAACTTCCTAATTTGTTTCCGAAAATTTTTATTTAAAAATTTCTCTTTTAAAAATTTCCTTCATGGTTGGTCATAAAAGGAAACTTTTATAAATTAAAATCTCTCTATTAAAACATGTGGATGATTTACAAAAAGAAAAGTTTTCTCTAAAATTAAAATCTTCCTTTCAATCTACAAATAAGGAAATATATCAAATCTTTTCTTAATCTTTTGTAGAAACTATAAAAGAAAAGATTTAATTTTAAAACTCTCTTTTAAAATCATGAGGATGGTTTCATAAAAGGAAAGTTTTATCAAAAATTAAAAATCTTCCTTTTAACTACAAATAAGGAAAGATATCAAACCTTTCTCTTAATCTTTTGTAGAAAGCTATAAAAGGAAATATTTAAATTTTAAACTTTCTTTTAAAACCATGAGGATGGTTTCATAAAAGGAAAGTTTTATCAAAAATTAAAATCTTCCTTTTAACTACAAATAAGGAAAGATATCAAATCTTCTCTTAATCTTTTGTAGAAAGCTATAAAAGGAAAGATTTAAATTTTAAACTCTCTTTTAAAATCATGGCTTCCACATAAGAAAGATTTTAAAAAATAAAATCCTTTTAATTTATTGTGGCCGGCCACACCAAGCTTGGGTTCAAACTAGGGCCGACCACCTCTCAACTTGGTTTGGCCGGCCCTAGCTTGGGCTCCAAGCTAGGCTTGGTTGACCACCTTAAGGTGGGTATGGATGGGTATAACACTTTATAAATAAGAGGCTACGACAAGGACCGAGAGGAGGAATTGGTTTTGGTCTCCCGATGAACTTGAACTTGTCGTGTTCACCCCGAACACACAACTCGAGTTCATCAATAATAACTCATACCACTAAAGAGTTATTATTGAACTACCGCACCAATCCCATATTACTATATGGGCTCATTCTTATCATGAGTGTGTTAATCTCCTTGTGTTTAAGATATTGAATGTCCACTAATTAAATGAGTTACTGAAAACTCACTTTAATTAATATCTTAGTCCAAGAGTAGTACCACTCAACCTTATTGTCATGTCGGACTAAGTCCACCTGTAGGGTTTACATGACAATCCTTATGAGCTCCCCTTGGGAACATTATAAACCTAGATTACTAAGATACAATTTCCTTCTATAATCAACAACACACAATAAATAATATCATTTTCCAACTTATCGGGCCTCTTGATTTATCGAGCTAAATCTCACCCTTTGATAAGTCAAAGAAATAAATACTAAGTACACGTGCTTGTTATTATATCAGGATTAAGAGCACATACTTCCATAATAACAAAGGTCTTGTTCTTTTATTAAGTCAGTATAAAAAGAACTTACCTTAAATGGTCCAGCTCAATACACTCATAGTGTACTAGTGTAATTTATCAGTCAAGATAAACTAATACCTAATTACATTACTACTATTTCAATGGTTTGTTCCTTTACATCTCAGTCGTGAGCTACTGTTTATAATTTATAAGGAATTGATAATATGATCTTCTGTGTGTGACACCACACACCATGTTATTTACAATATAAATTAATTGAACAACTACACTTAGCATATAAATGTAGACATTTGACCAATGTGATTCTTAAATGTTTATACAAAAAGTTAGACTTTTAGTATACACTCTAACACCGACTTACCTTCTGGGGTGGCAGAACGCTGAGCAAGTGAAATTCTGTCTTTCCATTGGCCATGAAATCGGCTTGCTCCTTTTTCATCCAGTTATATTCTTCTTTGTCTTTTGGTGCTGCATATCCATATTTCATTATTAAAAGTACATCAAATTTAGTCTTAAAGAATACCTCCATTTGGTGTTTCCACGTGGTGAAGTCTCCGTCGAACTTCGGGGGATGAATGTTCACGTCGGCCATCGTCTTGATCTTTGTGCTTTAGTCGGTGGTTAGTCCTTCTGAGGCTGTCATGCTCTGATACCACTTGTTGCTATAGCGGCGGCAAGAGGGGGGTGATGTTCCTGAAAAATAAAAGAGTATACCCTCCTCAAAACTTTCAACTCAAAAGAAAATGCAACAGTAATAAAGTAAACTAAAAGAAAAAGACTCAACAATTTACTTGGTTACAACCCAGGGGGTTGTTAATCCAAGGCAGTATAAAAAGCTCTGAATGATCTCTTTCTCTGAAGGAGGAAAAGCCTTTTACACACTAGAAGCTCAGAACTATTACTAGAAATGAATACATAGTTGAATACTTGATTGATTATCATTCCTAGGTCCAGGGGTCCTTTTATAGCTCCTGGAAAGTCTATCTCGTAAGTCGAAGGCGCCTCCAACTGAGGTCCAAGGCGCCTCAGCTCAGGTGAATGAATAGAACTCTATCCGGTTGACAACGATCGTTTTGACTAGGGCTAAGGTGCCTCAAACAAACATGAAGGCGCCTCCAAGGTGGAGGCACCTCAAACAAGCATGAAGGCGCCTCTAAGGTGGAGGTGCCTCCAATACTTGATGAAGGCGCCTTGAGCTTCATTTCCAGCTTTCTTTCTCCTTTGTTTTGACTTCCGAAGCTTCACGCGTTTGGGTGATTCCGGCCAACCGAAATAGGGCTCACCCGAACCCAACTTCCGGCCTTCTCCTCGAGCAGGCTTCCATCCCGACTTCTTATCCATCGAATGTCGCGCATGTTCTTCTCGTCCACCGGTGTACTCTTCCGCAGCTCTTTCATCCTTCGAACGCACCGAGCTCGTCAACTCCCTTCCCGTGTCGTCCTTCTCGCTAGCTACGTCTTCCGTTCGACTTCCTGTTTTTCTAAGCTCCTGCACACTTATACACAGGGATCAAATAACAAACAGGACATAACCTAACTTGGTTGATCACATCAAAACAATCACAGGGTCCAACAGTCATGTGGGTGATGATCTACCAAGATGAAATCCATCGGAACCACTTCTTCTCCTCCAAGAAATTCCGGCCGCCAAGGAATTCCAAAATAGGAAATTTTCTTCTCTTCTTCTTCCTCTCAAGCAACCGGCCACCAAGTGCTCCTTCTTTTCTTTCAAGTTTCGCCCACCAAGAAGAGATGGGTGTCGGCCTTAGAAAGAAGAAAGAGAGAGAAGAAACAAGGTGTCGCCGGCCTTAGGAAGAGGAAAGGGAGAGAGGTCGACCACCAAGGAAAAGAGAGGAGAGAAATTGTAGAGATATGTCTGTTTCATAAGGCATCCTCTACCTCTCTTTTATAATCCTTGGTTATGGAAAAATAGAAAATTTTAATAATAATTAAAATATCTCTCTTTTAAATTTCCTATTGTGAAGGCTACAAAAGGAAAGTTTTAAAATTAATCTCTCTCTTTTAAACAATGTAGAAGGGTACAAAAAAGGAAAGATTAAAAGTAAAACTTCTATTTTAAATCATGGTTACAAAAAAAGAAAGTTTTGTCAAAATTAAAATCTCTCTTTTTAAACATTATAGATAACTACAAAAAAGGAAAGATTAAAATCTCTCTTTTAAACCTTTGTAGATAGCTATAAAAAGAAAGATTTTAAAATTTAAAACTCTCTTTTAAACCATGTGGATGGCTATAAAAAGAAAGATTTAAACAAAAAAAATAAAATATCTCCTTTTAATCCTATGTGGTCGGCCCCTTGCTTGGGCACTAAGCTTGGCCGGCCACCTCTTGGGCTCCAAGCTAATGCTTGGTCGGCCCCCTTGCACCAAGCAAGGATGTGTTCGGCCCATTAGTTGGGTAAGAAGTAGACTTTGTGGATACAAGACGTTATAGAGGCTACAACAGAGATGAGAGAAGGAATTGATTTTGGTCTCCCGATGAGCTTGAGTGTCCTGTATTCAACCCGAACACTCAACTCAAGTTCATCAATAATAACTCATACCACTAAAGAGTTATTATTGAACTATCACACTAATCCCATATTATATTATGGGCTCCTTCTTATCACGAGTGCATTAATCTCCCTGTGTTTAAGATATCGAATGTCCATTAATTAAATAAGTTACTGACAACTCACTTAATTAATATCTAGTTCCAAGAGTAGTACCACTCAACTTCATTGTCATGTCGGACTAAGTCCACCTGCAGGGTTTACATGACAATCCTTATGAGCTCCTCAAGGGGACATCATCAACCTAGATAACTAGGACATAGTTTCTTTCTATAATCAACAACACGCCATATAAATAATATTATTTCCCAACTTATCAGGCCTATTAATTTAACGAATAAATCTCACCCATTGATAAATTAAAGAAATAAATACTAAGTATATGTGCTTGTTATTATATCGGGATTAAGAGTATGCACATCCATAATAACAGAGGTTATGTTCTTTTTGTTGGTACAATCAACCTCCAAGATTTTAATATTAGACAAATATGTTTAAGTATGTTTAAGTATGGAGCTTGATCTAGGGAAGTCCTAGTTGTAGGCTAGGCGAGGGAAGTCCTAGTTGGAGGCTAGGCAAGAGAAATCTCTGTATATCGTGGAAGCCAGGTGGATAGGTTTGGAGAACTTAATCCCTGAGTAGCCGAATACTGAGGCAAGGGAAATCTCGGTATATCGTGGAAGCCAAGTGGATAGGTCTGGAGGACCTAATCCTTGGGTAGCTGAATATTAAGTCTTGGTGAGTGAAGCCAAGTGGTGAAAAACCTAGGGGGAGATAACCTTAGGTAACGAGAAGTCTTGGAGGAGTGAACTCCAAGCAAGGTTGATCGGATGGTTTCCGGTCGACCGCGCGCGATCGACCGGACCAGCAGATCTCGGTAAATCTAGGATTAGGTTTACCATTATATTCTGTATTACTATTATTCCTGTTGGCTAATATAGTATTGCAGGAAAGGTCTTAGTGGATTAGGTGATCAGACACTGAGCAGGCAAAGTCCAAACATGTCTGGAGGACCATGTTTAGCAGGTAGGTTGAGGTAAATAACTAGAGGAGTGATAGTGAGGTTGGGTTCCCATAGGGAACAACCTTAGGTCGCTGATCCAACTGAAGAAACCGGAAAGGTTTCCAAGTTGAGATCAAGGCAGTTCTACTGTCCTACATTACTCATGCATTATTATATTGTTGTGCTAACATCTGTTTTACTGGTTTATTGTCTAACACTGTTTTGCAGGTTTGGCTGAATCGGTCGACCAAACCGGAGAATCGATCGACCGAACAAGATGAAATCAAGGCAGTGTTCATATCAGACCAGAACATATCATAGCCCGATCAAAGTTTGATCGGTCAACCGAACCATAAGATTGGTCGACCGAACCATTATGACTCAGCACTGACAGTAACGATCAGGAGCAGAAGGAAACTACACTGATCGGTTGACCGAACCAAATGATCGGTCGACTGAACCAATCAACATTAATGAGGCATTAAGTGCAGATCTCAACGGATTTTGACGAACAGGGAAAGAGTCTGTTTAGTCAACCAAAAAATTGGATCGGTCGACCGAACCCTTTATGATTAATTAATGTCAGAGATCGAGCCAGCGTCAGACTCCAGCCAGGAAGGAAGGGAGATGGTTCGGTCAACCAAACAGAGGGATCGATCGACCGAACCTCAAAGGTACTTATAAAATGGGGCTTGAGGTCTAAGGCAAAAATATAGTTTTTCTGATCATCTCAAAGTTAATTTTTGCAAGCTGACTGTATTGCACATCTTATACATCTCTTTGAGCTACTTCGTCCGGAAGAACCGACTGAGATTTAACCTTTACTTACTACTGTCGGTACATTTTATTTTAGTAGGGTTGTTACTATCTTATATCTTTGTATCTATACGATCTACTTCTTTCCGAGGATCTCGGAAAGAAGGGTTATAGTGATTTGCCCATCGGTGCGATCAAGGATCGCAGGCCTTCGAGTAGGAGTCAACCGAGGCTCCGAACGAAGTAAACAAACTTGTCTCTCTCTCTTTACTTTCCGCTGCACAACTCTATTTTCCTAAAAGTAAAAGAAAAAGTTTTTAAAGAGCGCGATATTCACCCCCCCCCCCCCCTCTATCATACTTAATCAATATATCACTTTTATGTAGTCAATATAAAAAAAACAACCTCAAATGGTTCTACTCAATACACACATAGTGTACTAATGTAATTTTATAGTCAAGATAAACTAGTATCAAATTACACTACAACTATTCCAATAGTTCGTCCCAATTCATCTTGGTTGTGAGCTACTATTTATAATTTATAAGGAACTGATAACATGATCTTCTGTGTGACACGACCACCATGTTATCTACAATATAAATTAAATGGATAACTGCATTTTACTAAATGCAGACATTTGACCAATGTGATTCTCATTTCAAAATAAATGTTTATACAAAAAGCTAGACTTTTAGTATACATCCTAACAATCTCCCACTTATACTAAAAGACTATGCTGCCATATATCTGCCATACATCTTATTCCCATCCCCTCAATATGCCTATCAAAAGCTCTCACCGGAAGGGCCTTAGTGAGCAGATCTGTCAGGTTATCTTCTAATGCAATCTTGGCGACAACAACTTCTCCTCGCTTTACGATGTCTCGTATCAGGTGGTACTTGCGCTCAATGTGTTTACTAGCCTTATTGGGTCGTGGTTCCTTCGAGTTTGCTACTGCACCACTATTATCATAATAAATTGTGATAATTTTGGGCAAACCAGGAATCACATCTAAGTCCATTAAAAAGTTTCTGAGTCATACAGCTTCTTTGGCTGCCTCAGAGGTTGCCACATCACTACAACAAAAACCCTCATAGACATCGGTTTTCCACTGGTGTCTATTTCATTTTCAACCGATGTCTATGAAGCCGATGTTAAAAGTCTGTCATTTTAGACATCGGGTTAAAACCGATGTAGTATCACTTAATGACATCGGTTTTCGAATCGGTTATTAACCGGTGTAGTATCACTTAACGACACTATTTCATCAACGGTGTAAAACCGATGTAATATTGTATGTTAATAACACCAGTTTTGGCAGCGGTAAATAACCGATGTAATATTAGTTAATAACACCGGTTTTGCAGCGGTGGAAAACTGATGTAATATGTATATTTTTTAACAGCACAAATTTGATTTCCGAAACAATGAAAAACCAACAATAATAAAAAAAATACACAAATATTCACAAATTATACAAATATTCTTCATTCAACAATATCCATAAAATACACAAATATTCACAAATTATATAAATAATCTTCTTACAACAGTATCCATAAAATACTCAAACATTTTTTTTACATCAAAAGCTAGCTAATAGATATCAAAATCAAGGTAGAACACTCTTTTAATAACACATCAAGGTAGAACCGCTCTTCAAATGTAATCTAGAATGCATTCAGCCCACTCGAACCGCACTTCATCAATTTCAAATCTGGAGTACTTGAGATTTGTAAACTGTAAAAACACATAAATAATATATTAGTAAACCAAGACTAAAAATCATAGTTGAAAAAGTAGTAAGAGCACCAGGTAACAAGATGACTAATTGGAATGCTTAAAAAGAAAAGCATTCATCATTTATCTCAACCACATCATATAGTGATAGATCTATCATTCCTGGTGGCTGCAAGATAACTACGGTCTTATCGGTGTCGTCAACTTCTCTGACATGCTCAGGGTCTTCAGGGAGCAGCTTCTGCCATGACCCAGCCTTCTGGCATGGCAAAGAGTTATCCATTCCCAAACATTGCTTCGCTCTTCCACCCTTCAGTTTTTTCTAGTGTGGTGTTTCCACTTATCTGTCTCTTCTTCAGGTTTCCTCGCATTCCAAAAGTTCTTGGGATTCATATCCACTTATCATCTACCATCTCATAAATATGTATTTCAAAACCCTTGTTTGTTATGTATTATTGATATCTGTGTTATGTTGAACTGATCTGCCCAACAACTTAACTTTGGACTGCTATTTTGTTGGAGCCACTCTGATAGTTTGATTACAGGATAGCTTTCTACCACATGCAACAGGCCATTTGTCAGCTGGGAACCATGTCATAGCCCTCACTGTCATTATGCAAAAGGCAGCAAAGTGACAAGAGAAAAAAAGAAGACAGATCAGAAAGCACACAACTCTTTCTGTTCCTTTTCAATTTTATAAGACTACTGATTGACATTGATGGAGCTGCCTCTGCTCAAAGTTCAAAATGCTGTGAAAATAGCCACCTCTGAATTGTTGAACCAGTAGAGAGACTGAGCCAGAAAGAATCGATAGGGATGGGATACTCTATGCATTTGAACAATCCACATGATGCATGCATAGCTGCAAAGATACTTAATAACCTTATCCACCACAGATACCTACTAGGCACAATTAAGATTGAAGGATTTCAATGTAACGACCCAATTTTCCCATTTCAAGTTCTAAAGGGCCATAAAAATATTTGGGAATGCCTTTAAAATATTCTAGAGATTTTTAGGAATTTTTAGAGTATTTTTACGTAATTTTTGGAGGTCGTTTAGTATTTTTACAAAACCAAAGAAGTTTAATCAAAAAGTGTTGGAGAAGAGGTTCGAACCCGCGACCTCGGGTCGGACCAAACCAAGCCAAACCGGCTTGACCAGCTGGGATAAGAGATTTATGTTAATCTCAAATAGAGTTAAATAAGGATATAGTATAGTTTGGAATAAAACCCTTATATATAAAAGGGAATTAGGTTTTGGATTTTCCAAAAACCTAACATTTTCTCCCGAAATCTTTTTCTCCTTCTCCCTCGCGACGGCGCCTTCTCCCTCGGCGGAAACGAAGAAGAAGCTAGGTTTTTGGGTCTCCGGCGCCGGCGAAGCTTTCTTCCGGCCAGCCCTCACCCGTGGGTGGTCATCCCGACAGAGAAGAGCTCGCGGGCACAAGAGGAAGCCAGAAAATCTGCAAACCCGAGCCCTCCGAAAACCCTAAGAGCCTTCTCCTTCCTCCTCCTCGGTTGTAAGTCCAAGAACCGGCTGTAAGTACTACTCACCTGCGGTAGGAGTTGCTCCGATCTTTCGGTTTTCGTTTCCTTGTTTTCCTGAGTTTTCTTGAATCCGAAACATACTATAAAGATTTTGGCTTTGGATGTTCTACCGTGGGTTTCCTTTGCATTTCGGTTGTAACATGCCTAAAGGTTTCTGTGATTCTGTGAAGGTATAGGTTTGAATAAGTTACGTGGATTTTGTTTGTAACATTTCAGCAAGCAGAATTATGCTAGGAAAGGGGCACGATCAGCCTTGTTACTTGGTTCCAGGAGTAGATTTTATGTTATTTGTAAATTGTACACATTGCTATGTGTTTATTGAGTTCTTTTAGAGTTGGATTTCTTAAGTTTCAATTTAGCAAGTTGGATTCTTGCTTTTGGGTGGCTGCTGTGAGTTGATAAAAGGGAGAAGAAGGGATTTGAATGGTTTTAAGTCTGTCCTAGTTTAAAGCATGTGGTGTTAGCTTTAGATACTTGCTGTTTTAGATTTCCTTTGAATTTGGTTCATTCCTGTGGACTGAACAGTAGCAATTCTTCAGCTTTCTTTTGGCTGCCGTGAGATTTATAGGAAGTTGAGAAGAGGTTTTAGGTAAATGGAATAGTTTCCATTAGAAATTAGTTGGGCAGGTGTAATTTCCCCTTGCTGCCATGAAACTTAATTTAAGCTGTGTAGTATTGAACAGCTTATTTGTAGCTTAGTTTTACCTTGTTATATTAAGCACAAACAACATACATTTAGAGCACCTTGTAGTTCAGTTTTCCTGGCCAAAAACAGGGCACGAACAGCTATATATAAAGTGTGTTTTGTAGCATGATTGATAAGATCAAATTAGTCTTCCTTTGCCCTATTTCACAGCATGTTTAGTAAGCTCAAAGTTGCATTCTTTTGCCTAGTTTACAGCATGTTTAGAGAATCCCTAAAGTAGCATTTTTGCCCTATTTTACAGCATGTTTAGAAAGTCCAGATTTGCTTTCCTTTGCTCTATTTTATAACACGCTTAGGGAGTTCAGATTTGCTTTCCCTTGTGTTATTTTATGGCATGCTGAAGAAGTTTAAAGTAGCATGTTACCTTATTTTGTATAGCATGTTTAAAGGCCTTAAAGTAGTATTCTTTGTCATGTTTTAATAGCAGGTTTAGAAGCCCTTAAAGTAGCATTCCATGCTCTGTTTCTACAGCATGATAGAAAGTGTAGAGTTACATATATTGCTTTTATTACAGCATACTTAGAAAGCCCAAAGTTAGCTTCCTTTTGCTTTATTTATAGCATGATTAGAATCATTCCATACTTGATTTTACAGCATGTTTAGAAGCACTAAAATAGCATCCTTTGCCATGTTTTCATCGTATGATTCAAAGGCTTTAAATTGCTTTCTTTAGTTTAGCTTATAGCATGATCAGTAAGCTTTAAGTTACTTGTTTTATTCTATTATATAGCATGGTTAGTTGATTATACACCCATACTTGTTAAGTATATTTAAAGGACTCCCACAATCTTTAATAAAAGATAATAAGGAAGATAAAAGAATAAGAAAGATAACAAGTAAGTCAAGCAAGAGGCTAGTACCCGACATCCAAGAGCTTGTCGTTAAACAAATCCAGGTGACCATTTCCGAGGTCTTGGCCCTGGTAGACCGAGGTCTGCTCTTTTAGGATTGGTGGCTCGCAACCCCAACCTATTAGGGAACGCGCATGAGATGGTACTAAGCCTGGGCCCAAAGTAAAGAAAAGTAAAGAAAGAAAGAAAGAAGAAGAAAGTAAAGGATAGAAATTAAAAGATTAATTTCTAACACAAGGATACAAGAAATGAAATAAGTTCCAAGCTTAGAATAAATAAGAATGGTTAGTTTCTTTGATTCTAAGTTTACATTGTTAGTTTCTTGTTATCCTGCTTGATACTGAGTATGATTTGTATTCTGTTCATTTTCTGTATACCATGAGCACATGCAGATAGCTTTATTATTTCAGTTTCAGCATTATGCATTTCATTTATGCATTTCGAGTTTTGTGAGATAGATTAGTACTTACTAAGCGTTTCGCTTATAGATCTATTTTCTTTCCTCCTACTGCAGATAAAGGAAAAGCTAAGATATGAAAGGGAGGCGATAGGATGGTGGTGATGATGAAGGTGTGTGGTGGCTGGACTATGGAGAGATCCAGAATGAGCTGGCAAATTGCCAAGACTTTTCTGTTTAGTTCTTTTAGTTCTCTTTTAAGTGTTATTATGGGTTGAGACTGTAAATAAGTTTATTCCGCATTTGTAATTAATTTTCTTTTATTATGAGTTGGAGTAGTATAGTTGTTGCTATTGCTAGAGTAGTTTCTTTCTTCCTGTTGATTTATTACTGCGTGGTTGTGAATAAAATGTGTTCCAGCCGCCTGTGGCTGCGTATATATCTTATGTATTATGGATTTGGTCACCGGTACAGGGGAGACTCTGCCGAAATTTTTCAGTAGGAATTTCTCTGAACCGTGATAAATCTAAGTGTCGCTAAGAATAGCATAAGTGAAACTAGTAAGTAGAGTAGGAGTTAGGTAACGGTCGCCCTTAGAGAGTAGTAGTAAGAAGGGTGGTCGTTACAGTTGGTATCAGAGCAGTGTTCCATTCTCCAGCATCACACACACATCAGCATCATCCTCGCCGTCTCCAAGTAAGAAAGTATTTAAATCCTTTCTTTATTCTACTTTCCTTATTATTAACTGCAGTATAGTGTACTTATTTGTTTGAGTGCTTAAGTAAGATAAAAGATTTAGTTCCCTTTTCTTTATTCATATTTATGTATGATTAGAAGGGTTAAAGTAAGATATCAAGTCCTTTTCTTTGCATAATTAGATGTTAAGAAAAAGGATGTCCCCGTACCATTCGTATTGAGAACCATGATCAGGAGAACGAAGAGTTTAGATCAACTGAGCCCAATCTCTCTGAAGTTGTTGCCTAACTCCAGAGACAGGTAGCAGGATAGCAGCAAGTGATTGCCAATCTAATGGGCAATCAGAAGCCAGCTCCTCCCACTTCCCCAACCACTAATGTGGAGACCCCAGTGGTGACTGAAGTCCCATCAGTTGCCTTGGAAGTCGCCATAACACCTAGAAGACAAGAAGCATACCTCATCCAGTGGCTGAAGCTGAAACCAGAAAGCTTCTCAAGCACGATGAGCCCCGGGATGCCCAGGCTTGGTTTAAAACACTAGAGAGCACTATGGAGTTTCTTGACTGGCCAGAAGTCAAGAAGGTCAAGTGTGCCTCTTTCTGCCTATCTGGAGGTGTTTGTATGTGGTGGGAGCGAGTGGAGAGTAAGAGAGCAGTCGATTAGATGAGCTGGGCAGAGTTTCAGTTAGAGTTCTATGAAGAGTTCTATCACCAACAAGCACTATGAGGAGTTATAGAGTTCAAGCCAGCCAAGATAGAAGACAAGACAGTAGGGAGCCCGGAGCCCCAGTCAAGTAAGTGTAGAAGAATAGGAAGAAGGTAAGAAAGAGGGGGTTCGGGTGGTCTGTGAATATCCCGAGGTATTCCCAGCAGATCTACCTGGACTACCTCCCAATAAATGAATGGATTTGAGATTGAATTGATTCCTAGAACCGGTCCAATTTCAAAAGCTCCGTATCACATGTCTTCAGTAGAGCTGAAGGAGTCACAAGAACAACTACAGGAGTTACTTGACAAAGGCTTCATTCGCCCTAGTCATTCACCCCGGGGAGCTCCAGAGTTGTTCGTTAAGAAGAAAGACGGATCTGTGCTAATATGCATAGATTTTAGAACGCTGAGCAAAGCAGCAGTTAAAGGACAAGTACCCCCCTTCCCAGGATCGATGACTTATTTGATCAGTTAAGAGGAGCGACGGTGTTCTAAAAGATAGACTTGCGCTCTGGGTACCATCGGCTGAAAGTGAAAGAATGAGATATACCCAGAACGGCATTCAGAACCAGATATGGACACTACGAGTTTGTAGTTATGCCATTTGGAGTGACCAATGCACCTGCGGTCTTCATGGACCTAATGAACAGAGTGTTCAGAGAATATCTTGACAGATTTGTCATTGTATTCATCGATGACATTCTGGTCTATTCAAGGACCCCAAAGGAGCATGACACGCACTTGAGGATAGTACTGCAGACTCTTCAGCAGAAGCAGCTTTATGCTAAATTCTCAAAGTGCGAGTTCTGGTTAAATCAGGTGGCGTTTTTAGATCACATTATTTCTAAAGAAGGTATTCAAGTGGATCCAGCCAAAGTGGAAGCGGTCAACAACTGGAGTAGACCCAAGAACGTCAGAGAGATCAGAAGCTTCCTTGGTTTAGCTGGGTACTACAGGAAGTTCGTGGAGGACTTATCCAGGATAGCCTCTCCACTAACAGCCCTCACAAGAAAGAACAAGAGATTCGAATGGTCATATAAATGTGAGCAGAGTTTCCAAGAGCTAAAGAAGAGATTGATCAGTGCTCCCATTCTGATTGTTCCACAGAGCGACAAGAGTTTCGACATCTATAGTGATGCTTCCAAGATGGGCTTAGGAGCTGTCCTCATGCAAGAAGGAAAAGTCATAGCTTATGCTTCCAGACAACTCAAAGATTATGAGAAGAACTACCCTACTCATGATCTTGAGCTAGCAGCTGTGGTTTTTGCACTTAAACTCTGGCGACATTATTTGTATGGAGTTCAGTGTAGAATCTTCACAGATCATCAGAGTCTTAAGTACTTCTTCACTCAGAAGGACTTAAACATGAGACAGCGCAGGTGGCTGGAGTTGGTCAAAGATTACGACTGCGAAATCCTCTACCACCCAAGCAAAGCTAACAAAGTGGCAGATGCACTCAGCAGAAAATCTAGTGCATCCCTGATGTCTTTGTCATCATTAGCCCTGCCACTGCAGAAGGAGATGTCGGATTTTGGACTTGAAATTATTGAAGGGCAACTCTCTGCATTGACCTTGGAGTCCACATTGCTTGAGGAGGTACAGAGAAAGCAAAGTGAAGATCCAGACATCCAGAAGATCAAGCAGGGGATACAGAAAGAAGACAACTCAGAGTTTAGAGTAGAGTAGCGGAATTCTTTATCAGGGGAGTCGCATTTGCGTGCCCAATGATGAGGAACTGAGAAAGAAGATCTTAGAGGAAGCTCACAGTACACCATACTCCATGCATCCTGGTTCTTCCAAGATGTACCAGGATGTGAAACAGAGGTTTTGGTGGTCAGGACTCAAAAGAGATGTAGCTAAGTATGTCAGTACCTGCTTGACATGTCAGAGAGTCAAAGCAGAACACCAGAGACCAGGAGGAGTTCTTCAGTCTCTTCCAATACCAGAATGGAAATGGTAAGACATTTCCATGGACTTCATAACAGGTCTTCCAAGAACCACCAATGGATATGATGCTATATGGGTAATAGTAGACCGATTGACCAAGTCTGCTCACTTCCTAGCCATCAAGGTGTCCCACTCCATAGAGCAGTTGGCCCAGCTATATGTTAAAGAGGTAGTCAGACTTCATGGAGTTTCTAAATCTATCATTTCTGATAGAGATGGGCGCTTCACCTCACACTTTTGGGAGTGCGTTCAGAATGCACTAGGCACCAAACTCAAGTTCAGCACAACTTTCCATCCACAGACTGATGGACAGACAAAGCGAGTGAATCAGATTTTAGAAGACATGCTCAGAGCTTGTGCGCTAGATTTCAAAGGAAGTTAGTGCAAGTATTTGTGCTGAGCTGAATTCGCTTACAACAATAGCTATCAGGCTACCATTAAGATGGCACCTTATGAAGCGCTATATGGCAGGAAATGTAGATCACTCATATGCTGGCAAGAAGCAGGAGAGAGAAAAGAGATAGAAGCAGAATTGGGTATTCAGACAGAGCTGATAGACGAGACCACTCAAGCGATCCAGAAAATCAGACAGAGAATTGAGACTGCCCAGAGCAGACAGAAGAGTTATGCTGACACACGCCGTAGGCCACTGGAATTCCAAGTAGGAGATTCAGTTTTCCTCAAGGTCGCTCCTATGAAGGGAGTGATGAGATTTGGCAAGAAGGGCAAATTAAGTCCTCGCTATGTAGGACCTTACCTGATCATAGAGAGTATTGGGAAAGTAGCTTACAGGCTGGACTTACTACAAGACATGTTAGCAACACATAATGTATTTCATGTCTCCATGCTAAAGAAGTGTCTCCATGACCCGAGCCAAGTGATTCAGCCTCAGTCAGTGCAGATTTTTTT